>NC_139929.1:23244797-23850455 GCF_963514095.1 Eutrigla gurnardus | reverse complement strand
ACACAGGCTGTCAGTTGAACTCTGCCATAAACATCCAAACTATTGTAACTTCAGTGTTTGTACTCTGATCTGCTCCAAACTTTGTACACTTGATTAGAGTTCCTTCCCTGAACACATCTGCACTTTGATATTCACTCACAGTCAGAGCGCCACCTACTGGCCCACAGGAAATGTCATTGATTTGTGAATTTTTCCAAGTTAAAGCCACACCTGATTTTTTTTATAACTAATTCCTCTCATTTCAGCCTGGACACAGAGAGAGGAGGACAGATGACACACTTCACATGCACCACACACAGCTGTCAGTTGAACTCTGCCATAAACATCCAAACTATTATAACTTCAGTGTTTGTACTCTGAGCCTGCTCCAAACTTTCCACACCTGATAACCGTTCCTTCCTGAACACATCTGCACTTTGATATCACTCACAGTCAGAGCGCCACCTACTGGCGACAGGAAATGTCATTGATTTTGTGACTTTTTCCAAGTTAAAGCCACACCTGATTCTTTTTAACTAATTCCTCTCATTTCAGCTTGCAAGGAGGACACAGGGGAGGAGGAGAGGTCACACTAAGGTGGAGGAGGAGAGATGTCAGGAAGGCATGAACATGTGTGTATGTGACAGACAGATGGCTTTGAATGTCAATCGCTTGTGTCTAAACTCGCGCCACGAGGAGGTGGCTGCTGCACAGGTAGGGCGGCTGCCACGCGTGTGAATGCAGGCACTCCACGACCTCACGTGACAGACGGATGCCTTTCGGTGTCCATCGCTTGTGTCTCGACTTGCGCCAGGAGAGGCGCCGCGCCAAGGGCAGCGTCCACGACACTGCCCTGTGACCGCAGGCAATCCACGACCGCATAAGAGCGAGGGCCCGTCACGATACTGCTCGCAGTTTTAATTATTATTCTTTCACGCCTTCGACCTGCGTTTTGGGGGCCTGAGCATGAGAAAAAACTAACCAAAATTGGAGTGTCCATAGGACCTGGTAAAAAATTGGAGTATTTGGCGTTTTCGCATTCGGCCATGAAAAGGTTGCTCGCTAGTGCCACCTAGCGTGGAGATTCGCCAGCCCCGCCGCACCATAACTCCGGTTGAAATTTTGCACACATGTGCCGACAAGTGTCCTCTACAAAAAAGCCTCTTGGAGTACAAAAGTCCGCCTGGGAAATTTTCCGCCATCTTGGATTTTATGAAAAACAGGAATTGTGCATTTCTCGGACACAGTTGGTCCGATTTGGACGAAATTTGGTACGCATACTCAGTAGACCTAGTTGGGGTGATGGTCCGAAAAACTGTTTGGCGCTGCCTCAAATTTCCAAAAAGTGCCATTTTTGGCCGTTTTTGGCTGTTTTTGGCCATTCACAAGGGGTCATACTAAATCGAACTTGTACTATACCGTTGATCCGATTGATACCAAAATTGGATATGTGGTTGGAAAGGCCTTAAGGACAAAAAGTTGCTCAAAGGCGCCATGACTGCGCTACTATTTTTCAACCTTCGCCATTGCCATTAAAGCTGTTTATAACTTCACCGTTTCAACTCCGATCTGCTCCAAAATATTCATGCTTGTTAAGAGTCACGCCCTGAACACAACTGCATTGCAATTTTAACTCACAGGTAGAGCGCCACCTAATGGCGACATGAAATGTGACTGATTTTAGGCCCTTTTTCTGAGCAACAGCCCCCCCTCTAGGTTGAGCATGCACGCATGAAATATTTTTTCCTAGATAGCCCATGTGGAGCTGTACAAAAAAGCCTCTTGGACCCACCGCCTAAAGTCATGATAAAGTGGGTAAATAAAATGTTTTTAGCCAAGTGAACTTTCAGTGAAGTTCAGCCAGGTTTTCACTCAATCTTCACTCAGGACACATAGGGGCACAGCGACCACCAGGGGGAGTCAGAGATCTATCAGTGACACATGGAGAACTGTGAATCTCACATGCAGTTGCAGTCTGCTTTACACCAGATCAACAGTCATGCCACTTTTAATTCCTTTTTTTTAATTCCTCTCATTTCAGCCTGGACACAAAGGGAGGAGGAGAGATGGCACACTTTACATGCACCTCACACAGCTGTCAGTTGAACTCTGCCATAAACATCCAAACTATTATAACTTCAGTGTTTATTCTCTGATCTGCTCCAAACTTTCCACACTTCATTAGAGTTCCTTCCTGAACACATCTGCACTTTGATATTCACTCACAGTCAGAGCGCCACCTACTGGCGACAGGAAATGTCATTGATTTTGTGACTTTTTCCAAGTAAAAGCCACACCTGATTTTTTTTAACTAATTCCTCTCATTTCAGCTTGCAAGGAGGACACAGGGGGAGTAGGAGAGGTCACACTAGGGGGAGGATGAGAGATGTCAGGAAGGCATGGACATGTGTGTAAGCTCTGTGACTGAAATGTAGTTTCACTTTGGATCACAGCAGATCAACAGTCATGAAACTTTGAATTCCTTTTTTTAATTCCTATCATTTAACCTGCAAGGAGGACACAGGGGGAGGAGGAGAGATGTCAGGAAGGCATAGACATGTGTGTGAGCTCTGTGACTGAAATGTAGTTTCACTTGTGAATGCAGCCACGACACGACTGCGCATGACAGACAGATGGCTTTGAATGTCAATCGCTTGTGTCTAAACTTAGACACAAGCGATTGACCGCACCAAGGGTAGCGTCCACGACACTGCCCTGTGACCGCAGGCAGTCCACGAGCGCATATGAGCGAGGGCCCGTCACGACACTGCTATGCAGTTTTAATTTATTATTCTTTCACGCCTTCGACCTGCGTTTTGGGGGCCTGAGCATGAAAAAAAAAGTAACCAAAATTGGAGTGTCCATAGGGCCTGGTGAAAAATTGGAGAATTTTAGCGTTTTCGCATTTGGCCATGAAAAAGTTGCACGCTAGCGCCACCTAGCGTGGAGATTCGCCAGCCCCGCCGCACCGTAACTCCGATTGACATGAAATTTTGCCCACATGTGCAGACAAGTCTCCTCTACAAAAAAGCCTCTTGGAGTACAAAAGTCCGCCTGGGAAAATGTTCCGCCATCTTGGATTTTACCTTCGCCATAGGCATTAAAGCTGTTAAAACTTCACCGTTTCTTCTCCGATCTGCTCCAAAATATTCATGCTTGTTAAGAGTCACGTCCTGAACACAACTGCACTGCAATTTTAACTCACAGGTAGAGCGCCACCTAATGGCGACATGAAATGTGACCGATTTTATACCCTTTTTCTGAGCAATAGCCCCCCCTCTAGGTTGGGCATACACGCATGAAATATTTTTTCCTAGATAGCCCAAGTAGAGATGTACAAAAAAGCCACTTGGACCCACTGCCTAAAGTCATCATAAAGTGGGTAAAATAAATGTTTTTAGCCAAGTGTGTTATTCATCAAGGTTTTCACTCAATCCTCACCCAGGACACATAGGGGGGAGAGACACAGGGGCACAGCGACCACCAGGGGGAGTCAGAGAACTGTGAGTGACACATGGAGAATCTGTGAATCTGACATGCAGTTCCAGTCTGCTTTACACCAGATCAACAGTCATGCCACTTTTAATTCCTTTTTTTTAATTCCTCTCATTTCAGCCTGGACACAAAGGGAGGAGGAGAGATGGCACACTTTACATGCACCTCACACAGCTGTCAGTTGAACTCTGCCATAAACATCAAAACTATTATAACTTCAGTGTTTCCTGATCTGCTCCAAACTTTCCACACTTGATTAGAGTTCCTTCCTGAACACATCGGCACTTTGATATTCACTCACAGTGAGAGCGCCACCTACTGGCAACAGAAAATGTCATTGATTTTGTGACTTTTTCCAAGTAAAAGCCACACCTGATTTTTTTTCAACTAATTCCTCTCATTTCAGATTGCAAGGAGGACAGAAGGGGAGGAGGAGAGGTCACACTAGGGGGAGGAGGAGAGATGTCAGGAAGGCATGGACGTGTGTGAGCTCTGTGACTGAAATGTAGTTTCACTTGTGAACGCAGCCACTCCACGACTGCACGTGACAGATAGATGGCTTTGAATGTCCATCACTTGTGTATAAACTTACACCACGAGGAGGTGGCCGCTGCACAGATAGGCGGCTGCCACGCTGCCGTGTGAATGCAGGCACTCCACGACCGCACGTGAGAGATGGATGCCTCTCGGTGTCAATCGCTTGTGTCTCGACTTGAGCCACGAGAGGCGGCCGCACCAAAGGTAGCGTCTACGACACTGCCCTGTGACTGCAGGCAGTCCACGAGCGCATATGAGCGAGGGCCCGTCACGACACTGCTATGCAGTTTTAATTCTCCTTGTCTTTCTGTAATGCATTTTAATTTTGCCTTTATTTTCTTTTAATTCTTCTATTTTTTTCACTTTATTGTATGACATGTCATGATGTGAAGCACTTTGAGTCTGCCTTGTGTATGAAATGTGCTATACAAATAAAGTTGCCTTGCCTTGCCTTAAAAAGCCAGTTGGCACCCCTATAGTAGTGAATGTGAACCCTGAACACATTTTTCTTAACGCTTGTACAGTATGAGTAAGTATCAAGATGTTTTCATCCTAGAACTGTGTATTAGCTTGACAACCTTTCAACTTAGATGATATAAGATTGAATCAAACGAGCTATTGTTGTCTTTGATTAACTTAAAATTAAAATTAAGTAGAGTGTAACACGCAACGCCAGCTTCTGAACCTGCTGAGCCAGCCCCAGGGCTAGCACAGCCCAGCTGTTAAATGGTAAACCTCAAGCCTGTGCCCTACAGTGTCCATCTAGTCCTTGAGTCACTTTGAAATAAACATGATTCAGTCAGGACCCCTTGTCAAAAAGAATCTTTATTTATTTGCACAAGTTTCATTTGGCGGTATGGTACTGTTCTGGGACTCCCTGCTCTTCCACGCGCTTGCGTGGAAAGCCTGAGGCAGGAAGAGCACCTTCCTGCCCTTCATGAGCCATCATGAACGGCATAAGCAGGGAGCGTAGCAGCAAAGAAAAACCCAGACAGAGCAGAGCAACCAACAAGAACAATGGTAAGGTACATAACAGATGACGGGAGGAGCTGGGGTGGAGGTGGGTTGAAAATGCCGGCAGAGGAAGCAACGAGGGAGGTCAGGCTAGAGCAGTTTAAATAGTGCGCTCTGAATGCAATTTCCCAATAGGAAGCGAGCACGGGGAGTCAGCTGAGCCGTCAGCTGATCTCCTCGGTTTTGACAGCTACGCTGTTGCTGCTGATTTAGAGCTTGACGTCGTGGCCTGCCAGAACTAACGCTACGCTTGATAAGTCACACAGCACAGCAGAGTGCTAAGGCTCAGCAGGCTGCCGTCTCGTTCTTAAAACTTACCAGTACGGAAACAGCTCCTCCTGTAAGTTCTTCTAAGGAAAAGTACTTATTGTCAATCAGTGTCTTTAAACACAAACACAACTCCACAGGTACTATTCCTTCCAATAAGTCATGCAAAAAGTCCGGTGGAAAACCGGTTACACAGTGAAAGTAGGTTAGTTTGTTTAGAACACAATCCCTTTTCACTCCATCAACAACAAGACCCTCAGTCTCTTTCACTCTTTGAACAGCTTCAGTGTGCAGTATTTTTGTTCTCAGTGGAAACAAAACATCCCTTACAGAAACAGTCTGAATGGCACCATGGCTGGCTAAGCAGAATCTACAAAATTTATGAACACGAAATTACTCTTGAAACCAAGCCAAAGAATGAGCTCCTAAATTGTCTGATGACACATACAGGACTGTGCCTTTGATACAAGTACCCAACCTATCAATGTAAAATCCCTGGTTTTCAAATGCACAAAGGTCTCTAAGTAGTGGTTCAAAAATTGGTTCATAACCAAAAGTCTTCACATCATTACTATTGCTCAGTACTGCAAGGTACTGCAAAGTACTGGATAGGGATGATCTGTATTTGACAGGCAAATCTGCAAATACCCAAAAAATCGCAGTAACTTTGTTTTTTCCTCAACGTTCCCAAAGGGTTGCATACTTCAAATTCATCAATATAAAATCCTGGAGATATACATACCTCTTCCCCTAGAAGCAGTGTACTATCTTTGAAGTATAGCCCATCACAAAATGATTTGTACTGGCCAGATTGAGATTTTACATTTGACTGTTCAAGGATTTTGTCAATTACATCACCCCTGTTCAATAATTTTGGCAAAAGAGTTGAAATTGGAACATATACAAACGTTTTCTTGTGCAAACCATCTAATACATATTCAACTGGCTCAATTACATCAAAATGTTCCTTGTAAAATGTCTGCCTTTTGTATTCAGTTCTCAGAGGACCACTTTCTGAAAGACAGCTAAGAGGGTTGGTTTTCTGGAGGGTCTTGGTCACTAAATTAAGTGTGGCATCATCTATATTTAAGATATGCTCTTCAAGAACTGCTTCAACAGTGTTTTTTTAAAGTTCACCAGCTAAAACACCAATTTCATTAAGTTAATTAATTATTTCCTGTGTAGCTGACTGGGATACATGCATGCGAAGAAGCAAAGATGCAAGTCTTCCCTTAATTTCACTGCCATGTTCATGGTCAGAATATTCGTTATCCTCTGACTGGACCTCAACACAATTTCCATCTGCCAAGTGAGTGTTATCCTCTGAGTGTTCTTTTGCGATGAAAAACTGGAGCTAACACTTGATTTAAAAGCACAACCATTAAAAGGGCAAATGACAGTTTCCTTATTTCTCAAATGTATGCCAAGATGACGAAAGTATAGTTTAACGTCTGCAGGTTCTTCAAAGTCACATAAATGGCATCTAATTCTCAAGTCCACTGGTTCATTGCTTCTAAATCCATGTTGTCTCACATGTGTTTGGAGAGCCTTTTGTGATGGGAAATAGCACACACAATCGCTGTAGATGCAGGGGAGAGCTAATCTTCTTCCATAGTGACCATGACTGGATCTGTAGTGTTCAAGGATTCTTCGACGATTTCTTGTGATGTACATGCAAAACTTACATATCCATCTCATTCATCAAGGAGGCAAGGACCTAAAAGATAAAGGGCCCTAGTTTCGTAGACTAGGCGTAGTCATCGCGCAGCGCACCTGCGCCACGCCGACTGGGTGTGTCCGCCTGGACTTTGCAAGTTTCGTGCACCGCGCAGGCTAGCGCAGGCACACCTCCCGTCTCGCCCACCCGCGCAAGTGGGAAAGAGGGAGGAGAAGAAGGCATGAGTGGGAGACGAGGAGGAGACAAGGCGTGGACTGGGATTAATACAGCCGATTCAGATCTTCACCAATCAAATGAGCTCCTCTCCTCACCTTTAATGCGTTAGGGGAGGTTCAGTGCAAGTTCCGTCACTTGACAACCCGATGACAGAAGCAGCGCCGCCACTCCCACCACGCGCTGTGCGTGCGTATCATAATAATAACAATGCCGATATTATAAAAAACAGGAGAGAGAGAGGGAGATGTTTTGGTCCAAGAGGCTGAGTTTCCGTTACGCGGATAACGAGTTTCCGTTATCTGACGTCAGATGTGACGGGACAATCTATATAGATATAAATTCACGTGTTGATTCAATTAGTTGCATTAAATAGTGTTTGTTGTGATTATTTATTGCATTTAAATGTGCCTGGAACTGTGGAAACCTGCCTGTGAGGTCTCGGTGACGTGTGTCAGCCAAACTTCCACTCCGCCAACTGTGATTTGCCTTGAATGAATGGTCTTTATTTGCGCCTTACGCCGAGAGTAGACCAGGTTGGAGCTGGCGGGCTTTCAGCGCAGTCTCGGCAAGGCTTTTTGCCACGAAACTTCCGCTACGCCAAGCTGAATCTGTGACGCCTCCCCCTGCTGCGCCGTCACACCCATCTTGGCGCAGGCGATCCACCAAACTGTCAAACTGACCGTGCGCAAGGCTGCGCGGGTCGAAACTTGCATTACGCCGGCTCCGCCAACCTGCGCAGCCCTGCGCTGCGCCACGAAACTAGGGCCCAAAATGTCATGTCAGTATAATGGCAAGAGTTACAATACGCTCTACAACAATGTGTCAACATTCCATTACAATCCTCATCACTCAAAACCTGATGCTTGATTTTAATACAAATTGTAAGATGTCTGGAATTTCATATACATA
Source organism: Eutrigla gurnardus (assembly GCF_963514095.1). Lineage (NCBI taxonomy): Eukaryota > Metazoa > Chordata > Actinopteri > Perciformes > Triglidae > Eutrigla > Eutrigla gurnardus. The sequence continues at coordinate 23,842,360 of NC_139929.1, read as the reverse complement.
GCTGCTTGTGCTGCTCTCTCTCTCTGTATATATATTTTTTAAGGTCCGACTCCTTGGATGCCTTGTAAAGCGAGCGCATACCGCTATACAAAATGAAGAAATGTCGCACGGAGACATCTAGTCACATATTTTATTACTTTACGCATTCGTTTCGTTGGAAATAAATAGCTCACATGGGCAAACAGGGCGCCGTTGTTTAGCCCCGTTTTTCTAGTTTAAGAGAAAAAAGCCTGCATGTTTCTAGCGCAAACCATCAAGGAGTAATGACGCTCTAAAGACAACGTGATTGTTTGTAGCGTATAAGCTACATGGGTCTTGGAGGGTTATTAGCTTGTGAATTAGGGATGGGCGATACCACACTTTTAGGATTCGATACGATACCGATACTTTTTCTTGCATTTTCATCGATACCGATACCGATACCGATACCATTAATTTCTTATTGGCAATTTTTGTCAGTCAAAATATTATTACTATTGTTATTATTTAAGACAAATCACAAGACAAATACAGACCATTTATACCACATTTATTATGGTCAATATATAGGCTAATAAAGGTAAAATTAAAATAAAAAACATAAATATGAAAAATAAATTAAATATAAACAAAAATATACACATTTTCACTTTTCTTATTTCTCAAAAAAAAAGTATTGGTAGAAAAAGCTTAAAAAAACAATTAATCATAACAATGTTATGTTTCAAACCTCTTTGTGGAAGTAAACTTGTAACACTTCACTGAAGCAAAGTAATCATTTCCTTATCACAATAAACTAGGATTTCCTTGTCCTATAAACCTGCATACGAAAGACAGTTCCCTGAGAAAATGAACTTGGAAAAATGAACTACAAAAATGTCTGACACCATCACACCTTTAGTGTACTCGAGATATGTCGTCACACGTCACACTTTACTGAAGTCTCAGATTGCTGTTCAGGAAAAGTAACATGTTCACGTTTTCTGCTTTGAGACGATTACGCCTCTGGCTGATTATTTCTCCGGCCTTAGAGAAGAGTCTCTCTGCTGGAACAGACGTTGCAACAGTTCCAAGGTAACTTTGTTCAGCATTGGGAATGTGGTTTCATTTTTTCTCCACCAAACCAAAGGGTCCTCACTCCTTGGGATCACCTTTTCCTCCATGTATCTTCTCATTTCAACATATGCATCTGTGTTTGCTGTGCGATTGCTCTGAAAAGCCAGAACACGACTGTCAAACTCCTGCCATATTCCCTTGGATGATGAGCACTCAGCAGGTGACTCTTGTGTCACAGTTGATGCAGTCGCGGCGGCCTCATGTCTCGTTGACTGTGTTTCAGCGCAGGCCAGGGCTTGCATTTCTGTGATGATCCGTGATTTAATCATCTCCACATTTGCAGAATCACAGAACACAATGTTTTTGAAGCGAATGTCCAAAAAGGTGCTGGCTGCAAGAGTGTGGTTGTGTTCAATGTTTTGGAACCTTCGCTTGCATTGTGCAGCAAGTTGTGAAGCCAGACTGTTACCCTGGTCAGCAGATGTGGTTACTTTCTGGAGAAGACAGACCAGAGGTATGACTTTGGAAATCGTAACATACTGCTCTGCTGAAACCTCCTTGGTGGCCTCTTCAAAAGGCCTGAGGACATCACTGGCCTGCCTGATGTGGGCCCATTCTTCATCACATAGGCACATGTTGTTTCTCCCAAGAAGACAAAGTGTTGTTGTGATGGCTTGTTGTTGCTCATACAGTCTGTCAATCATGTACAACACAGAGTTCCATCTAGTATCCACTGCTTGGATTAGTTTATGCTGTGGTAAATTCAACTGATTTTGTACTTCTTTTAGCTTGTCAGTTGCTCTGGTGCTGTGATGGAAGAACCGAACAATGGCACTGCATTTCTCCAAGCTGGACTCAAGACTTGTGTCAGCCTTAATGGAGTCCTTCACAATGAGGTTGAGTGTGTGAGAAAAACAAGGAATATGTTTCCAACAAGTTTTACGCACAGCAGAGACCATATTGGCTCCATTGTCCGTAACAACTGCATGAACCTTACTGGTGATGCCCCATTCATCAGTTGTTTTTTTGAGGAGTTCAGATATATTGTCTGCTGTGTGCTGCACAGCTACATGGATTGTTGCAAGATTGCAAGACTGCATCTGCCAGTCTTTGTCAATAAAATGTCCTGACAGAGTCAAATAAGCTTCAGTGGTTCTTGCAGTCCACATGTCGGTTGTTAAAACCACACTGCTTGCTGATTGCATGGAGTCCTTTACTGTTTTTTGTGCATGCTCGTACAGTTTGGGAATTTCACCTGTCATCATGGATTTCCGACCAGGGATCTGGTATCGAGGATCTACCACCTTCATAAAATGCCGGAAACCTTGGTCCTCTACTATTGAAATGGGTTGCAAGTCCTTCACAATCATTTTGGCAAGGCTCGTTGTGATCTCACGTGCTCTTTGAGACTCATCTGAAAAGAATAACATTTTCATGTCACAATAGGGAAGATAAAATGTATTTGTTATAAAAGATATTAAGGATTTAATTAGATATTAGGGCTTTCCAATTAACTGTCAAATCTGAATCGCAAGAAGCTGCAGTTATTTTTTTAAGTTTGTGATATAATTAGCAATTAATGAAATATGAAATAGGCTAATGTTTTCGAAATGTAAGAAATCATGTTACAGATTAAAAACAAAATCAGATTCAATCATATATTTCAAGATTTTCTTGGAAAAAAATAAAAGTGTAATGCAAAGATGAAGAATCTCCAAATTTAATCTCATATTTTCTTATCTTGTTTTAAATACTCAAGCAATTTTCAACTAACAGTAAATTCCCCTTTAAGGTGTGGAAATTATTTGAATTTAGGATAATCATTTAAACAAAAATATTCAGTAAACATTACTTAAAAATAAATAAAAATAAAAATAAAATAAAACCAATGCCTGTTTTAAGTCAACAATTGGACAACACTGGATTTTCCCCTTCACCTGAAGTGTCTGTTAAAAGTAGATTGTGATGGGAATATTTATAGACTTTATCACTACACTGTCAAAGGTCGGACAATAACTGTCTGTAGGCTACCTGGATACACTTGGCTTTTTTGCAGACTTTCGTGCAGGGTCTTCTGCCGGGCTGCGGGTGGCGGTGCAGGTTCTTTCACAGCAGCCTGAGCCTGTCTTTTTACCAGCTCACTGTGGCTCTCGGGATGTGTGGTCTTCATATGTTTAAATAAATTGCTGGTGTTGCTGCTGTGTGGCACTTGTTTGTCACACAGTTCGCACCGTGCCGTGGCTTTGTCTACTGGTGAAAAATAACACCACACCACGCTTCGTTTCTTCTGGTCTGCCATTATCGCGTCTCTTTTCCTCCGGCTCCCGCATCCGTGGCCGTGCTGGCCTCCTGGCCTGGCTGCGTCGCTGTCGGCTGTGTGTCGCACATTGACGACGCTCATTCGCTGTCTCCTGTCACGTGACTGGGCCAGCTCAATACTCTGCCAGGTACAGGGGTGTCCCAGCACATAGTAAGTTAAGTAAGTAATCAAAAACAGCTGAAAGTGATGCATGCACCCCCCACACGCCGTTTTTTAGTTTATATCGATACTTTTTTCAGAAAAGTGATGCCAAATGAGTAGCGTGTGAGTATCGATATATCGATACCACAGGATCGATACGCACATCCCTATTGTGAATATTTCTCTTTTCTCTGAATAGTAGGAACACAGCGGAGAATGCGCTGTGTCGCTCTCCGTCTGTGCAGTGTGCACATACGTGTCTCATACACGCCGTGAAATTGTTTTCGCGCCGTGAAATTATCAGTTATAAATGTGTGTTTTTTTTTCTTTGTGAGAAATTGAATGTGAGACCTACAGTCTCATGGTCATCATGACATACCCCTGAAAAACCAACCCACCCGAGCTGGGCTGCAACTAGCTAACTGTTACAACATCAATATTACTTAAAAGCTACGTTAGCTGCTGCTACGTTAGCTAACTTAGCTGCTGCTAACTTACCAAGTTAGCAAAAGAAAGACGAGGAAAAGGCAACTTTACTAACTCAACCCACCTTGATGAAAAACTGTAGAGCAGGCTCCAGGTTGGAGAGTGTCTCTGTGCAGCGGCTGTGGGTTTCTCCGTCACCTGCCGGGATATAATCAGCTCGGCCTCCTGCTGCAGACAGGGAGGCGGGGTGACGCGCGACACCGCAGTTACACTCAAGTTTAAGGGATATATCAGATATTTCAAGAAAAGGCTTTAAAAATATTGTTTTCTCTCTCTTCTATTTTCAAATAACTTTTGATATAGGTTTTGCTGAGCGAGCAGAAGCAGGTCCATCTGGTTGCTTCTGGTGATGATGCAAATAAAAGGCTAAACATTGATTATAATATAAATTATAATTATATAATAATTATGTGCCAAACTTTTAGCTATTACTTATAGCTAGCTATCTTAGTTACCTCAGATTCCAGCAGGGTACCGAGCAGATTTGGGTGTGGTGAATGAGAGAGATAATGGCGACCAGCAGGAACGGGTTATTTCGGAGACGTTAGTTGAAGTGCCAGTCTACTTCAGCCAATGAAAGAAGCAATTATCTGTATATCCTTTTGACTGACATTCTTAATTTCAGTTGAATCATGTTTCTTAGTTTGAAAACTTTTCACTAGTTGAGAAGACATAAACACAAAATTCTGAGTTATCACAACTATTTCAATAATTTGTAGTCATACTGACAATCAATTTCAAGTAATCATGACTAATGGGCACAACTCATTTTTACAGTGTAGAGGGAAGGAGGAGAGATGGCTGCGGTGAGGGTGGGGGGGAACAAGGGCTGGTTAACCCTGTTGAAGAAGTTATTCAGCTCGTTCGCCCTCTCCATTTTGTGTTGTGACCTGTGATGGTCCTCACACCTTCCCAGACCTCCCTCATGTTGTTCTCCCTCAGCTTCTGCTCCACCTTTCTCCTGTAGCTGTCCTTAGCTTCCCTTACACAGTGTTTAACCTCCTGCTGTGCTGCCTTCATGGCCTCCCTGTCCCGGCTCCTGAAGGCAGCCTTCTTGTTGTTCAGGACAGCCTTGACTTCCCGCATTACCCATGGCTTGTTATTAGGGTAACAGCGGACAGTTTTGACAGGGGAGACCATGTCTGTGCAGAAGTTCAGGTACTCCGTCAGACAATGTGTCATCCCCTCTATGTCCTCACCATGCGGGTTGATCAGCACATCCCAGACTGTGGTGTTGTAACAGTCTCTCAGGGCACTTTCCATCTCAGGGGACCACCTCCTGAAGGTGTGTGTTGTCACTGGCTGTTTTTGGACCGGGGGGTGTACAGTGGCTGTAGGTGAACCAGGTTGTGATCAGACTTCCCCACTGGGGGGAGGGGAGTCGGTCTGTATGCATCCCTCACATTAGCATACGGGAGATCAATTGTCCTGTTGTTTCTGGTAGGACAGTCTACAACCTGGTGAAAAACAGCCCAAGTAGAATCCAAAGTTGCATGAATAAAGTCTTCAGAGATGATAATAAATGCCTCAGGGTGCTGTGTCTGCAGCCTTGCAGTCACTGATGCCCCTTTTCCACTGAGGCATTTTGAGGGCCGGTTCGGAGCCGGTGCCCAATCACGAACCAGTTCTTCCTGTTTCCACAGACAAAGAACTGGCTCTTGACCAGGAAAACTGGTTCCAGAGCGGCACCAACTCTTTGCTGGTCTAGAACCGTTCGCAAACCTACGTCAGGGGCTGTTTACACTCAAGCCGACGGGGGAAAATACGCTGCTGCGGAGTTTTTCGAACGTTACTGTTCCTGGTAAGCTTCACTTTGTAAATGTTTTGCTTCATTGCAAACCAACAACACATTTCTGTTTAGTTTTTCAAGCTAGTGATTACGTTCGTAACAGCAGCAACTAGTGGCTATGCTTCCTTGGGTAATGTACGCTGACCGCCTAGCAACGTTAGCATGCCACTTTCTGACTGCCGTTGGCTCACTTAACATTACCAACGACCAACGTGACTTAACATCTGTCTTCACAGCGTTGTGGACAAGTTTGTGATTTAAACCGCTGTTCTCTGGTTTGTGTTTGTAGAGCTGTCAAACGTCAACGATATTGAACAGAGGTCCAACCTGCAGATCACTAAACATCAAACACTCTAATCATTGATATTGATCACACACTGCTCTACACTTCAAAACATTTTGTGATTTTAGTATTGTATTATTTGCCAAAATAAACACTTTTTCTGAAGAGACTTGTCTGCTATGCTTGAAATTAGCAATAGCAGGAAAACCTAAGACTTATACAGTGACGTAATGACGTGGCTCTCTGGGCTCTCTAGCCGGTGGAAACGCAAACAGGTTCTCAGAGGGTTCGCAAGTTGAACCAACTGCGAACCTGCAGGGGCACCCGCCCGGTTCACGTTGGTGGAAATGGGGCATGTGTGCATCTTCTCACAAGCAGTGGCTGCGTCCGCTCTCGGAGGAATTTAAACACAGACGGTGATCACCTGACTAAACTCCCTCGGCAGATAATATGGCCGTAGGCTAACAGCTAGCAGCTCAAGGTCCCGGCAACATGAGACTGTCTATGGAGATATGTCCTGGGTTACACCAGTGATTGTTGACATACATGATGAGTCCCCCACCTTTGCTTTTTCCAATGAACAGGCAGACACTCCCTGGAGGGAGTACAAACCTCCACTGTGCAAAAGACACAGGGACCTGCAGTGGAGGGTCCTGCATGGGATTTTAGCTGTCAACTCATTCGTATCCATAATACACACTACAGTAGAAGATGAATGCCCATTCTGTGCTAAGAGGGAAAGTATTTTACACTGTTGTTTTGAGTGCAATCGTCTGTCAGCACTGTTTCTCTTTTTACAAACTGTTGTTTTTTTTTTATCAGTTTTAGCGTTTAGAGTTTTAGCCAGCAGGTTTTTATTTGTGGTCTTAGATATGCTCGCCAGCACAAACAGAAGAGCCAGCTTTTAAACTTTAGGCCAGGCGAAGATGGCCTCTCTCTCTCTGTATGTTTCCCAGAGTGCTTGTGCTTTCTCATCTTGAAACATGATCCCTGAATGCACCGACGCTGTGGTCTTGTTTGACTCTTAATGCTAGCTACATACATAGGCAGTTATCTTACCGCAGTGGTTCCAAACTGTTTTGTAGATAGAAAAAAATGTTAAAATGTTCTTGTCTTTGTTTTGGTAGTTGTGACATTTGGTGTAGATTCATCTTCTGCTTAACGTTTACCTGGCAGTCCTTTCGCAAACTTGCCCATGATTTGCTGGCTAGCAGTGCAGAAGAACGATGCTTTATTTATATTAAGTGTCTAAAGTCAGCCCATCTGTCGATCCACTCAACGCTATTTTAAGTTTCACTTTCAGTTATGAATCAGTTCATTTCTGAATGTTTCTGGATGTGAGATTCTGTTTGTAGCTGTTCGTCCCATTGATTTTTGCAGGTCGAGTCATTTTTATGTTGACAAAACTCAGAAAACTTCGACATGACTATCGATCACTGTGTGTGTGTGTGTGTGTGTTGTGGACTCTTGGTCAGAACTAAAGAGATGCAGAAATCCTAACCAACAGAGAGCCATTGGTGTGAATATAGCAAAGGATAGCGCTCAGATGTGAGTCACAGTCTGACGAGGGGTATCATTCTTTCTGACACCTAAACCAGTTTTGGCTCTTAAAAATAATGGTTGAGTGAGACGAGCAGAGGGAGCCACCAGGAAAAAATACACCCTTAGCTGCATGAGGATTGCAGGGCAGCTTTTATTAAGGGAGCAATATGCTCAGCTGGGCTTTGAACATCCATCACTATCTCCAATCTCCCCGACCTCAGAACGCTGGAGCTGAGACATGCAGACCTTAGTGTCTCTTTTCTCAGGGCTGTAACATATAATAAGAATCACAATAGTCCATAATCATGCACAATGAAAATACAGTGTTTATATCCTACTTCCATTTACATCAATTTAGCAAATAGGGAATTAAAATGTATTGGTAATAATGATGGGGTTTTGAGGGGATACTAACACTAACAATACTAATAACACTGTACTACTAGTAGGCCTACTCCTAATTTTAATACTACTACTACTTCTACGACTTAAAATAATGATAATAATAATGACAATATTAATAACATGGTTTCTTAAAAAAGTATGCTGCCATACAACTACAACACACTGCCACACTGTTATGTGTTTACGTTGCCGTAATACATAACCTATGCTATTACCAAGGCTTGATAGGAAGCCCCTCTTTTTCCATGATGGTTAACATAGTCTCCTGGTCCACTAGCCGACCATATGTGGAAGCTATACATACAGTGGGTCTGATTCACAATAACCCTGACCAAGAAAACTCCATAGCTGTCCACAAGTCCACAGTGATTCAGTGACACTTAGGCCCCGTACACACGAAGCAAAACAAACTTTTTTTCTCCGTTTTGCCTTGGCGTCATTTCAAGAAAATCCGCGCCCAGACGAATCCACTGAAAACGACTCAGCACGGTGTAGTACATATTCCAGGCCCTTACGCGGCGCTGTTTCTGCTACAAAAACGCAGAAGAAGAGACGGAGCTTGACCGAATGTTTGCCATTGCTATGGCAAAATGTGAGAGCTACGGCTAATCTCCGCCCGACCACCCGATCAATAAACACCCATATGATGACAATTTGGCCCAAATAAATAAAACCAACAATAAGCATCAAAAGCCGTCACCCTAAGGACCTTGACGAGGCGTTGTCACACGTTGGGATGGATTTATTAGACAAATAAATGCCTACATTCATGGGAAGTTAGCTAGCAATTGTTTGTTAGCATCGTAATAAAGGTGCATATCTGCAACTTTTTTCCCGGAATATCGCCCCCCTTTCTCGGCTCCGTTTTTTTTTCATACAGCGGCCCTGATACGCCGTCGTACAGATGAGCAGAATATCTGCTACGAGCACGAAGGCCGCCGTTGTTGTTGTAGTTATGAGACGTCGCGGGGGGAGAAGTCAGGCTCGAGGGGAGAGGGGCGGGCCGATGACGTCAGCGTATTCGTTTTCACCGTCTACATGAAAACGAACACGAAACGGAGGGGTGCCGTTTTTTTCTCTTCCACCCTGAGAGCTGGTTTAAAAAAAGTGCGTTTTCAGGCCGCGAAAAACGCCAGATTCGTATGGACTCTGCGTTTCGCCCTGCCGTCCATACGAATCTGAAAACGTTTTCGTGTGGACAGGCTCTACTTCGACCTCAATATTAACCGGTATCATGAACCACTACTCAGTACTCTTTTGCCGACTGAAAGATCGAGAGCTGCAGCTGATTCGGACCGTAAAATAAACCGGTTCCATACATCATTGCAAATTTTGTAATAAAGAAGTCTACTTTATTTGTAGAGCACATTTGAAAATGACAGGAGTTGTAACAAAGGGGTTTTTGGTGGATAGTGTCACACCATGGTGAGGTTTGTCTTGTCTTGGGTTTTGTCTTGGGAATTTCCTGTTTTATTTTGAAAAGTAACTCCCCTCTCGTTTCAGGTCACTTGCCTTTCCTCATGTCATCCCTGATTCCTGATTGTTTCCTCCTGTTGCCTATTACCCTCACAGTGTTGGGTATAGTTACTTTGGAAAGTAGTTAATTAGGTTACAATGTTACCATCAATTAAAAATAATCAGTTACGTTACAGCGTTAGAGTACTCATGTGTTACCAAAAATGAAAAGCCGTTTGCAGCGCCTCGCACATGCTGCAACTTAACTGACACACACACAGCCTCCTTTAAATGCACGAGAAGTTGTGACAATGATGAATAACGTCAGTCATCCAACCAAATTAACTCTGCAGTTTAACAATAAAGACAGTTAGCAATATGCCACATAGCGCTTTATTAATTAAATTTTTTTTTTTTTATCACACAACATATGAATCAAAATTCACACCTACCCAGCCCAGGTAGCCTATATATGAGCACCAAACAAGATTAGGTAACTCCTGAATTTTTTTAAACCCGAATGCAGTTATGAAAGTGCATAAAGTGCGCTTACTTGTAAACACAATCTGAGGTAAACAGGTAGTGTTGAAAGAATTTGTCCGTAAACGAACAAATTCACCCAAGGAGGAGATCAGAGACAGAAGTAAAGTCTAAGTCTGACTTTAATCTTGTACAAGAGGAGCAGTTACAATGCAACAACGTATGAGGATGCTACAGAGAAAGTGCTCAAATCAGTGTTGTTACTTGAGTCTTTTAAATGCAAAAGAGATAATGCATCACTGGCAGATAATCTTCATGCAGAACCAGACATCCTGACTACCAGGGGCCCGTCCCAGAAAGCAGGTTCAACAAACTCTGAACCTAACCCTGAACTCTGAGTCAACCAACTCTAAGATGGGCAACTCTGAGTTTTCGGTTCCAGAACAGCAGTTCTGAGTTAGTTCAATCAACTCTGAATATGACAATCGTGAGTTACGCGCGTGCCTGCCAACTCTACAAAGCCATCATCAATGGAGCTCCGATACTATGAGCTCATCCTTAGAAAGCGGAGCAACGTAACTGCAGCAAAGTAGAGACAGTTGTCGTGGCGGACATTTACAGCCCGACTTAATGTGTATAACTGAATGAAACAGTTGATTGGTCTAAAGGTGATAAGTCTTTATTTTCAGCCATGCAGAGCGACACTGTGATGTAATGGTTAGCAACGCTGCCTACTGTGCCGGCGAAAGGGGTTCGACTCCCGTAGATCTCAAAGTAGGGCAATGAACTAATGCTCATTTTCATGTGGGTGTGATCCCCCCAGGCACAAAAAACCCAGCTTCAGCTGAAAACTAAGCATAAAAATATTGCACAAATACTTAGACTAGGGCATATGATTTTAATCATCCATCCATTGTCTACCGCTTATCCTGTATTCAGGGTCGCGGGGGGGCTGGAGCCGATCCCAGCTGTCATTGGGCGAAGGCAGGGTACACCCTGGACAGGTCGCCAGTCCATCGCAGGGCCAACATGTAGAGACAGACAACCATTCACGCTCACATTCACACCTACGGGCAATTTAGAGTCACCAATTAACCTTTCCCCATCCTGCATGTCTTTGAACTGTGGGAGGAAGCCGGAGAACCCGGAGAGAACCCACGCTTACACGGAGAGAACATGCAAACTCCACACAGAAGGAACCCGGGCCGACCCGGGAATCGAACCAGGGATCCTCTCGCTGTGAGGTGACAGTGCTACCCACTACACCACCGTGCAGCCCGATTTTAATCATAATTCACATATTAAACAGTAAATATAAGCGGCTATTTCAACAAAGAAATCTCCTTTTTTAGAAAACTCCCATTCGCAAAAAAATCTAAAGAGCTCTGCAAAGAATCTGCATTATGTCTGCGATATGAAATGTTGAAAATGTCAGAGAATATTGTTTAGATATGTGATTGGTAGGAAAAACGGAAATTTTCTTCTAAGTAATCAAAATCCTCTCCCGACGTAAAGCTGCTAGAATCACTTTTATTTCCATATCGATTAGGGTGACGAGGAAAGGATGGCATTTTTTTTCAGAGTTGGTTCAGATTCCGGAAAAAGGCGGAGACATGTAGAGAGAAACAAGGGTTTGTTGAAGGAAACCTGCCAGCTAGCAGTTGAGGTTCACAGAGTGAGTTACTATGGTAACTAGGGGTGTGACGAGATCTCGATTAAAGTCAACGATATTTCTCGTCGCGTTAAAAATCTGTCTCGCGAGATTTGTGAGCTATACATAGCTGAGGTTTTACAGACAGCTGTTACTGACTGGGAGCTTAAAAAACCCAACCACGGCATCGCTTATTGTTACCGACAATGCGCATTATTTGGACGTGGCCGTGCGCGACGCGGGATTGAAGTCGCACATCTGTTTTGCGCACACTATAAATCTTGCAACCCAAGCTGGCTTCGGTGTTCCCCGCGTCGCTCGTTTACTCGGGCGGGTGAGACGTGTGACTGCTTTTTTTCATCGTAGTTTAGCGGCTACCGCGGTGAAAATGTCCAAGCAGAAACAGAAACACTACAATTGCCATCACACAAGTTAATCACGGGCACGTTGGATATGCTGGCTCGTTACCTTGAGCAGCAAGCTGCCATAGCAGCATCACCAGCCCAGATATAAGACAAAACTCCCGAAGCATTGATACACTTGACAGCTGCGATGTCAGAGATGCTGAAGATGCTGTAGTTGCAGCATGTTGTTCATGACATACTTGGTCAGGCTCCGTTTGCACTATTTGAACTCTGTATTGACAAAGTAGAAGTTTGATTTGGTTTTGCACATATTTACACTTGGGAAAAATAAATATTTTATTTTATTTTAACTTTTATAAATTTTAGTTTTAGTTTAAATTTGTGAAAGAAGAAGTTTATTAAAAGATCATGCTAACATCATGCATGTAAAGAGTTATAATAAAATATTTCAAAATGCATGTGCAACTCTGTTAAATTAAAGTCTGTTGGTCCAGTCATATATTTTGTCATTGTAGTTTTCTTAAAATCTCGTCTCGTCTCGTTCTCGTGAACCCAATATCGTGTCTCGTCTCGTCTCGTGAGCAGAGTGTATCATCACACCCCTAATGGAAACTGACCTAAAGGTTGAGTTAGCTCTCTTTCTGGAACGGGCCCCTGGCCTCTTGTAACATTTAGGTCAGCAATGGGGATACTAAAGTAATAAACAGTTCAACACATAAAGCTGTAACCTGAACAAAGAAAACTTTAAGACATGAGGTTATCCAAAATTCTTATAACAGGTAGCAGATTCAGATCCATTTAGAAATTAACGACCAGTCAACGATCTAACAGAAATTTTAACAGCTGGATCTATGTCGAACAAAAATGATAACAGGCCGAATAAAATCGCTCACTGGCACACAGGCAAATGAAAAATAGCCTAATAGCTGAACTAATATTCTATTCAAGTGTCACAGGCCTAAATTCAGTTTACCATCGTCCACTTACATTTACTCTTCAAGTAGTGATTAAAACGTAGCAGAAGAAGATTTTCGAAACGTCTGTCCGACAATCGATTTCTCCTGGGAGTAAGAACGAGACTCCACGGGTGCGCTGGAGGGTGGTGGGGTATTGAAGCGCTGACACAGGTAACGTAGGTCAGCAGCAGGGCACAGACGCATCACAGCGCTGCGCCTCCGCTGACACATCCGCAGGTGGCACACTACTGTCTGACAAAAAGCAGGCTGCAGTCGGGATTTTCCTTTCCGTATCCGGAGAAATTCTTAATAACGAATTACTTTTTTTTTTTAAATAACAAAGTTACTGATTGCTTGACGCACAAAACTAATGCGCTACTTACACGTTACACGAAAAAGTAATTAGAGTTACTTTGAAATGCTTTACCCACAACACTGTGTGTTAAATAGTCTGTCTCCCTTTGTCCTGCGTCTGAGTATTTCGTCCGTCCATGTATCTCCAGCATGTTTTGTCGTCCACAGCCCACGCCATGAATCCCATGAGTTTGTATTCTCTTGATTTCTTGCTTTCCTCGATAAGAGTGATTTTTTGTTGTAGTCTCTGGTCAGTTATTTAAGCCAGTTATTTTTGTTTATAGCCTTGTGCCGATCTCCATTGGAGTGTTTTTGCTTTGTACCCTTTTTTCCTCTGTTGGAGTGTTTTGCTTTGTATCGTTTTCAGCTCTAGTGTAGCCCAGTAAGTTTATAGCCTTGTCTTTTTCCTCCGTTGGAGTGATCTTTTTTCGTAAAGTTTATAGTTCCCTCTTAGCACACCGTAGATCTCAGCCTTTTTCTTTGCCTCCTTAGGGAGTGATTTTTGGTTATCTTTTTCCCGTTAGGGTTCTCGTGTTTATCTGTGCTTTCACGATTCTCAGTTTTCAGGTCAAGTGTTTCATAGCCTGTTTTTGCTCTCACTCTGTCTACGGAAGTGTGAAATAAAGATCTGCCTGAACTGTTCAACCTCTGCACCCGAGTCCTCTTTCTGTCCAAGCCTGACATATAGTACATTTTAGGCATAGTCAAATCAAATCAAGCTCTCTCATGCCACAATTACCCAGGTGAAATGAATTCATGCATAACATTTGTTTGGTGCTATAAAAGACAAGACCTTACCTTTATGGGTGACTATATATATATATATATATATATATATACACACACACACACACACACACACACACACACACACACACACACACACACACACACACACACACACACACACACACACACACACACACACACACACACAACTCACAAAAAGTCAGGGATATTTGGCTTTCGGGTGAAATTTATGGAAAATGTAAAGAGTTCACGCTACAGTGATATTATATCATGAAAGTAGGGCATTTAAGTAGAAGCAAGCAAGGGTAAATATCTCATCTCAAACAATTTATTGAAATAAAAGCCAACAACAGTGGTGGGTATACCATAACAAAAAATGTCAATGTCTCAATAACTTGTCATGTGGGCAAAGGACGTCCACTTCTATGCCTTTCTGTGACTTTTCCAGTCTCACTGTATCTCTATTGCAACCTGCTGACACTCTGTGATACTCTAAGCTCAGTGGTCACTTCCCTTTGAGAACATCCTGTTACTGTTGATCAATTGTTAGATGTCGTCTTGGTCTCATGATGTCAAAATGTGAACAGCATGATGAAGAGGACTGTTAAAATACTAATTCTAATTGAACCAGAAAATGAATTGGTCAATCCAAGAATCAACTGTAGAACACAGTTGGACATGTGCATTCAAATGTTTAGAAAAGGTCAAATTGAGTTTACCTGTAAAGGTTATAGTGCATTTTAGATTCATCCTGAAATTTCACCGGAAAGCCGAATATCCCTAACTTTTTTTGAGTAGTGTATATATAGAGAGAAATATATTAAACATAATTCTTCGAATGCACCACTATCGTCCTATCTCTACTGTATGGCAGTGAAGCTCAGGAGACTGCTGGTTTTCCTGCCGCGATGCTACGATGACTACAGCAAACAGACCTGATTAAGTGGAAGGCGAAAGAAAAGTGTTATTTCTCAGTAAGGTCCTATCTTTAATGTCAGATACTTTATATATCAGATACTACTAGACATATAGGCCTACAGAGATCGTCAGGGGCAACAACAAGCTCTTACACATAGTTGACATGACATTTCATTGATGTTGCTCAACTACTTTTTTTTGGCCCGTCTCTTGCGACCAAGCTGACGTTCCCAGCTGAGATCCTCCTGGGAAACACAGAAGGGTCGAAAAACAGGAGTAGCCGGCCGAGGAGACAGTCCAAGCCGAGCACTTTCACATCGCTCACTTGGATCTTACAATGATACCGTGAAATCCAAAGGCAGCGGAGTTTGTCTCAGGACAAACATGAAGTGGTGTAACCCGAGGAATATCACCGTCCTCTCCACGGGCTGTTCTGCCCATCAGGAACACCTTACCATCATGTACCGTCCACATTATCCGCCCCGTGAGTTCACAGCAATCATCACCAAGGCAGTCTACATTCCCCCTCATGCAGACACTGATATTGCCATATCCAAGTTGCAGAAGGTGATAAACAGGCAGCAGTCTTGCCATCCGTCAGCTGCCTTTATCGTCCTTGGAGACTTTAACAAAGCCAAACTTTCACAGGGCCTGCCAGAATTCAAACAACACATTCACTTTCCCACATGCGGTGAAAACATATTAGACCACTGTTATACTACGTTTAAGGACAGTTATAAAGGTGTCTCTTTGTCTGCCTTTGGGAAATTGGATCATGTGTCCATTTTTCTACAACCAAAATATAAACGGTGTATACTGCGTGAGGCTCCAGTGACGAAAGACGTCAGACACTGGATGGACCAATCAGAAGCATTGTTTCAAAACATGTTAGACAACATGGATTGGGAGATGTTTCGTGAGTCCTCGGATGACATCGGACAGTTTGCCGAAATAGTTGGGAGCTACGTCAACTGCTCTACTGCAAGACCACACAGGCTGTCAAAATAAAAGTCTTCCCAAAACACAAACCATGGGTAGCTAGAACTGTTAAGGCAGCATTAAAAGTGAGAACTGCTGCCTATAACTCTGGGATAATTTCAGGTGACATGACTGAAAATAAAGGCCTACGGCCTGAGAAAGAGAGTGAAGGATGCAAAGTGGTGATATAAGGACAAAGTGGAAGCCAATTTTAGCATGGGTGACCCAGCACAAGTGTGGAAGGACCTGAGAATTATGACCGACTTAAAGAACAAGCCCAGCTCGATGAGAGGGAATTATGTGAGAACGTTGTTTATAGATTACAGCTCTGTATCAATACCATTATTCCCTCCTGCATGATTCAGAAGATGAGGTCACTGGGAATCAACACCCAAATATGCCACTGGGTGCTCAGCTTCCTCACAGATTGCCCCCAGGTGGTCAGAGTGGGCTACCTGAACCAACCGGAATACCTGCCACTGTGGTGTCAGATCAACAACCTGGCCCTCAACATCAGTAAGACTAAGGAAATGGTGGTTGATTTCAGGAGGAAACAGGGCTGTGGGCTCAACCCACTCATCATCAGTGGAGAACCTGCAGAGAGGGTCCCCAGTTTTAAGTACCTGGGAGTGCACCTCACTCAGGACCTCTCATGGTCTCTGCACACGGGCCACTTGGTCTCCAAAGCAAGGCAGCATCTGTACTTCCTGTGGCAGCTGAGGAAGTACAAGGTCTCCCTCTCCATCCTGAGGACCTTCTACTCCGCAGCCATTGAGAGCATCCTCACAGGGTGTACCTCAGCCTGGTATGGAAGCTGCTGGACCGGGCAGAGCGTACCATCAAGGCATCCCTCCCTTCCGGAGGAAACACAGCAAGAGGGTGAGGGCGAGAGCCGCTGAGCAGAGATGGACAGAGTACTCGACCCCAGTACTTGTGTAAGAGTACAAATACTACTGGTCAAAATTTACGCCGTTACAAGTAAAAGTAGCTCAGTCGACATGGTACTCGAGTAAGAGTAAAAAAGTACTTGCTTTTAAAGGTACTTAAGTATCCAAAAGTACATGCTTTTAAATTTACTTTAAGTAAAAGTAAGAGTAAGAGTAAATTTCAAATAGCCTAAAATGAATGTTTCTAGGCTTAACACAGTTTATAAATATTTGTGTAAAAAAGTCTTTGGGGGTTCATGTCTTCCTGCACCACCAGTAAATACCAACCACTGCTATGCGCTATACAGTCACACAAGATAAGTAAAATATAATACAATACATATACCTTTAACTAGTATGACTAGATTAACATAATGTATCTTACGGTGTTGTATTGCCAAGGAAACTGCATCGAACATAGCCCATCTACAGGCATCACAAACGCATAACTTCTGACTTCTGCTATGAGCCTGCCTGTTAATCAGGCATGCAAGGATGTTGTACGACAAAGTATACATCCAGCTTATTCAGCCCAAAAGCAGCGTTCCCCCAGGATTATACTAGAACACCATTTCTCAGTAATATGGCAAATGGATTAACTAAAGCAAAGAAAGGGGGTCGACAAAAGTTTGGTGAGTGTTAATAACAAATAACGTTACGTTATGAGAGCGTTTCATTCGGCCATTGTTTCAAACCACAACACACACACACACACAGCGCCACTTCCTACAAAATGTAGTTTTTGTGATCAACACAGACTCACATTCTCACAACATGATGACATTGATTGAGACAAATAAAAAAAAACATGGTGAACGTCAGGTTAACTTACGTCAACGTGTTTCTTTAAGTTGGACGTGGAGTTGTTGAAAGCAGAGATGTAGTTTTCCTTCGGCAAACACAATACACATTTGAAAATATATGACTGTTTGTCTGTGTCCATGTTTTTTACTCTGTAAAACTCAAACATGTAGTCCAGATAAGGCCAAGGATTTTCTGAAAGTTCCTCCGGATCATTATCACACTCAGCCATTGTTGCGGTTTTGTGTTGACAAACACAGTCGAGAGCGTGGCTACTTTACACTGTAAGAAAAAAAAAAGTAAAAAAACGGTCAATGACTGTCAGCTACGGCTGCCAACCAAAAACCGTAAAATTAAAGTAAAATATCCTAATTCAAATAAAGTGCAAAAACATTACTATTACAGAAAATGTCATTAAATGTTCTGCGGGAAAATACCGTTATTTAACAGATTTTTCTTCAATTTTAATGATCAAACACCTTTAATAAAGTGAAAATGCTATATGTTCTGCAGGAAAATACCGTTATTTTCCAGAATTTTCCTAAATTATTCCAATCAAACACCTTTACTAAAGTGAAAATGCTAAAAGTTCTGCAGGAAAATACTTTTATTTTACAGATTTTTCCTAAATTTTTATGATCAAACACTTTTAATAAAGTGATAATGCTAAAAGTTCTGCAGGAAAATACCATTATTTTACATAATTTTCCTAAATTACTACAATCAAACACCTTAAATATAGTGAAAATTCAAAATGTTCTGCAGAAAAATACCGTTATCTTACATAATTTCCCTAAATTATTATAATCAAACACCTTTAATAAAGTGAAAATGCTAAAAGTTCTGCAGGAAAATACTTTTATTTTACAGATTTTTCCTAAATTATTATAATCAAACACCTTTAATTAAGTGAAAATGCTCAAAGTTCTGCAGGAAAATACTTTTATTTTACAGATTTTTCCTAAATTGTTATGATCAAACACTTAATAAACTGAAAATGCTAAAAGTTCTGCAGGAAAATACCTTTATTTTACATAATTTTCCCAAATTACTACAATCAAACACCTTAAATAAAGTGAAAATGCTAAATGTTCTACAGAAAAATATTGTTATTTTACATAATTTCCCCAAATTATTATAATCAAACACTTTTAATAAAGTGAAAATGCTAAAAGTTCTGCAGGAAAATACCATTATTTAACATAATTTTCCTAAATTAGTACAATCAAACACCTTAAATTAAGTGAAAATGCAAAATGTTCTGCAGAAAAATACAGTTATTTTACATAACTTTCCTAAATTATTACAATCAAACACCTTTAATAAGTTAAAAAAAACACCATAAAAAACAAAACCCTTTTCCTATATTCTTACGATCAAACACCTTCAATAAGTGTATTAACACATGCTCAATATTTAATGATTCAGTTTTTGTAATATTAGTTTCAATTAAAGTAGGTCGCAAACCTTAATTACAAATAAAATACACACCAATATTGATTCTAAAATCCCTTTATTTAATGTATTGAGTTGTACATTTACAATATTAACCAATTATTCACAAACAGTTCTTCAGAGACCCCCAAGGAAGAATTGAAAATCTAAAAATTCTATTTCTCTGTGTCTATCTTGTCTGATAGCTGTACTATCATGACAAGGTGATGGCGTTTCACTTTTGAAACAGGTGGAGAGCTGCTGGGCTGAGGGGGTTGTTGTCAGTTGTTTTTTAGCTTGTATTTTCCAATTCAGTTTTATATTGTTTTCCACAATGTTCTCCTGTCCCTGGGGGCTCTGTAGTTCTAATAATATTTGTAGTATTTGTGCACATGCATTACATTCTTAATTTAGCCTATTTAGCCTTTAACCTTAAATATACAGTGTATTATCAAATAAAATCAAAACATACCACAAAAGGTCAATGAGTCTGTACCAGAGGTGACAGTGCAATGTAGCAGATAAAGAAGAATCCTCCTCCAAATTGCCAGTAATCAGCTGGATCTTTGGTGCATCTGGGGGAAGGGAAAAAGGAAAAAGTAAGATCCACTGAAAAGTCCTTACTATAAATAGGATTTAAATTATTTTTCTATTATTATTAGTTGATCCAGAGGCAATTTTAGCCGGACCGCAGCCCGACATCACACTGCGGTGGCCAGTCAGCTGGCGATCAGATTAACCAGAGCAGGGAGTGAGACAGTATAGAGAGCCGAAGTCACGCCACTTCTGGTGGACCCCATGCGGCCTTATTTCAGAATAGGTTTGTATGGCATTCAATGGGGAGAGACAAATATTTTTTAATCAAATTGAGCTGTTAATCACACATATGTTTGTTAATTTAAAAGATAATTTGCAAGTCAAGGAAGTCAACGTTTGTTGTTAAACTATAGTTAAAGCCTGTGAAAATTACAGATGCACCGATCCGGGTATCGGATCAGATATCGGCTCCGATATTGACTAATTAGCTGGATCAGATGAATGAGGACGATCCAGCATTCCGATCCAGCCCATTTTTATAAATATCATACACAGCAATACAGTTACAGCAATCTAGTCACGCTGGTTACGTCATCACGCAGAGTACGCACAGCAGCTAGTGATGAGCAAACAGAGCAACATGGAGCAAGCGCCGGTTGATTAAGCCATTGTTTGTTGAGTTTCAGGCAGCTGCTATATTTTATATTACATTTTAAAATATCTGTTTGCAGTGCACTTTACAGTGCTATGAATAAGTTTGGGCACCCCATGCCTAAGTTATGCTAAAAAATCATCTTTTGTGAATTGATCTTAATGCCTTAATTAAACAAATGAGGGAAAAATCATGCCTTTCAGGACACCAATTTTCTTTGTGAATGAATAATGTATCGTAAATAAATAAATGTTCTTCATTAAAATACAGGGTGCATAAGTATGGGCACCCCTATGTTAAACTCCCATAGAGGCAGGCAGATTTTTATTTGTAAAGGCCAGTTATTACATGGATCCAGGATACTATGAAGTCACCTGGGCCTTTGGAGTTAAAACAAAATCCAAATCCTCACATACCCTTCACATACCTAGAGACTGGCAGGGTGCTTTTCAGATAGCCTATAGCATGCTAGTTAGCCTAATAATTTCTCAATGCAAATCAAACCAGCTAATAGACTGCCTAAACGCATGCATAGCATTGTACATGGTTACAAGTGTTATTTATTTATTTTTGCTGCTAATGCACACTTTGTTATTTGTTAATAAATAATATGTACATTTATATCTGTATTAATTTGTTACCTTTTTTTAACAATGCTAAATGTTTATGTCAAGCCTGATGCCTTCACTCACATGGCAATGTATTAGGTTTGGGCGGTAATACGGTATACCACGGGTCTTAAAAATAGCAACGGTATCAGTTTCAATACCTAGCCCGACCCTACCCGTGCGCGTTCTGTCCGAACCCGGACCGACCCGACACATTAACTGTAATTAAGAGCCCGAGCCCGATTTCAACCCAACAATTATTTTTCATGCATGAGGCTGTTGTATGTGCATATCCGTGGGAAGTGGGGGTGCGGCTGCACCACTACTCACTCACAAAAATATACAAATCATTTTATAGGCTAGTGGTTAGTGCTGCGATTAGGATATGACTGGACAAAGCTGACACATATGTTATCGCCTTCTCCCACTACTCACTTGAAATGATCCCGTACCTCAGACTTTCCTGATGACTTGCTCAGCGTTAATTGTCCTGTTTTTAATTTATCCTTTATGTCTCCAGGCTCCATGTTGCACTTTAGCGTCACTCCTTTATTCTTTGATTTAGCTGCACAGAGCGGAACCGTTATGAACCGTCTTTTTTTAGTGGTGTGAAATTTCGGCCTGACCGGGTTCGTGTCGGGCTCGGGCAGAGAAGATAAACTCTATTCTTGAGTTTGGTGACGTCGTCTGAGCCTTATGTCATAATTTTTAATTAGTCATGGTAATCCCGTATACCGGGGTAAAATGGGGAGGAGGTTTGACGGTATCAAAATTTGGATACCGCCCAACTCTACAATGTATACGGTTCATTCATTCAACAGTAGTATTGGTATAGGCTGATATGCTCAGCCCAAGTATAGGATTGGATCGGAAAAAACTGGATCGGTGCATCTCTAGTGAAAATACTAGGGGTGTAACGGTTCACCAAAACCACGATTCGGTTCGACTTCGGTTTTTGACTCACGGTTCGGTTCAAACCTCGGTTTTTAAAAACATACTGAAAAACCTTTTGGAAAACTTCCAGAAAAAATGACTGGATTTTATTAAAGGATATATCAAGAACATGAACATTAGTTATATTAACAAGTATAACACTGCTCTTTAAACAAGTCCACAACAAAAACTTTTATTTCTATTAATCTCTTAAGGAATACAAAAAATAAACATTTGTCCTAAGACCAGTCTACATTGTCTAAATTGAGTAAAAATTAAAAATTTCTTACACCAGCCTGAGGTATAACAAAAATAAATAAAAAGCACTTCTCTTAAAGTAATGGTCCGGAGTGAAATGGACCCTAGGTAATTTCCACCAAGACCTCCAGCCAAACACCCCCTCGGAAGCATTTTTAACGATGGTCAACAGTGGTCAAGATAGGGCGATCAGCCGAACGGCTTCGTAATAGCGCTATGGTACTTACAATATATCTCGTAAATGTCCCCACTAATAATGCATGGAATGTTACCAAACTTCTGCAGTAGTACACATAGGGTCTGTACTCACAAAACGAGGCATTTTAAAGTTTGTAAGTACATCAGGAGTTTATTTAAAAAGAACACTTGCCTGATAGCTTCTACTGCTAAAGCTACGCTGCTAGCGGAGACGGCACCGTGTTAACACAGCTTCTTCTTCGTTGGTCGCGGTTATGGAAACAGCTGGGTATACGCCGACTGCTATTAAACACCAACGAATAAGAAGTTGTGTAAACACGGGGGATCCGCTAGCTCAGGTTTATTAGCCATCTTGCAGAAATGAAGCTAACCTGAGTGACCTGACACACGTGTGCGGTCGGGGCGGGGATGAACCGAGGTTCGGGAAGATAGAATGAGTTTCTGAACCGAAGTCCTCTGAACCGAGGTTTTCCGTTTCGGTTCAGAACCGTTACACCCCTAGAAAATACAGAATTATAAAGACAACACAGCCACGACTTACATAAGTGGTGTTGTCTCATTTAACATTCACAGAAAGCCGGTCCTACAAGCAGTTGGTGATGTATGACGCCTGCGATGAGATATGTAGTTCACTGAGCGGCCTCACAGAAAACTACATGGTTCTTTACTATATCTACAACAAGCTACAACTTTCGTTACTGTAAACATTGCTCCAATGCCTGGTTTAAAAAAAAAGTTCCTCATAATTAGCAGTTATCAATGTTGGAAATGAGAATGTAAAAAATATTCAGAAATAAACAGGGAATTACACATACATAATAGAGTTGGGCGGTATCCAAATTTTGATACCATCAAACCTCCTCCCTATTTTACCCCGGTATACGAGATTACCCTGACTAATTAAAAAGTAGGCTCAGACGACGTCACCAAACTCATTAGAGTTTAGCTTCTCTGTCCGAGCCCGACTCGAACCGACCCACGGGCCAAAATTTCCCAACACTACCCTCGGGCTGGGTCGGGCCGGGCCTTTAAACAAGCGTTTGTTCGTTCATTCGTTGGTTTTTTTTTTTTTTTTTTTCTCTATCATTGCATTTATGCCTAGCCTTCTCCCCTTATCTGAGGAGAAGGCAAGGCATAAACATTAAATATTATTGGTTATATGTTTAACACAGTAGGTCTACGTAAGAAATGTGTACAAAGTTACACAAAGTAATAAAAAAAAGACGCTACACATAGTGCGCACGCATCATTCATAATGGTTCTGCTCTGTGCAGCTAAATCAAAGAATAAAGGAGTCATGTTAAAGTGCAACATGGAACCTGGAGACATAAAGGATAAATTAACAGGACAATTAACGTTAAGCAAGTCATCAGGACAGTCCGAGGTACGGGATCATTTCAAGTGAGTAGTGGGAGAAGGCGATAACATATGTGTCAGCTTTGTCCAGTCATATCCTAATCGCAGCACTAACCACTAGCCTATAAAATGATTTGTATATTTTTGTGAGTGAGTAGTGGTGCAGCCGCACCCCCACTTCCCACGGATATGCACATACAACAGCCTCATGCATGAAAAATAATTGTTGGGTTGAAATCGGGCTCGGGCTCTTAATTACAGTTAATGTGTCGGGTCGGTCCGGGTTCGGACAGAACGCGCACGGGTAGCAGTGTTTCCCCTAGAATTTTTTTCAGGCCCGGTGGTACCCACCGAAAAAACCCTAAACAGACGAGACGCGTGGGATGGTGTATTGGTGCAGTTGGCTTAAGTCAGGTGGCACAGCAAGCAGTCTGCAATTCTGCAATTATTATATTTGCATTCAACATTTTTGTTCAACCAGAGTGTATTCAAGGTTTTCAAGGATTTAAGGAAAGAGTGACTTATTAAGGTGCCGGTTGATGGAAATGATCCAAAATTAGGGGCCGGAAAAATATGGCTGGAAAATGAGGAGCATCACATTAATAGCTACAGATACTTTTATACGTTATAAAACATAACGACATATGAGTGCATATATTGTCTTATTTTATCAAGTAAAATATAAGTTATAGGTTTACTCAACAGCCTAATAGTTCATAGAAATTCAGGTAGAAATAGGTTAACTCAGAGTTCCACAGCTTATCAAAAAACAATCCTTATTTTGTTAGGCTGCCTATGGCTTGATGTTGTTTTTAAGGAGCGCCGTCTCTGCATATATTTCTCGACAACACTCGACCTGCATCAGCGAATGTGCGCACGAGCGGATCTGTGCGAGCAGGCAGCGCGAGGAAAGCGGATTTTGGACGGAGACACAGCGGCATTTTTCTTATAAATGCACCGGTCCGGTTCCGGTACCGGTCCGGTTCCGTTCACACCACGAGTCTGAAGAGTGCAACAGCTTATCAAAATACAGTGTCAACTTTCCGTGTTTTCAAAGTAGAAAGCGGCATCGTGGTGGTTTAACGAGGCAGAGCGGCATCAGAACAACATCAAGCGCATAAAGTACGCGAAGCAGAACGTAGCGGGAGCGCGCGGCGAGGATTGTTGCGGCCGCGCGTCTTGCGGAGCAAGTCTACTGTGCTGCGCGGAGGCGCTCCTAATGTAAATGATTATTGATTTATGAATGAATTGATAGGTGACTTATTTTTGGCGTATTGATTTTTTTTTTTGGCCTGGTGGCAGGTCTACTTGGCCTGGCGGCCTCGCCAGGCCTGTACAATGGTAGGGGAAACACTGGGTAGGGTCGGGCTAGATTTTCTGGGCCCGAACTAAACTCTACTTCTCATTAGGTCGGAACCCGAAATACTGCCAAACTGCAGAAGTCGTGTTCTTCTTTGAGACCAGGTCACTCGGTGCGCGACTCTCTCATATAAGTGCATTACATTTTTTAAATGACAGTATTGAAACTGATACTGTTGCTATTTTTAAGACCAGTGGTATACCGTATTACCGCCCAAGCCTAATACATAACACACATACATAAGGCCAAATATAACATCCCTGTAACATCTTTTCAAGAAAAGCACAAGCCTTATCATATACTGTATTTCTCTGTAATTTAGGGGGGAGCTGATAAAATCTTCAACGAAATGGAATATTATATTCATACATGTACAAGGGAACATTTGCGCCAAATTTGAAGAAAGTCCCCTAAGGTGACTTGAGATATTGCGTTGACAAGAACGGGACGTATGGACAGACGGACGGACAACCCATAAACATAATGCATCCCAGCCCTGGGAGGCGCCGGTGTAAAGGCATAAAAAAATAGGGACATAAAAATTATAATTCCTACGATCATAATATCTGTAAAAAAAAACAATATGATTTTATTTTGGCTTACCACATTGTGCAGGCCGATTTGTGTATAATACAGGCACTTACTTTAAGAATTAATCGCATGTTGTTATCTGCCATCTACCCTACACACACCAAACTTCAGATAAAATCGAAAATATTTCACCACTGAGTAAATGAATCATATCATGTGTCAATATGTATTTGGATGTGTGTGAGAAGAGGAAAGGATATTACCTGCAGGTTGAATGAAGGCCTGCAGCGAAGTTGCTGAAACTATCAACCCCACAATACATCACAGCAACTCCCAGGCACTTCTGGATCTCAGCAATTGCTGCATTTTCCCTTTTGCAAAGACAGAGACAGGATAGGTCATGTTTATCTTTCTTCTACTCATTTCTCAGCTACTTTAACAACACCAAGTGAGAGATGAGGATGGTAGTAGCATAGTCATTCAATCTATTAAGACTGATCAGGATGTTCTAATGGGGTAAATAGTATGATTTATGTAAAAACTAGGGGTGTCAACGTTTACAATTTTTTGTACACGGGCTTCAACAAGGCGGACGGGCATCAGAACATCAAGCGGGTACACGAAGAAGAACGTAGCGGGGGCGCGCGGTGAGGATTGTTGTGCCCGCGCACCTTGCGGAGCAAGTCTACACTGCTGCGCGGAGATGAGAGGGTAGCTAATATCAGCCACTATACGATCAGCATTTTTAATGTTTTTTTTCCACTAAACGGAAGAGTAAATATTCCTTAGCAGGCCAGATCCGGCGTATATATTGGTGAGAAATAAACTAGGAGGAAAAATTACGTGTAAACGGTTATTGATTTTTCTAAACAATTATGATTTATTATCCGTGTACCCGTTTAGACGTGTAGACATTGACACCCCTAGTAAATACCTTGAAACATTCACATCTTTTACTGTCTTAGAATGACCTGTAGTGCTGTATTTACTTACTTTTCCCTCTGGCAATCATCACCTTGCCATAATGAGCATCTCTGGAATTAGAATAAGAAGTATCACTGAATTTATATAGTATGTATATAAGTAGGGCTGCACGGTGGTGTAGTGGGTAGCACTGTCGCCTCACAGCAAGAGGGTCCTGGGTTCGATTCCCGGGTCGGCCCGGGTTCCTTCTGTGTGGAGTTGGCATGTTCTCCCCGTGTAAGCGTGGGTTCTCTCCGGGTTCTCCGGCTTCCTCCCACAGTCCAAAGACATGCAGGATGGGGATAGGTTAATTGGGGACTCTAAATTGCCCGTAGGTGTGAATGTGAGCGTGAATGGTTGTTTGTCTCTACATGTCTCCCTGTGATAGACTGGCGTCCTGTCCAGGGTGTACCCTGCCTTCGCCCAATGACAGCTGGGATCGGCTCCAGCCCCCCCGTGACCCTAAAATACAGGATAAGCGGTAGAAAATGGATGGATGGATGGATGTATATAAGTACATGGAACTTGAGATAAACTTTGATTCATTCCAGCTTGGCTGTATTGCTAGGTAATAATTAAGTGAATAACATCCATTAATCAAGCAGTTGCATTTTGTTTCCAGTGTTTTTATGTACATGTAACCCAGGTCCCATGTAGTTAAAATAAAGCTAGAGTGGTTAATACAATGAGACTGGGTCTGTTGTAGGAAAAAACTTTTTTTATATGTAACTTTAATGAGTATCTTTAATAAAGTTTGCTATTTTAATAATGACCACCACAGCTATACTTTAAATGCAATAATCCCTTCACAGGTATTTATTTACACGAAATGAAAATAGGAGTTTAACACATTTTAGCATAAAATAAAATGGACAGAATTATTAAATTAAAAGAAAACCATTTTCGTCAGATACTCTTAAAATAAAATACCGTCGGTACCTTTTTAATACTTCATACTCTCAAAACTCAATAGTTTACCTGTGGGCCCACACACATTCATACAAAATACATATTCAATTATATTTGAACCCGTTGCAGGCCTGTTTATGACAGCTTGTGTGCAGTGGGGCCTGAAAACTGTAATGGCCGCTTCACTCAGAGCCGAGCACAAAATAAAGCACGTGCATGTGTATGTGTATGTTAGTACTCACCAGATGGTGTTATTGGTAGGAGTGAATGGGGGATGAGCGTCTCACGATGATAATGGCAATGGCGGTGAGTCACAATCCAAACACGCGCGGGAAATGGCGCGGTAGCGAAGTCACAATGAAGAAAAACACAGCATGGCAGAACTGGACACGGCAGAACTGGCAGAACAGCAGGGCCATCATTGGAAAACCGTCTCTCTCTCTCTCTCTCTCTCTCTCTCTCTCTCTCTCTCCAACGTCCGTCTCCTTAAAGCATATTCATCAGAATTGAGCCATAATATCAAACGCTATCTCATGTCAAATTAGCATAGCTTCAGGAATTAGCACCGAATGCTACCGCTATCTAGCACGTCGCTAACAGTGTTACACATCCAGGCTATTTTCACTATAACAGTTAGATATAGCACCAAAATACAGGCATGCATATATTCACCTCTTGCAGGTCACACAGAAGTATTTATCAGGACCACGAGTAGTCGACCTCCACAATAAAACCTAAATGCTCCCCACACCACGATACCTCCTCTCGCTCTCTGGTCGATAACGTCCGTTTCCCTCCTACGTGCTCACTTCTCTCCACACTAACCTGCGCTGCTAGTCCCGCCCCTTACACAGTGACATTACTCTGATTGGCTCGTGAGGTCTTAACACAACCAAAGACAAAACAGGAATGAAATGATTGACATTTGAACAGTAACAAGTTAGGTTAAACAGGCTTCTTCCTCTCTCCTTTTCTCTCGGATCACAGATATTTTACAGACTTAATGAACTTAGACCTTTATATGAATTGATCTTTTAACTGTAAATAGTCTTATTTATTACACTGTAGATAATATATTCATGCTTTTAACCAGCACATATTTTAACCAATTTTAACTATTTATGAACTTTTTTTAACAGATGTTAATTTACTGTTAATTCATTTTTATGCTCTGTAACATGTACATCTAATTAATTTACATTTAATTTAATTAATATGGTTGTGAAGGTTTAATCCCAGCTGGATTGGTCATAAAACTGGTGTTTTTACAGTTTGAAGGTCTGTTTAACAAGATGTTAAAATATAAAACTTGTTGCACCAAGTGTCACACAAGCTAACGGTTTACAGCACTGTAAAGTACATTAACTGTAACGTTAAATTATGTAACGTAACGTGTGCTCTGCTGCTCAATTTATGTTCACGTATTAGACATTTACACCTTGTTTTCCTGGCTGAGCCACTGCTTCACTTCTTTTACCGTGTTAAACACTCACACCCACATGAATTAGAAGGTTATGGTACCACTGGTGGGGGTTTTATGGGTGTCCAAAAATCCATTCAGGCAGAGGTGACTCTTTTGGAACCCCATATTTGGACCCCCAAATGACCACGTGGGCACTTGATGATCCTAATGGGATTCATACCAGATAAAGATACATATTTGTTCTTTCTTTTAATGAAATAACACCTTACCTTACCTGACTATGAAGCTCTATGAATTTTATTCTTCATAATGCACCATTTTGGAAATTTTTTCCAGAAGTCTGGAATGTAGATCAGGGAGAATTTAGTGATGATTAAGCATGAAAATAGTGGAAATAACTTAATACTAATAGTATTATGCTCAGTGAGGGCGAACAATTAAATATTAAGACTGCTGGCCATTAATTTCCTGAAAATCACAAATTAACCCCTTGACCTGAAACTTCATATTCCCTCGTTTGGTAACATAAGGCATATTTTTACTGCTTTTCAGCTAAATTTGAGAGGTACCATGTACATGGCAACCCGATATTGGCTGTTTTCACAGGGAATGACCCTCAAGTTAATTTAACGTTAACGGTTAGCTAACAGTTTGACAAGACAATCACTGTAAATTAAAGGAATGAACACAAACACTGCGTTAGGTTATGAATTTACAAAAAGTAACAGGGAAATGTATTCTTACCTGATACAGCAGAACAGTTATAACGTGAAGTCCACTTAATGTTAGCTGCCAAACAGATCCGTCTGACCCTTCAACTGTGTCCATATTCCACTTTTTTGTTCTCCGTTAAAATCCCAACCCTAACCCTAACTCAGATTCGCTCCAAATGAAAACACGGCAAGCAGATGTGAAATAATCCAGGTAATAATCCAGGTAATCCGTTAGTGGTCAGGTCAATAGTGCACGATTGCCAGCATGTACCCATTCAAACTGACCTATTTTCAAAAAGACGGCGCGCACAGTTGTCATTGGCCAGTTTTCTTGATGACAGCCACAACATGGCAAGACAGCCAATAACAATTGTATCAGCGTGGTATCTTTACTTTATCAAGAAAAGATGATACAGAAAAGAAATGTTTATTTATTTTTATTTGTAGGTGGATATGTATTTAATTACATAAGCATCTCTCTCTCTCTCTCTCTCTCTCGCTCTCTCTCTCTCTGTGTGTGTGTCACACACAATCTACTGCATTATGTGTAAAACACCATTTAAACAAAGATGAGTTGACTTCACTTCATTTAAGCAAAATATCAAAAGCATCAATATTTTTACTTGCATTACTAACTGAACAGCAGATAAAGGCCTATTCCAGTTTAATGTAACATATAATAGAAATACATTATTTTAATTGTAATGTATAAATGCTAACCCACTTATATTTTTTTATTTTGCAATAATCATTGTTACTTAAGCATCATCCGAATTCAAGCTTTACCCATCAACAAGTTTACCGATTGCACGTGAACGTCTCATTGGCCTGTTTTTTTCCCCCACACGTTACGTTACGTTACGCTGCCTTCAGACACTGAAAGACGCGCCATATCTGTCTGCACAGACGGCCTGACCTGTACGGAGAAGGTAAGAAATAAAGCCAAGTGTATAGGTTTAATGTGAACTTTTCTAACTCCTCCGCATATGAGACTATAAATGTTTATTGAAGGTGGCTTATAAAGCTAGCTCGCTAGCAGTTTAAACTAGCTTAGCCATCAGTGCATGCATCAAGTATTTGCAGCAGTAGAAAGTAAATGTCGTGGTTTATGGTTTATCAAAGATTTATTATGATAATTCACGAAAATTAGGCATTTCCAGCGATGTAAGCTCTAGTCTACGATTTGAAAGGTTTGAAATAAGCCACCCCCCCCCCCCCCCCAACCGAGCTCGTATCGTTCTGCCCTCAAAGCCTCCCACCTCCCTCTTATTTTACGAAACACGTTCGACGAAATGTGTTTTTGAAAACATTTTAGGCGAGAAATAAGCTATGCAGTTGCTGAATCTGTCTTTATTTTAGATCGACAACGCTAAGTTTAAAATATTTTCGAGAGTTTGCAGGCGGCGGCGCCGTCTTTTGAAACTCGCCGACGCGACGGCATTGCACGACTTCTTAAGGCGGGTCCACACCGCACCGACTGCCCGACTCGTGAAGTCGGGCTACTTAACATGGCAGACTCGAACAACGACGCCATACGTTCCGCGCTTGCGCGAGATGTAATGTCTCCAAAACAACAGGCGGCGCTAATCTGTATTGTGGGCCAAAAAACACGAAAACCGGAAGTAGGCGGTCCTCTCTAGACCACCTTCTTCGATTCTACTGGTTATCTGGTATGTTTACATCGTCACTTCCGGGCTTCACCGATTCGCTAGTCAAGCTGCTAGCCTCCACCAATCAGAATGGTAAAAGAGTCACCGACTCGCATGGCGGATTACACATTTGAATCGGCTGAAATGAACGCCGACGTCGGCCGATTCGAGCGACCACACCAAGCAGACTCATGTCACGGACGCCGACTCTGTCAAAGACGCCGATTTTCGGTCCGGTGTGGACTCGCCAGGACGGCGCTTAGTTTTCCGGTGTGTCCGGGACTCCCACAACATGTACAAAGCAGTAATAGTGTTAATTACGGCCAGGGGTGGAAAGTAGCGAGTTACATTTACTCGCGTTCCTGTAATTGAGTAGTTTTTTTGTGTACTTGTAATTTTTTAAGTGGTTTTTAAAATCGATACTTTTACTTTTACTTTGAGTATGTTTATTTTGAAGTATTGTAATTCGCTACATTTTATATCACCCGCGTTACTGAGTAAAAAGTAAAGGAAATAAAATAAAATAAAAATCGCGGACAGCTTTTATTTTTCCGGGACAACCCCGGAAATACTGCAGTGGAAGAGAGGAGAACGAACTTGCGCCAAAGTCAAATGACAACGACGACGACGACGACATGGCGAGTACTAGTACAGCTAACGTTGAAACCGAAGTGATCCCCTGGCCCTACTTAAAGACCAAGGTTTCTGTATCGATGCTGTTGTCTTCTGATGTGATGTGAAATCTTTGCTCCAAAGTGTTTTTTAAAAACGTATCTAAAGTATAATGACACAGTATACATCCATTAATGTGTGGCGACATGATTTTTTTAATTTTTACACTTTAATTTGCAAAGGTGTTGCAGCAATTAGTAGTAAACTAGTTTGAGATTATATCCCCTTGTCTATATCCCCTTGTCTATAATGCCCTACACAGAAGAAACCCCCGCCCCCTCCCGCTGTTTAAAAGTAACTAGTAACTTGTACTTTAAGTACATTTTAAATCGGCTACTTTTTACTTTTACTTAAGTAGATTTTTTAGATCAGTACTTTTACTTTTACTTGAGTAAAATTTCATCCAAGTAATCATACTTTTACTTGAGTAGAATATTTTTGTACTCTTTCCACCTCTGATTACGGCCACTAATGAGGAAACATTATCGGTGTAAATGCAGCGAGTGCTGGTCGGATTTCTCTCTCATCCCGACTGCAGAACGTCCCCGATCCCAAACTGCTCAGCGATCGCTCGCCACAATCCCCCCCCCCCCCCCCCCCCCCCCCCGCGCTGACGCCACAATCGGGACAAGTCGTGAGCAGGAGCAGGAGAGGGAGCGAGGATTGGATGGGAACATTTAGCCAATAGTAGCCATGTGGACTGCCCAATTATACCCTGGGTGTGTGGAATAACTTGAATTGACTTGCTGTTTTTATCTCCTACTGTCTACAGGTGCAGTTATTACAGCTACAGTGGGCCAGTCTTCAGAGCACGTCTTGCTTACTAGGAACAAGAAAGTTGATCAACCCCAGCCTTCAGTATGTGACATCTCACCAACACAAGCTCAGCTTGAGGCTGTTTGTAAATGTGTGCACAGTGTGTCTGTAGAGGCTTTACTTAGAGAGTTCAGAATTCTGACTGCAGTTATTACCTGGTTATGTTATTATTTACATAGTTCTTAGGCTGTATGGAGTATTGTAGAGATTTTCCAACAGTGGACTACAATGGCATATTCTATGCCAAAGTATACATGCCACTCCTGTGGTTTCTCCCTGAAAACTATCAAAAGCTATGTTGATCATCAGATTCTGCATAGACATGAGGCACATAGCTACTACCCATGTTGCTTTTCAGACTGCAAACAAAAATTCACGAAGTACGCTGCCTTAAAAGCTCATGTTTATCGTTCCCACAACAGTCCTGTTTCTCAGTTGGATGACACACAAAGGCCATTTGTATGTGATGATGTTAATTGTAAGAAGCAGTGCATAGATCTGAGAGATCTTGTTGCACACCTCAAGGAACATTTGAGTAAGCATGAGTTAATACATTGCCCATTCCGCAATTGTAACAAGGCTTTTAAAGTAAAGTCAACATTTACATCGCATGTTGCAAGAACACATAAACATGAAACTGATGTAAGTACTAGAGTCACATACTCAGAGCCATCTGTGTCCTCTCGGAATGAGTCCAATGAAAGTGAAACTGGAATGGACCCAAGTCAAAATCAGTCTCAGGTTACAGAAGATATTGATATGAGTTCCTTGTACATGAGGAATCTGTGCCTGTTTTACATGCAACTCCAGGCAAAGTACCTGGTTCCATCGTCAACAATTCAAATGATTGTTGAAGAAATCAATGGCCTGAGTGACATTTGTCATCAGTACACAAAAGACAAGATTAAAGAGACACTTAGAGCTAATAGTAACATTTCAGATGCTGAGATTGATTCAGTTTTTCAGAGTCTCCAGGAAACTGATTTGCATGCTGCATGTAGCTCTCATCTCTCCAGTGAACATACCAGAAGGCAGTATTTTGAGAAGAACTTTGCCTATGTGCGCCCAGAAAATGTTCACCTGGGTACCAATGAACATAGAAGAGACTGTTATGCACAATACATACCTTTGCATGACACTTTAAGAGCTCTTATGAAAGATCCTGTTGTGTGGGAAGAGTGTGCTAAGTCTCATAATCGTCCTGTTTCTGACATCATCTTAAGTGATATTTGTGATGGCTCTGTCTTCAAATCCAAAGAGCTGTCTCTACAAGCAGGTGACGTAGTCCTGAAACTGATTTTGTATCAGGATGCGTTTGAAGTTGTGAACCCACTTGGGTCATCCAGGAAAAAACATAAACTTGTGGGAGTATACTTCACACTTGCTGACTTTGAGCCATTCCATCGTTCCAGTATTGACAACATTCAGTTAGTACTGTTGTGCAAAGAGACAGACTTTAAATCCTTTGGTCAGGACAGAGTGTTTTCGAGGTTGTTGTCGGACCTGAGACAACTTGAAGAACATGGACTTGTGACATCCTCTGGTCGTGTGGTTCGAGCAACCATAATATCTATTGCAGGTGACAATTTGGGGTCACACTGCATTGGTGGCTACACACAGAATTTCAGCACCTCCAAGTACTTCTGCAGGTATTGTGAGGTACAAAGAGACCAACTTGAGAGTGTGAGTCAGAGCTTTCCTGTACGAACAGTTGATAACTACAAAGAAGCAGTGCAGTTATTGCAGGAGAGTGATGTGAATAATGTCAAAGGCATATATTGTGACTCCATCTTTAACACTCTGAAATATTTCCATGTATGTCAGCCAGGGCTACCTCCATGCATAGGGCATGACTTGTTTGAGGGAGTTGTAGCCTATGACTTAGCCATTTACCTGCGCTACTTCATAAAGGTCAAGCATTGGCTGACATACTCTCAGTTGAACAGGCGAATCAAACAATTTGCCTACAAGGACTCAGATTCCAGCTCATCTCCCTGTCAGGTGAATGAAAAGGCCAAAACAGTAGGTGGCCAAGCAGCTGAGAACTGGTGTCTCCTTAGACTCCTGCCTGTCATTATTGGTGACAAAGTTGATCCTTGTGACCCAGTGTGGCAACTAGTAATCACTTTGAAAGAACTTGTGGAACTAGTGTGTGCAACCAAGATCACCACTGCCCAGGTAGCTTACCTCAGCATTGTTGTGGTTGAATATCTGGAAACAAGGAAAGCAGTGTTTCCTTCTGATCATCTGAAACCCATGCACCATTACCTTCTCCATTATGCATCATTGATCCTCAAACTGGGCCCCCTAATACGGCTCTGGACAATGAGATTTGAGAGTAAACACTCGTACTTCAAGAGGTGTGTGAGGAGGATTCAGAACTTTAAGAATATATGCCAGTCACTTGCAAACCAGCACCAACTCCTCCAAACAACCCTCAGCTCAAACTCCTTTTTTGCACCCGTGTTGAAATCAAGAAACTCAACTCCATATCATGCTCACCTGTACAGTGATGCAGTGCGCAATGCAGTTGAAGCACACATGTTTCCAGAACCAGATTCTGTGTCGACTGAGGTTGACTTTAAAGGCCCCCTTTACAAAAAAGGATCTTTTCTCTGCCTAAAACGTGAGTCTGATGAGTCGATCAAGTTTGGTCAGATTGAGCTCATTTTGATTAAAGATGACAAAAAGGTGTGTTTTCTGGTGACACCACACACTTCATTGTATTTGTCAGAGTATGGACTCTATGAAGTCAAACAAGCAGCTGAGGATATGCACTGCATAAATGCAGAACACTGCCTGGATTTCTATCCATTGCCTCTGTACAGTCTGAATGGACATAAAGTAATATCTCTTAAACACAGTGTTGTTGATCAGTAGGGATGAACTAAACTGAACGAAGACGCCTCGTCAGGTATCAAGGAAGCGAACGAAAATATTTGGCCAACAAAACTCATGTAAGAGATCTTAATTAATCTTTTGTCTTTTATTCTTTATCCCCTCTTAGTCATGGATGGATGGGTGGATGACCTAACCGCATCCCTTAGTTCTGTCTTCAGCCAAGAAGATTCGATACAGCGAATAGTGGAGGTCATCAAAAATATTGGAGTCTGTTCAGCTGAGGACCTGAAGTATGTGGAGGCAGAGGACCTTGCAGCCAGTAGAAATCCCTCTCTGAAGCCAATAGAAATCAGGAAGGTTTTGGCCTGCATTAAATGTAAGTAAAACAATAGCTGTGAGCAGCAGATAAATATTCACATTTTCATATACAGTATACAGTTCTTAGCAGATGTACGACATCATTCAGTCTAGGGCTGAACGATATGGACAAAATTTCATATCTCGATATTCATGCCAGATATCTCGATATCGATATGATACGATATGATTACGGGTTCGGTGAAAACCAAATATTTTTCAGAAAAATAAAAACATCATAATACAAAAGAATGTGGAAACTGCAGTTTTATTGATGATAACTCACTGCCAGTCATCAACATTAACATAAAGTCACCAATCAAATAAAAAATCAAACATTTTAGACCGTCTTCACGGGTACCAGGTCTTTTGCAATGTGGTATGTTATAGCGTCTGTAATGTCTTTATGTCTGGTGGACGCCGACTCATACGGTGTAACGCTACCGAACGCATTGCAATACACACGACCTGCACAACACCTCGCTCTGGTTGACATCATCGTGATTTAATACAAAATACCTCCAAATAATAGAGGATGATTAATGTTTTGGCACCAAATCAGATTCGGCGCCGCCACCGGCCGCATTATCTTCCGCACTCGTCTCACTTTTCTTTCTTTCTTTTTGATTTCCGCGCTGCGTATGTTGCGTATGTTGCGTATGTTGCGTCTGCGTCTCGGTCTCCGTCTCCCTCACTCCCGCAGCGGGAGTCCCGCCCTCGTATGTTCATCATTGGTTGGCTTCGGCTAATAAGGCTTGTGGTTGGCTGGCCGTAGCGGTGCATTCAAGGGCAATCGTAAAAATGATGTTTATTGTGACTGCCGGAGCTGTACATGCAGGGCGAGCGCAGGGGAAAATCTATATCGTTTATATCGTTGCTTTTTCGATATTGATATCTTGAATATTCATATCTCGATAACGATACGATAACGATATATCGTTCAGCCCTAATTCAGTCTCCACTATATTTTGTGTTAAAACAATCCCTGGTGACCTTTTTCCACAAAAACACAATATGAAACTTAACTGACTAATAAGATGATTGAGATAAATGGTCTTTATTTTTAAACTGCATTCATTAATTAATTTGAAAGGATGCCATATTGACCAGGCTGTACGAAAATAACTAAATAAAAGGTGGCAGAGTGCTCCACTATATTTAATGTTAACATAACTCCAGTAAAGCCATTATTGTATAAGACGTTGGACAGGCAAAGGCTCTAACATCAGAAATGCTCTGAATTGTCTTTGCTAACATGTCTCTTGAGTTGACGTCATAGAAAGTATCCATCTCTCAAAGGTAACTATTTAATCATTAAATTAAAACATCCATCCAAACTCTGCTCTTTGTGAAGATTAATTGAAGGGTGTGTGCATACTAGCCTACAAACAATGATGGTATAGAGCAGGGGTTCTTAACCTTTTTGACCTCAAGGCCCAATTTTTAAAGTACAAAGTGGCCTGGGGCCCATTACATATTAACACTGTATAGGTTTAATTGACCTCACTCTCTTTGATTTGTATTCAATAATATAACAAATCCACTTACTGTTTAACAAGCAAAAACCTTGTCAAATAAAATGACATGATAAAATGGGATCATCACAAAGACTTTTATTAAACATGTGTATGTAAACCTGCACACATACTGTATCAAGACACCGAACAGGCTGATAATTCCTGGACCAAATCAAGCTGTGACAAGAAAAAACTTCAAGGATCAAGTCAGGCTTTTTAATAATAATAAAAATATTAGGATTTTACTTAAAATGAATAATAAATAAATAATATATATATAAATCAATCAATAAATAAAAATGGGGTGATAAAATAAATGCATTCAAATAATATTTCTATTTTAAATTAAATAAATAAACTGTAAATAAAATTGAAATGAAGTGCAAATGAAACTATAGCCTTATAATCTGCAAAGCCATCTGCAAATTGTGACAAATGAACAATGAAACCGTATTTAATGAATGATTGTATTTCCGCAAAACCTTTGTCTTTTGGGTGGGGGGGTCGGCAAGACGTTCGTCTTCATTTTTTCTTTTTAAAAAGTTCTCCATTTTGCCGCAGCGAGCGAAGGAGACAGTCTTCTTCTCTGTGTATTGGCGCTTGTTAAACAACTGAGTGATTCATTACCGCCACCATGTGGTCGAAAGCTGCATTGTAACTGAGCGTCTCATTCACAACATATCTCTGGTGTCTTCACTTGATAATCTATTCTACGCAGTCGCTTGGCCCTTGTGGCCCACAGGTGCAAAACTGAAAGTTTTTTGCGGCCCTCCGGAGGGCGCTGGCGGCTCAAGTTTGGGCCTATGGTTAAGAATCCCTGGTATAGAGTGTATTTGCTACTAGTTTAGATACTGCAAGGTTAGGATTGACTCACTAGATAGAACAATAAGTGACAGTTATATATGAATGATATTGACTGACAAGAATGTGTCCTTTTGTCAATTCAGGTTCACCCTCAGTTATGAGAAAGGATGATTCCTCCTCACTTCTGACCAGTGAAATTGAAGAGGCGAGCACTGGCGAAGAATCATTCATGTGTGAGACTGATGATATTAACACCAGCCAACACTCCATGCCGAAGTCCACTGCCACAAGGAGCCCAGTCTCAGTCATGAGAGGTCAAGCCTCACCTACTACTTCAGGGAGTGGTTCCTCAACGTTAGCCGGAGAAGATAGTAGCTGGCATTACAACTTTGACATTCCCTGGAATAAGATTCCCTCGATTTCAAGAAGGCTGTTGGACACTGAGAAGAGACCGTCTGCAGCAGAGAGAAGGGAGATTGTTAGGATTGTGGCTGCTGAAATACTGACTGTGTGCAAGACACCAGGAAAGAGGCACATCACTGAAATTGCAAGGAAAATGGTAGTAAGCTACCCAAAATCCTTTCGAGATGAGATTGAGGGCCAGATTGTCGGTACTGGGTATGACTCACTTGTGAAACAGTTCACATCTCGTATTGACAACTGTAGACGTCTCCAAGCTCCTCCTGCCCAGAAAAGGCTTTCTGAAAGTGACATCCCCACCAATGCAAAAAAAACATGCAAAGATGCATATGGCTGCATCAACCCTGACCCAGAGCTTCCACCTGGGGAGACACAAGATAAGCAAAAGCAAAAACAAGAAGAGCTTATGAAGTTGTTCAAAAACAAAGACAAAGATGCAAAGAAAATAGACAGACTGATGTTTGAGACGTTTCCTTCACAGAGGAGAGACATACTGTCAGGACTTAAGGAGACAGAACAGATCTTTAAGGAATGGCCTTTCCTCTGCGAGCAAATTGGAATGAGGCTTCATTTCAAAGAACTAACAGGTATCCAGATTGATGACAGTTTTGAAGAGTCCACAGCCACCAAGTTCAGAAGAATCCTACGATACTTTCAGTTTGTTCAAACTGAGCCGTCCAGCAGAGCAGGCACTGTTCTGAACCAAGCCCTGGCAGGAGGTGATGAAACTTGTGCAGCTGTACTGGTGCTTCTTGTCCACTTCAAAGAGCAGGAAGACAAGATGTTCCTAAATGTCGATGACACTGCCATTGCAACTGATGTGGACACCAGCAAGCTACCATGGACACCCTGCATTGTGGTCTGTGGTAGGTGTGCCTTAAAATAATGTTATGACTTATTTTAACATTTTTATGTTTACACATATGAAGGAGTCTATTGTACACTGCAAAACATGTTTAGAGCTGGGGAAATCAGTTTACATCATTTTTTGCTTTTGGTTTTAATTTTTTTACTTGGCACAGTTTTTGTTTTAGTGGGTGAAGAACTCAGCTCCTGGCTTACCTAAACAATGCGGATCCATATACATGTAGCAAACTATTTACTGGCTATGGTGATCATACTAGCACTGTTTGCAGGTAATAGCCCACTCACTGCCAAGATGTTCATGGTTGCTGTGGACCAGGTCATTATCAACGAACAGCTTCCCTGCTTCACCAAAGCATTCCAGATGATGTTCTGCTCATATTACGTGCACAACATTGACTACCCAGTGGAACTTGCTGCTACTCTGGAGTTCTTGCAGAGGTATGATTTCAATATGTATGCATGCACTGCTTTAAAGGTAGATAATGCAGGATTTGCCAGATGCTGTTTGTAAACACACAGCATTCAAACCTGGCAACATCTCCCCAGTTTATAATTCTGTGACATATGGTGCGTATACATGCTGCTTTGTATCTATAGATGTTGTTTCACTGGTTTTAATGCCAAGATTAGTTACCTCTGAATGTTTTGTGTTAAAAGGAAAACATTTTTTCCCAACAGATGCATCTTCAGAATCAACCCAGACCAAGGGACCAAAGTCAAACGAAAAGAAAAGGGACGCCAGTATGCTGTCAACCCAAGGGTGCTGAGCCTCATCTCCAAAATTGCCAATTTTGACTGGACAGAGTAAAAGGTTTAGATCACTCCCTCACCAAACAAACACAATCATCAGTCAAGCAATAAATGTTTAGGTCATGTGTTCACGTGAATGCCAGGACCAAAGTTTTCCAAGCAGACCAGTGTATTGAAATTAGTTGGATCAATGTAATTTCACCTGTCAGCGGTTTTAATGTTGTGGCTAATTGGTGTAAGTTATGTTTGTCAGTAAACAACTGTGTTCTATCGCTGTTTTATATGGCGTGTTCTTTTGTGGGGATTACACTATGTATTCATCAGGAAGACATTTGCCGGTGTACTACCTTGGTGTGTGGGAGGGGAGGGTATTGTACATGCCATGTGTGGTATTCCCTGTCTCTTTCGGCCTTGTATGTGCCTGCGATTCATTATGTCAATGTTTACTGTACGTGTGTGCAGCGCTAGGTTAGCGGTCCGTACACCATGTTGAAATTTGATATTGGCAGTGTTCTGACACAGTTTTAACAGCAGGATGACTGTTGGCTCATCTGATTACTACAGTGTCAATGTATTTTCATAAATGTTTGAATAAAACTTGATAACAAGAAGGTAATTGTTGTTGCTACTTCCTGCCTAGACTATTGCAATCCTTTTTCCTGACTTTGCCTCTACTATTTTTTTTTTATTACAGTTTGAATATTAAAGTACTAACTAGTCTAATACTATCTAGTCTAATCCAAAGTCTATACAAGTACTTTTATACATACCACATAGTACTAGTGAATTAATAAGATTTACCTTAACCTTACAGACAAAAATGTTAGTATGGACATAAATCTTAATATAATGAGTTACATATTTAATTAGAGCATTTGAATGTAAAAGTACACATAAATCTAAAACTAATAAGATTTACCTTAAAATTACTGAGAAAAACATTAGATTGTTTGTATGGAAATAAACCTTCATATAACAAGCTACCTATTTAATTGCAGGTTGAATGTATAATAACATGCAAATGTAAAATAATAAGATTTACTGTAAAATTACAGAGAAAAGTGTTAAGATTGTTTTTATGGACATAAACCTTAATATTACCAGTTACATATTTAATTACAGAGTTTGAATGTAAAAGTACATATCAATCTAAAACTAATAAGATTTACCTTAAAATTACAGAGAAAAACATTAGATTGTTAGTATGGAAATAAACCTTCATATAACAAGCTACATATTTAATTGCAGGTTGAATGTATAATTACATGCAAATGTGAAAATAATAATATTTACCGTAAAATTACAGAGAAAAGTGTTAAGATTGTTTTTATGGACATAAACCTTAATATTACAAGTTACATATTTAATTATAGAGAATTACTGTCATTTTACGTACATTTATATTTAATTTAAGAAAACAGAAAGATAATGTATAATTAATGCATGTAATTAATGTATTTTTCAGTAAAAAAATGAGAAATGTAGTTTGTCATTACTGTCATAATACTTAAAATAACAGGCAGATTGTTCATTTACTGATAAAGTCTGTAATTTGACAGTTTTGTACACTATTTTGAAAGAACAGACAAACTACAGTAAAAAATTAGAGTCATATACCGTAAAATTAGGATTTTTTTTTACAGTGTAGATATCCTTATGGGGAGGGATTACGTATTTCCGCTTATCCCTCCCCCTTGATCCAAGATGGCAGCATGCATGGTGTCTCTGTTCAGTGTCTGTCTGTTTTAATTGTTTTTACTGGTTTGTTTTTTTTACTGGTTTTTAGTATCGTTTGACAGTTTCACTCATGCTTTTAGGCATAAAGGCTTTTATTGCTTGATTTCCAACAAGCTTTGGATTTGGACAATTTTGTGTCTGTCTTGGGAGACTATCCGTCTCTGCATGTGTGACTACTCCATGGTGCTGGAGCTAGTTAGCACCTCGGATTAGCCTCCACTATGGGCTACCATAGATAGCCTCCTCTGCCTTTCAAAGACTTTGGCACCTGCTGCAGTGTGGCTCGTTTTCAGCCTAGAACTGCAGCAGTACAGCAGCCTGAGGCCTACCTCCATCCACCCAGCCCTGCAGCCTGAGGCCTACCCCCATCCACCCAGCCCTACAGCCTGAGGCCTACCTCCATCCACCCAGCCCTGCTGCCTGAGGCCTACCTCCATCCACCCAGCCCTGCTGCCTGAGGCCTACCTCCATCCACCCAGCCCTGCAGCCTGAGGCCTACCTCCATCTGCTACAGTGAGCCTTCTGCTGGAGCTGAGAGCCTAAGCCTGCTACAGTGGGCCTTCTGCTGGAGCTAAGCCTGCTACAGTGGGCCTTCTGCTGGAGCTGAGAGCCTAAGCCTGCTACAGTGGGCCTTCTGCTGGAGCTAAGCCTGCTACAGTGGGCCTTCTGCTGGAGCTATGCCTGCTACAGTGGGCCTTCCGCTGGAGCTTAGTTTGATGACTGTGCCATTCCCACTCAGGTCTGTACTCTTCACTACTTCTCATTCCTGTTGTGGATGATGGCAAAAGTTCTTACTTTTATTTGCTTATTTTCT
Organism: Eutrigla gurnardus; assembly: GCF_963514095.1. Lineage (NCBI taxonomy): Eukaryota > Metazoa > Chordata > Actinopteri > Perciformes > Triglidae > Eutrigla > Eutrigla gurnardus. Next base: position 23,799,606 of record NC_139929.1, on the reverse strand, counting down.
TTATGGGCTCTCAGTATAAAGTATTGTCCCTGGCCATATAGGAAGGACTCTACGGAAGAGGATTAGGGCCACATGTGAATTTTGTCTTTGAGTTCTGACTTTAAAGTCAGAATTCTGAGATTAAAGTCAGAATTCTGAGAATAAAGTCAGAATTCTGCGAACGGAGACGTTGTATTGAGGTGATGTATTGTAGTACACAGCACGCACCACCAGAGGTCAGTCTTCGGTCAGAGCTCCCACACAGTCAGAAACACATATTTTAAATGATTTAGCCAATTAATGCCATTGACCAACATTCTATCAGGTGTGGCAGGTAATTAACACGGAGGCTCTGCCTATTTTGGAAGGGTCTAGAATATCAGTTATGATTTGCAGGCAACATCCATTTACTCATAAACATGTGAGTGAGTGTACTGACTACTTACACTAGAACTGACTTAAGGGGCTTAACCTTAACATTATTCATGCAATTTGCACTTTGAAGAAAATTAGAAAAAAGTATTTTCTTTTCTTTCTTCTTCTGTGCAGATCGACAGCGAAGTCATCGTGCTGATGGATGATGCAACTCTGGCAAATTGCATACCTTCCTACGGAGACCGAATTGCCCTCTTCAATTTCTGCACACGCGGCCTCTCAAAATGATTAAATAGATAACATCAATTTAGCTGCTCACAACAATGCCTGCAATGCCGGATTTGGACAATTTAATCAAACTCTACTTCAGAATTTCTTTCAGTAACAAAGAAATACTTGCAATTTTAGCACATAACAATCAGATAGTAATAAGTGTCCGTACTTTAAAGAGAATTTGTAGAAGACCTGGGGTTCGTTTCACAAAGCAGGTTTAGTGAAAACCTTGAGTTAGTTAACCCTGAGATGAGGGAAACTGGTTTTTCGGTTTCACAAAGCCAGTTCAGCATAAATCTGAGTCAGTTACCCGGGTAACATACTCCGTGAACCTAACCTGCTCGCTAGCAGGTTTGCTTCAACAAACCCTGAGTTTCTCCCTACATGTCTCCGCCTTTTTCCTGAATCTGAACCAACTCTGAAAAAAATGTGCCGTCCTTTCATCGTCAACCTAATCGATACAGAAATAAAAGTGATTCTAGCAGCTTTGGGTTGGGAGACAATTTTGATTACCTTTCCTTCCAATCACATTAGATATTATCTAAACAATATTCTCCGACATTTTCAACATTTCATATCGCGGACATAATCCGCAACCAGATTCTTTGCGGAGGTAGTGTTTTTGCAAACGGGAGATTTATGAAATGTTTTAGTACATTTCTGTGTTGAAATATCTGCTTATATTTACTGTTTAACATGTGAAATATGATTAAAATGATATGCCTTAGTTAACGTATTTGCGCAATATTCTTATGCTTAACTTTCAACTGACGCTACTTTCTTTCTGTGCCTGGGGTGATTACACCCAATAAAAAAGGTAATTCATTCAGTGCGCTACATTGTGAACTACGGGAATTGAACCCCTGTCGCCTGCACCGGGAGCGGCATTGCTAACCATTACACCACAGTGTCAGTGTGCAAGTTTGAAAATAAAGACTTATTACCTTTAGATCAATAGACTGTTTCATCCAGTTATCAGTGTTGGGCAAGTTACTTCAAAAGCGTAATGCATTATTTATTACTTGTTACTGTCATTTCAAAGTAATTAGTTACATTACAATATTACTGTCTTTGAATTGTAAGGCATTACACTACTTTTACATTACTTTTGCATTACTTTTCGCCAAAATAAAAGGAAATATGGATTTTTTGGTCTCAATAGATCTTCTTGTGTTCAATGCAGCTCATTACACAGCAGGATGTGATGTTTTTCGCTTCAAAATAAAAGAACGGAAAACGGAAAATGACTCGTATCCCGTTATTCGTTTTAAAAATGGAAAACGAGAAACAGAAAATGACTCGTTAACTGATATTAGATATTGTGTTCATGAATGGGATTCGGGGATGAAATAACAGGGCCATTTTTCATTCCAGATTTGCCGTTCGTCTTTTTTAATGACCTTGAAGGCGCTGTATACTGCGAAATTACCTGAAAGCCTACCTGAGACATTTAGGGGAGCTCTAAAACACTGTTCATAACCGCTCTGACAGCGTCTGACGCTCGCGTTTTGAAATAAACCTACTGTTTTAAACACACACCAAAAGCGTTATGACGCGGACATAAAAGCGGTTCAAAAACGGCCCTCAGCTGTTGATCCTCGGTGTGACTGCCGGTTTCGGCTGCGCTCTGACCCGCTCCGTGAGTCCGTGTCCAGCTCATGGAGCCTGCTAACAACAGCGCTTAATTAACATAGTGTAAGAGTTACACGGACCGGCTTTCACACTTTTCCAAAAGTGGAGCGTATATTCCCATATATGCCCATCTCGCGATCGCGAATGTAGAGTCAATTGATTTCGGGTTTAAAATGCATTGTAACGCGTGTTACTGAGATTTGTACGAGTAAAATATTACCAGTTTTTTTTTGTAATGCCTTACATTACCGCGTTACAGCAAAACGTAATGCATTACAGTAATGCATTACTTTTGTAACGCGTTACTCCCAACATTGTCAGTTATATACATTAGATCGGGCAGTAATTGTCTGCCACGCCAACTATCGCTACTTTGCTGCAGTTACGTTGCTCCGCTTTCTCAGGATGAGCTCGTTTTCTACATAAACACTCAGTAATATCTAATGACGCTCTCCCCGTTGCCATGGTGAATCGTAGTATCGGAGCTCCATTGATGATGGCTTTATAGAGTCGGCAGGCACACGTGTAACTCAGAGTTTACATGCTCAGAGTTGACTGAACTAATTCAAAACCGCTGTTCTGAAACTGAAAACTCAGAGTTGCCCATCTCAGAGTTGATCAACTCAGAGTTCAGGGTTAGGTTCAGAGTTTGTTGAACCTGCTTTGTGAAACGGGCCCTTGGTCTGTTCAGAAGGAAGAACCAGTCGGACATGGGTGAAGTGCTGGCTTTTGTCCAACATGAGATCATGACAAATGGACAGATGCAGGGTTACCGTTGGCTACATCTTCGTGCAGTTCAACGGGGATTTGTTGTGTCACAAGATACCATAAGACGCATCATCAGATTGGTTCATCCACAAGGTGTGGAGTTAAGACGAGCACGACGCTTGAGAAGACGTCAGTATAGCTGCAGAGGGCCAAATGCGCTTTGGCACATGGACGGCTATGATAAGTTAAAGCCCTATGGCATTGCCATCAATGGCTGTATAGATGGTTTTAGCCGCTATGTGTTATGGATGGAGGCCTATACCACGAACAGTGATCCTAAAGTAGGTGCAAGCTACTTTATCAAAACAGTTTCACGCGTAGGTGGATGTCCAGAAAGGATTCGTGCAGACAGGGGCACGGAAAATGGTTGTGTAGAAGAAATGCAGATGTTTCTGCGGAGAAACCACCCAGACAGTTTTGCAGGGGAGAGAAGTTTCCTTTATGGAAGAAGCACAGCAAACCAGCGCATTGAGGGATGGTGGGGTATCCTCCGCAAACAGAGTGCGCAGTTCTGGATGAATTTATTTCAAACTTTCCAGGATGATGGGCACTACACAGGAGACTTTTTGGACAAAAGTCTTATCCAGTTCTGTTTCCTTAATCTTGTTCAGGTAAAACAAGACACTGCATGTCACATCCCCTCTCTCTCCTCATGTTTCCGATCTATCCACTGCTAATAAAGGGCGTCTATGCCTCAAAAAAATCGTAAAAAAAAATAAATAAAAATGTTTCTATTAAAATCTGTAATCTCTTAGCTCTCAATAGCTATTTTAATTTTGTCTCCACTCCTATCCTACAGCCTGTAAATGGCATTTGAAATAGCCGTGACCAGAGGTTTTGCTGTGTTGTCAATGCAGAAAAAGCTAAATTTACAACATGTCTTCTTTGGAATGTAGCCAAAAAACAATTTACGAACAAAATCAAAACAATAGTGGAAATTAGTTTTCTATACTTAATGTCTGGCCAGTTGGTTTAAAGTGCAGATGTTTCTGAAGACTAACCGACTGAAAGAAAAACAGTTTGAATATCCAATACTTATGTTCTAAGGATAGAGTCAATTTCAGGATTTACAATTGAACAATAACTTTAATTGATTTTCAAATGTTCATCACATTTTCCTATCTACTCCATCCATCTAACTTTTTGCCAGAAATGAGAGATTTTACATTGTTCCCTCCTTGTACAGACATGTTTCTATCATGCGTGGGCATGAACTGTAGTTCTTTCGTGTTTTAGTCATCTCAAATTAAAACTAATCTGAAAAGTAAAAATGGTTCGAAGTTGAAAAAGGAAAAAATCCCCCATTGAAACAGTCAGGTGGGCTTAAAGGTAAAATCAGTGAATTTATGTTTTTTTTTTTTTTTTTTTTTTTTTTTTTTTTTTTTATCTATAGATGGTGTACTAATATAACATGAAAGATATAAATTGTCATATCAGTTCCTTTATACTCAGGTCAAACCTGGCCAATTCAGCATTCAGTTTTCATTCAACAGGCTTGTCAGCGATTTGGTGGACATCTGCAGCAGCTCTTCTTCCTCCTCTAACACCATTCTTCTGACTAATGCAGAGACACTGCTACTTTTAACACAGAGCCCACTCTGATTGGCTACCAGTGGGACCGCGTGATCAACCACGGGAATACAAGCTTCCACTATTTACATGTTCATTACATTTAACTCATTTGGAACCTGGGTTACACAATATAAGTATATTGTATACTTGAAACCAGTCAGATGCAGTTTGGTGCTCCTGCTAGAGGCTGCACCACTTCGCCAAGCCACAGATGTTGCTGTAGGTTGTATTTGAAATGCAGAATCACAGTGGACTGAATATTAGGCTATAATATTAGCAGTGCAGCACCAATCTACGTGCATGTGCTGTTTGGTGGAAGTGCTATTGTGTTATTGCTGCTTAGTTTTACATTGATTATTGTTGACGTTAATGAAAAATGCATGCTTTGTCTGTTCACTATTGACTTAGCTGATGGGGGCATACAATGATAACGCAGTCACCTAGGCCTCAATTTAGACAGGCAGCAATTACGTAGTACAGGACCTATTTCACAAGTTTGTACTCTGTATTTACTGTGCTTCTCTTTATGCAGGATGAACTTGACGAGGTTGTTCACACATGGAATTCACACAAAATCAGACCAAGATCAAGGGATGACACGGTGTCGGGTCGGCCAGTTGTGATGTACTCATTCCCAGAGTTGCACAGTGCTGAGGACAGACTCAAACCTATTGCCATGGAGGAGGTCACTGTGTGTGAGGAAGAGTGTACTCCCAAAGGCCAGTTTCCGTGCGATGAAACTGTTTTTGAACTGTGTTGTCTACTGATGGAGGAGAATGGATGGGATGCTCCAGCAGATCCACTTGCCGCAACTGATCTGTACATCATGTTAAGAGAGGAAATACTGCAAAATATTTGATCAATGGTACAAATCCAATTTTTACTAAATACAAATGAAAACAGAAAGTTTACCCCAGTCACATAATTCGATAGTAGTTGCTTAAGTAACAATGGTGTAGTTGTAAGTACTCTATGGAAGTGTTGCTGTGCTGCAGCTTTTGTAAGAATGTAAAGTAAGACAACTGTTCCAGATTAATGCATTTTGGGTGCAAGCAAACAAAATGCCAACTCTTTTTATTTGGTCACGTTTCACAGTTCTGTGTAATTGAGTATGCCGCCTGTGATGCCATCTACACTGAAACCTTCAAACGCCTCCGGCCAGTCAGCCTGGGCAAAGCCATGATGAAGAGTACTTTCTTCCAATGCATTGTCCATGTTATCAACGATCTGACAGCAGCGTATGTTCAGTCACCCATTCATTTTCACAGTTGAAGTTGATACTTATGCAACATTATTTCAGTTAGATTGTTATTGAGCACTAGGCTTACTTTACATATTTTATATAACCCATTTTTATTACAACAAATGTATGTACATTATGAATGAATTTTAAAAACTGCAACATTTGAAGCAAAAACAGTGATATAATGAAGCTGAATATTGATTGTATCATGAAGAAGAAGTCAGTGCGGCCCTTCTAGAAGGCCTTAATTGTCCAGACATTTCAAAAGCTTTTTATATTTTGTTTTAGACCTTGACTCGAGTAATTTCAAGTGTGTTTTCATGTTTTGAGTAAACCTTTATGACAAATAAAATTAAAGTATACTTAATCAAAATGATGCAAGTGGAGTTTTTGTGTTACTTTTTCAGGTGTCATATTTGTCCTCAACACTATTATATGCTCTTCCTAGGTAAATCCCTAGCTGTGTTTAATGGTGTATAGTGTGCAATTGGTACTGGTGAAGTACTTTACTGCGCCTTTAAATTAGTCTATTGTTGGTATTGGTAATTTCAGAGTCCTATTCTCAGAATGTCAATGTGTGCTTTTCAACTGTGTAAATTGTGAATGACTATAAAATGCTTCATAACATTCTCGAACAACTGTGTTTTAAAACTTACTTTACTTACTTTTGACACATATCGATAGGGAGCTTGATCAACATTAATTCAACATTCAAATGAAGACCTGAATACAAATGTGGTGAAAGAAGTAACATTTTATTCACATAAAATGTTTATATAAAAAACATTTTCTTGGTAATAACAATAATATGGTGAAATCTCATAACCAGATAGTCTGTTCTGTAAAGAGCATATAACCAGAATGGCTCGATTTTTTAAACCAACATTTCAATGTTAAAAGTAACATTTAACATTTCGCTGTCAAAGAGGCTTTACAAGAGATCTAAACTAAAGCGATGCCCATGAGCTAAAGGTGGTCCCTGCATGAAAAATTCTACATAATGCATACAGTGCATGAAGCATACAATTTAAGCATACAATATGTTTAGCCTTAGATAGTCTCATATAGCGTCTTTATCATAACATACTGTACCTTCTACATCAGTGTCCAAATGTAAACGATAATGAACACTTAACAGGCAACATTGGCTATTCAACCAGGGTCTGTGGTATAACAAATACCTCAAGAGACATCCATAAACATGGTGTAGAATTAAGGCAAGCGTAAATGCTTAAGAAGACGTGCATACAGCTATACTAAAGCTATACTCCACACTTGCTTTGAGTAAAAAGGAAATACTTTCTGGTGTTGAATTAAGATTAACATGACACCTGAGAACATGAGAATTTGCCACAAGGATGACTGAACAATTACAGCCCTTTAGCATTGCTATTATCAAATTGGTTGATCCACAAGGTGTGTAATGTAAGAACTCAAAATTTTCAGGCTGCATTTTATAGTGCCTGTCAAATAACAGTCAGTAAAGTGTCCAGAATTAAAAGAGATTACATCAGTTCTGCTGCTCACAACAGGACAACTTAATCTATTTAAGACTTTCTGTAGAAATACATGTAATTTTAGCACATAACAATCAGATAGCAATAAGTGTCCAAACATTAAAGAGAATTTGTAAAATACCTTGTCTTTTCAGAAGGCAGAACTAATCTGACTTAAACAAAGTGCTCAGTCAGCATGAGATCACAACAAAGATGTAGTTACTGTTGGCTATATACCTAACACCACCACCCTAACACATGAAACCAGGGATGGTAGTAGAAACTGGAGTTTTTGTAGCCAAAGCTGGGCTTCCTTCTGCACAGCTGGTGTAAGTTATCGCTAACTATTAAGGGCCATGCTGCCATTATATGTCCTAATATCTATTCCTCACCATTCTTTGCAATTCTGCATAAATAGTGGATTGTTGTAGTAATGGTTGTGGGAATCTAAACAATGTCCATTACCCAGACATTGCTTTCAAGAACTGCATTTAGTTCTGAACGGAAATCCGGGAAGTTCTCAAAGCTGTCAGCTAGCCGCAGAATATTTCCACACGTGTGCCCGATCGGTCTTCTTGTGAACTCTGTCATTTCCATTTTTCATTCCACGTAGATGCTGTCTGTAATGTGACGGCCCAGGCCGGTCTATGTGTTCTCTCTCTGCATTTTCCCTTCCCCCCTGCAGTGGCTGATTGCGAGGCGGGGACCTGATGGGAAACACCTGTGACCTGTGTCTATATTAGAGAGTTGCAGTCTGCTCGGTCTCTCTCTGCCTGCCGCCAGCGAAGCTCCGTCCGAGCCACCGTTTCCTTTTTTCGTTTGGTTTCTGTTTGGTTATGGTTATGTTGCACATTCTATTATTTGTAAATATTTATAAACTTTATTATCGTTCCTCCGTCCTCCCTTGATCGTTTTTGTTGTGGTCCTGTGAGCCAGACCATAACAAATGGGGGCTCGTCCTATTGGTGTAAGTTGTTGTGTAATGTTGCTTCTGCGGAGATTGATGATTGATGTTTGCGAAGCGCTTTGTTTGATGTTCGCGCGTTGATTGCTGTGACGTCATTCTGGGGGTTCCGTGAGGGATTCCCCGTCGGAACGCTTGTAGGCGTCTTGGCCTCGTTTTCGCAATCAGTGTAGTGTCTCCCCGGCAGGTTAAGCGCGTTTCCCCTTTGGGTTTCGTGGTGCCACTGTAGTGTGGGGTGAAAGTGGTTGGAGCAGTTGTCTCGGGAGCACGTCCATAGTGCGGACGGGTTGCCAGCTTGCTGGTCGCTTGGTCACACTAGTGGTAGAGAGTGCGTAAGTACCTGCCATCAGTGTCCCCTGAAGACTAGGGTTGAGTTTAGGTAGAAATGGATAGGCAGTTAGGGGGGGTTCATCCGCTGGGATTGAGGCCATAATCGTGTCTTCTTTTTTGTTTCCTTGGTGAGTTTGTCTTTGCACGTCTGTTATCATGGCAGGAGTAGAGGATTTTGTGAGGGCACCTTCAGAGGAATTTGTGGAGCAGTGCACAAAGGAGCAATTGCTGAAACTCGCTGAGGTTTATAAGATATATGTCTCTGATAAAAGGTTGAAAGAAAATGTGAAGGCAATTGTGTTGGCGAATTTGTATGATCAGGGTGTGTTGACGTGTGCGTCGCGGCCACCTGCGGAGGGAAAGGCTGCCGGTAGTGTCAGTGCACAGGTTGCAGACTCAAAGTTAACGTTTGAACAACTGAAGGAGTTGCTTACGTTAAGGTTCCGGTTAGAGACAGAGAAGGAACTGGAATTGGAGCAGCTGAGGCAAAAGGCTGATTTGGAGAAGGCAGTGACCCTGGAAAAAGTAAGGCAGCATGTTGAGTTGACTAAACTGGAAACTCAGAGGTTGAATCTTATGAGCGACGGTAAATTTGTCGGGGGTCGAAGTGGTGACTCCGGTGATATTTTGAGTAGTTTAAGGTTAGTCCCGACGTTTTTTGTCTTGTTTGAGCGTGTAGCCAATACGAGAGATTGGAGCAACGCGGACATGGTCGTGTTGTTACAGTGTGTGTTGACAGGGCGCGCGCAGGAAGCATTTTCCTTGCTGCCGGCGTCTGACAGCGGTGACTACTCAAAGGTTAAAGCTGCGGTTTTGAAAAGTTATGAGCTCGTTCCGGAGGCGTATAGACAGCGGTTTCGGAGCTGGAGAAAAGGGGACAAGTCTCATTTGGAGTTTGCACGTGAGTTGGGAACGCATTTTCACCGCTGGTGTGCAGCTGCCGGTGTAACAGATTTTGCTGGGCTGTGTGACCTGATTGTGCTTGAGCAGTTCAAAAACTCAGTGTCTGAGAGGTTGGCAATGTACATCAGTGAAAAGAAAGTGAGTATGGCGGCGGAGGCGGCCGCGCTTGCTGATGATTACTTGTTGACACATAAGAGAGGCAGAGGAGATTTCCCTGTCTGTGCTGATGGTCCAGTGGGGGGTGTGTCCTCCTGGGACAGGCCTCGAGCTGGGTTTTCACCGGCTCGGAGGAATGATCGGGGTCATAACAGTTGGCTGCCAGATCGGGGCCGCGAGAATGAGGATTTTTGTCATTTCTGTCACAAAAAAGGACACTGGAAAAACGAGTGCCCTGTGCGTAAAACGCACACTAAGTTTGGTGGCGGATTTGTGAAGCCAGCTGCCATGGCTGTGCCCGTTTCTGGTGATGTGAGGCAGTGTGGAGATGTTCTGTCGTCAGTTCGGTGGAATCCTGATTTGAAATCATTTTTGCCGTTTGTTTCAAAAGGTTATGTGTCTCTGGTGGGCAGCCAGGACAAAGTCCCGGTGATAATGTTGCGGGATACGGCGGCATTTGATTCGTTCATTGTGGGGTCTACTCTGCCGTTTTCCGAGGAGTCGGATACGGGTTCTTTTGTTCCCATAAGAGGCATGGGGATGTCAGTTTTTCGTGTGCCATTACACAAACTGGTCCTACAGTCTGATCTGTTCAGTGGAATAGTGAACATGGGTGTGCGTCCTGCTCTGCCTGTAGAAGGGATCCAGGTCATTTTGGGGAACGATGTTGCAGGGGGCCGTGTCTGGCCGGATCAGCCGGCTCGTCCGCTGGTTGTCCCGGTACCGCTTGGTACTCGGGGGCCAGATGAAAACGAGAAGAGGTTCCCGGAGGTGTTTAAGGCATGCGCTGTGACCCGTGCAATGATGAGAGCTGGTCCGGACGCCGGTGGCGCGGATCAGGCTGACCAAAAACTCATTGTTGCTGAATCATTGTTGTCACGTGTGTCTAACTCTCCATTTTCTATATCTCGCAGTGACTTGGTGAAGGAACAGAAGGCCGACTCCACATTGGCAGAGCTGTTTGAGTCTGTGCGTCCTGTGGGTGAGGTAAAGGACCTGGCACAGGGTTATTTTGTGGAGAAAGGAGTGTTGCTGAGGAAGTGGGTGCCGCACGGAGAGGGTTTCATGGGGGAACCAGTGTATCAGGTTGTGGTACCGTCAAAATTCCGTGATGTGGTTCTCAGTGTTGCGCATGATGAGTCTGGTCATATGGGCGTAGCAAAAACTTATGACCGGATCCTGCGTAAATTTTTCTGGCCACGGGTTAAGAAAAGTGTTTCAGCATACATAAAAACGTGTCACACCTGTCAAATGACAGGAAAACCGAATCAGGTAATTAAAGTGGCTCCGTTGTGTCCCATTCCTGCAGTATGTGAACCTTTTGAACATCTGATAATTGATTGTGTTGGTCCTCTTCCCCCCTCTAAATCTGGTTCAGTGTATTTGTTGACGGTGATGTGCCAAAGTACCAGGTACCCTGCTGCATATCCGTTGCGCACGCTGTCAGCCAAGGCGGTGGTGCGTGCGCTCAGCCAGTTCATCTCTATATTTGGTATTCCAAGGATCATTCAAAGTGACCAGGGGTCAAACTTTTCCTCGCACCTGTTTGCTCAAGTGTTGAAACAACTACACGTCACGCACAACCAGTCCTCGGCATATCAGGCACAGAGCCAGGGAGCACTGGAGCGGTTCCATCAAACATTAAAATCTTTGTTGCGGGCTTATTGTGTGCAGTTGAATGCTGATTGGGAGGAAGGTTTGCCGTGGTTGTTGCTGGCAGCGAGGGAGGTTACACAAGAGAGCACGGGGTTCAGTCCAAATTAGTTGGTTTTTGGCCACACGGTGAGAGGTCCACTGGCTGCGCTGAAGAGTGGCTGGGAGGAGGCAGAACCTCCGCAGAATCTAATTGATTATGTTAATGGGTTCAAACATCGTCTTTATGCCGCTACTGAATTGTCGAAAGAAAAATTGGCCTCAGCCCAAAAGAAAATGAAGCGCATTTATGACCGGCGAGCTGAGTGTCGCAATTTTTCTGAAGGTGACCAGGTTGTGGCGCTGTTGCCTTTGGTGACGTCACCGGTTCAGGCAAAGTTTATGGGTCCGTATACAGTGGTCAAGCAGCTGTCAGAACAGAACTACTTGATTTCCACACCTGATCGTCGAAAAAAGAATCAACTTTGTCATGTAAATTTGTTGAAGCCGTACCATGTTCGGGAGAGTCCGTCGCAGGGTGAGTCAGCTGATGTTGTGCCAGATGTTGGTGCGCATCCAGTTTGTGTTGGTAACACACTGAATGTTTCTGGTGACAGGTTTTGTGAGGATGGTTTACCTCAGCTTGACTCTGCGGTGATGTCTGGTCGGTTGAAAAATTCCCAGATGTTGGCAAACTTGGATCTCGTTGTGGGGCATCTGTCGGAGGCGCAGCGCACAGAGTTGGTTGGCCTCATTCAAAAATGTCCCTGTCTGTTTGGGGACACTCCGTCCTGCACCAGTGTGTTGGAGCACGATATTGAGGTCGGTGAAGCCAAGCCGATAAAACAACGTTTTTATCGGGTAAGTGCAGAGAAGCGTGTGTTGATAGATGCAGAAATTGCTTACATGTTGTCAAATGGCATTGCGGAACCGTTGTCCTCCGCTTGGGCGTCACCGTGCGTACTTGTTCCAAAGCCGGATAATACGCAGCGGTTTTGCACAGATTATAGGAAAGTTAACAGTATAACCAAACCAGACTCCTATCCTTTGCCTCGAATGGACGATTGTGTAGATCAGGTGGGTTCTGCCAGGTTTATCAGCAAATTCGATCTCTCAAAAGGGTACTGGCAGGTCCCATTGTCCCAGAGAGCGCGGGAGATCTCTGCTTTTGTCACTCCGGCTGGGTTGTATTCTTACAAGGTCATGCCATTTGGTTTAAGAAACGCGCCTGCCACCTTCCAGCGTTTGATGAATAAAGTGGTTGGTGATCTGGAAGGGTGTGCAGTGTATCTGGATGATGTTGTCGTTTTTTCTGATTCATGGTCTGTCCATATTGACCGCATCCAGGCGCTGTTTGTCCGTTTGTCCGAGGCGCAGCTTACTGTGAACTTGGCAAAGTGTGAGTTTGCTCAGGCCACAGTGACTTACCTGGGTAAGCAGGTTGGGCAGGGCCAGGTGCGCCCTCTGCTGGCGAAGGTTCAGGCTGTCGCTGATTATCCTCCACCGCTGACAAAAAAGGAGTTGATGAGGTTTTTGGGTTTGGTTGGTTATTACAGATGTTTCTGTCGCAATTTTTCTACTGTTGTTGCGCCGTTGACTGACCTGTTGAAGGCGAAAGTAAAGTTTATCTGGTCTCCTTTGTGTCAACAGGCGTTCGAGAATGTCAAGGAGATTTTGTGCGACTCTCCTGTTTTGGCTGCACCTCGGTTGGATGGGCTGTTTAAGTTGCAGGTTGATGCCAGTTTCGTCGGTGCTGGTGCAGTGCTCTTACAAGAAGATGATGTTGCTGTTGACAAACCTGTGTGTTTCTTTTCTAGGAAGTTCAACAAACACCAACTGAACTACTCTGTGGTGGAGAAAGAGACCTTGGCTCTCATTTGGGCCTTACAACAGTTTGAAGTGTATGTGGGCTCAGGTCCAGTGGTGATCTATACAGATCATAACCCTCTCACATTTTTGAACTCACTGCGGTGTGCAAATCAGAGGCTCATTCGTTGGTCGTTGTCTCTCTAGGCCTATACTTTGGATATAAGGCATATTAAAGGGAAGGACAACTTGGTGGCCGACGCTTTCTCTCGTGCTACTGTTTGATTTTTTGCTTCTCTGTTGTGTTTTCTCTCTCTCTCTTAAATTGCTTCCAGGTACCAGTTGCTGGGAGGGATGGGAGTCACGCAGGTGATGAGAATTGGGAGTAAATGGTGTTTTCCTCACATGTTGAAAACTGGGTATTGGGTAATGTATAGCCTATTATGTTGTGGTTATTGGGTAATGTACTCTATATATATATCTATTATTGTTGTAATTTTGTTGTGGCTGGTTGGTCCACAGGGTTCCTGGTGGGACCCTGTTTTGATGGGGGGGGGGTGTGACGGCCCAGGCCGGTCTATGTGTTCTCTCTCTGCATTTTCCCTTCCCCCCCTGCAGTGGCTGATGGCGAGGCGGGGCCCTGATGGGAAACACCTGTGACCTGTGTCTATATTAGAGAGTTGCAGTCTGCTCGGTCTCTCTCTGCCTGCCGCCAGCGAAGCTCCGTCCGAGCCACCGTTTCCTTTTTTCGTTTGGTTTCTGTTTGGTTATGGTTATGTTGCACATTCTATTATTTGTAAATAAATTATATCTTTATTATCGTTCCTCCGTCCTCCCTTGATCGTTTTTGTTATGGAGGACTATGTTAAGGACTCTCTCGCCGCTGGAATCATCCGTCCATCTTCCTCCCCTGCTGGTGCAGGATTTTTCTTTGTCGAGAAGAAAGATAAATCCCTCCGCCCCTGCATAGATTATCGGGGGCTCAATGACATAACAATTAAAAACAGGTACCCTCTCCCGCTCATCTCCACAGCCTTTGAACTCCTTGAGGGAGCCAAAGTATTCACGAAACTAGACTTGCGCAATGCGTACCACCTCGTACGCATCAAGCAGGGGGATGAATGGAAGACGGCGTTCAACACCCCTACAGGACATTATGAATATCTTGTCATGCCCTTTGGTTTAACCAATGCCCCTGCTGTTTTTCAAAATCTTGTGAATGACGTCCTACGGGACATGCTCAATGTATTTGTGTTTGTGTACATAGACGACATCCTGATATTCTCCCCCGATGAGGAAACCCACAAGGACCATGTCCGGAAAGTGGTACAACGGTTGCTCGACAACCAGTTGTATGTCAAGGCGGAAAAGTGTGAGTTCCACAAGCCCTCAGTGTCATTCCTGGGGTTTGTGCTGTCTGAGGGGGAGATCCAGATGGACCCTGCCAAAGTTTCTGCAGTTGCAGAGTGGGCCACGCCTCGTTCAAGGAAGGAGGTTCAGAGGTTTCTTGGTTTCGCCAATTTCTATCGCAAATTTATCCGCAACTATAGTTCCATTGCTGCTCCATTGCATCACCTGACCTCTCCTAACCAAGCTTTTGTCTGGTCCACAGAATGTGAAACTTCTTTTAACCGCCTCAAGAAGAGCTTCACCTCTGCGCCCGTGCTCACACTCCCAGACTCCCGCCAGCAGTTCATAGTCGAGGTGGACGCCTCTGATGTGGGCGTTGGGGCAGTGCTCTCACAGATTAATCCAGATAATGGTAAGCTGCACCCTTGTGCTTTTCTTTCCAAAAAACTCTCCAGTGCAGAACAAAATTACGACATTGGGGATAGAGAACTGCTGGCGGTGAAGGTGGCTCTGGAGGAGTGGAGGCACTGGCTTGAGGGGGCGCAACAGCCATTTCAGGTCTGGACTGACCATAAAAATCTTGAATATCTGAAATCTGCTAAACGATTAAACTCCAGGCAGGCCAGATGGTCTATTTTCTTTAGCCGATTTGATTTTGTCCTCTCATTCCGCCCTGGCTCCAAAAACACCAAACCCGACTCTCTTTCTCGCATTTTTGACCCAGACGATTCCAATCAGGCTCCCAAAACCATCCTCCCAAGTTCCTGTTTTGTTTCGGCCTTCTCCTGGGGAGTTGAGGACAAGGTCAGAGCAGCTGGTGTCAGCGTCCAGGTTCCTCCGGAGTGTCCAGAGGGCAAACTGTTCGTGGTCCCAGAACTCCGGGGGGAGGTTATACATTGGGGACACACCAACAAGGTAACTTGCCACCCAGGGATCCTTAAGACCCTGTCTGTAGTACAGCAGCGTTTCTGGTGGCCCAAGATGAAGAATGATGTTATGGATTATGTTAACGCTTGCACTGTCTGCGCCATGAATAAAGTGTCCCATCGGAGACCACCAGGGGAGCTTCTGCCCCTCTCAGTACCCAAGCGCCCATGGTCGCACATCTCCTTAGATTTTGTCACGGGGCTTCCGCCCTCTAGTGGTAACACTGTTGTTTTGACTGTTGTTGACAGACTGTCTAAGATGGCTCACTTCATCCCACTCCCCAAGCTTCCTTCGGCCAAGGAGACAGCCGAAGCATTGATTAATCATGTTTTCAGGATCCATGGCTTCCCTGAGGACGTGGTCTCTGACCGGGGCCCACAGTTCATCTCCAAGTTCTGGAAAGAGTTTTGTGGTCTGTTGGGAGCCACAGTTAGCCTGTCGTCAGGTTTTCACCCACAGTCTAATGGACAATCTGAACGCCTCAATCAGGAACTCGAACTCGAAACTCGAAAGGCCTGAGGATCACTGCATCGCGACACCCGGACACCTGGTCATCACAACTGGTCTGGGTGGAACTGGCTCATAACTCCTTACCCTCTGCATCATCTGGCTTTTCTCCATTTCATGTAGTTCATGGTCACCCACTCTCTCTCTTTCCTTCCGCGGACCCTGATAGCTCTGTCCCATCTGCCCTGTCTTTGGTTCGCCGCTGTAAGAGGACCTGGGAGCGAGCTCGCCAGAACCTCCTGCGGCAGTCCACCGCATATAAGGCCGCGGCGGACAAAAAGAGGTCGTCTGCTCCTGCTTACTCCACGGGTCAAAAGGTCTGGCTTTCGACCAAGAATCTGCCACTCAGTGTGGAGTCTCGCAAGCTCGTCCCCAGGTTCATCGGCCCCTTCCCCATAACCAAGGTTGTTAACCCTGTCTCGGTCCGTCTGCGTCTCCCTAGGTCCATGCATGTCCACCCCACATTTCATGTTAGTCATGTCAAACCAGCACTCACCAGCCAGTTCTGCCCTCCGGCCAGGCCCCCTCCACCCCCCCGGTTCATCGACGGCGGTCCAGTCTTTGCGGTCAGGAAGCTCCTGTCGGCCCGCCGTCGTGGCCGGGGGATCCAGTACTTGGTGGACTGGGAGGGGTACGGGCCGGAGGAGCGGTCCTGGATCCCCTCTCGGTTTATTGTCTGCCCCTCACTTATTCGTGATTTCCATGCCTCGCACCCTCAAGCACCTGGGCCTTCAGGAGCCGGCCCTTAGGGGGGGGGTCCTGTCATGTCTGTCAAGTTTCTGTTTGCTGTTGCACATTTCATGTTTATGTCTTGTCTTTCCTGTTTTATTTTGAAATCACTAACCCTCTGTCTCTGTTCTAGATTTACTTCCTGCACGCCCTTCCCCCGTCCTGTCACACCTGCTCCCTGATTGTTCTCCCCACCTGGTTCCCATCTTCCCTCATTACCTCTTGTACTTTACCCTGTGTGCCTCACAGTCTTGTTGCCAGTTCGTTGTACCTCACAGTCCTTGTCCCAGCGTTTATCATAGTCCAAGTCAAAGCCTGTTTAGTGTATGACCTTGCTTGCCCCTGTTGACCTGCCTTTTGCCTCTCGATCCTGGAAACCTCTGCCTATCTGTCTGCCTGCCCGTGTACCGAACCCTGCCTGGTAATAAACCTGTCTTCTTGTCTGAACCTACTGTGTCGAGCATTTGTGTCCACCGGTTCTGCGCTCTGGAGTTCATGACAATAACAGTAACAACAAGATCAGACCCGGTGCAGAACCGCAGAAATTTCTGAAGTTTACTTTCATCAAGCTCTCTGATGAATCTTTTCAGATGATTTCCCACTTCCTTTTGTTTTGGAGTCAAATCAAGGGCAAATTTCAGCAGTTTACAGACCTTTTTTGTGGTTGGTTGCAGGTCAGAGAACAACTTGGTCAGTGCCTCTGGACTGAGGGAGAGATGATAATTGGTGATCTCCCTCCAGCAGTCAATCACAAACTTCGGTGTTTGGATGAGTTCTTTGTGCGCTATTTCAGCAAGTATTGTAGGAAGAGTCTCAGCGGTGATTCTCATAGTTGTCGAGAACTTCCACAAGATCATCAGAGTCAACTGTGGCGAAATCACTCATCGCTTGCATCAAAACCTCACGTTCTTGGCTGCTCACAAACTGCAGAAAATGTTCTTTAAGATCACTGTACACATGGTCGAAAAGCACCTGTTCAAGGAAGGGGAGTGCAAGTTTGTTTGGCAAATATTGACACTCTTGGTAACCCTTCAGAATGATTCTGCCAATTGCCTTCCATGTTGCAGCAGGAAAATCATGGCGAAGGAAGGGTACTTTAACTGTTGTACCGAGTGTGCATCGCTCGTAGAATTCGTGCCAGAAGCAGCTGAGAACATCTCTCAGTACCCCAGATCCGCTGCCTGCTTCTTCTTTGTTGTCTGGAAGTATGCGTCTCACATTCAGTGCTTTATTCAAAATCCCTGCATCAGAGAAAGCAGTAATCATGTCATGGAAAGTGTAAGTATGGTGTACAGTGATGGTTATCACATCATCTGGATGAGCTGGACTGGTGGGCATAGGAAAACCCTCATAGATCAATGTGTCCTCTGTGTCTTCTTCAACGCCGAGAAGGGGACCAAAGGTAACTTCAGAGATTACAGACATTTCTAAAGCAGGCTGGTCTCCATCAAAATCACCTATGACATCTCCCAGTTGTAGTTCTGCTGTAGTGATTTCATTGCCACTGTGTGCTGAGACAAGGATCACTTCAGATGTCTCGCTAGTATTATCTTCAAGATCTTTTGGCTTGGTTGCAATGTAAAAGCGTAACATTGACAGCCTCGCAGTCTCATACATAGTGCCAATGGATAGGCAAGTGTCATCAGTAAGGCAGTTCTGTTTGAAGTCCCACACCTCAAACTCAAAATCTGATTCAGATCCTTTAGGAGATATTCCATCAGGAAAGAAAAGTTTCTTTCCTTCTTGAAGGATGTCTTGGAATCCAGCATTATATGGCAATTGAACTTTTCTAGTGCCACCTCCCTGCTTTGCCCTCACCTGTTTGGCGATGTTACCGTCACTGTGAATCCATCCTATCTCTATATTTCGGGTTGTTTTTAGCTTCTTATTCTGTGTTGTTCTTGTGTCTGCATGTGATGTGTTTTCATTCGTGCTTTCCTTTCTGACTTTCATTTTCTCACAAAGTTTTTCTAAAAGTCCTTGTTTTCGCTTTGGGAGGGACTTTTTACTTTTGCAGAAATTGAAGAGGGCAATTCGGTCTCCGTAGGAGGGTATGTAATTTGCCAGAGTTGCATCATCCATCAGCACGATGACGTCGCTGTCGATCTGCATAGAAGAAGAAAGAAAAGAAAAAACAATAATTTTCTTCAAAGTGCAAATTGCATGAATAATGTTAAGGTTAAGCCCCTTAAGTCAGTTCTAGTGTCAGTAGAGAAATACTGATCTAAATTTGCAGGAAAGCTTTGTATGTAGGGGTCAGTACAACGCAACCCAATTATGTACCCATCAAACGTAAACGCCAATACATGGTTTTTATTGTTGTGTTGTCTTAATGCTGTGAAATGTTGTTGTCTCATGTCACTGTCCTCTAAGTGTTTTTTTATGTCTTTGTTGTTGTTGCTGATGTTGTTGTGTCATGTTACTGTCTTGTAAGTCTGTTTTTATACTACAGTGTTCATTTTCTTAACAGAGATGTAATTCTCTGTCTCCTGCCCAGGGACTACAGATGGAAGTTCTTTACTCTGGTACAGCTAAGAAGCTGTGCACTGTCCCTGTCAAATAAACAAACAAATAAATATATAATGGAACTAACAACAAAAATCACACTTTTTATTTATATGATTCTGCATAGCTTTTCAATAACTGGACCACCTTCTCCTGGTTAAAAAAAAAGCCCTGGAGTGTTACACCCTCTCACTGTAAGACTTCACACTCACTCACATGTTTATGAGTAAATGGATGTTGCCTGCAACTCATAACTGATATTCTAGACCCTTCCAAAGTAGGCAGAGCCTCCGTCTTAATTACCTGCCACACCTGATAGAATGTTGGTCAATGGCATTAATTGGCTAAATCATTTAAAATATGTGTTTCTGACTGTGTGGCAGCTCTGACCGAAGACTGACCTCAGGTGGCGCGTGCTGTGTACTACAATACATCACCTCAATACAGCGTCTACGTTCGTATCAGTTTAAATAGAGAGGAGCCTCTGTATTTTTAACGGTATTAAAGCTGTAGATCTACGAAGAAAAGCTCAACATAGGAAGTTTCACACACTTGTTTGGATTGTTCTAGAAGTTATTTGAAGCTTCTAGCGCCTTCTGTTTATGAAATATGGATATTATTTTGGGTAGTGTCCATGGGCGTTTTTTTTTTCCAGGAATGGTCCTTTCCTCTCCCTGCCCTAAATACGTGTGTATATACTGTATATGTATGTTATTGCTACTGGATGCTTGAATTTCCTTCGGGATCAATAAAGTATCTATCTATCTATCTATCTATCTATCTATCTATCTATCTATCTATCTATCTATCTAGTTTACTTCTTCTGTGCCATTTATGTATTTAACTTTCTCTATCACTACAATAACTCTTTGACCGTCATTTTCTCTGCTGTGAACTCCTCCGTGTCTCCCGTTTGGGCAAACACAACAACTCACGGCTAAGCGTAAATCAGGCTTTTCGATCGGCTGTAAAAGCCACTACGGGAGCCAATACGAGTGTCCGATGCATAAACGTAACTCTATACGTCACTAGCAAGATGGCGGATGACAATGATAATCGATGAAGTAAACAAAACGGAGAAATGCACCACGGAGACGAGGAGACATCTAGTCACATCTTTACAGCTTTACGCATTCGTTTTGTTGTCAGAAATAAATCGCTCACATGGGCAACCAGGGTACCGTTGTTTAGCCCTGTTTCTCTAGTTTAAGAGGAAAAATCGCATGTTTCTAGCGCAAACCATTATGGAGTTATGATGCTCTAAACACAACATGATATTTTGTAGCGTATACGCTACAATGGGTCTCAGAGTGTTAAAAGTCATACCTTCGGCATTAATAAATACCCTGGTCTACCGCAATACATTGATACAGCCCAAGTAATAGCTAATAACTAACAAACGTGCTAACGCTAGTAGCCAACCCCTGTTTGGATTTCACATCCTTCATGTCCATAGCCTTTCTTTGTTTTTCAAACGCTAGGCACCAAACCAACATATATTTCCTTTTCACTCACCTTTTGCTCTTCCATTACTGCAATGGCTTCCTCTGGGACCCCTCGAACACGCAGAAACTCCAACAAATCCGACATCTTCAGGTTTTTTTGTCTCCCTCCATGTAATGACAGTCACTCTCTCACACAAGTTGGTTTCTTACAGGGAGTTTACCCATAATTCTCACTTCATTCTGACTTTAATCTCAGAATTCTGACTTTAATCTCAGAATTCTGACTTTATTCTCAGAATTCTGACTTAATTCTCAGAATTCTAACTTTAATCTCAGAATTCTGACTTTATTCTCAGAATTCTGACTTTAACCTCAGAATTCCGACTTTATTCTCAGAATTCTGACTTTAATCTCAGAATTCTGACTTTATTCTCAGAATTCTGACTTTAATCTCAGAATTCTGACTTTAAAGTCAGAACTCAAAAACAAAATTCACATGCGGCCCTAATCCTCTTCCGTAGGACTCAGACTATCACCTCAATGTGAAAATAGTTTTATTCAAAAACACATTCCATATGGATTCTCTATTTCCAGAGCAACCTCCAGTACAACTGGAAAGTGATATAAACTTGCCTCCTGCTCTGCCCAGAGACCTCCCTAGACTCAAGTGCATTACATGGAGGGGCTTCTACACGTCAAAGAATTGAAAGTAAATTAATCATTAAACAGAGACTGTTGATTGCTTTACTTCTACTGTTGTCTGGAAATGTGCAACCAAATCCTGGACCTGAGCTTCAATGCTCCCAGACACCCTCTGATTTTAATTTATTGCATGGTCTTAAATATACAGCTGGGATCGGCTCCAGCCCCCCGTGACCCTACATACAGGATAAGCGGTAGAAAATGGATGGATGGATGGATGGTCTTAAATATGTGCATCTTAATGTACGGAGCCTACTATCAAAGATGGACATGGTCAGAATTTGGATGAAAACAACAGGTGCAGATGTTGTTTTGATCTCAGAAACTTGGCTTACTAAGTCTATTACAAATGAAGACATCCATATTATTGGGTATAATGTCTACCGCACCGATAGGCCAAAAAAGGTGGGGGTGTTGCTATTTATGTTAATTCCAGATTTAATTCTTCAGTTGTTCGTTCTGAGTCAATCAGTAAACAAATGGAATTTTTGGCCTTGGATGTAGAAATAGCAAAATCGCTACATATTACTGTGGCTGGGTGTTTGTAGCAACTAATAATGTAATAACGGCTCATAATGTAATAATTTCAATGTAATAAAAGTTCATAAAGTCATTATCGGCTCATAATGTAATAAAATCACGGACGCATAACGTAATAAGGGCTTTGCGCATAATGTAATAATGTAATAACTTATTACATTAAGAGCCTTATTGATACAGTTCATAACGTAAAACAGCTCATAATGTAATAATAGCTCATATAGCAAGAAAAGTGTTGCATTATCATAATTTTACCTCTCAAATAAAGCTGCAAGCAAAGAAAAAGGCATGGGCTTCAGTGCATTAGTAAACTAAAATAGAGAAACCAAGTGTTATTTTTTTTTTTGCTCCAAGTCTTTTTATTTATATTTGTGCATTGAAAGATGATGTACAAAGTACATAGATTCAAGAAGATATATGATCAGGAATTACACAGATATAAACAACATGAACAACAACCCCCCCCCCCCCCCCCCCCCCACCCCCCCAACCATCCCTGCAACAGAAATACTGTACTGGTGTACAACCATTTGCATTGTAAAAATGATACAAATTGAATAAAATAAGAGAAAATTTGATTGATAATTGATAATTGATAATAATCAATTCAGACAGAACAGCATGTTAAATAAGTGTCAGAGAAGGAGAGAAAGTAAAAATAAATAAATAAATGAATAAATAAATAAATTGAAAAGAAAAAAAAAATTAAATCAACAAGTGGTTGACAGCGATCCTCATGGGTTTCAGATTATACATAATACAGGATTAATTGCATATTTTATACACAGAGCACCAACATCAATGACATTTTATTTCTCTAAATAACTGAGAAAAGGTTTCCATGTAGCATCAAATTTTTGAATACACCCTCTTGTAGAATAACGAATCTTCTCTAGTACCAAATAGTGTAGGAGATCATTGATCCACATCTTAAAGGTTGGGGGAAATTTCTCCTTCCACTTAAGAAGTATTAATCGCCTAGCTATAAGAGATGCAAACGCTATCATATTCTGTGCCCGGCGGTTCGGGTGAGTGTCTTGAGGGGTTATTCCAAATATGGCAGTAATTGCATAAGATTCAATAGGTACTTGTAAAACATTTGAAAAAGTTTTAAATATTGACTGCCAGAAATTGCCTAATTTTGAACAAGACCAGAACATATGCAAAAGGGTGGCTGGTGCTTGCCTGCATCGATCGCAAATGGGGTCGATACTAGGTGTAAACTTTGCTAGTCTCACTTTTGACCAATGAAGGCGATGCATGACCTTGAATTGGATAACTGTGTGTCGTAGGCAGATGGAAGAGGAATGTATTCTATCTAAAGCTTTTTCCCACATCTTCTCAGAAAGTTCAAGCCCCAAATCATTCTCCCATTGAGTCTTTAATGATGTCAAAGGCTTCAAATTGTATGTATTTAGTAAGGAATATATCTTCCCAATATTTCCTTTGGAGCCTGAATCAAGCTTCAGAATGGAATTTAGGAGAGTATTGGGTGGTTGAGATGGGAATTGAGTAAATGATGTAGAAACGAAGCTACGGAGCTGCAAAAATCTAAAAAGATAAGAGTTTGGGATGTTAAGCTTCAGTTGTTCAAAAGATGCAAAGATATTATTGACAAATAGATTCTCTATTGTGGTGACTCCTCTATTGGCCCATTCACGAAAAGTACTGTCTATGATTGAAGGCAAGAACTGGTGGTTTTTTGCTATAGGAGCACAGGTCGGCAGATCCCTGAGAGAAAAACTTCGTCTGAACTGTGTCAGAATTTTGAAAGACTGTTTCACAATTGGATTTGAGGTGAGTTTAGATATGGAGTCTGAAAGGGGGAGTTTTGAGCATAGAAGTGAGTGTAAGGAAGTATGTGGACAGGAGAAGTTTTCCATTTGTAACCACTCAGGATTATCACCAGATGGAGAGCCCTTCCAAAACAGCATAGATCTAATATTGGCAGCCCAGTAATATAACTGGAAGTTAGGAAGGGATAGTCCTCCATACTCGCGACGCCGTTGTAAAATCCCTTTCCGTATTCGGGGGGTTTTCTTGTTCCATATGAATCCCGACACTAAATTGTCCACCGACATAAAAAAGGATTTAGACAGATGTAGGGGAATACATTGGAAAACGTACAGGAATTTAGGCAAGACATTCATTTTAATTATGTTAATTCTGCCTCCTAGTGACAGGGGGAGTAAACTCCAGCGTTCCAAATCTCGCTTGAGGTTAGTCAGTAGTGGTGAAAAGTTAGCTTTAAATAGGTCTTTAAAGACATGCGTTATCCAGATTCCTAAATATTTAATTTTTTGGGGACTGACCTTAAATGGGAATAAACCAAAATCGATTTGCTTAGCTGCTATATTCATTGGCATAATTTCGCTCTTTTGTAGATTAATTTTGTATCCTGATATTTTGCTGAATTCTTCAAGCAAGTCAAGAGTATTTGGAAGACTAGTTAAAGGATAAGACAAATATAAAAGCATGTCATCTGCATATAAGGACACCTTATTATTCGAGTCATATCTCTGTATTCCCTTTATATTGATTTCGCCACGTACTGCTGACGCCAGTGGTTCAATCGCAATAGCAAACAGGAGTGGTGACAGAGGACAACCCTGCCGGGTGCCACGACGAAGAGGGAAGTAAGAGGAGAGGTTATTGTTTGTTTGAACAGCTGCAAGTGGAGAGGAATACAGAATTTTAATCCAGGAAATGAGTTTTTCACCAAAACCAAATTGTTTCAGAGTATAAAAGAGATAATCCCACTCCACCCGATCAAATGCCTTCTCGGCGTCAAGCGATAGTAATATTTCTGGGACGTCAGGTGGAGTGGGACCATAAAGAACATTAAATAAGCGTCTTATGTTAAAAAAGGAGTGACGACCTTTAATAAAGCAAGTTTGATCGTCCGCTATAATTAAGGGCAAGACCGCTTCTAAGCGGCAGGCCAGCATTTTGGAAAGAATTTTACTGTCTACATTTAATAGCGAGATGGGACGGTAAGAGCCACAATTTAGAGGGTATTTGTCTTTTTTAGGAATAAGAGAGATGGTCGCTTGTCGCATAGTTGGAGGAAGAGATCCAGTGAGGAGCGACTCCTCAAAAACAGAGAGCAGAATAGGGGACAGCTGGTCCGCAAATTTTTTAAAGAATTCGCTTGGGAATCCGTCAGGTCCTGGGGATTTTCCAGCTTGCATGAGTTTAATGGCATTCATGAGTTCCTGTACAGAAAATGGTTTGTCTAGTTCGGATGCAGTTTGGTTATTGATTGTGGGGATATTTATTTTACTGAAAAAAGACTCAAGTAGAGCATGGTCATCAAGAGACTCAAGTGTTATTTAATAGTAATTGCATTGTCATATTTTATTGATGTGTAAAGTTGAGCCACCAGGTGGCACCCATGAGAGTTGTTTTGGGCCTCTGAGAATGCGTGTTCACTTCTACTGTGATTATTGCAGGTAAGCAGCACTATTTGTGACCTTTAAATATCTTTGTTCCCATCCACCTTATCTGTTTAAATATTATGTGTATTACAGTTTTTCTCCATTGGTTTGGCTCATTTCTTGAAACAGAAATTACATTCTCAAAACTCTAAGATCATTTGGCAAAACAGTCTTACAGTTCAGCACAACACCATAGTTCACTTGCAAAAGCTCATATCTCTCCCAAAACTGTTCACTCATGCTTCAAAACTAAATTCCTTCCCATATAAATAGTCAGTGCCCCCAAAAGACAAAAGATCCTTCTCAATTGCTTTGGCTCATTTCTCGAAACAGACCGGACGTTCTCAACACTCTTGGTGCTTTTGCCCCAAAAAAACTGGATGGTTCAGCACAACACCATGGCTCACCTGCAAAAGCTCATATCTCTCCCAAAACAGTTTACTCATGTGTCAAATCTAAATTCCTTTCTCATATAAATAGTCAGTGCCCCCAAAATGCATCATCCCTTTGGCATTGTGTAAGCACTGCAAGTCAAAATGTTTAGACGTGTTGTCACTATGGCAGAGGACCATTGAAATATCCCTCATGTCCACCACTAAGTCTTAGCCCAGTCCTTCATTGACAATGGTTACTGTACTCGTTTTTTTTGTCTAGCTAACAGAATACAATTGTGTGTAAAACTGAAAAAAAAAATAGGATTTTACGGTAAGAGTAGCCACCCGTGCCAGGTTGTCGTTCAAACATAGAATTCAAAGGACAACACTCCATTCGTAATGTATGTCTTATGTATTTCTTACAGAATGAGTTACCAATGAAATTGTATTGTTGCTTTACTTTTTACCACTATTCTAATGCATCACTGAACAGTGACTGGAATACTACTGTATCCCATTGAGGTACATTACTGCAGGGCTATACCACACACACACACACACACACACACACACACACTAAATTAATAGGTAAATGCACATTTCTTGCTTTATGCACAGTGTCCAGTCCTACAGTATACAACATATAATTCAATTATTGACTGATATGAGTACATACCTGTTTTCCCTGCGAAAGGTTTGGATGATGGAGGAGACTGTAGAGCGAGGCACATTAGGCTGCACTCTGCGACCTGCCGCCACCATTGTGAGGCGGTGGTTGACAACATGGTCTATAATTGTGGCCCGAATTTCATCCGGGACATCATGGTGTCTTTGTGCTCCTCGGTCTCTTCCCCCTATTCCACCACCACGCACCCTTACTCCTCTTCCTCTTCCTCTTCTTCTTCATGGAACAGGCAGTTGCCCTTGTTCATTTGCTTGGCCAGGTGCCTCCATGTTCAGAAATGGTACTGGTCCTGGTCAACCTTTATATATATACTGTATATGTTTGGCAGCATTCACAATCATAGACATCACCTGTCAGGTAACTAAACATACGGTTTGATTGGTCATCTGAGATGAGTGAAACTCCTCCTTCGTTAGTCAAGTTCTAGTTTCACCTGACTGTCAATTACTGTACTCAATTTATCAAATGTTCCAAGAGATTCATATATGGTATTCATGGTATTATGTTCTTGACTAATTTTGACAATTGATCAGACTATTGTGCAAGTGATGACTTACACAATGAAATGATGCTGACATGTTTTGAAGGGAACAACCATTAGACTGAGAATCGACAATCAGTTTAGATCAACAAGATCTATTCACTTGGAAATTGTGCTAAATGTAGTCTACCTGTACTTAATCATTTGCAAAGATGTAATGAGATATTGAGACATGTACTAAGACAATTGCAATTTGATTAATGAATGAGAAATGCAATTCTGTTGTGGACAATTGCCAAGTGGTTTGGAGATTTGTCCATGTAGTTTTGAGAATGTAATTTCTGTTTCAAGAAAAGAGCCAAACCAATGGAGAAAAACTGCTAGCTAGCAGCTATTTTTTGTGTTTTAGCTAGCAGCTGTTTCTTGTGTTTTAGCTAGCAGCTATTTCTTGTGTATTAAGATGTTTGTTAGGATAATGGTGAATGTTTTAACTAGTGGCTATTTTTGTGTTTCAGCTAGCAGCTGTTTCTTATGTTTGTTAGAATAATGTTGTACTTTTTAGCTCGGTCCATAGGGACTTGGCTTGGGGACTTAGAGGTTGCCGATTCAAGTCCCACTCGGACCAAAAAAGTATGATGTGGACTGGCAGTTGAGAAAACTTTTTGTTATCAAATTATTTGTAGGAGTACTCAGCATCCTAAAATGTATGTACTTAAAATATTTGTTAAAAATAAATATTTACATTAATCTAGTGATGCTGAATATAAAAAATGTCTGCATACCCCGTCTTCTGATTCAGTGAATTTTGTTTTATTCACAGAAAAGGAACAATGAGAATGGGCATGACAATCTTGGTCCTATTCACACTGGCCCTTTTGGTTAGTGACATTCAAGGCCATGGAAGTCGAGAAATGGATGATGAGACATATGATGTCATTGTTAAAGCACTAAGAGGAGAATTTTGCATTCCTGTTAAAGAAAGAACAAGGGTCCAACGCGCTGCCCTTGTTCGTCTCTGGAGGAATAAGCACTTGTTTAGGCTATTGGAAGACGGCAAGATGTTGATATATAATGGGAAGTTGGTGGCGAAAAAGACAAGCGTTAAAGGTATTGTGAAGACAGGGTGTAATGGGAGTTTTGGATGTTTGTACTTTATAATCAGAATATTTGTCAGGCCAGACGTCGATCCGCATCTCCTCATCTGACTGTTATGCTATGACGAAAATGAATGCCTGTTTGTAGATGATATGAACATGAGTGCCACAATGACATAAGATAATTTCAGGACTATGACGCCTGTGTTCTGTAAATCTCGACCTTGCCTGTACATCTTGTCTTTGTAAGATAGGACATGATCCGTCCTTTGTCCATGGTTCTTCCTCCTTAAAAGGGAGATTGTTGTTGGACTCAGGGTCGTTCCTGCTGATTCTGAACCTTTGCATCAGAAGGCAGGGGTGAACCCTCCTCTGCAGATGAGAATACTTAGTGGAATAAACCTCGGAGAAAAAGCTGATCCTGGTTGTTGATCTTTATTGGGCAGATTCATTTTTCCACAACAAGGGCTTGAAGAGACCAAGGGTTGTGGTGCCAGAAAACTTAACCTATACTTAAAGGATGTATTCCGGCATCAGTACACGGAATGTGCAAAAGGTATTGGACAGGTCCCGGCGCTATCATCGCCACAGAGCTACTTTTCAAAACAAGGCCATTCCCAAGCCGATCAGGGCTAAAACAGTTCAAGAGCGACATCAAATCGACCTTCTTGACATGGGGAAATGGGCTGTCAAGCATAGAAACATAAGATATAGGTACATTCTAACCATCCTTGATGTGTGTAGCAGATACATATGGCTACGCCCTCTGAAGAGCAAAGAGAGCAAAGAGGTTGCTAAACATCTCATTGAAATCTACACTGAACATGGCCCACCCAAGATTTTACAGCATGATCAGGGCAAAGAATTCAAAGGTGCCGTCCAGAAGCTGATGGAATCATATGAGGTCAAAGTCATTCAGAGCTCTCCATACCACCCCCAGAGCCAAGGTAAAGTTGAGAGAACACACCGGGTGCTACTTCGGAAAATCATGTATTACTTTGTGAATTTCAAACAAGTAGGGGGGGGGGGGGGGGGATTGGGCAGCACATATGCCAACTTATGCAAGAGTTATGAATCTGGACAAAAAAGAGGTTCTCAACTGGATGTCTCCTTTTGAAGTGTATTATGGGCGGAAGAATAACATCAGGACTCTTCACTTATCCAGCAATACAGGTGATGCTAGCCCTGGCTCAGTTTCTGATGCAGTTCCTGAAGACTTAGAACAGAACATGAGTAAGTGTGAGCAAAACCGCAGGAAGATACGAAGGAGGGCTTCTACAGAGTGTTGCATGAAACGAATGACTAAATCCAGGGGAAATCCACCATCATCAGTTTACAACTTACAGGACAAAGTGTTGGTGAGGGTCAGCACAGGTCCCAGATTTTCAAAACAATATGCTGTGATTCCAGGTATAGTTGTCAAAAGAAATGCAGATCTGTCAAAATACAAAGTCAAGTTCTGAATGCTAGGTAGCCCAGGCCATCGACATATCAAATGGTTTTCAGTATGTGATGTGACAAGTGTCACAAGGGAGCAGGAGAAGCAGCGTTCCGAGCACAAGGCCAAAAAACTTCAACGCTTACAGTTGTTACAGCCCATCACCCATGGAATAAGGTTACAATCCTTTGGATCACTAGGTTTCAGGACCTGTTGGACCCTAATTCAGATGGCAGCTGCCAGTTTGCTGCCATGGTTGACCAACTTGCTTCACTTTTTCGGTCTGCAGAATCTTTAAGGCAAGAAATTGTATCAGACCTAATTCTTCACCCACATGCCATGAATGGAATACATCCCTCTAATTTTGTGGAAGGACAATGGCAAGACTATGTGCAAAGCATGCAGCACAGTGGTACATATGGTGATCATTTGACTCTACAAAGAACATCCACCATATTCAATGTGCAGTTTATGATTGTGTCAACGCTGGGAGTTGATGCAACAGCAATAGTATCCCCATATGGTCACTACAATGAAAGTCTGCCATTGCTGATTCTAGGCCATTTTGCTGAAGGTTGTGGGGACCATTATGTTAGTCTTGATGGACCAGTAAAACTACTCAGAGACCATTCATTCGAGGAATTCAGGAAGCAGAGAAGCAGAGGGTGCTTCTTTATAATACTGGCTCTGATGCTGTCCCTGACTCTGACCACCATTCAAACCCTGACTCTGACCATCACTCTGTCCCCAACAATGGTGATTCATGTGATGTCAGTCATGGTGACTCATGTGATGTCCCTTATGGTGACCCCAGTGATGTCCTACATGGTGACCCCCACACTGTCCTTCACACTGACCCTGATATTGTTCCTTCTGCATGTCCTACAGTGCCAAAACATATCTTTCAGGCTGACCCTGACACTCCCTTCATGGCTAGCCCTAATTTGCCTTTGATCGTACTGTCAACCATTATCCTGTATTGCCTGTTTATGGATATGAGAAATAAGAATACAACTCCTAACAGAGCTTTTAGTAATTTATTCTATAAAGAGTCCAAAAACAGGCTAGCAGTCGCTACAGACAGACTGTAAACAGACAAAGTCTAATAAGTCAAAGCCCTCGCAAACAGGGTGTCCATGCGGACCGCATCACCGACATACAGCTTCAGAGCAAACTATCTGGCCAGATAGGGGCAGACTCCTTAAGAGTCTGACCAATTCTTCAGTCTTGAGAAGGGCTTTTTATACAGTTGTTTGTGATGTGTCATCAGAAAAGCATTGTTCCGTTGTTTGTGTAGACGGAGAACTTTGTCCAGAATGTGGTGTTTGAACCACTCATCAGTGTCCATAGATCCATATTGACTTGCCAGCTGTGCTGGTGTCACAAGATGCATTTCACAACTCATGTAACACATGACATGACATAAGTGCAGAATACAGGTTACCTCATGACACACATGGAATAGTATGAGTTAAAACTACTAATTATACTATAATGAACTACTAAATGAAAAATTCCCATCACATTGGGCACCTTCAACAGAGTTTCCAACTTGTTGTTTGAGTGATCACTGGCACAGTCACTGACAAATGGAGCCCCCTTGAATTTATTTTTGTTGGCAAATATAATTTATTATCATGTATTATCTTTGCATATTGTTTAGTTAAATTTATTTGGACTTTTTACTTTGGTGTCCTGAGAGGCTGTGTTTACATTTGAAGAGATTTTGAGCTGGTTCGTGTTTTCTATGATCCCCTATGTCTGTTCTAGACTAGACATACTGTATATAGCTGGTAGATATTGTGAGAATAATTTGATGTTCAGATCTCTAATGCTTTCGATTACTTTGTTGTTATTGTTCCAAAGTTACAAAATAAAATAAATTTGAATTAACATATTATGCTGCTTGTATCATGTATTTAACATAAGTAGTAGCAAAATAATGTTTAAAACCCTTTATTAAATTGACATTAAAGACCAACAATAAAAACCTGCAACATTTTGACTGGAAGGTCTTCGTCAGGTATGGAAGGAGAGAGTTTTCACTTGCTTACTTTGAAAAGAACAATTTTAAATGTGTTTTATTGCAGGCATTATTATTAGTTATTGTAGCAAAGAAAATTAAACTACATGAACTACAGTCCCCCTCCTTCTTCCCTACTCCAACCTGACGGTTTTTGAGTTGGTTATTGTCGCGCCACCTATGTACAAATCATAGTCACATACGAAATCAGACCTCTGCCCATGAGGGCATTCTAGTTGTCAGTGTGTGCAGTTGTGGCATTTATAGCATGGATTTTACCTATGGAGGATGATGCGTTAAACAATTAGGCTTCTTTTCCTTTTTATGAGGCCTGCCACTTATTGGGAGTGGAGGTACAGTTAATGGCATCTAAGTGATCTTGCTGACAGACAGACACAGGTGAAAGTGTTTCCTTCCACCCCTGCAGGGATGGCTGAAGTAAGAATGATGATTATGCAACACTTTTCTCACTATATGATCTATTATTACATTATGAGCTGTTATTACATTATGAACTGTATCAATAAGGCTCTTAATGTAATAAGTTATTACATTATTACATTATGCGCAAAGCCCTTATTACGTTATGCGTCCATGATTTTATTACATTACGAGCCGATTATAACATTATGAACTTTTATTACATTGAAATTATTACATTATGAGCCTTTATGAGCCGTTATTACATTATGAGCCATTATTACATTATTAGTTGCTACAGTGTTACAGGCCTCCATCTGCTTCAAAGGAGGCACTTTATTCATTAAAACAGCTTTTGGATCAGTTAAACTACACTGAACTACTTATGGCAGGAGATTTCAACTGGGACCGGTTAAATGCAACTTCTGATGAATTTAAAAGGTTTTGTAATTCTATTAATCTCACCCAGCTAGTCAATTTTCCCACCAGGCCTAATCCCAAAAGTCCAGATAAATCTACCTTGATTGACTTGATCTTAACTAATGTGCCTCATAAATTCTCTTCCTTGGGTGTCTTCTGTAATGACCTAAGTGATCATTGTGTTGTTGCTGCATGTAGAAGCACTAGGATTCCAAAATGCAAACCCCCGTATTGTTTGCAGAAGGAATCTTACAAATTTTAATGAGCAAGCCTTTCATTATGATTTGTCAATGGTGAACTGGGAATATATAACTCTAATCCCAGATGTAGAGCTAGCTTGGACTTTTTTCAAAGAAATTTTCTTGCAAGTTATAAATAAACATGCACCTTTGAAGAAATTCAGGGTGAAGGGGCGAGAAAATCCCTGTTTTTTTTGTCTGTGACCACTGAAAACCTCAATGATCCACAGAAATTCTGGAAAGTGATCAAGTCTCTGTCTGTTAATAAAAATACACAGACTCTTCCAGCATTTGTACTTAAAAACTCAGTCCCAGTTTACGATTGAACTGAAGTCTTGAATTGCTTTAACCAGCATTTTTTATCGTCTGGTTCTCTATTTGATTCAAAAGGAACAACTACCAGGAATACTTGTACAGAATTTCCCATGTTTTCTGGAGATCCTTTTAATTTTGCTCCTTTTACTTATCGTGAAGTGCATAAAGCTTTAAAAACATTAGACCACAGAAAGCCCCCTGGACCTGATTTGATTGAGCCTTACTTCTTAAAACTGGCAGCTGATTTCATAGCAGAGCCACTGTCAATACTTTCAATTAAAAACAAGGACATTCCATCTACTTGGAAATCTGCTTTTGTCCTCCCTTTATTCAAAGGAGGTGATCCATCAGTTCTTACCAATTATAGGCCAATTTCAAATTGATGTGTTTTATCCAAAATCCTGGAGTCTCTTGTTTGTGTTCAATTGAAAGAGTTCCTCTATTCAAATGAAATCCTTTCTAAATATCAATCAGGCTTCAGAAAAAAACACAGCACGATCACTGCTACTATGAAGGTGATAAATGACATAATCGTAGCACTTGATGTAGTACTGTGCTTCACTCTTTATTGATCTCTCAAAAGCTTTTGACACTGTAGAGCTATTTTAAAACGCAGGCTACTTCTCATTGGACTGTCAGAGCATGCGGTTGCTTGGTTTTCAAACTATTTAGAAAACAGGACCCCGTCTATAAAATGTGAGGGCCTTTGTTCTGAATTTGTTACTGTTCACAAGGGTGTGCCACAAGGATCTGTTTTGGGGCTCCTTTTATTTATCTTGTACATCAACAATGTTGGACAAAATTTCTCTGATGCTAATTTATTAATACAATTATTTATTGCTTTGGGTCATCTCTTGAACAGGCTGTTAATTCCCTGCAGAAAGCCTTTGTTGCTGTACAGCATTCATTTATTAATCTTAAATTAGTTCTCAATGCTGACAAGACAAAGTTAATGTTGTTTTCAAATCATAAGAAGGTGCCTAAAACTCTGCCAGTAGTGTCCACTCTGGAGGGGAATCTCATTGAAGTTGTACATGAATATAAATACCTTGGAATTGTAATTGATGACTCCCTCACTTTTAAACCTCTTATTGATAAACTTGTGAAGAAATTAAAACTTAAATTGGGTTTCTTCTTCCGTAATACGACATGTTTTTCTTTTGGAGTGAAAAAGCGCCTTGTCTCTGCCACGTTTTTATCGGTCTTAGATTATGGTGACGTTTTTTATATGAATGCTACTTCTTCATGTCTTCAAATGTTGCACTTTGTTTATCATGCTTCGTTGAGGTTCATCACAAACTGTAGAGCCATGACACATCACTGTGACCTGTACTCTCGGGTGGGATGGCCTTCCCTCTCCACGAGGAGGCAGTGTCATTGGAACACTTTTATTTACAAGGCCCTTCTTGGATTACTGCCCTCTTACATTTGTTCGTTACTTACACAGAGAAGCATGGCCTCTTACGCCCTGAGATCCAACGATCAGCTGTTGCTCACTGTTCCTTTTGCCCGCACAGAGCTAGGGATGAAAGCCTTTATCTGCGCAGCTCCTTGTGCGTGGAATATTCTACAAAGAGACTGGAAGTTGACTGAGTTTTTATCCCTAAATGCTTTTAAGTCGAAACTGAGAGAATTTGAGACGACCTCAATTATCTGTACCTGTCATTTTAATGTAATGTAAATGTATTTCTGTTCAATGTGCAACTTTGCTGCCTCTTGGCCAGGACTCCCTTGAAAAAGAGGTTTTTAATCTCAATGGGATTTTTTCCTGGTTAAATAAAGGTTAAATAAAAATAATAAATTATCCCAGTGGAGAGCCTGCACTGTGATAGGTTTCCTTCTTTGACAAACGGCTTGTGTCCAATAGTATTTTAAAAAAAAGAAAGGGGGAAAAAAAAAGAGCAGACCTGAAAGTAACGAGTACTTTTCAGCCTTTCTAGAAATTAACTCAAGTAAAAGTAAAAGCATTTGTCTTGCAAATGTATTCAAGTAAGAGTAATAAGTACCAAAGAAATCTAATACTCAAGTAAAGTACAAATCCTCTGGATATGTACTTAAGTACAGTACAATTTACTCCGTTACTGTCCACCACTGCCGCTGAGAACACTGCTGCTGCAGTCGGGCAGACACCTGCGCTGCATAAAGGCTAGGACTGAGAGACTGAGGAAGAGCTTTTTTTTGCAGGCAGTCAGACTGCTCAACTCTGATGGACTTTAATTGGCACTTTTTGCACTTAAAAGGAACCCCGGCTATGAAGACTTGTAGGCCCTAATACGCCACAATTGTTCTCTTGTACTAAAATATGTTGTTAGAAGCACACAAAATGTTGCCATTGCTTTAAAAATATATAATATTTAGTACATATTTTGACCTACGTAGGACGCCATGTTTTCCGCGCGCAATGCACTCTGGGGGCGATGACGTAGAATGGTTGCACTCGGTAGAATAGCTATTGACGCTAGTGTTTGTTTACGTGCGTTTGTTAAGTAATTTCAAGTAAAATGCCACATTGTACTGCTTTTGGATGCGATTTCCAGTCAAAAGGCAACCAGGGGAGTGATGTGAGTTTACACTGCTTTCCTACTGACAAGAAGAGGAGAAAGGAGTGGGAAGATGCCTGTGGACGGACGCAACTTCCCAAAGATCCGCGGCTGTGTTCTCGACATTTTTCTCCTGATGCATTTGTGGCTTTTAGTCGACCACAACTGCTGAAAGAGCTCACCGGAGCGGCTGGGTATAAACGAAGACTAAAATCAAATGCTTTTCCGACAATTTTCCCACATAAGGAGCCTAAACGCCCTCGGGGAGCGAGTGAAATGCGCATTAAACATCGATAAGTACCGCTCCGCCGTAAAGCGGTACAAAGCGATAAACAAAAACAATATCTTCTACAGAGACTCGCAAAGTAAACACATGGCGTGTTATGGATGACTATCGGAGTTAGCGTGCTCGTGGGACTAAACGAAGTGGCTACGTTTGTTCGTTGGACTCTTACCTTTCTCTGGATATCGGGATTATCATGCTACATGTTGTTTTTGGACTTCCAGACAGCTCGAAAGGTAGGGAACGCTGTGTTTGCTTTTGATGTGTCTCCGTGATCCTAAAACAGCTTGCTTTGTTCGATTCACAAGATTCTCAGCTTTCAAATGATGAATAATATGACGCAGACGCATTGAAAATAATGTGCGATTAAACGGAATGAATGCGAAACTAGTGCAAAACGGCCCGCGGCCGGGCCACGCAACAGGCTAATTATCTATATAAGCACACAACAGCTCTGGATGCTAATAATCTCCAAAATTATTGATATTGGAATAAGTTTGATCACACAATAGCTTACCGTGAACATCTGCTGACAAAAATTTGAGCTCTTGACAACAAACCGTCTCCCTCTCGGTTGAGACGCAGTTGCCGCACATACACCACCGGTTTTGTCCCACTCTCGCCTCATCCCGTCTTTCTTGCTCTTCATTTTAATGCTCGTTTTGTGAAACATTGTCAGTGCTGTCCTCCTCATTCATGTTTCGCTTGGGGTTAAATCTTCATAGCCGGGGTTCCTTTTAAAAAAAAACCTGTACTTTTTATACCTTTTATCAACCGTGTTTTAGCATAAACATAGCATCAACTTAGGTAGATGTCTGTTTTTAAAAGATTGCTATTGACAAAAGTCTTAGTTTTTTTGCACAGTAACAGACAGATTGTTTAACCCGTTAAAACCTGTTTAAATTTCACTGTATGTAAAATGCTTATTTTTACAAAACATGTGACCAATAAAACTTTGAACTGAACTTGAACTCACTTGCCCTTGCAGCTTGTGACGTTCTCTTCATGCTGGACCCATAGAAGAAGATTGTTGTCAGTTTTTATGGTGACAACACATGTCACAAGGGCTGTAAAGTGATGTCACAGCTCACCAGGAAAAGAGAGGACGCAGTGCTGGAGACGGATGTATGTTATAACTAGGTAGATACTTAGTGAGTAAGCTAGGTATCTAGTTAGCTAGATGGCTAGTTATCTAGGTAGCTATATAGCTATGTATCTTGTCCTTCTCTGGAGCGAAGGGGAGTGAGGTGGAGTCTACCACTGTTCATCAGCCTGCTGCTCTGCTCATTTTCTAACCAGTGTAGCATTAAATAATGACACAATTAACAAGCTAGCTAACTAACTAGCTGTCCACTAGTTAGTTAGCTTGCTAATTCCAGTGCTGTAATGTTACTTTTTTACAGAAAATTAACTGAACAAAGTTGTTACTGATCTGACAATATCGATACTGTTTCCTTAACTGTTAACCTATGTAGTCTGTCTGTCTATGCTTTGTCATGTTACTATTCCACTGATTGCTACTGTAACGATGGTGAGTTCACCACTTCAGGGCTCTCAAGTCTCACGCATTGGGCGTGATACACACACACATTTAAACCTGTTCACACGCTCACACGCCACATCTTGTATTTCTCACGCAGACAAATTACCGGCATAATTAAAAAAGGTTTCTATTATTTTACGAAAATGGTTAACCGAAGGTGTTTCTGAAAACATTTTATGTGAGAAATAAGCTATGCCGTTGCTGAATCTGTCTTTATTTCAGATCGACAACGGTCAGTTTAAAAGATTTTCGGGAGCTTGCAGGAGGCGGCGCCCCGTCTCTCAAAACTCGCCGAGACACGAAGGCATTGCACGGCTTCTTACATAGACAATGAATGGGAAGCGTGGAAATAACGCTGCCTGTGGACACGTACCTTCAGCCAAAATCTCACTCTGAACTAAGACTAAAACTTGAGAGCCCTGCCACTTGCTGTTAAGTCGGTTGAATTTATATGAAAGTAGCCCACTAAAATGCTTACTTTGACAACAGTACACATAAAAAATGATTGCAGCGTTGACAATGCTGGTAGTCCTAAAACATGACAAGCCAGAGTTGAGAGCAGGAAGCAGAGTTGCATTCTTAAACACATCTCTGCGCCTCCATTAGAGCAGTCACCCACCCACCACTTACATTAATTCAGTCAAACAGAAGAGGGATTTCACATGAAAACCTAATAAAAATCAGCACCTCTGATGTAGTACAACAAAATAAGAGAATTAAATGTTGACTCTTAAACATAAGATCTCTCTCATCTAAAGCAGTATTTAATATCAGATAATCACTGATTTATTCTGCCTGACTGAAACCTGGCTGCTCGATGAAGACTCTGTTAGCTTAAAGGGGCCCTATTATGCAAAATCGACTTTTCCATGGTTTTCAAACCTAAAATTGGTCCCTGGGGTGTCAATAGATCCCCACAGTAACAGAAAAGACCACCATCTCCCTTTTTGTCTTTCTCCATTTGAAAGAAATGCTCTAAATAAACGGTTTGCAGAATGTTCACTAAATGACGTCGGCAGTGAATTTTCCTGTGCCTTATATGGGTTATCTTGGCTCATTAGAACCGCTGCACCTGTGTGGCCTCACCCACATAATCCCTATATACCTGTTAGCTGTCAGTGTGATTTACATACAAACCATCACAGAATTTCTTGAAAAAATTCTAGTACAAAGACACACTTGTTAATAGGGAAAATCCAAAATATAAGGTCTCCACTGTCTCATGAAACATCATTGAATGAAGGGTAGTTTAGACGTTTTTTGGCATCATACTCTGAAATAGGGCTGCAACTAACAACTAATTTGATAATCGATTAATCTGTCGATTATTACTTCGATTAATCGATTATTAATCGGATAAAAAGACAAAAACTACATTTCTATCCTTTCCAGTATTTTATTCAAAAAACAGCATACTGGTCTTCTTGTACCATGTTCTTTCAAACATCTTGCCAAATAAAACAAAGCAAATGTTACAAAAATTGTTTTTTATAAAGTGCACATATCTACATTCACATTTGTTCTCAACACAAAAACCTTTTAAAGTCTTCCTTTTAAAAAAGAAGCCAAATGAATTAAACAAACATCATAAAATAAATAATAATAATAATATGTATAAAGTGCACTTCAGAACATTTTTAACTTTAACACAGTTGACTATTGAGATCCTTACCTTCCCCCTCTCTATGCTCTTCTTCACTGCTGTTTTCAGAATCAAGGAGTGAGTCAAGTAAAGAAAGAGGAGTTGTAGGTGCAGGAGCAGCTACAGTGATGGTGGGGCTGACACTGGTTTGCTCATGGACACCATCACACTGCTGCTGATGATCCCTTCTCACTTCGAATGCCTCTGTTTGCACTTTGGCTTGCACCTTAAAGACCTCGGGTCCAGGGCGGAGAAGAGGATCACTGTGTTCGGTGCTGTGTCAGAGAATGTAGTCTCCTTCTTCCATCGCTATTGAAGCTGCTCTGAAGCAGTGACTTGGAAAGCCTGCACTGCTGCTGACTCGCAGACAACACTCTGGGTGGACTTCACTAGCCCCTTCAAGTGGAGGTACTGCAGAGATTGTTGTGTATTTCTCCCCACTCATAAACACAGTGGCACATTCAAAGGGTTTAAGGGATGTGGAAAGCTCTTCAAGTAGGTTCCACTGGTCGGCTTTTAAGTCAAGGTACCGTTTGCCTCTCTGTGTAACAGTCGAGTCGGACAGCGTGGCAGTTACAGGCCACCTTTGCTCAAGCAGTCGGCTAATCATATAAAATGTGCTGTTCCATCTAGTGCTTACATCCTGAACAAGCTTGTGCTGAGGTGTTCCCATTTGTTGCTGTTTTTGTCTCATTTTGTTGCAGGCTAGCTCACTTTTTCTGAAGTGTTCCACGAGACATCTTGCAGCCCCAACTGCTTTTTCAATGTTTGAGTGCTTCAGTGAAGAATTTATCACCCGCTGCAAGGTGTGGCCAGCGCAGCGGACTGAGGACCACCCATGCTTCTCCTCAAGTACTTTTGCTGCAGCCACAATATTGGCACCATTGTCATGCACAATAGCAATAATTTTGCTTGGGGGAATTTCAAACCTGGCTACTACCTCTTCCAACCATTCTGCAATGTTGGATGCCATATGTCTTTCCTCTGGTGGCATGGTCGTAAGGCAGATTGACTTCATGTTCCATTTGTCTCCAATGTAATGGCATGTAATGCCAAGGTAGGCTTCCGTGGCTACAATTGTCCACACATCAGTGGTGAGAGCAATTTTGCTCTGGGTGGCTTTTATGTCAGTCTTCACTGCTTGGAATGTCTGCTCGTACTTCCTCTCCATCAGTTTGGTAAAATGCGTCCTCGAGGGAAGAGTGTAACCAGGGTTGAGGACGTGAATCATTTGTCTGAAACCTTCATCCTCCACCATTGATAGCGGCCTCATGTCAGTTACCAACATATTCAGGATACCATCAGTCAATGCAGCCGCTTGCTGTGGTGTGCAGACCTTCCTTTGCACAAAGTCACTAATGTTGGGTTGTTTCTTTCTGAAATGAGAGAAATCATATAATGAACGTACATAGTAGCAACATTTACATGTAACTCAATACACCTTGTTGATTTAATTAATAATTTCTTTATTCCATTATGAAACGAACCGGAGATATTTCTGTCTGTTACGTTTATTTCAAAATTGGTAACTGTGTGTTTTCTCTCTCAAAACGGAGTCAAATCTGCCTGAGACCGACACATTATCAGCCTTGCGTTGCAACTGATATGGAAATTTTGTACTTCTTGATGAGAGATATCTGAACTGAAGACTTACACATGAGAAGGTTTGGTGAATGTAAATGTGTCCTGTGGCCTGTGGCCATTTGTGTGTGTTTTGCAACCCATGGGTGTTTTGCGACATGGGTGTTTTGCGACATGGGTGTGGTTTATGACCCAGGTGGGGTTTGCGACCCATGCAAGGTTTAGATAAACATCGGAGTTTACGACTTCCATCCCTGTGAACTGAGTGAAAACACACCCACAAGAAGATGGATAAATATCATGTTCGTCTCACAACACTTTGAGTCTACACTTAGTAACAGACCAGCATGTTGCTCTGTGAATTCTCCTCTTGATCAAGATTAAATCCCTGTTTGGACCTTGAGCTGACTCCGATCTCCTTCCTCCAGTTCTATACCAACGGGTAATTATTTTAACACTTTGGCACCCAACGTGGGGCCCCAATATCTTTCCCTCTCTTCGTACCAGAGGACCTGAAGACCTTAAGGCAGAGGAAATAGAAACCCTCTGAAAAGACCTCCACCGCGGGGCTCATATAGCCTCGTTTCGGACAGGAGGCCAGGTCCTCTGAAGAGGGGGCGGTGACGGAGCCAACCACAGAGGGGAGACGGACCAGCCAGGCAAACAGAGTCAGGGACTCATCGAAAGGGTAAGAAATTTCTAATAAGTAAAGCAAGTCGGGAACTTGGGGGATCGATCTCTTAGAATAGGTCAAAGGACCTAATAGGAAAAAGGAAATAAATAGGAATCAAGCCAAGGCTTGGGGGAGCAGGACTCTCTTAGATTTAGGGCAGGACCCTAAATCCAGGTTAGCTGTCTTTGGAAGGACAAAGATTAAACTAATCCCGAAGGCCTGCGAAAACAAAAAGACGTCAGGGTGGGTCAGAGACCCATAGGTAAGAGTACTCAAAAGGAAAAGAAATGAAAAAAACGGTAAAATAGAAAAAAAAGTTTAAATACAAATACGTATTGAAAATAATTAAATAGATAAATAAATAAATAAACAAATAACTAACAAATTCAAGCTGGGAAATTGTAATAGTTGTTTTAAATTGTTGTTTTTAAATATTGTTGTGAACCTGACGAGGTTCAATATAAATGAGATGCAAAATGAATGAGTCAAAAAGCTCTAGATAATGTAAAATATATAAAGAAGTGGAAAAAAAGTATGGGTTTAAAGGAAAGTTGTAGGTGGAAGAATGCAGAGAATTGGTAGAAAAAATAAAGGAAAAGATAGGAAGAAAAGGAGAAAAAGGAAAAGAAAAAGATTCAGTATGTAATAAACTTTATCCTGTTTTGTACTCCAACCGAGATAAACAGGATGACAAGTATGTGTCTCTGGGTCTCCACCCTCCCCCGAACAACATCCCTCAGCCACCACCGCCTCTTGTCCAGGCCTCAGCTCCACTCCTTCGCCCTCCCTCTCTCTTCGCATCTACTCTCTCCACTCCTGCACCGATAGCAACAGCCGTAGGAAGCACCTAATTGGTGTTGGAACTGCTGGGATACAAGCTACGACTGACCATGAAAAGCCAAGAAAGGCGGAACAAAAAAGGCAAGTGAAATATTTGTCATGGATAATGATGATGATGATGAAAATTATGCTAATTCATTTACTGATGTGTATTTCCGAGGCAATGTGAACAGTGGAGCCTGGAGAGGGAGAGGAAGAGGAGAAGGACGGGGAGGACGGAGATTTGGAGATGAGAGCTGCTACAGTTGTGGTAAATTTGGACATTGGGCTCAAGAACGCAGAGCTCCAAAGGGCAGAGGTCAAGGAGGCTGGCGGGGGAGAGGAGGAGCAGGGAGACCCAGACGAGTTGATGATTCATCGGCGTGACTTCAATAAATCAGGTCATGCATGAACACACACACACACACACACACAAACCAAGACACAGAAGAGGAGGAAGAAGAAGTATGTTCACTAGAAAGTGCTGAAATATTTTTAAGCATGAATCAAACACCGATTACCGATCACCAGATTATTGGTTAACAATTATAAAACTTTAAAATGTTTTCTATGCGATACGGAAGCATGCAGAACAATTAGAATAATCAGAAAAGATGAAGGCGGTGGTAGACTGCCTACAGACAACTATTCTTTTCTATGGCCATGTCCGCAAACTTAGCAAAATTTGTAATAAATTTGTAATTTGTAAAATTTGTGTAAAAGCCAGATACTATTATATGTGGATGACATCTTAATCGCGTCTAAAACTGAAATAGATTGCAAAACAGATACCTTAGCTCTATTAAAGTTCTTAGCTGAACAAGGACATAAGGTCAGCAAAAATAAATTACAATTGTGGCAAACGGTTGTAAAATATTTAGGTTTTAATATTTCACAGTCAGGTAAACATCTAGACGAAAAAAGGAAAACAGCTATTTTACAAGCACCAAAACCTACAACCAAAAGACAAATGATGTCTTTCTTAGGTATGACTAATTTTTGCAGACAATCGATTGCTAATTATGCTGAAATAGCACAACCGCTCCAAAATACTATATATGACCAACCTATGGCAGCTCAAGACAAAATAACATGGACTCAAGAAACGAATGATGCTTTTGTTAGACTCAAACAAGTTCTAGTGAGCTCTGCAGTATTAGCTTTCCCTGATTACTCAAAGCCATTTGTTCAGACTTGCGATGCAAGATCTGGTTTTATGACTAGTGTTCTAACACAACCATTTGGAGGAAAACAGAGACCTATTGCATATAATTCATCAAAACTTGATAACATCACAAAGGCTATGCCACCTTGTTTGCAGGCAGTACAGGCAGCTGCACTCAGTGTGCAGAGTTCTGCTTCTATAGTGTTATTTCACCCACTGACACTTATGGTGTCACATGTCACACCAGCGCGACATCTTAGTTGTATGACTATCCTACTGTCACAGCCACATCTCACTATAGAGAGATGCACTACCCTAAACCCATCAACCCTGCTACCAAATGAAACAGATGGAATAGCACATGATTGTGTAGGAGAAACTAGTGCTAGAGTTTTACCAAGACCAGATCTCACCGATGTACCACTTGATGCTGCTGATATTGTGATATTTGTAGATGGCTCATGTAAAAAGAATCCTGATGGGACAAATGTAAGTGGATATGCTGTAGTAACATCTGACAAGGTTTTGAAGTCAGGCTCCTTACCGTCGCATTTCTCTGCGCAGGCAGCAGAACTTGTTGCACTTACAGAGGCGTGCAAAATAGGGAGAAATAAAGATATAACTGTATATACAGATAGCCAGTATGCATTCTCAACACTTCATGTGTTTGCACAACAGTGGAAAAATAGAGGCATGGTAACATCTACAGGGAAACCTATTACACATAAAGATCTCATTTTGCAGCTACTGAATAGCGTTCAACTGCCAAGAAAAGTTGCAATATGCAAGTGTGCTGCACATACTACAGGTAAAGATTTTATTTCAATGGGGAATAAAAAAGCGGACGAGGAAGCAAAACGAGCGGCTGCTATTTAGAAAAATGTAGATGACATTTATACTACTGAGACTACGCTTACACATAGATCATGACATTTTGAGAGACATGCAAAATAGTTCACCTGAGACTGAGAAAAACGTGGCGAAATTAAGGAGCCACACAGAGAGAAACGGGGATTTGGGAGAGCCTCGACGGAAAGCCTATATTACAAAAAAATT
The DNA here is from genome assembly GCF_963514095.1 of Eutrigla gurnardus. Taxonomy (NCBI): domain Eukaryota; kingdom Metazoa; phylum Chordata; class Actinopteri; order Perciformes; family Triglidae; genus Eutrigla; species Eutrigla gurnardus. Next base: position 23,755,544 of record NC_139929.1, on the reverse strand, counting down.
TATTTAGATTTGCTGCGATATTGAGTCATGGGATTACCCATGTCTCAACAGGAGGGATGGTATCCACAATAGAGAACATTTTTACTACATATGGATTTCACAATTACACAAACTTTTTTGTGCCTCATGATTGATATGCTCTAAGCATAATGCTCAAGGTAGACTACGTCCAAAACCAGGTAAATTCCCAGAAGCGACATACCCATTCCAATGTATCTGTATGGACTTTATTGAATTGAACAGAGCTGAAGGAAAGAAATACTGTTTAGTGATAGTGGATATGTTCTCCAAATGGGTAGAAATTACACCAACAGTGAACAATGATGCAATAACTGTGGCCAAAATTTTAGCTACAATAATAGCTCCAAGGTATGGTTTTCCAGAAAAGATTTATTGTGATAACGGTCCTCATTTTAGGAATCAAGTAATACAAAAGCTATCGGAAATATTTTCAATCCAACTCAGGTTCCATTGTAGTTATCATCCACAGTCAGCAGGACTGGTGGAAAGAAACAATGGAACTATTAAAGCAAAACTGAGGAAGGCTATGGAAGAAACAGGGAAGAGTTGGGTAACATGTCTACCAGCTGTAGCATTAAGCTTACACATTCAACCTAACAGTACAGGATTATCACCATTTGAAATATTATATGGAAGGCCATTTAGGGTACCGCTAATAGATACAAAGGGAGATGATACAAGATTGACTGAAACAATCGTTGACTACATGTCAAAAACAATGAAGAACAAGAATGTTATGTCTACAGTATCTCCTCCTACAGATCCAGCACCAACAGGAGGGCCAATAAACCCAGGAGATTGGGTGTTTATCAAAGTCCTGAGGCGAAAGAATTGGTCAGCTCCCCACTGGGAAGGACCCTATCAAGTGTTACTGTCTACACCCACAGCAGTCCGCATAGCTGAAAGACAGACTTGGATCCATCTCACACACTGCAAAAGAGCAAAAATACCACTGTCAGATAAGTAGAAACATTCACCATGCCGGACTTAAAGCTATGCTTGATAACTGTTTTATGTGTGACCACAATTGCATTCCTTATTTCAAATATAGCGACACAAGGCCAGGTATACGATAAAAGGAGGGAAAGAGCTATAGGAATACAATCCAGGTGGCCTCTACACTAGTAGAGGTGTAGTGATAATAAAATGTACTGAAGGGATGAATTGCATTGCTCAGATTGATGCATGTCAGGTTTTCCCCTGTTCAGGACAACACTTTCACTGGCCGGAGAGATTATATCTGTGTCACCACGGAGGTATGCAGCACATATAGAAAAGCGTGGGGTAGAGCTGTTCATACAGGTATGGGTGTGCATGCGAGAAGTGGAGTTGGGTAAGTGCTAATACAGGACCACGGGATTGGGGATACAACCCAAATTCTAACTTGAAAAACCGACTGAAAATTATCAAGATATTTGCAAAACAAAATATTTGCAAAACAAACAATTGCATGCCTGTAATAATAACACTTAAGGCTCCTAAACGCACTGATAACGGAACATATGTGTTGGGAGCATGGGGGAGTGGAATAAACAAGGTTGGGATATTCCATATAACAGTGTCCCCAAGTCCGAGAAATCAGACAACATCTGTAACAGCCACACCAACCAAACCGACTTCGATGAAAAATAATCCTGTAAAATATATAGACATAAGAAATATGAAGGAAACGTATGCCCTAGAAACAGGATTCACAGACTCAAATGTATGGCTACAATGGATCGTTCACACAGCCCGAAACAGCAAGTTATCCTCTTTCAATTGTCTAGCATGTGCAGCAGCCAGGCCGGGGTTAGGCACAGTGCCTTTTCCCCTTAATCCAGATAATGATCCAAAAGGTTTTCGTTGCATGCTAGAATTATACAAATCAGAGAATGCTACAAACTGCACCACTTTGAAACTTCTGTTCCCTCCAGTGTCATCACAGATTAAACCACCTTGGTTTACACCATACACCGGGAATTATACCTGCTTGACACGAAGCAGAGGTACTGTGTCAGTAGGAGTATTGACAACCTGTAAAACCATCATTGATGTAATTAAGGGCGAGAGCAATGTCACTGATGACATAGTGAATGATCAAACCATGGCCAGAGCTGATGTATGGTGGTTCTGTGGAGGTAAGATACTCAGAGCAAAATTACCAACTGATTGGAAGGGAACTTGTGCTATGGTACAATTATTAATGCCGACATATATTTTACCATATGACACAATGGCATTAGAAAAAGTGGCGATACATAATTTACGAACAAAAAGAAATGCACCAGCAGGATCTTTTGACAACAGAGTTTATATAGATGCAATTGGTGTTCCTCGAGGTGTTCCTGATGAGTTTAAAGCCAGAAATCAGGTTGCTGCAGGATTTGAATCACTCCTGGCTTGGTGGGTAACCGTTAATAAAAATGTGGATTGGATAAATTACGTCTATTATAACCAACAAAGATGTTTAAATTACACTAAGGAAGCAATTGGGGGCATACATCAACAGTTAGATAAGACTAGTTTAATGGCATGGCAGAATAGGATGGCGTTAGATATGTTGTTGGCTGAAAAAGGAGGAGTATGTAAAATGTTTGGAGATATGTGTTGTACGTTTATTCCTAACAATACAGCACCTGATGGCAGCATCACTAAGGCGTTGAATGGATTAACCTCCCTATCTGCAGAGTTAGCTGAAAACTCTGGTTTTGAAGATCCTCTGACAGGATGGCTCCAGGACATTTTTGGAAAATGGGCAGGTTCTATAAAAACTATGATGTTATCTGTAACCGTAATGATTACCATTCTAATCGTTTGTGGATGTTGTTGTATCCCCTGTTTGAGAGGACTGTTACAGAGACTCATTGACACCGCTGTGACTAAAACAACTATGCTGTACGAAAGGATCCCCATCACCGATGATCACCGAGGGGACTATGAGAATGCAGCACAAGAAAATGTTACTTCTGATCTGACAGATGATGATTTATATGGTAACCTCTTTGATGAGGATAAAGACACTACGGACTAAGAGATAATTGCTGTTATATGTTTATTCTACTGATTATGATGAGACTACAGAAAATCTAACTGAAGTTGTAGTTTTCTGAATTGGCCGACTAGAGCCACTTAGGAGAAAAATATTCACAGCATTTGTACATATTGAAGGTGACCCCATTTCTTTTGTTCTTTTTACGTGCAAGGGATAGTTTAACTAGGTAGGGATAGGTCCGTAGCCAAGCCCGATAGGTTGACTAGCTTGGCGAGGACATTTATGTTTTGTTTTTGGGGGCAACAATGTAATCAAAATGCTTTTGAATTTATGCTTATTTTTATATAATTTCTGTGCCTTGTTATATGGAGTACCTGCGGGTGGTTGCCGGGGCAGCGGGACCGTGAGAGAGTTTCCCTTTCTAGAAGGATAATGGATAATAAGAATGTTTTGAACTGCCTGATAGGGTTTTCGCTCTCACACTTCACAAAATGTATGTTATGATTATGCTTAGAATCAGCATAAACAGGAGGGATATGATATGGAAATTTTGTACTTCTTGATGAGAGATATCTGAACTGAAGACTTACACATGAGAAGGTTTGGTGAATGTAAATGTGTCCTGTGGCCTGTGGCCATTTGTGTGTGTTTTGCAACCCATGGGTGTTTTGCGACATGGGTGTTTTGCGACATGGGTGTGGTTTATGACCCAGGTGGGGTTTGCGACCCATGCAAGGTTTAGATAAACATCGGAGTTTACGACTTCCATCCCTGTGAACTGAGTGAAAACACACCCACAAGAAGATGGATAAATATCATGTTCGTCTCACAACACTTTGAGTCTACACTTAGTAACAGACCAGCATGTTGCTCTGTGAATTCTCCTCTTGATCAAGATTAAATCCCTGTTTGGACCTTAAGCTGTCTCCGATCTCCTTCCTCCAGTTCTATACCAACGGGTAATTATTTTAAAAGCAACAAAGGGATACTCAAACAAAAGAGCTGGCGTGCTGAACTCATGAATGCCTACTGCGACTCAAAACAACACAACAAATGAAGTCGTCGCACTCTCCAAAAAGTTTGCAACGTTAACACTTTGAAAATTACCGTATTGACCCGAATATAGGACGACCCTGATTATAAGACGACCCCACTTTTTCATATTATTTTCATTGGAAAAAAAACCTTGTCCTATATTCGGGTCAATACGGTAATACACAACAGTTGCTGCTGCACTTCGTTAAACAATCGGATTACTCCTCGTTAACAAAAGATTAAAAACACACGGATCCATGTACCCGGGCTATGGATTTATAAAGTTACGTACCGTGAGTTCCCTTCATCCATGGCTCCAACATGTTTCCTCTTCAGGTGCTCCCGCAGTGATGTTGTACTATCGTGCCATGCGAGGTCAACGCTGCACATTTTGCAGCTAACTGTCTTCTTTAAAGGCTTTAACGTAAAGTGTTCCCACACTTTTGATGACTTAGGTCGTACACTTTTCTCCGTGGTATCATTAACCTCCAAACGTTTCTCCACTAAACTATCTGTACTGCTTGCCTCCGGCATTTTTCAACTGTTTCCTCCAGGCAACATAGACGTCACGTGAGCTGCACATGGCACGGCATTGGCTGGCTTACTGCCACCACCTGAGACGTAGCCGCAGCGCATGCGCATAGCATAGATCCAACGAATCGATGACTAAATTAATCACCAACTATTTTTAGAATCGATTTTAATCAATTTAATCGATTAGTTGTTGCAGCCCTACTCTGAAAAGCCATTTTTAAACAGCACTATCTGGAAAACTATCTCACCTGTGGCCTTCAAGATTTATACAGTGTATAACTGTTACTAATAGCCTCCAGCATGGAATATCAGGGGTGTAGCTCAATGATAACCTAGTATGGTAGGTACTTAAACTTCTCCCAAGTTTGACTTAACTTGTCAAAATAAAATGGCACATTTGAAGAGTGGCTGAGCTCCCATTTTTGCAGAGAAAAGACTTCTATCACCTCTGCCTCTATCTCTGGTGTTAGCTTAAACATTCTACAAAATATGGTTTCTCTTAGATGATTAGTTTCGCAGATATTAAAACTCAAATATGGAAGTAAACACATCTTTGCCCAACTTCAGAGCCATATTCCAAAAAACTGACAACAAGTATCAGATCCAAACTTACTTTTTTTGAAAGATCATAGTCTTGTTAAAATCATATTAAAAAATCGGGAGAGTGTTTCCCTCAATTTCTCACAGTGATTTTTAAAAATCCTGATATTGGTGAGGTTTTTGTGGCCGTTTTTGGTACTGCATGTCCTAATAAATGGTAAATGGCCTCATTTATATAGCGCTTTTGTCCAAAGCGCTTTACAGCAATGACTGACATTCACCCATTCACACACCGACGGCGGAGTCAACCACGCAGGGCGACAGCCAGCTTGTCAGGAGCAATTAGGGCGAGGTGTCTTGCTCAGGGACACCAGGCACTCAGCTAGGAGGAGCCGGAGATCAAACAAGATCTTGCGGTTACCAGCCAACCCGCTCTACCATCCATCCATCCATTGTCTACGCTTATTCTGTATTCAGGGTCGCCGGGGGCTGCAGCCGATCCCAGCTGTCATTGGGCGAAGGCAGGGTACACCCTGGACAGGACGCCAGTCTATCGCGGGGCTGACATGTATAGTGGGGTCGTTTAAGGCTCAGTCATTTCAAATTGGTGTTAAAGTTTGGTTTTCACTTCCAAGTTGAAGTTTAGGGTCTATAGAACAATTTGAGTCCGAGTGTCAAACATAGAGATAAAAAATGTCTTCTAGGGGGCGCCGTCAAATATGTAAACTGCTACAACTTTTGTATAGATTATCCAATTTTAACATGTGAGGTTATTCTGTATGGATTCAGAATTAAAAGGAGAAACAGGTATGGCGTTTGGTGACCAGATTAAAAATAAATACACTCACAATTTCTTTATTGATTTTCCATTTTAATGAACAAACGTTCATACACATAACAACAATATAACACACAAAAACAGAACAGAAACCCTTCTAACCCACCCTCCTCCCACCCACAATAAGATCTACGGTAAATAAAGTTTTGATAATAGTATCAAAATGTGCATTACATATTTAGCCTGTATACATTCCTGTGAACATCAATATGCACAGAAACATTTATTCAAAACAACATAGGTCCACAATTCAGTCCTTCTCTTCATCTCTATTTCTACTTCACAGTACTAATACTCCAGCCATGGAACCATTATTGAGACATTTTAAGATCAGTTCTAGGTTGCACATTCAGGTTGTTCATGAAGGTTAGGAAAGATGACCACATCTTGTTAAAGTCCTCAACTTTTCCTCTTGCCATGTACGTCAGTTTTTCCAGTGCCAAATTAGATGACAGTTCTGTAATCCATTGGCCCACGGTAGGTCCCTGAATCTCCTTCCATTTTAAGGCAATCACACGTTTAGCTTGCAACAGACAGAAATTAATTAGTTTACGTTTTTTTACAGTCACTGGGAAATTCTCAGGATATATGTGCAACAAACATATCTTAGCTTCAACTGGAACAACCTTTTCTGTGAGTTTAGAAATTAAGTCAAGAACCTCTTTCCAGAATATCTGCAGATTTTGACAGCTCCACATACAATGTAGCAGGGTACCAACTTCTTCCATACATTTGGTGCAGTAGTCAGGAATATTGGGATCAAAGCGGTGCAATTCAACAGGTGTGATATAAGTTCTAAGCAACCATTTATACTGTAGGAGTTTGCATCTTGTGTTTATAGTTTGAGTTTGAGCCAGAAGACATGCCTTCTCCCAGTCCTCTACACTAATGTCTGATTGAAGATCATTTTTCCATGCAGATAGATAAGAGAGAGAGTTTTCTTTAGAACCTGCTAATAGCAAACGATAAAAGATGGATATTTGACCTCTGCCATGTAGATTGTTTACCATGAGTCGTTCAATAGTAGATAATGAGGGTTCTGAGGTAGTTTTAATTTGGGAGTATATGAAGCTTCTTAGCTGCATGTACTTAAAATGATGTTTCCCAGGTAGGTCAAATGTATTCTTTAATTGTGAGAATGACATTAAAATGCCTTATTCATAAATATCTTTTATTTTGCTTAATCCTCTCTCCATCCATTGTCTAAATCCCATGTCACACCTCCCAGGAGTGAAGTTTTCATTTCCCCATATAGGTTTGAAACAAGAAAGTTTGTGGATGTCATTTAAAAAGGTGTGGGCTTCATGCCATACTATGTTTTTGAGGAAAGGATTTTGTGTGCGTTTTCCAAGTATTTTAGCTTGCGATGAGTAAAGGTACTGACACAATGGAAGTTCTATTGCATTATTTTCTACCTTTACCCAAGCTGGAACCTCTGTTGTATGAAAGTAATATATGGCTGCCCAGAGTTGGGCTGCCCAGTAATATAGCTTCATATTAGGCAGTTTAAGTCCACCACGTTCATAGGGCAGATAAAGGAGAGAAAGACGTAGTCTAGGGCGCTTGTTGCTCCAAATAAAGCAGGTAATGTTTTTCTTAAGAGTTGAGAAAAAAGAGACAGGCAGGGGAAGTGAAATTCGCCTGAAAAAGATACAAAAACTTGGGCAGGACAGACATCTTAATAATATTTATACGTCCTATCATAGAGATGGGCATCACATTCCATTTCTCTAGAGATTCTCCTATAGATTTAACAAGTGGGTTATAATTGACAGGTGATATTTTAATGCCTAGGTAAGTAAATCCTTCTGGAGTATTAGTGAACTGAGTGTGGATCTGGGGACCTTCTCTCTCTTCCTTGTTCAATAGTAGTAAAGCACTTTTTTTATCATTGTTTTTATAACCAGAGAATTGTCCAAATATCTTCAGCAGATGGTTGAGAGCCTTAAGTGAAGTTCCTAGCTTTGTTGAAAACAAAACAATATCATCAGCAAAAAGAGACAAACGGTGTTCTGCCCTACCAATAGTCATGCCCGTAATGTCAGATGACTGACGGATTGCCATGGCTAAAGGTTCAACAGCAAATAAAAATAATAAAGGGCTCATAGGACAGCCTTGGCGTGTAGATCTACTAAGATTAAAAGGCTTTGAAATTTGATTATTAGTCGCGATTTCTGCTACCGGGTCAGTATATAATAATTGAATCCATTTAAGGTATTTTTCCCCAAAACCAAATCTTTTTAAGACGTCAAATAGGTAGCTCCATTCGACCCGGTCAAACACCTTTTCGGCATCTAATGACAGGATCACATGATCTCTGGCATTTTGTTTGACATATAGAATATTCAACAGCCTGCGCATATTGTGAAAAGCTTGCCTGCCAAGCACGAATCCATTCTGGTCGTTGGCAATCAGGTTGGGTATTAGTAATTCTATCCGCTTGGCCAGAGCCTTACATAGTATCTTGGTATCACAAGACATTAAAGATATGGGTCGATACGATGTTCTATCTAAGGGACATTTGCCCGGCTTTAAAAGGAGGGAAATAACAGCAGCTCTTAAAGATGGGGGCAAAATTCCTTTTTCATATGATTCATTAAACATCTCTAAGAGATGGGGTAACATTTTTCCTGCAAATGTTTTATATAATTCTATAGGCAGGCCATCAGGCCCAGGTGCCTTTCCACTGCTCAAGCCTTTCATTGCTTCTGATAATTCTTCAACACATAAATGTTTATCAAGATCAGTTTTAGCTTCTTCAGTTAATGATGGAAACTGGAGTTTATCCAAAAACTCCTTTTGTTTTCCTGAGCTGTTCAGTGAGCTATATTCTGATTTATACAAATTCTCATAAAACTCTTTGAAAGCAGTGTTTATTTCAGATTGATCGATGAGGATTTTCCCATCTTGTAATTTAACTGAATTTATAGCTCTATCAGTTTGTATCCTTTTCAACCTCCATGCTAACAGCTTTCCAGCTTTCTCTCCCTGGTCAAAGTATGATTGTTTTAACCACAACAAACTGGAGGCTATTTTGTTGGTGGTTAGCTCATTGTACCTCTTGTTGTTTTTCTGGGGTGTCATTGTGATGAAGTTCTTCTTCTAATTTTTTAATGCTTTGTTCAAGAGTGTTAAGCTGTGAATAATATTTTTTGGATTTATATGTAGTATAGCTTATGATCTCCCCCCTTAAATAGGCCTTGAATGCCTCCCATTTTACAGACGCACTGGTTTGGTTAGTATTTAGAGAGAAGTATTCGTCTATTTTCCCATCAATATACTTTTCAAAGTCTGGGTTTTGAAGCCATCTAGACTGAAAACGAAATCTAGGCGGTGAGGCCATTACATCAGGTAGTTGCATTATCAAGGAGATTGGTGCGTGGTCTGACAGCAATATACTGTCATACCAACATTTCTCAATTTTTGACAGTAGCCCATGTGAAATTAAAAAATAATCTATTCTCGAGTACGTCTTATATGTGCTTGAAAAGCATGAATAGTCTCTTTTGTTAGGATTAAGATATCGCCAAATATCAGTCAAATTTAGATCACTCATGAACTTTTTGATAATTTTTCTTGTTTGTTGATGAGAGGTATCAATACCAGTTGAACGATCCTGTGTCGGGTCTAACACACAGTTAAAATCGCCACCAATTATGTATTGACCAGGGTAGGATGATATAGAAAGAAAAATATTTTGATAGAAAGACGGGTCGTCACCATTAGGAGCATACACACATATTAAACTGACTTGAGTGGACACTATTGTACCGTTAAGTATAATATACCTCCCTGATGGGTCTTTATATTTGTTTTTTAATTGAAAAGGGATTGATTTATGAATTAATATTATGACTCCTCTGGCATGAGAAGAAAAGAAAGCAGAATGAACTTGCCCTGGCCATCTATTCTTGACTCTATTTATGGAAGTCCGGAGCCGAGTGACTACATGAAGGAGACGAGTCACGTCGGTAAGACGAGTTGTTTATCTGGAGAAAAAAAACCTTGCTAGTACTTACTGTCGTCGTCCATGCTAATGCTAGCTTACCTTCCATCCGGAGAGCCCCGCTGCAGCTCCGACATTGGCGTGCTCGGCTTTGAACTACAGAGCAACGGTGAGACACCTGTCTCTTTAGCCGCTCTGATGCTATTTCTCTGTTGATTCTCAGTGTGCTGAAAGAGAGCAGTGGTGGTATTAAAGGCTATGAGAGTGAGCTGAAGTGAATAATAATGCAATATTTTGAACATGTGTGTATTATATCTATTATTTTATGCCGATATATGAATGTAAAAAGGAGGTTTGTTTTATTTTCCTAATGCCAATTTAAAGGGAAAGGAAGAAATTTGGTAAATCATATGATGAGAGTGAAATCATATTTTATTTTGTAATATGAAAACTACTGAAGGAATTTATTTCATTTCAATGTCTAAAGTTACTTAGAGGGTCATTTTTGGTGCAGTTTCTCTTGCATAAATAGGCCTATAGTGTTGGAGTAATTAAGCACACTTCTTTGATACCTCTAAATCTCAATATGTGAATTTTCTATGTTATTTGCACATTATTTTGATATGGTTATGATATATTTTGAATGTAAATGGTTACTTACCGTAAATATCGTTGACATACTGTTCACATGAACAGATAAATATGTGAGCACTTGGTTAGTTCTCATATTTGATACACTGATTGTTGAATGTTGTACAACTAAAAACTGAAGCTTTGAGATTTGATAAGATTGAAGATTTACATATGAGGTTTGATGCAATATATTGATTTTTGACATTTAAACCTTAATGATGCATCTGAGAATAAAATATAACTTATATGACCTTGTGTATAGGTCAGGTTTTTGAGAGGACGGAGAAAATCTGAGGACCAGGACGAGATTCCGGTCGTGACAGATGGCGAGCCAACCACTTTGAGGAGGAATCGCCACAAAGGAGATACACACGTACACACTCCCACACATACATTCACATTACAATCCATGGACCTTTAAAATCAGGTGCACCTGCAACAACTCTTATTTCATAAGGGCCCCAACAGACACTTTTCTTTTATTTAAGTGTGCACACTATTCCTTTATTTTTGGTAGTCTGGGTCATTATTTTGTATGTTTGTACAAATTGAATATGTCTCTTCATGCACTGTAAAAATACAAGAGTGGCTACTCAACAGTTATTCCAGTGCCTGCCTCATTATTGCTGCTCAACACATTGGCTCCTTACGAATTTGGTGTCTTCTGATTCTGGCCAGGGTTATTAGTCCAAGTTGTTATTATACTGTAATTCACTTTTATATCACTAAGAGTGGTTACACGTGACTATGGCAGATGTTTCTGTTATTTAGTACAATCCACTGAGGGGATGCAAAAATAAAGGCCTATCTCTGTAATACAGTTCAGAAACACTACAAACAAAGACAGAATTATCTAAGATTTCTGCCTAAAAGTCTTTTTTTTTCTCCACACTGTTGCACTGCAATGCTACCTCCTGGTTGATGTTGGGATTTTGAAAATGTATTGCCTCTGAAAATCATCGAGCGTGTTCTCGTCCTGCTCAATGTGTGAAGAGTCCTGAATTTAATTAATTTGACAATAAAGTCCTTACAGTATTTGTAAAATGTGTCATAGTTAATATTACTGAAGTAACGGAAGACTGCATAATATGTAGGGGTGGGAAAAAAAATCGATATTGCAATATATTGTTGTGCTCTCTGTCGCAATAAATAAATCGATACACTGACGGCAAATATCGATATTTTGGGTCTACAGGTTTTTTTAGACTCCCGTCGGTGCGTCTAGAGTTTACGGTTCGGGGTTTCACACAGCCTTGAGGGCATGAGTGCCGACTTTTCAGCCGGGTTTGATTGCCTATTTACGGGCAGGATTCCGAGCGGTGCGCTAGAGTTTACGGTTCTCCGGACGGAGCAGAACTGCGGGTTCGCGGTGCGTAATTGCGGCTTTCACACCGGACGCGATAGACGCGAATACAATCGCGTGAAACGCGTGTATCGCGCCGCTTGATCATTTTGGACTATTCGCTTCATTCGCGTCATTTGCGCTTGACGCTCATATTTGAACCGGTGCTGCTCTAGCGGGGGAAACGAGGGCAGTGCCGGCGGGGAGCCGGCGGGTCACGTCGAGGGACCCTCCTCCTCCGCCTCGGGGTACCCGATGCCAGAGTCCGTGAGCCTCCTCCGGGAGCCACGTCCCTCGCACCTCTTCCCAGGGAGAGTCGGGGCCACATTCGACTACGACCTCAGATCAGACGAGACAACCCGCTGAATTTAAGCATATTACTAAGCGGAGGAAAATAAACTATCTAGGATTCCCTCAGTAGCGGCGAGCGAAGAGGGAAGAGCCCAGCACCGAAACCCCGTCCGACGGGCGGGCGGACGTGGGAAATGTGGCGTACGGAAGACCGCTTGCCCAGTGTCGCTCGGGGGAGTCCTTCTGATCAAGGCTCAGCCCATGGACGGTGTGAGGCCGGTAACGGCCCCCGTCGCGCCGGGGTCCGGTCTTCCTGAGTCGGATTGTTTGGGAATGCGGCCCGTCCATCTCAGCTCATCTGTCTGTCGGCTTGAACTCGTCGCTGATAGGATGTCGCGGCGCGATGCCGCCTGAAAAGTTCGATATTTTCAACTTTATTCGCGTCGCTTCAGACACGCCATTCGCGTCATTCGCGTCAGACGCGCCATTCGCTTCATTCACGTCAGACACGCCATTCGCGCCGCGTCTCATCGCGCCAGACGCTCCATTCGCGCCGCCTCCGCCTGAATCGCGTGTCATCGCGCCGTTTACATTGATTTTCAATGTACACAGTATACACAATTATTAGGCAGATGAGTATTTTGACCACCATCCTTTTTATGCATGCTGTCCTACTCCAAGCTGTATAGGCTTGAAAGCCTACTACCAACTAAGTATATCAGGTGATGTGCATCTGTGTAATGAGAAGGGGTGTGGTCTAATGACATCAACACCCTATATCAGGTGTGCATAATTATTAGGCAACTTCCTTTCCTCTGGCAAAATGGGTCAGAAGAGAGATTTGACGGACTCTGAAAAGTCTAAAATTGTGAGATGTCTTGCAGAGGGATGCAGCAGTCTTGAAATTAGCAAGCTTTTGAGGCGTGATCACAGAACAATCAAGCGTTTCATGGCAAATAGCCAACAGGGTCGCAAGAAGCGTGTTGAAAGAAAAAGGCGCAAAGTAACTGCCCTTGAATTGAGGAAAATCAAGCGTGAAGCTGCCAAGATGCCACTTGCCACCAGTTTTGCCATATTTCAGAGTTGCAACGTTAATGGAGTGTCAAAAAGCACAAGGTGTGCAATACTCAGGGACATGGCCAAGGTAAGGACTGCTGAAAAACGACCACCATTGAACAAGAAACACAAGATAAAACGTCAAGACTGGGCCAAGAAATATCTTAAGACTGATTTTTCTAAGGTTTTATGGTCTGATGAAATGAGAGTGAGTCTTGATGGGCCAGATGGATGGGCCCGTGGCTGGATCAGTAAAGGGCAGAGAGCTCCACTCCGATTCAGACGCCACCAAGGTGGAGGTGGGGTACTGGTATGGGCTGGTATCATCAAAGATGAGCTTGTGGGACCTTTTCGGGTTGAGGATGGAGTCAAACTCAACTCCCAGTCCTACTGCCAGTTTCTGGAAGACACCTTCTTCAAGCAGTGGTACAGGACGAAGTCGGCATCTTTCAAGAAGACCATGATTTTCATGCAGGACAATGCTCCATCACATGCATCCAAATACACCACAGCGTGGCTGGCCAGTAAAGGTCTAAAAGAAGAAAAATTAATGACATGGCCCCCTTGTTCACCTGATCTGAACCCCATAGAGAACCTGTGGTCCCTCATAAAACGTGAGATTTACAGGGAGGGAAAACAGTACACCTCTCTGAACAGTGTCTGGGAGGCTATGGTTGCTGCTGCGCGCAATGTTGATCGTGAACAGATCAAGAAACTGACAGAATCAATGGATGGAATTGAGTGTGGAGGACCTCGTAAAGAAAGGTGGCTATATTGGTCACTGAATTGTTTTTGTTTTGTTTTTGAATGTCAGAAATGTTTATTTGTATATTTTGAGTTGTTATATTGGTTTACCTGGTGAAAATAAATAAGTGAGATGGGTATATATTTGGTTTTTATTCAGTTGCCTAATAATTCTGCACAGTAAAAGTTACCTGCACACACACTAAGCCTCCTAAGATAGCCAAAACTAAAAAAGCCCCACTCCAACTTCCGGAAAATATTCAGCTTTGATATTATGAGTCTTTTGGGTTGATTGAGAACATAGTTGTTGTTCAATAATAAAATTAATCCTCAAAAATACAACTTTCCTAATAATTCTGCACCCCCTGTAAAGTCGCCGCTCAATTCGCGTCTATCGCGTCCGGTGTGAACGCCAAGCGTGGCCGTGTGCTGGCCGGTGCTGTTTTGAGCTTCAAGCGGTTTTCACCCAGCTCTGAGGGCATGAGGCCCGACTTCCCAGGTACTGCATGGGTGAACATAACTCTGCACATAATTGGTTGCATACTGAAATGTGCCCAATATTTCATTTAATTCTGATGTTATTCTTATCTTGTTTAGCTATTGTTAAGCTAAAACGGGCCCAAGTTTACATAAAACAAGTTGCTACTGACTTTTCAGTATCAGAAAGCACTGTCCTGGTTTACATAAGACATGTTATTAATGTTCATGCACTTTAATGTGTCCAGCTGGACAGTGTTTATTCATTTGTACATTGTACGAAGTTTTGGAATTTATTTTTTATGCATATTTTTTCTTTTTCAGTCACATATCATGATATATCGTTGATGAAATTTCTTGCAATATATCGAATATCGCAGATATCGTGTATCGTGATATTATCGTTATCGTGGGCCAAATATCGTCACAGTATCGAATCGTGAGATACCCGCATCGTCCCACCCCTAATAATATGTTGCATATATAACAGAGTCAGAAATAACCTGTTATGAATTTCTGCAAAGTAGACATGCTTGTCTTATAAACATGTATACCGTAGTTGTGAAGCCACCTGGTGGTTGATAGCGCAACTGCACAGTCAGATGCCTCTTTACGTGCCGTGCAGTACGTGCCTCAATAGAGAAAAATACTCCCGAGGTGGGTACATGTGCGAGATGTTGCAATCAATATTTCTGTGTTTAATGTTCTAATGGTTTTTGAAACAATCAGTAGCATGTATTTTTAATGTAAGGATTACTAGCATGTATACTGAGAGTTACAGACGTTTCTGTGCCGAAATAGTAACTTTATCAACGAGTAGTTTACATGTGGCGCTAATGCTAATTAGATAGCCATGCACTTGCTAGCTTGCTCCCGGTGCAACATTTCGTTATTACTTCGGATAGTAATTTTTTACTTTTATTTTACTTTTCATTACACAGATCTAAACGTTTGCAGTTGCATAACATTGTGGATAATGACTGTGTTGCTGATTTTTATTTACCAGGTAGGCTTTGTTAAATGTAATTTTTATATTATCTTGATGTAAGGTTTCTGAACCAGGTAATCTTGAGAGAAGTTAACAAAAACCTGTTGCATTATATAGTACAATAAAAAAAGTTCTGTCAATTGTCTATGGACATAATGTGTATTTACAATGTTTTTGAGGTCTTTATTGTAAATGTGAAAGAGAAAAGCTCTCATTGTTTAGGTGCTCACTCAGTAAGAGTCGGATGACAGTCATATTACCACTATACAATCACATGTCTGTGAAGAGTATGGAAAAAGACTGTTATTATACTGAATTGTATTTTACATGAGTCTTTTGTAAGAGTAGAGGAAAATACTCCCGAGCTGGAGATCTGAATGTTTGCAGTTGCATAACATTGTGGATAACGACTGTGTGTTGCTGATTTTTGACTGAGAGTAAATCCTGTGTGGCTGTGCTGTCCTTCCTGCACCATAGACACAAAAGAGGACACATCCACCGTAGAACCACACAAAGACACAACCCGTTACACATAGAGGAATTTATTTTTTATAAAACACAATTGATAAACAAACAACTTACTGCTGTATTCCTCTTACGTGTAAAGCACCATAATCAGCTCTGTATATATTTAATGTGTTTCAGAGAGAGAACATTCGGACAGATGACCAGGATGTTCCACCATGCATGCCTCTTCCTCCTCCAGCTGCTGCATCTGTCTGGTTACCTAGTGTGAATCATGATAATCCTCATGTTACGTGAATAATAATCTCAACAGACAACTTGGTGTAACAAACGGTAACATTACCTGTGGTGTCTCCATGCAGCAGACATGTTTGGTGTCTGAAGGCATTGTTGCACAATTCCCACATGTGCACCTAGACAAATCATTTGAGCATTTCAACAACATAAATCGTGTTAATATGGTAACCTGACGGACTTTACTGACAAGCTGAGGTGGATGAGCAGTAAACTTCATGTTTGAATTTTGTAACAATAAGTTTGGCACGTAATGTTGAGATGGAGCACAATCACGTTTATAAAACACAGCACACAGCCTATAATTCAAAATTCTGCACATAATTCTGGAGGACGACCTGATACTGACCAAATTACTTTCAAGTTACTTATAGAGCGAAGAAAGCAGCATTAGCGTAATTGTGGCTAGCGCTAGCTACGCTTACACACACATTGAGTTACCGTCCAAAACGTTACACAAACATGTTAACTAACCATTCAGAAACATCCTGCGGCATTCACGGTGTCAAAAATTCTGCAGGAGCTGCTCCTGGTTCTGGGTCGGAGTCCGGTTCAAAACGGTACGGCTGAACCGCTGTATTGTTGGTAGCGCAGAACCATAACCATGGTAACAAGCTGGACACGGATAGCATGGGGCAGAGAGACACAACCACTTCCTCAGGAGGAGCGAGGTCAGGGGTCATCTCATTAACATAAGGCTACACACCGTCAGAATCACCCGTTTGAAGGGGTGGGGTGAAAGGGCTGAAAATGAGGAGTATGATCCATTCCGAAATACATGTTCCGATTGTTTTTTCCAGTTGAGTAATTCAAAGACCAGGTTTGGAGACATCAGTAACTTGTATTAACTTGTTGAAAAAGAGCATATTAGGGCCCCTTTAAACAAAGCGAGACCTCCCAGTCATATTAATACTCATATATCAACCCGGTCTCATGTAAATTCGTGAAACTGTCACGTAATTTAATCTATCAAGTCGTGCACGCCAACACGTTTTCCTTTTTTTTCGTGCTGCTTGGAACGAAATTAAAACTGATGCATTTCAATTGGACGTTATATCGTGTATTCAGCACAAAAGTGGATATGCCACGGCGCAAGGAAGATGTATGATTTTATTTCATTCATTCCTCGTGTATTAATTAATTTAGGCTAGATAGCCATGTTTTAGATCTAATGTTTAATATGTCACGGCGCTAGGAAGAGGTTTTATTTTATTTCAGTTATTCCTGGAACGAAAATCAAACTGATGCATTTGAACTGGATGTTATTTTGTGCGTTCAGCACGAAAGTCGATATGCCACGGTAAGGGAGAGGTTTGATTTTATTTAAGTTATTCCTCGTGTATAAATTCTTTTAGGTTAGATAGCCATTAGGGTTTCACGGTATACCGTTACTAATTTGGTACCGGGGTACTGAGGCATTTAAAAAGGTACTATATTGCATTTGGACGGGACCGGTACTTGCAGCGCCGCCGGCAGCGCCAGCAACAGCGCGGCGAACTCGCCGCGTGACGTCACTGCGTTGTAACTACAGCTGAGAGGACGAGGAGCGAGCCGCAGCTTTGGGAGATAAAAAGAAAAAGCAAGCAAGCTGGAGGAAACAGCTAGCAAGTTAGCGAGCAGCGTGGACTGGAGCAACAAACGGAGCAGGAGGAAAGCTTGGAGAGAGCGAGAGAGCGACAGCGTGCGCGAGAGAGAGAGCGCGAAGCACGGAGAGGAGAATGGCTGCTGCACCCGTCACCATGCCGCAACTTGTGGACAAACCAGGGGCGTGAAGTGCGATATGGCCGTACTTTAGCTTAAAAACAAATGCGCAAGGCGAGCAGTTAACGCCGATGCACCACTGTGTAAACGGTGTTTAAAACATGCATAGCTAACGGCGGAAACACCTCCGACTTAGCCAAACACTTAAAGGACAAGCCCCCAGACCTGCACACTGAACTCAGGGAAAAAAGCCACATTCAGTGCTAAAAGCAAGCGCCACCCCCCTTCACTCTTAACAAAAGTAGCTCTGGAAGAAGAAAAAATAAAGCTGGTTTATTTATATTATATTTTCTATTATTGTATTTATATTTTCACATTTTAAAATTGTTTGCATTAGAATTAGATTATTTACTGATTAATATGTTATTTTTCTAACATTTTCTATTAAAATAAAGTCAGTAATGACATTATTTGCATCGAAAAGTACCGAAATACATGTTGGTACCGGTACCTATCGTGACAACACTAATAGCCATGTTTTAGATCTAATGCTTTTTCCGTCTTTTTTTCCTGAAGGAGTCAAGCATGCCCCCCCCCCCCCCCCCCGTACAATAGCACAAGAAATGTCTGCATTATTATTTATTTTTTTCATATATGCCTATATGGCAAGCTACCACTACATTGACAATGCCGTCTGATATTGTTTTATTTTATTTTATATTTTTGTTTAATATCGTTTTGAATTAATTTAGACCCCTGACCCCCAACCCGCCCCTCTGACACCACCTTCAGAAGCAGATCCTTCCATTTCCTCCGCTAACCCCTCTCCAGGTAAGACGTGTTTCTGCTGGGTGTTTTGTGAGCTACTTTGCCATTAAGCACACGGTTTACACATTGAAGCAATGATTTTGGAGGGCTTCATTGTCAAACACAATAATACGAAAATGTTTTTCTAACGGTAATTTCTTACGTACTTTAAATTGTAGACCAGGGCAACGAAGGACTTTTCTGTCTCTTAAGAAGAAAAGTTTCAGCGGTATCAGAGCAGTTGCAAGTGGTCCTCAAAGAGTACAAGACTGCCTTAGGTCCAGATGCTTCTGTACTTCTACAAATTGAGGAGGAGGATGCCCTCAGCAGTCCTGGCAGCAGTGAAGATGAAGAGGGTATCACAATTTAGGTAATTTACTCAAGTGTGTACTATATAGTATTGTTTTTATACCTCTAACTCTTTTTCCTGAAGGATTGTTTATTTCTGTGTTTCTTAATGATTTATACAGCTTATTCATTCTACACTTCACCTCCTCTTACCAAAGCGTGTTTTTGATGCTGCAAGACTGACTGTGGTGAAGGATGTGGACTTGACCCGTATCTGTGCTTTGCTATATTGAGGAGTCATGTATTATGACCCATGAGTGAGTCTCTCTTTTTCTCATTCCTGTGTATGTGACTGTGTGAATGAGTACATGTTACAGGTGTGGAGCAGACCCGGCCTGGCGATTAAGAGTGAAGGGAGGTGTCCAAACTCCTGCTATGCTACAAGTTTCCCCTAGCCGTTGGCATAACATGTCCAAAAAACATATGAATAGAGTCCAGGCATGGTTTCTGTTTGTGTTATTTTGAGACTTGTTGAATTATGAGTATCTCTTAAAATGTATTATGGAAGACTTAACCTACCTTTATATACAAAACATGTATATACCCTATTTTACCTTTCTATACAAACCACGTTTTTTTTTTTTTTTTTTTTAGGTTTTGGCCCTTATCAGTGGCGCCCCCCTACTGATATTATTTCGGTTGTAGTAGTACAGATCAAAAACGTTCCAAAACTGTTGATCCTATATTTGTAGCAAGTTTTGTTGTTCCTTTACGAGCCTTTAAAAATGTCCCAATTTCAAGGTTCGAAGGTCATTCCTGAGGAGAAGGAACGACCCACCACTCCCATTCTGGAATATATTACTCCCTAGGTGAAGACCTTTCAAATGATGTCTTCATTGTCCAATTTCGATAAAATTTAATTTTCATCTTGCTCCAAACCAAGCCTCTTTCAGGTGTACTCTCCCAGATGCCTTTTGGGTCCCAGCTGGATAAGAGCAGCCCAATATTTTTAAGGCCTATTTAATGGCTAAATATGTCAAAGATATTGATGTTTGCCTTCCACACATTCAGCTTTTTCCATTTTGGACCCAATCTTCCCCATATAAATGCATATTCTTCCAAATTAGAATATTTCCCTACCCCCTAAATATGGCCATAAATGTAGCCTGGGCCTTGCGACAACCCTTCCCAAAACTGTCAGGGTTGCTAGATCAGCGGTTCCCAAACATCTTCCCCTTTGGTACGTCAAACATTTTTCAATGTCCAACTTACTGGACTTATACATATTTTCACACAGCAGCAGCAGAAAAAAGCAGAAAATAAGTGTCTCACATATGCAGGTTGTGACAAAGGATGGCTGCTTGGCCAGTGCCCATTTCCTCTCTTACCAACTGGCTCAGGGGCAGCATCAAGGCAAGAAAGGTCCCAAACTTTCCTTGCTTACAAACTACCATTTTATTAAACCAAACAACAGATGCACAACCAAAATATGCAGTCAGCCAAACAAAGGTCCTGCTGCAGGTCAGCTCAGAGAGGGACTGCTGGGGAAGGCAGGCTTTTAACCCCTTCACTTGGGAATCCATCCCAGGCCTGGACCAAGCCGTGCCTTCCAGGCTCCATCATCCAAATGGACATATGCAGCTGATAGGGGAAGCTAAAGCAATAACAGGTGGAGCAGGAGGGGCATCGTCACACCTCATATAGTGCTGTAACATTCCAGACTTGACAGGTTGTGTTCGGATTTACTTTAATTTACATTTAATTTATTGTGGCAAAGACGTTGTTCAATGCATTACAAAGTCTGACTATCCAAGTCTTATTATAGGAGATGATTGTTTTTGGATCAGGAAGCGTCGCTCTGGCACATTCATCTACTGTACTGAGCTGTAAACTTCTGCTTCTGCATTTGTGTGTGGGGGTGGTTGGGTTCGTCCTCTGCAAGATTTCGTCCTCCTCGACGCGCACTCATCAGAACATGCAGGTCGCAGGACGGGTGCTCGTCCCCGCTAAAGCCAGTTGCTAATCATGTATCTCTGTGGGCAAATGGCTGTTTGTCCTAAATGCGTATTGCAGGACCATTTGCCACCAGGGGCGTCACCAAACAAGCCCTTTGATGCAGGATAAGACAATGACCCTTTGATCAAACACAACATCTGGGGACACCTGGAACGGGGGCTGCAGGATGTCAGACCTATATGTAAATTCAACTGTGTTGGGACCTAACCGTTAGGACTACACAATGCGGCCTACAGAAGCCTACACATGCGGCCAGGACAAAGGGACAAAGGGGATTAAAAACTACACCGCCATTTTAGTTTCACATCTCACCCAGGTGAGAGATGCGACACCTCACAACCAGTGCCTATTGGCTGACATCTTCAGGGAACCCCGGGGGGTCCCCTGGAGCGGCCTGAGCTTTATAAACCGAAGCCGCCCGGAGAACGCTCTCTTATTCACTCTTACTCCGACTCCTACTCTGGCCTCTTCCTACAACCGGCGCAACACCACGTTGCAACGGGAGGCGACCCCCTCCCGCAGCGCACCGCTGCAACAAGAAGAACCAAGCCGGTTCCTGCCGTCCAGCTACCAGACGCTGTCTGAAGTAAGCTGACTAAATCGCCAAGCCGCGATTATATCGCCGTCCGTGGAAGAAAGAAACACGGACTGTTTTCTTTATTTGAGTTTGATCAACGAGAGGAAACCCGCTCCGCTCTTGTCTGGACGAAGCCGACTCATCACGTCCCCCGCTGACGCCGGGGACTCACGAACCACCGCCGTTACGGAACGCCGTCATCGTCTTACGCAACGATACCAGTAAGAGGCTATCAGTCTGGGCAGAGACATAAGTGATAGTGTAGGATATGCTTGTAATTCTTGTTAATGTGTTTTAAGTTCTGATCGCGGACCGCCGAGTCCGTTGGTTCATGTGCTGCTGTATTTGAATGCTGATCGTGATCGCCGCTGGGTTGATTTCTGTAACAGTGTTTTCGACTAACCTCCGCCATATTCGCGAGCTCAGAAAGCCTCTACTATCAGTTAAAAGACCGGTCTCGCAGAATAAACGCCAGTTCATTCACGCGAGCCCGTGTGGTAACGGCACGCTTTCTGTCCCTCCGAATATCGCTCGCGCATCCTCTCTCTCTTTGTTCGTGTCCCGCTAACACACACACACATACACGCCGCACACACGTGTCCTAAGCCAGCTGTTCCCGGCGGGCGCTAGGGACATAGCTACATCTGGTGGCTACATACGGCTATCTCTCTCTCTCTCTCTCTCTCTCTCGCTACTCCGTCAGACCTCAGTGGCTCCGCCCCTGACCGCTGCGAGGAATAGCTCCACCTCTCTCTCTCTCTCGCTACCCCATCGAACCTCAGGGGCTCCGCCCCTGAACGCTGCGAGGAATAGCTCCATCTGGTGGCCGCCCATAGCCATCTCTCCCTCTCTCTCTCTCTCTCTCGACACGCACGCACGCACACACACACACGCACACGCACGCACGCACACACACACATACGCACACACACACTCCACGTGTGTATCTCCCTTTGTTTAAGCTTGGCTTTGTGTGTTAGGTAGTTAGGTAATAAGGCTTTGTTAATTGCAGTGTTATTGATTGTGATCATTATTACTGATTTTAATAAATCTTATTATATTATAACTAGCGGTCTCTTGTGCTTGTTGTGTATATGTCACTGGATAACAGCAGGTTGTGAAGGCTAGTGCTTGAATTTCACGCCTTTTTAATTGTTCGATTGGTTTTGTACTCCTATGCCAATGATCACGATGATTGGCATGTGAGTATAAAACCTTTATATTGAGACTGAATACAGTTTTAGGTTATCTTTTCCCTGATCCCAGGGTGGTGCCCCGTTTATTCATGATTATATCATGATAATATATTACATATAATTATTAATACCGATAATCATATTGATATTAATAATTAACTGTTGATAACCAAATCTGCTCCTGCTACAACCCCAACAACTGCATTATAAGTGCCAACAGAAACAGTGATTCTTCAGTCATTCCTGCGTCGCACTGGGATTGGCTCATGCTGCAGCATTAAAAGATCTTCAGATTCGGATATTATGTCTACTGGTATTTCATTGCCAACTCTCACCTGCACTAGACTAAACTGGTATTTCAGTTGCAACGACATTACCTAACCTCCTAACTCAAAACAGGAGAAAAGATGCAGCTCACAAACCAAAAAGGGCTTCTCCCTCCTACTTAACTGCTTTAGTAGTTGCTCTTTTTTACAGTGATGTACAATACAAACCACTAACAAAACACTAAAGTTACACAATACTTAATACTAAGTCAAAACACACACATACAGACTTAACAGCTCAGCAATTGGTTAAGTGTGGCAGAGGCAAGGAGGAGGGAGTTTCTTCTGGCTGATGGTATTTGAACTGGTGAGCTCTCCAGTTGGTCCAATCCAGTGTGAGCAATCAGCTAATGATCCCATCAGCAGCACACCTGCTCCAGAGTGAGACCAATCACCTTCCTAACATCCTTCACACACACCCATAAACACACGGAGGGTGCGTGTCCACAGGGGCGATTTTAAACGCGAGTGGACGCGCTGCTTCCCAGTATTGCACGCTTGGCAGGCTGCCACGAGAGGATGATTGACAGGCGCTCTCCTTCATACAATCACGCGTACACTTCATGGCTGCACCTGATTGGACGATCGCTTTCACAGCTGTCCTGTCTGCTACGGAGTTCACGCAGACCAACATGGCGGCTCGTTTGGAAACCATCTCTTATTCTACGAAAATAGTTCACCGAAAGGTGTTTCTGAAAACATTTTAAGCGAGAAATAAGCTATGCAGTTGCTGAATCTGTCTTTATTTTGGATCGACAACATTCAGTTTAGAAGATTTTCGCGAGCGTTCCCGAGGCGGCGAGTCGAGCCCGGCGCCTCTGATTAGCATAAAGTAGATTCGACTTCAACATTATGCAAACGAGGAGCGGCCAACTCGCGCGCCGTCTCTCGACATTCGCCGCGACGCTACCAGAATGCATTGCACGGCTTTTCACATGAATGGGACGCGGGGAAACACCGCTGCCTGTGGACACGCACCATAAAGGTACGTGTCCACAGGGGCAATTTTAAACGCGAGTGGACGCGCCACTTCCCAGTAGAGGGGAGGTGGGCTACCACTAGAGGATGATTGACAGGCGCTCTCCTTCAAACAATCACGCGTACAGTTCATGGCTGCACCTGAAAAATCAATGACATCAGATCCAGTCTTTTATGCCAACAGCTTTTAACACCTGGATCATTGCTTTTACCTGAGGAAACACTGGAGAGTTTTGCCCTGGTTGATGCGAGGACACTCTCCCAGGTAAAGCCCACAACCTGCCTTTTAGATCCAATTCCCACACCGTTTTTTAAAACACTCTATGGATTCTTTGAGGAACAGCTGTTGTATTTAGTGAATTGCTCTCTTCAGATGGGTGTCTTCCCCACCTCCTTTAAAACGGCGGTGGTGAAGCCCCTTCTGAAGAAGAGTGATTTAGACCCCAATGTCTTAAATAACTACCGGCCTGTATCCAACTTACCATTTTTAAGTAAAATTTTTGAAAAACTTGTTTTTAATCAAGTAAATGATTTCTTAAACTCAAACCATAGACTCATCAGTCTGGTTTTAGGAGGAACCACAGTACAGAGACAGCACTTTTAAAGATTTTAAATGACATCAGGTGTAATTTAGATAATCATAAACTCACAGTCTTGGTACTACTGGATCTAACCGCCGCCTTCGATACAGTAGACCATCACATTTTATTAAATAGACTGAGGAACCTGGTCGACCTCTCTGGTACTGTTTTTAACTGGTTCACGTCCTACCTTACTGATCAAAGTTTCTTTGTAAGTATGGATACATGTTTCTCAGAAACCCATAAGATAAAGTGTGGGGTTCCCAAGGGTCAATTTTAAGTCCAACTCTTTTATACCTTTACATGCTATCCCTCGGGGATGTCCTCAGGAGGCACGGCATCAGCTTTCATAGTTATGCTGACGATACGCAACTGTACATCGCCGTGTCTCCTGATGACACAGGGCCAATTGATGCCCTTTTTAACTGCATTGTAGACATCAAGTCATGGATGACAGCAAACTTCCTGCAGCTCAACCAGGACAAAACAGAGGTTTTAGTCATTGGTCCTGAAGGCCAGAGAGGATTTGCGTTCCCAAGGCGGCGAGTTGAGCCCGGCGCCTCTGATTAGCATAAAGTAGATTCGACTTCAACTATATGCAAATGAGGAGTGGCCAACTCGCGCGCCGTCTCTCGACATTCGCCGCGACGCTACCAGAATGCATTGCACGGCTTTTCACATAGACAATGAATGGGACGCGGGAATACACCGCTGCCTGTGGACACGTACCTTAAGGGAGGGAGAGAGACATGTTAGACACAACCAAAACACACAGTCATAACACATGGAGCTGGCCTATCATGGCCAGCCAGCTGATGTGAAACTGCCCAAATCAGCTGATGAGGTGAGCAGCAATGCTTGACTATGTGGCCTGCCTGAATTTTTTAAACTATATGTGCAGTGACACACAGTGTATGTTTTGTAAGTAAGTTAACAATTATCCAAGTTCTTGCAAAAGAGATTTCTTGTGAATATGCAAACAAATATGATGGGTCTGTGCTGTAATTATTACAAACAGGAACAATTTAAACCTACTGGTCTGTAGCTTCTCCCTCTCTGGGATATCCCTTGTTGCAACTGCAATATAAGATTATATTTCACTTATATGTCCTTTAAAAGATGACAATATTCTTGATTGTATGCAATGTATTAATGAACAGAAATATTTACATTAAATAGAGGAGCAAGAACAGAAATACCCTACAAATATTAGTAGATACCTAATTTTTTCTTTTTTGTGATATCAGGAGTATGCCTGGAGACAGCTATGGATTTTGAGAAAATTAAGCTTTGGCTTTTTATTGCAAATACTAGATCGCAACAGCTATGCTGCTGGAACAGGCTGCTGTAGTTGGAAGTAAGCAGCAGGAGTCACTGGCATCCCGGTGCCAGGAGCCCCGGCTGGAACTGGCTGCGATGGTTGCTGGTAATAGGTAGTAGGTTGCTGATGCTGGTGGTGGTGATGAACCTGGTGGAGGTTGGAGGGTCCTGACATCCGTCTGGGCTCCCCCTCTGGAGTGTAGGGATGACGGGAAGTGGTGGTGACGGTTCTGGGGTTGTTAGTTCTGGCGGATGATCTCTGACTCTGTTTTTGCTGTTGCTTTTCCTGTTTCCTTTGGGCTGAGTTGTTTGGTGGTACTGTCCCTTTAACGAGAGCGTCGACGTCGCTGCTGGAAGGGGTGTGCGTGGTGACGTCACCCGGAAGCGACCTGGTGTTGACGGAGCGGGCGGCCATGAGTGTGGAGAAGAGTTTTGCTTTATTGTCGGATCTGTGAAACGGAATGCCTTTATCTTTTAAGGTCTTTTGGAGTGTGGCTACTTTCCAGTCTGAGATTTTTGAAGCTGGAGGCTGGTCGGGGGATCTGGCTGGAGCATGGTGCCGTTGCGACCAGCGAGTTGTTCGGCCGGGTTTGTCGGAATGACGGCGGGAGGCTGGAGTGGTCCTCGGGGGTGAAGGGGTCGGCGAGTTCCGGCGACGGCGACGTTCTGTCCGCGCGTTTCCCCGTCCTCTCTTGGCTGCTGGAGGAGTTGGGCTGGGAGACACGGATGATTCGTCGGGCGAGCTATGATAGTCTTGGATATTGAGAAGGGATGAACCAGGCGGGATACTGACCATGGATGAGACGGAGCTGGGTTTCATCGGGGACGCTGGCGTCCTGGACATCGTTGGAGCCACTGAAGTCGGGGTCTCGGGTATGGAGGTGACGTCGGCTTCTGGTGAATCGTGGTCTCGGTGGAAGAGGTCGTCGTCGGAAGGGGATAGAGAGACGAAGTCCATCTTGAGGTGAGTTGGCTATGAGGTGAGCCACACGAGTTTGCTCGTGCAAAGTTGGTCGTTTCTTGAGGCGAAGTCGCGTGCTCTCACGGAAGCGAAGGCGCAGAGTCCGGGAGCGAAGCGGAGGAGAGGGTCAGGTGGTTATTTATAGGATGCGGAAATTGGCGCTGTTGAGGTGTGGTCCTGCTCCTGAAACCTCGCCAATTAGGCTACAAAAAAAGAGGTTCAAATAATGAGGAAAAAAGAGCAACTGAACCTGGAAACGGAGCTAGCTGCATCTACTGCTAAGCTGGCAGTTTTGCAGGCAACAAATGGACAACGTTCCTCTCATGAATCATCAAATGGAATGAACTCTTATTTTGAAAGGGAAAAAGGGAAACTGGAACAATTCAACCCTCTTAACCCTATGGCAACTGAGTATAAGCCTGAAACATGGAAAACACAACAAAAGGAATGGCTATTGCCACAAAACAAACAGCCTGCAAACGATTGTAAACCAAAGCAAAAGGAAATGCGGGTTTCATCAAACCTGGAGGCAAAGGATCAACAGGATAAGGAAGAAGCACAAGTTTTGCAATCTGTCCCAATAATTACTGTGGAAAATCAAGGAACCATGCAGGAAATAAAGCATCATCAATATGGACAAATATCATCAGGAGATGTTGTGGCTATTATGCAGAAGCAGAATGAAATAACTGCGGCACTTGTTCACCAGCAGCACTTACTGTCTTAGCCAGCAAGAGACATTCCCATATTTGAAGGAGATCCATTGCAATATAAGACTTTCATTAAGTCATTTGAACAAGGAGTTGAGAGTAAAGCTAGTGGAACAGACTGCTTATACTACTTGGAACAGTTCACCAGAGGACAGCCAAAGGACTTGGTTTGTAGCTGTCAACACATGGCTCCTGAACGTGGCTACATTGTGGCAAAGAATCTTCTAAAAGAGCATTTTGGGAATGAGTACAAGATCGCTACTGCCTATATAGAAAAGGCTTTATCCTGGTCAACAATCAAAGCGGAGGATGTCAAAACCCTCCAAGCTTATGCGTTATTCTTGCGTGGATGTTATAACATCATGGAAGAACTTTTATGCAAGAGTTAGATATACCAACTAACATGAAAATTGTCATTTCCAAGTTGCCCTTCAAGCTCAGAGAAAGATGGCGAACCAAAGCTCATGACATTTGGGAAACCTTCAATGACAGAGCTCATTTCACAGACATGGTTGCATTCCTTGAGAGACATGTTCTTGTCAGAGCCAATCTTTGGAGATATTGAGGGTGTAAGCGTACCACAAAGGGCTGCTGGCATGAATACTGCTAACAAGTTTAAACCACAGTCAAGGAGCAGAGTGAAAGGAAGCAGTTTTGCCACCACAGTGACTCAAATGGATCCCGATGAAGACAATAATATAACAAATTGTCTCAAGAAAAGGAGCATGTCTTGTCATTGCTGTGCACGTGCGCATTCTTTAAACAATTGCCAACACTTTAAAGATAAGAAGCACAGAGACAAGATCCATTTTCTAAAGGAGAAAGGCATTTGTTTTGGATGGTTATGTTTGGGACACATAAGTAAGGAGTGTGAACATTGCTTGACCTGTGAAATTTGTGATAAACAACATCCCACCGTGCTCCATATTATGAAAAATAATGCGGAGTCAGAACCACCTCCTGAGCCACCTGGAGTTAAACCATCAACTACATCATAGACATGTGGGCTTACAGGGGCCGGAAAGGACAGGTGTATTCTTTCAATTGTTCTGGTACAGGTCAAGTCCACTAAGGAAAACAAGGTCATACACATGCGTTTTTGGACCCTGGAAGTTCGGCTACGTTCTTTTCAGAGGAGCTTATGAAAAAGCTGCATGACAGGAAAAAGGACTAATTCTCTCCTGAAAACAATGGGACTGGTTGTTCCAGCATACTCGTTACCTGGATTGGAGGTGTCTGGTTTGGAGGAAAACAACTTTTATCTTCTCCCAGAAGTTCTCACACAGAAGAAGATGCCAGTCACTACCGAGAACATTGCTACTGCTGAAGATGTTAAAAGATGGCTTCATCTGTCAAAAATTAATATACCCAGCTTAAAGGCCAATGTTGACATGTTGATAGGAACCAATGCTCCCAAGTTATTAAAACCATGGGAAATTGTCAACAGCTGTGGAGGTGGCCCGTACGCTATAAGAACAGTGTTAGGATGGGTCATCAATGGTCCTTTAAATGGAAATGGAAGCAGTGCTGACATGGAGCTTCCTTCTGTGGCTGTGAATAGGATTCCTGTATCCAACTTGGAGTTCATGCTGAACAGTCAGTATAATCATGATTTCAATGAAAAGCCCTCAGAGGAAAATGAGATGTCTAGAGAAGACTGCAGATTTATGGAAATCATGGAATCTTCTGCAACATTAGAGGACAAGAGTTACTGGCTGAAGCTGCCTCTTAAGAAATCAGAGATCCTTCTAGCAAATAACTTTGCAGTGGCTAAACAAAGAATACTTGAATTAAGGAGGAAGTTTGTGAATAATTCAACTTTGCACAAGGAATACTCCAGCTATCTCAACAAGGTTATTGATAAAGGTTATGCAGAGCAAGTACCTTCAGAACAGTTGCAGTGTGGTGGTGGTAAAGTGTGGTACATCCCACACTACAGTGTGTACCATCCCAGAAAGGGCTCTCTGCGAGTGGTGTTTGATTGCGGAGCTACCTATAAAGGAATATCATTAATGCAAGGAAGAAAAGGTTTCGCTTAATTTTTTTTTATAAATGCTTATATTATCAGGTCGAAGTGTTGACATGATAATACAAGCATTTATAAAAAATCGGCGAAACTTTTTCATACTTGCGTCACGGAAACAGCTGGGTATACGCCGACTGCCATTATACACCAACGAAGAAGAAGCTGTGTAAACACGGACGTGCCGTCTACGCAAACAGCGTAGCTTTAGCAGTAGAAGCTATCAGGCAAGTGTTCTTTTTAAATAAACTCCTGATGTACTTACAAACTTTAAAATGCCTCGTTTTGTGAGTACAGACCCTATGTATACTACTGCAGAAGTTTGGTAACATTCCATGCATTATTAGTGGTGAAATTTACGAGATATAATGTATGTACCATCGCGCTATTACGAAGCCGTTCGGCTGATCACCCTATCTTGACCACTGCTGACCATCGCTAAAAATGCTTCCGAGGGGGTGTTTGGCTGGATGTCTTGGTGGAAATTACCTAGGGTCCATTTCACTCCAAACCATCACTTTAACGAAGGGTAGCAGGGATTTATCTATGAAAAAATAATAAATTCTTGAATATGATTGATGTACATGTGAAAAGAGCTTGGAGCTAGATCGGTCCAAGGTCGGATCTATAACAGTTTATATCACCACCAAAGATCAAACGATGAGCGTTCATGTTAGGTAAAGCAGAGATCAGCCTAGAAACAAAACCGGCATCATCCAAATTAGGAGCATATATACAAGCAAGTGCAACTTGAATATTAAAGAGGGAGCCCGTCACTATGACAAATCGGCCCTGTGGGTCTGATATGGCCTCATTAAGAGTAAACTGTAAATTTTTGTGTATTAATATCGCTGTACCTCTTGCCCTGGTATTGAATTGTGAATGGTAAAGTTGTCGTTTTTTTTCCACGTTTTTTTAAGTTTCATAGGTCAGATGTTACCAGATGCGTTTCTTGTAGAAATGCTATTTCTGTTTTTAATTTTTTAAGGTGGGCAAAAAATTTTGCCCATTTCACTGGCCCTCTCATGCCTTTTACATTCCAACTAGTAAAGCGGACTTCTGAACCTCTCATTCTACCATTGCTACTTGATAAGTCAGTCATCGTTGTTCAGTTTTATGGCTGTCGTGACCCAGTGACCTCATCAGAAAGCCCTTTATATGAAAGCATGTTTTCTCATCCACAAAATCAAATACCATAAAATAAAAGAAACATAAACAGATCAAATAACCTAATATGACAGCACTCAACCTAAACCCCTTTAGAACCCATTCTAACCGTGCCTTCGCTTCCCCAACTGAAGCAAACTGCAGCTCCTTGTATAACTTGTGTGTCTCCCAGTAGACCATCCTCTCATTAACAGTGTTTATAAACAGTGGTATATATGCAAATATGCTGTTATTCAGGGAAACTTCACAAACAACTGTGATCAGAGGCCCAGATTCAAGTACTAGCTAACATAACAATGTAGCTATCTAGCTGCAACACATTAAACCAGGGAATCTAAACATTAATTTCTGGACCTTAGATAAAGTGGTTAGAAAATAAAACAGGACAAGTAAATGAAATACTAATAGTCTAAGTCAAAGCATACATGATCTTACACATACACATTACTTGTATATGTGTGGGAAAAACTGAAAAATAAAGTAAAACATTTCCATACGGATACTTGGAACTGAGCTTCTATCTTACCCACAATCGATCCCTGAACACAAAGTTGCCACAAAATAAGATTCACAGTCATTGCTTCTCCAGACGTGACGAACCTGCGGGCGGGCAGGTATTCACTTTGCAACCCGGCGATCGTAGAACGCTTGGGCCTCTTCTGGTGTCTGAAAAAGGTGACTTTCTCCATTAAAAGTGACTCTGAGTCGGGCTGGAAACAACAGGCGGAACTGCACTCCTCTCTGGTAGAGAACCCGTTTAACACCATTAAATGCCGATCTCTTCTTAGCGAGAGCGGTGCTGAGGTCCGGGTATATTCTCAAAGTAGTCCCTTTATACTTAACTTCGTGCTGCCTGGACCATCTCAGAGCGGCGTCTTCTCCCGGTGCCGATGAAAACACAGGATGAGGGGCCGTGGGGGTCGTCCTGTTGCGGGCTTCGGTCCGGCTGCGCGGTGCGCTCGGTCCAGCTCTGGGGGGGACGGGAATACGTTATCCCCATGATATCTTTCAACAGCTCTGAGAAAAAGATAGCTGGGTCATGGCCATCTTCACTTCCTTCAGGCAAATTCAGGATGCGGAGGTTAGCTCTGCGAGACCTATTTTCCAAGTTTTCAAGGCGATCCAGCAGGCTGGCGTTCTGGGCCTGAAGGGATTTGACAGTAGCTTCAGCTTCACAGATACGTTGAAAGTTGTCACCAGTCAGGCTTTCTGCTGTGACGAGTCGGCCCTGAAAAGAGCTAACTTCGCCGCACAGCCCATCCACTGAAGCTTGCAGAGGCTGGATTGTCTCTTGGATTAATGTGGCCACATCTTCCTTAAAGTTGGTCCGTTGCTTAGATAGTTCTGCAATCAGTTGAGACATGGAGACAGGGTCTCCGTGTTTGCTGGCGCCAGTTTTTTCCGTGTCAGTAGACGCAGCCGCCATTGTTACTAGCTTGCTAGCTATGCTAGTTGTTTGCCTGGTAGAAGTTGCGTGTCTCCGTGATTTAGTGTTGCCGCTGTCCATTTCGTCGGCGTGAATGTTCGACAGCTGTATTTACACAAGTGCAACGCTTAATATGCGTGTAAAACTTCAATGACTAAAGTTATTAAGAGAGTTGACCGGGAGCCCCTTCACCCTACGTCTCCATCTACATCGCCAAACCGGAAGACTGATTTACATATGGTATCGATGTTTGTCACATGTGACTCTAATATTGTGTTTTGAATTGTAATGTCTGACTGCCATTTACAATTAGGGGCCAGTGTGTTAGAGCCAATTAGTGCTCTCGATATAAACAGGAACTGATCTTGGGTGCCTCGGGTGCAACCCGGAAGCACATACAGTTTTTTGACCACACGGACACACACACACCACAGGAGCGCTGCACTACCCAGTCATATACAAGCCACAGTTCTAAAGGAGAAACTATGAGGAATGGAAATAAATAAATGCAACCAATGGTTTTAATTGCAAATACGACTTGGACTTTCATTTATCAAACAAGGTAAAAAGTGCGTCAATTACTCTATCTGTGGTAAAGCCACTCAGGGGCTTAAAGCTTGGGCTTAGCCTCTATACCTACGCTCATTAATCACTGAACATCTGAACTGATGCACCACACCAAACAAGTTGGAGCTGTTATATACACACATCATGAAGGAATTAGTTAGCCCCAGATTTATACATATAGACTTCATGCCTCTAAGTTGGCAGCATAATAAGTTTGTGTAATAATGTAATGTAATGTAATGTAATGTAATGTAATAGTGTAATAATAATATTCAACCAACATTTTTGGATTTCTTTTTCTCTGAGTTACCTTCACATCTTTAGCTCTGCTTCTGTATAGTAGTACTATAGTACTGGGTTTGTTTACATCTCGCAACCCCGTGGCTCAGGTCGCGGCGGAGGTCTCGCGATAATTCACCGCGAGAAGTGGAAAGTGATTCCCGTCTCTGTCCCTGCATCCAGCTCTCTTGAGTGCATTGCCTGTAAACTGTCTGGTCCTACTCCCACCATTGTTGCCACTGTTTACCGTCCACCTAGGCCCCCCTCTGAGTTTTTACATGATATTGCCGCTCTACTCGCCCATCTCTCCACTCTCTCCCCTAATGTGATTCTGCTGGGCGATTTCAATATCCACCTGGACAACACTACTCTCCCCCTCACTTGTGACTTCTCATCCTGCCTTGACAGCTCTGCTTACTACATCTTCACTGACTTCCCTACCCATATTAAAGGACATACACTGGACTTAATATGTTGCTCTGGTCTCACTCCCTCCAACTGCACAGCTGATGAACTCCCCATTACTGACCACTTCCTCCTTTCATTTAAAGGGATTGTTTGGAATTTTGGACATAAGACCTATTTTCCAAGTGAGCCGGTGTGTTCGAGACGTCTGGAGACGTTTTCAAGAAATTTAATTCAGTTCTTCTAGTTGCCGAGTTCGCTTATGCGCGCTAGCGCAAGTCAATGGTTCTAGCTAGACAGGCATTAAAAACAGTCTTGCCCACTCAACAGTGCACCCGAGGCAAATCCATTGTAACGGCAGACTATCGATGTACATATAGATAGATAGAATGTTTGAAATAAAACCAACCTTGCATTTTTAAGGATGTATGTCTCAGCAGCAGCAGCGTGTCATACTTCCTAGTAGGCTATGGCAGCGGCGGGGTGATATCACCTAGCACTTATAAGTTACCGGTTCTATAATAGTTTGTTTACCTGCTGTCATTGCTACAGACGCAGAGTAGCCTGCAGTGCTAGTTTCTTTAATCTCACAGAAATTGCGCGAGAGGGATGTTCAAAGGGCAGAACGTGAGCGTCTGTGGAGACCGAGATAGCCCCCGCTGGAGCTGAGAACCGGGACCGAACAAACGGAGACTGGTGGTGCCAGGAGGGAATCCCCCGCAACGCGTCCGAGGGTTTACGGGTCTACGGACGGAGCAGAGGTCCGGGTTCGCGGTGCGTAATTGTGGGTTCGCGTGGCCGTGGGCTGCCCGGTGTGTGCGTGAGGTCCAAGCGCTTTTCACCCAGGTCTGAGGGCATGAGTCCCGACAATTCGTCCTGGTTCGATTGCCTATTTACGGGCAGTATTTCGGGCGGTGCGTCTTAGAGTTTTGAGTCCGACGGAGAGTCTGCATGTGTGGATTTGCGGAGCCGCCCGCTGCCCGGTGTTGGTCTGCGGTCCAAGGGCTTTTCACCCAGCTCTGAGGGCACGAGGCTCGACTATTCAGCAGTGTTCATGTGTCTATTTACCAGAGGGAATCCCCGCAACGCGTCCGAGGGTTTACGGTTCTCCGGACGGAGCAGTGGTCCGGGTTTGCGGTGCGTAATTGTGGCTTCGCGTGGCTGTGGGCTGCCCGGTGTTTGAGTGAGCTCCGAGGGCTTTTCAGACAGCCTTGGGGGTATAAGTGCCGACAGTTCGGCCCGGTTCGATTGCCTATTTACGGGCAGTATTTCGGGTGGCGCGTCTTAGAGTTTTGAGTAATCAGAAAATCGAAAGAAATCCACCAGCACTTGAGCCCCACTCCCTCACCTCCCCCCTCCTTTGAACCTCTCCCCTACAGTCTGCCATTTTCCTCTTTCCATCTCCCTGATCCCTCTGCTATCTCTGATCTCATCTGTAAATCCAAACCATCCACATGCCAGTTAGATCACCTCCCTACTGCCCTGGTCATATCTTGCCTCCTCTCTCACTACTGGTTCTGTTCCCTCACCCTTCAAAACTGCTGCTGTCTCCCCAATCCTCAAAAAACCTGGTTCAGATCCTAACAACTTCGATAACCTCCGCCCCATTTCCAACCTATCTTTCATCTCCAAAATACTTGAGAAAATTGTTGCTTCTCAACTCCATTCCCATCTATCTCAAAATAGTCTATACGAACAGTTCCAATCTGGTTTCCGTCCCCGTCATAGCACTGAAACGGCCTTTCTGAAAATCACCAACAAACTTCTTCCTGCAGCTGATTCTGGTTTACTCTCCATCCTCAACCTCCTTGACCTGAGTGCGGCCTTTGACACAATTTCCCATACCATCCTCCTCAATAGATTATTTTCCATCGGCATCACTGGCATCCCCCTTGACTGGTTCCACTCCTATCTCTCAGACCGCACTCAGTTCATCCAACTCAAATCCTTCCGTTCCCAACCCTCCCCTGTCTCTTCTGGTGTCCCCCAGGGCTCTGTCCTTGGTCCCCTCCTTTTCATTACTTAACTCCTTCCCCTTGGCCTTATTTTCCGTAAATTGAATATTCTTTTTCATTGCTTCGCGGATGACACCCAGCTCTACTTCTCCACCAAACCCAACTCCATCCTCCCTCCCTCCTCCCTGACAGATTGCCTTTCTGAACTACAAACCTGGTTCACCTCAAACTTCCTCAAACTTAACAGTGATAAAACAGAAATCCTTCTAGTTGGTACTAAATCCACTCTATCCAAAGTTGACAGTTTTTCCCTCTCAATTGACAGCTGCATAGTTTCCGCCTCCCCCCGGTGAAGAGTCTGGGTTTCATCCTCGATGGCTCACTCTCCTTCAAATCCCATATCAACATCACCACCCGCACTGCCTATTTCCATCTTCGTAATATAAATCGCCTCCGTCCCTTCCTCACCCCCCACACCACCTCTATTCTTGTACATAGCCGTGCCACCTCCCGTATCGATTATTGTAACTCTCCACTCTTTGGTCTACCCCAGAAATCCCTCCATAAGCTCCAACTGGTCTAGAACTCAGCTGCCCGTACCATCTCCCAACCCCCCTCTTTCCACCACATCACCCCCATCCTTCAGCAACTCCACGGCTTCCAATTAACTTCCGTATTAACTTCAAACTTTAAAGCCATCCACAACCTCCCTCAGATCCTCCTCTTCCATCCATCTCACTGTCCCCTCTGCCCGGCTCACCACCATGGGGAGCAGAGCTTTCAGCCGCTCTGCTCCCAAACTCTGGAACTCACTCCCATCCAGTGATGCCACTAACGCGCTACTTAGTAACGCGTTACTGTAGTCGGACTACTTTTTTCAGTAACGAGTAGTCTAACGCGCTACTATTGCCAAACCAGTAGTCAGATTAAAGTTACTTATCCAAATACACGGTGCGTTACTATTTTTGTCAGTAAAAAAAAAAGATTTGCTTTCTTCTTGTGTCTCAGGGGAGTGACGTAGGTTAGCCGACACCTTCACGGGCGGTCGCGTGTAGTCGGCTATACCGGCAGAAACGGAAACAATGGAGGGTGAGAGATACGCATTTTCCAGCTGGGAATACAAGCATTATTTCGACTTCATCTCAGCAAAATATGGCAACATAAAGGTTCGTTGTACACTCTGTGTTAACAACAAAGTGTTGTTTACTTTCAAGAATGCAACGTCAAACTTGAAAAAAACATTTAGAGTCAGCATGGCACAACCACATTAAAAGAGCAGGTCCCGTCCGGTGACGGTGAAAAGGCGCAGCGTGTGAATAAACAAGACGAGTTCTCGATTTCACGGAGCTCCTGCTAACTCAGTCTGTGCTGAAATGTGAGCGGAGTCTCTCTTGAGAGTGTTTAGTGGAGAAATGTCTCGCTGCTTGCTGGCCCCCTCCCTTCATCATCACGCCGCTCATACTTGAGGACTGTGCTCATCCTTTGTTTCATAAAAAAACACTCCTTGCTGCTCTAATGCTGGTTCTATATTCATAAAATGTTAATTCATGATGTTACTGCCATTACAATATGCAAACAATTATTTAAGTTAAGTGAAGTCAAGAAAGACTGTCTTTATTTTTTTTTTAATATAAAAATATGTATTTTCTTTCAGGACATAGTTTTCAAGTGCGACTTAAAATGTCAGTGGATACATTGTTGATGTTACTGTTAAAAAAGCACGTCAATAAAGTGAGTATTGGCAAAATCGGTTGTAGGCAGCTGTTGAATGTAACTAATAAAGTAACTTGTAATCTAACTTAGTTACTTTTAAAATCAAGTAGTCAGTAACTTAAATAAGTTACTTTTTAAAGGAGAAGTCAGTAGTCATTAGTCAGATTACTTTTTCAAAGTAACTGGCAAAATATTGACTCCCTCCCTCAGTTCAAATCCTCTCTCAAAACCCACCTTTTCAGGACAGCATTCTCATTGTAGTTGTTATGCACTTACGTTATTGCACTTTTAATGATTTTGTTACTTGTTTGCTCTTGTTTTAAATTGTAAAGTGTCCTTGAGTGACCTGAAAGGTGCTTCTAAATAAAATGTATTATTATTATTATTATTATTATTATTATTATTATTATTATTATTATTATTATTATTAAGCCCTGAATAACGGTACAGGTGAAAGTTGCAGTGGACAGGTTAAATGCACATAAAAGCTGTTGATTACTGATTAAGAAATACACTTGATCCAGTTCTGCAAAAAAAAAATTATACATTAATATTATCACTTGTTAAGCATATAATGCATGCATCTTACCTTCACAAAGGTACTCATAAAATGAGCCTATTTTTTGAAGGTAATCTTGGGCAAAGGCAGTAAGACTACAGTGAGGGGTTAGGATCTCACATTTTGTTTTTCCAAGAAGAAGTATAGGTTTGTAGCCAATTGCATGAAGTTTCTCAAGCTGCAATGACAGATTTCTGTATTAGTAAAGAATTGCAGCTACAAAACGAACTGAACACATAGGGCCCTAGTTTCCTGGCGCAGCGCAGGGTGGCGGAGCCGGCGCAATGCAAGTTTCGACCTGCGCAGCCTTGCGCACCGTCAGTTTGGCAGTTTGGTGGATCGCCTGCGCCAAGATGGGTGTGGCGGCGCAGCAGGGGGAGGCGTCACAGATTCAGCTTGGCGTAGCGGAAGTTTCGTGGCAAAAAGCCTCGCCGAGACTGCGCTGAAAGCTCGCCAGCTCCAACCTGGTCTGCTTTCGGCGCAAGGCGTAAATAAAGTCCATTCATTCATGCGAATCACAGCTGGCGGAGTGGAAGTTTGGTTGACGGCGCGCAGTGCGCACACGTCACTGAGACCTCACAGGCAGGTTTCCACAGTTCCAGGCACATTTAAATGAAATAAATAATCACAACAAACACTATTTAATGTAACTAATTGAATCAACACGTGGATTTATATCTATATAGATTGTCCCGTCACATCTGACGTCAGATCAAAGGCGGATGGCACGCGTAACGGAAACTCAGCCTCTTGGACCAAAACAGCTCCCTCTCTCTCTCCTGTTTTTTATAATATGGGCATTGTTACTATTATGATGAGCGTGGTGGGAGCGGCGGCGCTGCTTCTGTCATCGGGTTGTCAAGTGACGGAACTTGCACTGAACCTCCCCAAACCTAAAGGAGAGGAGAGGAGCTCATTTGATTGGTGAAGATCCGAATCGGCTGTATTAATCCCAGTCCACGCCTCGTCTCCTCCTCGTCTCCCACTCACGCCTTCTTCTCCTCCCTCTTTCCCACTTGCGCCGGTGGGCGAGACGGGAGGTGAGCCTGCGCAAGCCTGCGCGGTGCACGA
Source organism: Eutrigla gurnardus (assembly GCF_963514095.1). NCBI lineage: Eukaryota > Metazoa > Chordata > Actinopteri > Perciformes > Triglidae > Eutrigla > Eutrigla gurnardus. The sequence continues at coordinate 23,716,740 of NC_139929.1, read as the reverse complement.
AACTTGCAAAGTCCAGGCGGACACACCCCGTCGGCGCGGCACAGGTGCGCTGAAAGCTGACTGCGCCTTGTCTACGAAACTAGGGCCCATAGATTTTTGACAGAAATTACCTTACCGAGGGCATCATCCAGGCTAATACAATTTAGGATGATTTAACTTCATGGTGAGTTTAACTTTTGTATTAACTTTGAGACAAAAAGCAATAATAAGGGTACAATATGTATAACAATATACTGTTTTTTGTTTGTTTGTTTTCATTTAGACAACGATTAACTGGATCATCAAAAATGACAACAGATAATTTAAAAATGTGTACAAACCATGAAAATGGCTTCATCCTTGATGGATGCCACGTTGTGGTTCTTCATACGGACATCCACCCGTTCATCTCGCCTCTCATCAAACCTCTGAAGCTTCTTTTTGAGGCACTGCTTCAGTGGCTGCTCCTTCTTGCAGTGAGAGCAGACCTTTTGTGCACAAAATAAAATTCCCTTGCAAAAGGGATAAGTCTTTCTGGTAGACCCTCCTGGCATGATAGACACAATGACAACTACACACACTACAAAACAAAATATACAGACAGACAGAAGAATAGATAGATAGAAAAATAGACAGATAGAAAGATAAAAAGATGGATGGCTTTGGGTTGGTGAGGTGATACAGGGTCAATGTTCAGGGATGGCTTGAAGCAACTACAAGGAGAACAGATAAATATTTAGTGCAGTAAGCTAGCTATAGTCTAGCTGTGTTTATATTCTTACTAAAAGTTTTTTTTTTTTTTAAGTATGCAACAGGATGGACCATGATTTCCCCACCTATTGAATAAAAACTAAAGATCACGTTTAACTCTGAATCAATACAGAGGGTTTAAGACATAATGCCTCATGTTATTGCATATCACAGACATACTACTCTTAAGTGAGCCTCCAAGCTCGGTAGGAAGAACTCGGTAGTAGGCTAATATTAGCATATGTAGATTAAGCTAGGTAGACAAAGGTTACAGGATTTCCCCTCAAACGTTAGAAGAACATTTTCGTATTATTGTTTGATAATGAAGATTATCAGGGGTTGGGGACTAAATTAATTCAAAACGATATTAAACAAAAATATAAAATAAAATAAAATGGCATTGTCAACGTAGTGGTAGCTTGCCGTATAGGCATATATGAAAAAAAAATAATGCGGACATTTCTTGTGCTATTGTACGGGGGAGGGGGGCATGCTTGACTCCTCCAGGAAAAAAAAGACGGAAAAAGCATTAGATCTAAAACATGGCTTTCTAACCTAAAATAATTTATACACGAGCAATAACTGAAATAAAATCAAACCTCTCCCTTACCGTGGCATGTCAACTTTTTGAACGCACGAAATAACGTCCAGTTGAAATGCATCAGTTTGATTTTAGTTCCAGGAATAACTGAAATAAAATAAAACCTCTTCCTAGCGCCGTGATATATCAAGCATTAGATCTAAAACATGGCTATGTAGCCTAAATTAATTAATACACAAGGAATAAATGATATAAAATCATACATCTTCCTTGTGCCGTGGCATATCCACTTTCGTGCTGAATACACAAAATAACGTCCAATTGAAATGCATCAGTTTTAATTTCGTTCCAAGCAGCACAAAAAAAATGAGGAAAACGTGTTGGTGTGCACGACTTGATAGATTAAATGATGTGAAAGTTTCACTAATTTACATAAGACTGGGTTGCATATATCTGGAGTCAGCCGATGAAGAGGAGTTGCAGCCATTTTTGATTCAATCCTATCAATCAATACGAAACCAAAATTTAACTATAACTCATTTGAGAGCCTGATTCTCAATCTTTCGCACAGACTGTAAAACAACCCAGCTAATTCAGTTTGATATAGTGTATTGTGCTACTAGTCCATGTTCTGAATTCTTATCTGAATTTTCTGAGTTTTAAATCAGATAAAGTAATTATTGTGGGATATTTTAATATCCACGTGGACATTGTAAATGACAGCCTTAGTGTACGGTTACTTCATCAATAGATTCTATTGGCTTCAGTCAGTCATAGACCAACTCACTGTCATAGCCACACTCTCGACCTCGTCTTATTTAATGGTGTTGAAATTGAAGATTTAATTGTCTTTCCTCAAAATTCCTTTTTATCTTACCATTATTTGATAAGGTTTGAGTTATTACTACTGGACTACGCTCCTGTAGGAAAAAGCTACTGCTCTTGGGGTCTATCGGATAGATCTTAAATTTAACCCAGTTGCTCCTCTAAAAACAAAAAAACATAAAACAAAGGAAGTCAGCTCCGTTGTACAGTCCTGGTCACCTGGCACCCTTTAATTGTTTGCATAACCTGTACATTATCTTTATAAATAAATGGAAATGTACCAAAATCATGTGATCAGAATGTTTTAATTGGATGTATAAAGTAATGTAGCAAAAAAATATTGTTTCCACTTACATAGCATAGCACATTAACGGAAAAAGACATGGAAAATAATAAAGGCACCCCTCCTCAATATGGTTGTACACCCTTTGGCAGTGACTGCCTCCAAACGTTTCTGGTAGCTGTCTAAAAGCTTCTTGCACTTCTCATCTGGTATTTTCTCCCACTCTTCCTTTGCAATTTCTTCAAAATCTTGAACATTTGCAGGATTCCTTGCCCCAATGGCAGATTTCAGCTCATGCCACAGATTTCCGATGGGATTGAGATCAGGACTCATTGCTGGCCAGTTTAAAATAGTCATTTTTTTAATTCTCAACCATTCCTGCATGCTTTTGGATGTGTGCTCTGGGTCTTTATCTTGCTGGAGAACACATGATCTTAGACGCAAACCTAGTGTTCTTACACTGGGTAGCACATTTCACTTGAAAATCCCTTGGTAATCCTCTGATTTCATGATTCCTGTGATACGGTGAAGGCATGCTTAACTGTTGGTAGGGTGTTCTTTTCCTTTTGAGCTTCATTTTGCCAGCTGTAAACAAATTGTTGGTATGCATTGCCAAAAATCTCTATTTTTGTTTCATCTGTCCACAAGACATTTTCCCAGAAGGATTGTGGTTTGTCCAGGTAATCTTTGGCAGAAGCTGTTTCATTACATTCACTTTTTTCAGGTGATATTCTACATTATGTTGTTGGGACTTCAGGGTTTGTGTCTATGAAACAATTCATGGATGCAGATTGAATTGTTTCAGAACAATCAGATTGGAGCATCCTCTGTGTGGAAACACAGCCACGCACCTCTACAGGGGTCCTTCCCCCTCCCCCACCTGCCTGCAGGCCTGTACCCGTGAACTCCAGATTCCATTCTGATTGGTCAACTGCAGTGGAAGTTGGCTTTCTACCAAGCAGACCAAGTTGGAATCTTTCTTTTTCTACTGGGACCTCAACCTGAACAGAGGTCCCATCCTCTCTTACTCCGGCGACCTCGACCTGAACAGAGGTCTGCTCTTTCTCCTGGGATTTGGACTACAGGCCTCAAGTCCCCAAGCAGCGCCCTCAAAACAGCCAACAAGCTGGCTGGTGGAGCCTGCTTCTGCAACAAAGACAAGAATTCCTAGTCAAGACGCATCTCACTAGAAATTACTCCATCCACACCTCCAAGGACAGCAACTTTCCTCACAGGAACCTGAAGACAGCAACCTTTCTTCAGAGGAACCACCAACCCTTCTTCAAGGACTGGTAACAATCTGGGCATAGCTTAGGACATAAACTGAATGTGATGACATTAATGTTTCAAAGTGATTTTCTATTTGATGTATTGTTGAGTTAAGTGTGTAACCTTAGTTCAGTTGTTAGTGATCTAGAACAGAGTTTGCATGCTCACTAATCCAACTTTCCTAACGGCTCTACATATATTATACTCATTATACACGTAGATAGAAACACCCCCACTCCACATGGCTGACTGTTCGACACCCACAGCGACCATCTTGTAACACACACACACACACACACACACACACACACACACACACACACACACACACTTGTATAGTATTTAGTTGGATAGGCCACTTAGAATTAGTGTATGTTTATTTGTTTATTGTTAATAAACCCCTTTTAAGCATACTGCTGTGTTATTAATGTTGAATAATTGTGAGTGATATCAACCTCGTCTCTGCAAAGAATTCACAAATCCTTCAACTGTTTGTACTCATATGCTTATAATTATTAATTATTGGCATTTGAGTACAAACCCCTTTATATGAGACTGAATACAGGTTTGGTTATCTTTTCCCTGATTGCAGGGTGGTGCCCCGTAGATTATTAATTATATTAATAACCCTTTTAATATCAATAATTCTATTGATATTAATAATTATCTATTAATAACCAAATCTGCTCCTGCTACTTCCCCAACAATTTATTTTAATTTATGGGTGCCAATAATGGCTGCACGGTGGTGTAGTGGGTAGCACTCTCGCCTCACAGCAAGAGGGTCCTGGGTTCGATTCCCGGGTCGGCCCGGGTTCCTTCTGTGTGGAGTTTGCATGTTCTCCCCGTGTAAGCGTGGGTTCTCTCCGGGTTCTCCGGCTTCCTCCCACAGTCCAAAGACATGCAGGATGGGGATAGGTTAATTGGTGACTCTAAATTGCCCGTAGGTGTGAATGTGAGCATGAATGGTTGTCTCTACATGTCGGCCCTGCAATAGACTGGCGTCTTGTCCAGGGTGTACCCTGCCTTCGCCCAATGACAGCTGGGATCGGCTCCAGCCCCCCCGCGACCCTGAATACAGGATAAGCGGTAGAAAATGGATGGATGGATGGGTGTCAATAATGGTGACCAGGACAAACTCCCAAACTCTTAACATAAAACAAAAATGGTGTAATCTTGAAATCAGCTGGCGCTCCACCAAACTGGAAGAATCCCATCTAGCCTGACAAGACAGTCTTAGACCTAAACGAAGGCTCTTGGTAATGCCAGAGCAGAGATTTCTTTTCAGTATTGTAGCCTGGCTGACAAAGAGTCACAGCTCTACTGAGCCATGTATTCCTATAGACCTTAGTAGGAATGACTTTCTGAACTTTTTTAATGATAATATTTTAGCTATCGAGACAAAATTACCTTCTTGCCTTCAATTGGAATCGTGTTACCCTCAAACTCAGGAATCTTAGAAATAGTAACAGCATTAAGACCTGATATATATTTAGACTGCTTTTCTCAACCTTAACCAACTAACGTCAAAGATATCTTCATCTAAACCTTCAAACTGTCTCCTAGACCCGATACCAACTAGGCTACTCAAAGAAGTCTTACCCTTAGTTTGCACTTCCATATTAGATGTGATCAATGTGTCTTCATTAACATGTTATGTGCCACAGTCCTTTAAAGTAGCTGTAATTAATCATCTTCTTAAGAAGCCTACTCTAGATCCAGGGGTTTTAGCAAACTATAGACCGATGTCAAATTGTCCTTCTCTCTCTAATATCCTTGAGAAAGTAGTAGCCAATCAGCTGTGTGACTTTCTAAATAACAACAGTCTACTTGAGGACTTCCAGTCAGGATTTAGAGTACATCATAGTACAGAAACAGCTCTGGTGAAAATCACAAATGACCTTCTAGTTGCTTCTGACAAAGGACTGGTTTCTGTACTTGTCCTGCTAGATCTTAGTGCTGTGTTCGACACCATTAACCACGAGATTCTAATATGTAGACTGGAAAAATGAATTGCCATTAAAGGAACCACATTAAGCTTGTGTGTTGTATTTATCCAATAGATCTCAGTTTGTACATGTTATTGAAAAATCCTCCATGCGCACTGAAGTTAGATACGGTGTTCCTCAAAGTTCTGTGCTCGGGCCAAGTCTTTTCAACTTTTATAGGCAAAGACACTCCATAAACTTCCATTGTTATCCAGATGATACTCACTAATATCTATCGATCCAGCCTGAAGAAACCAATCAGCTAGTTAAACTCCAGGCATGTATTAATGATGTAAAAACTGTACTTGGGCCTAAACGAAGCTCCTCCAAAGCTCATTGTCTAAATATATACGGTAGCTACTATTGATGGGATTGTCATTGCCTCAAATACTTCCGTAAGAAACCTTGGAGTTGTCTTTGATCAGGATCTGTCCTTTAACTCATATATTAAACAAACTACAAGGACAGCCTTCTTTTCACCTGCGTAACATTACTAAAATCAGGCCAATACTGTCTAAAAAGGATGCAGAAAAACTAGTCCATGCATTTGTTACATCAATGCTAGATAATTGCAATTCCTTACGATCAGGCTGTTGCAATAAATCCCTTAAATCTGTCCTGCTGGTCCAAAATGCTGCAGCGCGTGTTCTAACAAGAACTAGGAGAAGGGATCACATTTCTCCTGTGATAGCTTCCCTGGCTCCCAGTAAAATCCAGAATATAATTTAAAATCTCCTCACTTACAAGGCTTTTAATGGTCAGGCACCATCATATCTTAAAGAGCTCATTAAACCCTACTGTCCTACTAGAGCACTACGCTCTCAGAATAAAGGCTTACTTGTTCCTAAAGTCTCCAAAATTAGTACAGGGGCCAGAGCTTTCAGCCAGCAAGCTCCTCTTCTGTGGAACCATCTTCCAGTTCTGGTTCGGGAGGCAGACACTGTTCCCATATTTAAGAGTAGGCTTAAAACGTTCCTCTTTGACAATGCTTATAGTTAGGGCTGGCTCAGGCTGGCTTATGCTGCTATAGGCCTAGATCGCCGGGGGATCTATAATGACACACTGAGCCCCCCTTTCTCTCTCTGTATGTTCCCTGGAGTCCCTGTGCTTTCTCATCTAGCAGGTCTCCCTGGACCATGGTGGAACCTGATCCTGACTGCACCGATGCTGGGGTTTGACTCTTACTGCTAGTATTATTAAGGCAGCTGACTATTGATTAAAGAAATTGACTGAAATCTGTATCTCTACTGTTACTAACTCCACTCCTCCCAGGATTACTCCCGGGAGTCTGGCTGTGCTTTCTAGTCCAGAAGAGTTTGCTGAGGTCCTGACCGACAGTGCTCGAGTCACTGAGACGCATGGGGCTCAGGGCCAAACCGGAGAAGTGTGCGGTTGGATGGAGGGCAGGTATCTACTGTATCTAGGGTACCACTTGGGTGGAGGACAGGTGGTAAGATAAGACTGCAGCGATTGCAGCCTGCCCGAGGCCCAAGACCAAAAAGGAGGTGAGGCAGTTTCTGGGACTGGCTGGGTATTATCGGAGGTTCATTCCAAACTTCGTGGACCTGACCAGTCCCCTGACTGACCCCACCTGGAAAGGTGCCTCAGATCCGTTCCATTGGATGGAGCAGTACTAGCTGGCATTTGAGAGGGTGTAACAAACCGTCTGTGGGGAGCCGGTCCTTCACACACCAAACCACCACACACCCTTTCATCTTGCAGACGGATGTATTGAACAGGGGGTTGGGGGCCATTTTGCCCCAGCAGGTACATGGGGGTCGATCAATTGACGCACGTCAGGTGATTGACACAGCTGCAGGTGGTCTGGGTGATTGATCGCCGGAACAGTGGCCATGTGTTTGTGTGTTCCTGAAAACCTGTTGGAATAAAACATATTACTACCGAATAAATCTTTCTCCTGCTGATCTCTGGAGCTACACGAACCCAGGTGGAAAGTCTATGCCACAGTGTACCATTAATTTGATTTTGTACTGCAACGTGATCGATACCAGGTACTCTGTGCTAGATAACGTTAGCTAACGTTTAGATCTTAAATTCAGTTCAGAATCAAAACCTGTTAGATAATTACCTTTCTTCTCACAAGTAATCTCCATCCACAGCATTCAAGATGAGCATCACAGATGTGTTGTATCTTGTCTTGTGTTAATGCCATCATAGTTTGCGCTAGCGTTTCTGTGAAACCTCAGATCCAGTTTCCAGTGACGTAATGACATGGCTCTCTGGGCTCTCTAGCCTGTGGAAATGCAAAAAGGTTCTGAGAAGGTTCGCAAGTGGAACCAACTGCGAACCAGCACTGGCACCAGACTGGCACTTGAACTAGGTTTGTGTTGGTGGAAAAGGGGGTACTAGAGTGGCATTTCACCATTCCTGTTCCCCAAAACTTCTTTGAAAATGAATTCAAATTTATTGGCCTCCTGCTAAAGACCATCATGTAACTGAGCTCCGCTCATATTCCTATAATGTACTGTTACTTTATTATACTTTAAAGGGTTTCAATGATAAAGCAGAGATTTTTTCTCATCACTAACTCTGCTCATCAGACTTACATTGGAGAGGCCAGTAGTAGGTCTGACTTCAAAATAGCTTTGGCTTTCAGAGATCATTTTTAATTGACAGTTTCCTGTCTGGCTGACATGTTTTATCTGCCCCTTCTGTGTCTGTATATGAATGTATTTCATTCCACCCCAGTTCGTCCAATTTGAGGGCTGCTTTGCATGCAACATGCATTTCTGCGCATGCCAATACTCTTTATTCAAGAGTAAAATGCATACTGTTGTAATATGTCAGTGTTATTGCTTCATTTGTTTTTCGACAAAAACAGCACACACCCATTCATGCAAACACTGTCTCCTCATCTGTCTTTCCATCACTCTCTCACTCTCCTCTCTGTCTTGTTTTAGTTCAAAGGCTGCCAAATCCTTCCACAAACCAATTAAAGTGTATGTAAGGTCCTCAGGGGGGGCCCTGTGGTGACAGTACAGGGTACAGAGTAGCAAAGGGGTCTGAAGAGCAAATCACAGTCTGCACTATTCAACAATATCAGAGAGAAACAACAACAGCAGGCCATAAATCAGCTCCGGAAGAGACATTGACTTGTTTGAAATGGGAAACAAGAATAGGAGCAGGTACACATATAATCCATCAGGCCTGGACTAAAAGGAGGAATCAGATGCAGATTGAGAACAGTTCAGGCAGACTTTTATTCTGAAATTCTCTTATCTTCTCTTAAGATAGAGTGATATAATAGCCTGGCTATGAAAACCTCTAACTTGTCTAAAATGACGGACATCAACTAAAACAACACACATGAAACCCGCAAGGCAAAAGGATAAACAGAAAATCACTTCCAAGGGTGGCAAAGCAAAAGGCTGAGAATTAAACTACTCTATGAATAAAATACTATGAAAATTCACAAAAGGAAAATCACTCCAACGGAGGACAGATGAAAAGGCTATAAACTTAAGCTGCACTGCACTAAGGACCTGAACAAATTACAAAACAAAAATACTCCAACAGAGATGAGCACAAGGGCTATATTTATTTTATTTTTTATTTAACCTTTATTTTTCCAGATAAAACATTAAGAACAGTTTCTTATTTACAATATTGATCTGGTCCGAAAAACCTCAGAAGGTTACAGGTACAAAAAAATAAAAAAAACACAAATATACAACAGAATACAAATGCACACAGCCTATTAACAGACATAAAATAGAAAACAGAAATGTACTAAAAACAGTGGCGTCAATTTAGCCAAAGCTAAGGTATGGCAAGGTTACAAGTCACATGACAAGTGACAACTCTGCTATGTAGCTTATCTGTGTGGTTAGGAAAATTTGAACTTTTTCAAATGTAGTGTCACTCACATCCCGCTAACATAACTATGGACACAAACACTTAATTACGCACGTTAATCAATCAATTCAGTCAAATGCGCCGTTACATTTCAGCACCATGGATAGCAAGCGGCAGGGTTAGAGAGCAGTAATAGCCTTTCTGACAAACACAATTTCACTCATTCTGTTCACTTCATTCACTATGTAATTGCAACAATATCACGTGAACATACCAGGTCAACTTAAAACTGTTAAAGTCCAAATGCAAAGAGGAGAGGGAGGGAGAAGAGGGTGCAGAGTGGCTAACAGCCTCCTTAACAGCCTGAATCCCACCTTCCCTACACTCTCAGAAATAAGGGTTCCAATAGGGTTCTTTTACAAGGGCTGAGGTTCTACCTGGAACCATTTGCTTCTGAAAAACCCAGGGTTCTTGGTAATACTAATGGTTCCAGTAAGAACCATTTTGATCGAGAGAACCCTTTAAAACCCCTTTCCTGAATAAAAGGTTTTAAAATGTTCTTGGTAACGCTAAGGGTTCCAGTAAGAACTATTTTGATCCAGAGAACCGTTTTTGGAAGAAGAGTTCTTCAGGGATTGTTGGAAGCATGGATCCTGTGTCACCAGGGACATACTTCCTGATAACACTTACCAATAATGGTGCAAAATACAATTCCTTGTGACTACTGATACAAATACTTTTCATATCCATTTTTTTTTCTTCTTCTCCAGATCCTGTTGATCAAACTGCAACATAATTGCCCATCTTGGGATTTGAACACCTGCCACCCAGTCTAAAGCATCTGGCAGTAGTGACTGAGCTAACCTGCTAGCTGGGTGGAGTCATCAGGTCCACCATACTAGTCTATTACCTTACACATTCTGATCAGACATACAAATAATGGCAGTCCTGAAACTGAAATGTTCTGTTACCAATTTATTTTCACAACCATTAATTATAAGAAAGCAAGACCTTCATCAGCCAATCTTGTTGACCTAGGCAAAGATTAGCTGTGACTGGGATTTTAACCCCCACCCTCCAAATCTAAAGTCTGTACCATTACCCACTGAGCTATCCAGCAGAATGTGTAAATCAGGGACTCCTCTGACTCGCCACACTCACTCACACAGCCAGGTTGACCGTTCCTTCATGTCAGTGGTCAGACAGAGGGAGCTGATCATGTGTCTGTTTAGCTCTGTGACTTCTGCTTTTAGGTCACAGGTTCAATTCCGATGTTGACAGATATTATACCTTGCTGATTGCACTCCCAGACAATTAGCTCAGTTGGCTAGGAGCTGGTTCTTGGTGCCAGACGATGTGGGTTCAAGCCCCAGCAAGGGTGATAATGTAAATACATCAAAATACCTGGTAGTCTTTGTGTAACAGATGTACAAAATTTTAGAGTCATGGTAGATGATGTTTGACAAAAACATATCAGAATTTTTATCCCAAAAACGGATTTTTTTTATTTTTTTTACAGTGTTTTCAAATCTGCCTGCGCGACAGTGAATGGCTTACTCAATTTGTGACACCACAGTTGAGTTGCCATTTGCCAATTAGCTCAGACAATGGTCTTTGGTTCCAGAAATTGTGGATTTCAGCCTCAACTGATGCAAAATGTGCAACATTACAATGTCAACTGTCCTGCCTTCCTATTCTCCTGTTTGTTGCTCAGAATTGCTTAAAATTGCCAAAAATAGTCCGGACCCGACCCATTGCTGCGCAGCAGCTATAATTGTGTTTGTTTTTTAAAGTTTAGTTACAGTACTCCCTTCTTCAGGAGGAAATTGACACACAGCAAAGAAACAGCCAGGGGAATTTAACCCTGGGTCCCTACAGCAAGGATATAACTCCTCTTTCTGGGGCATCTAAGTGAGCTATACTACTCACTGGACAAAGGCTTTTGAAAGTTTGTTACAAGTCACGTGATCTAGAGATACAGTTTGAAGTTGTGAGTTCAAGGCCTGGTTGATGAAGAGTGACCATGTTAATGCCTACTGAGGTGATGTGTGGAATAGTGACAGACAATTAAACACTTATTTTACAGACAATTTTACTCATGTATTTGTCTCCTCCTCATACTTTTCCATGATCGGCCTCATCCCATGGCTGCTGTACCCTGCTTACTGGCTTAGTCAAGTTGTGAAGCTGCACAAAAGTTCAGTGATAAAGAAAGGTCTTTGATGTCAGAGGCCAAGCCTTAACTGATGAAAAAATCATATTGTAACACTGACTTTGGGGCTACTACATCAGGGTTTGTTGATGCCAGGAATTGAACCTTGATCTCCCAGGGGAAAGGGCAAGGTTTGGTGTGTTGGGCCTGTGAGCTGGCACAACGGCTGCTGTCATGTGTGAGTTAAGAGCTGGTTGCCCCATGGATTGCACCATATAGTCTGGTCTTCCCCCTCTACAAACCAGGTGTGACATACCAATAGTGATTACTGCGAACAGAACAGAACAAAGAAGAACAGAAGAGAGAGAGAACAGAAGAAACTTCAGAGAATCAAGGTGAGCTAAATGTAATATCTTATTTCAGCATGCTTGACCCTAGCTGAGGATTTTTCTGGTGAAAGGTGGACTAAGCATTTGTTTCTTGTTATGTTTTGTTCGTTTGCTTGTTTGTTTGTTTTCTTGTAGAAATGACTTACACAGCTTGGACGAAAGCCGAAGTGTGCCATTGGCTTGAAAAAGAGGGTTTTGCTGATATTTCCATAATTGTTACAATATGGTACATTTTGAGTACTTGTAACATAACACTGAAAAGTATTTTGACATTATTTAAATCAATGTGAAAACGTTGTGGGGTTCCCTCACTTTCTCATGATTCTGTTTCACTGTCACGATAACTACATACAGTATGTACTCTGATTCCTTTCATTGGACCATGCATTATTTTATTGTTTGTAGATAGCTTACAATAAGGCACAGTAAATGCACCTTGGATTGATGGAACTAAAACTTTCTTTTGTCTCCCCTTTCTGCCATGTCACAGTTGCTGGAGATTACACAAATCCACGACTGAGGACAGCATGATGTGTCTGGCCTGTCATGTTGCTGATTCCACTGGACCTATGCTGACTTTTGACCTGTTCTCCCCTTGGACCTACACAGCCTGTTCTGTTGGACTATCTTTAAATAAATGTTTTTCTCATTAAAATGTTTTGAATGTTTGTTCAATGTCAACATGATAAATGACCACAATATAATATGAACTAAACTGATCTGTAGAATACAATATGGTTCTTTATAGAACCCTCAGAGGACAAGACTGTTTTGTGAAAACCTTTGAAAAGGGTTCGTTTTTAGATCCCCCTGAGTGAGGTCTAGATGAATCCCTTGAAAAACAAAAGGGTTCTTAGTGGAATTCCCTGTGTGGGTTCTAGATGAAACCCTTGAAATATGAAAGGGTTCTTAGTGGAACTCCCTGTGTAGGTTCTAGACATAACCCTTGAAAAACGAAAGGGTTCTTAGTGGAACTCCCTTTGTGGGTTCTAGATAAAACCCTTGAAAAATGAAAGGGTTCTTAGTGGAACTCCCTTTGTGGGTTCTAGATAAAATCCTTGAAAAATGAAAGGGTTCTTAGTGGAACTCCCTGTGTGGGTTCTAGATGAAACCCTTGAAATATGAAAGGGTTCTTGGTGGAACCCCCAGTATGGGTTCTTTGTAGAACCTCTCATGGGGGGTTCTGGGTGTAACCTTACACACACAGTTCTAGGTATAACCCTTTATGTGGGGTTCTCGGTAGAACCTTCCAAAAGGGTTCCAGGTGGAACCTTTATAAAAGGTTCTACCTGGAGCCACAAAGGGTTCTCCTATGAGGACAAGCCGAAGAACCTTATATGGTTCTACTTAGCACTTTTATTTCTAAGAGTGTACCTGGTCCTCCTCCCTCCCCTGCTGGGGCAACATTGGACCCATCACCTGCCTCTTTTTTTGATAAAAAAGATTCTAAAGTTATCTGATTCCTTTTCATTTTAGTTAATTAGCTTAGCAAAACAAAAAACAAAAAAAACCGCGATAACAATAATGACCCAGCTCTGACCTCCGTCGTCTCGTCAGGGGGGGCTGGGAGACACCACATTTCAAGATATGGAGGGGGGATACAAGTGTTGGGAAAGATAATATCTAGAGAAATCGATTGTGTTGTTCTGATTTTCACTTGTAGTTAATTTATATGTATTAAATAACAGATCAATCAATACAAATTGACACAGAGTAATTCCATGCATTTATTAAAAAAAACTCATATTTACATTTTCCCCTGGAGCCAAGGTGTGGCAGCTGCCATACCTTGCCATACCCAATTGACGCCCCTGACTAAAAATGTGAGAAACTGGGGAATCAGCAGGAGCAAGAGGAATCTACCAAAACATTGTTAAGTTTCTGCTTGAAGGCAGACTGTGATGTAAAGGCTGTAAGTTTGAGGGTGTCTTGAGTGGTATTCCAGTCCAAAGGTGGTGCAAAATGAAAGGAGTTTTGGCCAAAGGTAGTACTGGAGCGTGGGTTGGTGAGTGTGATAAGCTCAGATGATCTTGTGCGGTAAGTGCTTCTGGAGAGATGGAGAAGGGAGGAAAAGGTAAGGCGGGGTCTTGCCCAGGATTGTTTTATAAATAAACCGGAGCCAATGTCGGATTCGGCGGGTTTGAAGGGAGGGCCAATCTACCAGTCTGAGAAGTTCACAGTGATGTGTGTTAAAGGGAGCAGTGATAGCGAAGCAGATAGCTGAATGGTGTAGAACATCCAGTTTGTGCAGTGCTGTTTTTTAAGCCATTTTATGGATTATATCACCATAGTCAAGGATGGGCAGGATGGTCATTTTTACAAGTGTAAGTTTAGCAGAGCATGTGTAAGAAGCTTTGTTATGAAAGAGAAAGGCAGATTGGCCTTTCACTTTAGTCTGGAGATTATCAATATGGGTCAAAATGAAAGGGAAGAGTCCAGCCAAAGCCCTAGATATTTATAAACAAACTCCAGTTCGGAGTCATCAGCGCAAAGGATCTTGGGGGGTTGGAGGTGTTGTTTTTGCGAGTGAAAATTATACATTTAGTCCTTTTTTTTTTTTTTTTTTTTTTCAGAAATATTTTTATTACAGTTTAAACAACTTACAATACAGTCCGTCACAGTCATATAGAACGAAGTACAACCTTACATTACTGCAACGACGTAACAAAACAAAACAAACAACAACAAAAAAACACAAAATAAAAAAAATAGAAAAGAGAAAGTGCTTCTTCTGTTTAGAAAAAATAATAAAATGGTAATCTTTACAAGGTTGAGTAAATATATCTCAATACATGTAAAATACAACATTCTTTAAAACAAATTGAAATCTGCTAGCCTAGAAACTACATTAGCCCTATTTTCACAATTATTCATTTTCTTGATCCTCTGTACCGGTTCCATGGAGGTCCTATTTTTGAAGAAAAGGCTGAAAATGACATACCCAAAGTAAAATGGTTACTGTTCTTGAACCCCTATGACTACAGACACAAACTGACCATTCCTGAAAGCTAACCCTTTGAAGTTTCTTCTCCAAGTGTCAGATTTACTCTGAGTGTTACTGACACTTGAGTTACTACAGCTCAAAAATTGTGGAAATTTTAATTTTTTGCCTTGCCTAATTTTTTTTAAATTTTTGAGTGAAAAAAGATAGCTGTGGCTCTGGTATTTAGGCCTAAAACTGAATGAAGCCACAGCCACAAGCCTTACCAACAACTGGTAGAAAGTGGATAAAAATACACCTAAAAATGAGCGTTTGGCAGTCGTTTTTGTCGAGCAATGTCAGACGGAGTTGCATCTGGCACAAAGTGTTCCAAATTGTGCCAAATGAGATTATGGGTTTTTTTTATTTTTAGGTTCATACTTCTACTTTTTTTGTTTATTCCATCAGTTCTACAACTACTACTAATAAAATCATTATTTTTTTATTTTTATTTTTTTTTTTTATGTTTTTTTTTATTTTTTCTTTATGGGTTATTTTTTTAAATGTTTTTTTTGTTGTATTTCTCAGTCTAAGGCGTCTTCAAGGGAATACCGAGTCTTTCCTTTGGCTTTAGGCATTGTAAAATGCTCAAAACAATCAAAAGTAATAGTAAACGGCAGCCTTCTGTAATGCGCGCACTAGACTCTGTGCGTAACTATCAAAGTCTCAGATGACAAGTGTAGTTTATGTGTTCGCTGTGCCTCTCACACTCAAGCCCTCTACCCCCATGTAATATACCGTTGGAATCGTAAGCTCATTGGCTATAAGACCTGTCAGTCAAAAATTTACTCCTCTGCTACTGGCTCTCTGTATCTGGAGATTACGCGTGGTTGGTCAGCGTCATTTGACGCGAGCCAGTGAAGCACTGGCTCGCTTGATGGACAGTTTGTTCAGCCAATTCGGATCGCAGAATCATGGAAGGGGGCTTGTTTTGTCCAGAAGACGAAGACGAACACGGAAATAGCAAACATCCATTGTTAGCCCTTCGTCGAACAGCGGTAAAAAGTGATAAACAAATAAAAACGACATCTTGTTCAGAGACTCACAACATCAACACATGGCGTGTTATGGATGATTACCGGAGATCGCGTGCTTGTGGGACTAAATGAAGTGAATACTTTTGTTCGTTGGACTCTTACCTTTCTGTGGATATGAGGATTATCAAGCTACATGTTTTTTTTAGACTTCGAGACAGCTCCAAAGGTAGGAAACGCCGGTCTTGTTATAGTTTTTTTTCTGTGCACTCCTTACACACACGCTGTGTTTGCTTTTGATGTGTCTCCGTGAGCCTAAAACGGCTGGCTTTGTTCGATTCACGAGACTCGCAGCTTTCAAATGATGTATAATATGACGCAGATGCATTCAAAATAAAATGCGATTAAACGGAATGAATGCCAAACGAGTGAAAAACGACCCGACGTGGGGCCGGTGAAAGTAGACAGGTTAAATCTAAATCTTTAACATAGTTCACAAAAGGTCTCCAGATATTTTCAAATTGTTGCTGTTTAGCTTTCAATATGTAAGTTATCCTTTCTAAAGGGAGGCATGACAACATCCGTCTGAACCATTGAGTTATGTTTGGTTTATTAACCTTTTTCCATAACATTGCAATACAAGTTTTGGCATACAGCAAGCCGAGGTCTATGAATGCTCGTTCATTTTTACTATAATTGTGTTTTTCTGGGAATAAACCTAACAGAAAAAGCTTAGGGTCAAGTAAAATTTGTTTTGAAATGATCTTCTCAAGTATTTCTCGTACCTCTTCCCAGAACATTTTGATTTTTCTGCATTGCCATATACAATGAAACAATGTTCCCACAAATTCCAGACATTTTGTGCAAATGTCAGGGATGTTTTTGTTGTATCGATTTAAATCAACAGGTGTCACATATGTCCTCATTAACCATTTATACTGTATTAGTTTAAGACGTACATTTATAGACTTAGTATGAGCACCAGCACAAGCTACATTCCATTCTTGATCGGAGAGATGCAAATTTTCCCTCCAGGCATTCAACTTATACTGTGAACTTTCAGGAGAGTAAGATGTCATCAATTTGTAATACTCTGATATAATACCCTTTTTCAAACTGTCTTTTGTCATAATTGTTTCCAAATCTGAGTGTAGAGGTCTAGTAAGAGCATTGTCTTGGTTTACTTTAACAAAGCTCCTTAGTTGTAGGTACTTGAAAAAGTGTTTCCTATCAAGATTAAATTTAGACCTCAACTCATCAAAAGACATCATGACACCTGAATCAGTCAAATAAAGATCTTTAATCATTTTGAGTCCCATAGAGTTCCATAATTTAAATGTTGCATCGGCTCTACCTGGTAGAAATAACTGGTTACCCCATATTGGACTATATAATGACAATGATTGTGGTTCTTTTAAATATTTTTTTACATCATACCATATCTTTATCATATGTTTTACAATTGGATTTTTCGTTTTTTCCGTAGTTTTTTTTCTGTATCTGAGTATATGTATAAGGGAAGAGGTACTTTAAGACCTTCTGATTCCATTTCGCTACAATGAGGGGTATCATTCGTTGAGAAATAGAACATAATAGACCTCAGCTGCACAGCCCAGTAGTACCATAGTAAATTTGGACATTTTAATCCCCCTCGATCAAATGGTAAATACAACAAAGACAAACGAAGTCTCGCCCTCCTATTGCTCCATATAAATCCTACAAATATTTTTTTTATTTTTGAGAACAAGTCTGAAGGTGGTGGCAGAGGAATATTTTGGAATAAATAAAGGAATTTTGGCAATATAGTCATTTTTAAAATATTAATTCTCCCAATTATAGAAACTGGTAGCGACGTCCATCTCTCAATCAACTCACTAATTTCAATCAGTAACGGTTCATAATTTGCATTAACAACATTTTCTAGTCTAGGCAATATCTGTACTCCTAAATATTTAAACTGTTCTACACTGTTAAATTGGGTTACCTCAGAAGTTGGGTTTCTTCTGTCCTGTTCATTAAGTAGTAATATAGAAGATTTTGTATTATTCACTTTATATCCCGAAATATCACCAAATGTTTTAATTAGCTGTGACAAGGCTGGAATGGTTTGATTTAGTTTGGACATGAATAAAATGACATCATCACAATACAATGAAATTCGGTGTTCTATCGGCCCTACTCTTATTCCACAAAATTGAGGGTGTGAACGTACTGCTATTGCTAGAGGTTCGATTGCTAATGTAAACAGAAGGGGAGAAAGAGGACATCCTTGTCGGCAACCTTTACTGATTTTAATTGATTTTGAAATATTTCTATTTGTTAAGATTTCCGCTGTAGCATTTTTATATATTATCCGCACCCATTTTATGAAGTCAGTTCCACAGCCAAATCTTTCTAGAATATTGAAAAGATAAGGCCGTGTGAACGTTAGAAGTGCTGTATCTGATATTTCTTTGTTAGCATAAATTATATTCAGTACTCTTCTTACGTTGTGGAAACCTTGCCTTCCTGTAATAAAACCGTTTTGATCTTTATTAATGATATTTGGTAATAATGGTTGTAATCGTTTTGCTAAAAGCTTACATATTATCTTAAGATCAGCATTCAATAAACTGATGGGTCTCATGTTCTCACATTTGTTTGAGGGTTTACCCGGTTTTGGCAGTAAAGTAATTACAGCACTATTCATAGCTGGCGGAAGACTGCCATTCTGAAATGACTCTAGAAACATTTCAAGAAGTGGTGTTAGTAATTTGTTCTTAAATTTTTTATATAGATCAATAGGGAGACCATCCGGTCCTGGACTTTTTCCGGGTTTCATACTATCAATAGCGTGCCCAATTTCTTCTTTATTAATTTCTAAATCCATATCTACTTTTTGTTCATTTGGGATACTTGGTACAGTTAAGTCATCTAAAAACCTATTTAAATTTTGTACATTGGTTTCATTAATTGTGTCATACAATTCCTTATAATAATCTCTAAAGGCATCATTAATTTCTACAGGATCGACCACAGTGTGCCCGTTCGATATAATGGTGGTGATTGATGTTCTAGTTTGGAGTTGTTTAATCTGCCATGCTAATAATTTACCCGACTTATCGCCTTGTTCATAAAAAGATTGCTTCAGTCTTAGAAGACTAGATGCAGCTCTGAAAGCAGACAACTTGTCATATTCAGCTCTCAAAATAAGCAAATCATTTTCCATTCGCGGGTCACGTTTCTCATATATTTTTTCCTGAAGAATCTTTATCTTATGTTCCAATTGTAACCTCTCCTCAAGAACCTTTTTTGATTTAGAACCTGTATAACTTATAATATGCCCTCTGAGAAAGGCTTTAAATGCTTCCCATTTTATACAAGCAGACGTTTGTGTAGTATTAATTTCAAAGAATTCTTTTATCTGTTTTTCTATATATTTTACAAATTCTTCATCTAGTAACCATTTGTGCTGAAAGTGCCATCTAGGTGGATCTTTTGCCATTTGTTTATCGACATACACTAAACAACATGGTGCATGATCTGAAACCACTATATTTCCATAGTAACAGTTATTAATTTTGGACCGCAGTTCTGAGGAGATTAAAAAATAATCAATTCGAGAGTATGTCTGAAATGTGTTAGAGTGACAAGAGTAGGCTTTAGCTTGTGGTTTCAATTCTCTCCATATGTCTAGCAGATTCAATTCTTTAATACAACGGATTATAACTGTTCTACACCTGTTGTGTGATTGATCTACTCCTGTGGATCTATCCACACTGGGGTTCAATGTGCAGTTAAAGTCTCCTGCTATTATGTGTTGTCCTGCAAATGATGAGATAGAAAGGAACAGATCTACAAAAAATGTATGATCATCAATGTTAGGACCATACAGATTTACTAAATTTAGATTTACTGATAATAAAGAGCATTGGACTATCAAATATCTTCCCCCTCTATCTTTGATGACGTTTTTCACTTGAAATGGTACAGTATTATGAATAAGAATCATAACTCCTCTGGCCTGGGATGAGTAAGAAGCTGTGAATACACTGCCTTGCCACCTTCTCTTGATTTTTTTATTGTCCTCCTCTAGAAGATGGGTTTCTTGTAGAAATACAACTTTGGAGTCTATATCCTTTAATCTATTCATGACTTGTTTCACTTTTTTAAGCTTTTGCAGACCTCTGCAGTTCCAAGAAACAAAATTAAGTTTTACTCCTTGAGACATTTATAAAAAAAAGAAAAACAGATTACCTTGCAATATAAAAAGAATGTACAGAGAAGCATAACAAACCTGGACGTTAGAACCCACATCCAACACACTGAACATGAACAATTCCCCTTTACCCACTCTCGTGGAAGCCCCCCCCCAAAACATTCTGACTTCTGCTATCGCTGACGACCACTCCACACCATGTGAGGATCAGTCAGACCACTGTTTACTTTTCACTTACCAAACCATCTCTGCTCCTGTATAATTTGACCTCAATAAACACTCATCTGCAACGTGTGTAATATGTTTGCTCTAATTAGTAATTTTAGCACTTTAAATAACCTAATTTATACATCATCTTACATTTTTATTTTTTATTTTAATACTTTCTGCGTCTTCTATATTTTCCCCATGCGTAGGCCTAAGTTACCGCCTATGCATAACAGATATATATGAGATCAATGTGTATAATGCGTATGTTTTGCATGTGTATGCATGTCGGCCACACACTACACGGTGTGCTTGCGTGCAAATGTGATTTAGCCCCCACCATTGTCCATCTAAATCTTCTTTATGAACTCCTGTACCTCGGCCGGGGTGTTGAAAGTGTAGGTTCGTTCTTTATGTGTGACCAGCATCTTCGCAGGATGAATCACTCCATGTCGGATCCCTAGATTGCGCAGCTCCTGTCGGACCGGGTCAAATTTTTTCCTCAGTTGGTGTATTCCCGTAGCCAAGTCCGGGTAGAATCGTATTTGCTGGCCCTCGTACCGAATGTCTTTTTTTGCCCGTGCAGCAGCAACAACTGCCTGTTTGCCCTTGTAGCTGAGGAACTTCATGATCAGTGTTCTCGGCGGCATATTGGCGCCCCTCGCCGGTCCGACTCGATGCGCCCTCTCAATGACCACTGATGACTGTAGAGCCGTATCACCAAGCACCTCCGGTATCCATTTTTCCAAAAAGGAGCACGCATCCCGTCCTTCGGCCCCCTCCGGTAGGTTAACTAGTCACAGATTGTTTAGTCGAGACCTGGACTCCAAATCCAAGAGCTTGTCCTCCAGCGTTTTATTTTGTGACTCCAGCGTGTGCACTTTAGCTTGCAAGTCAACAACGTCATCCTCAGCACTTGATATACGCACCTCAGCCTGCGACACCCGTTCGGTGCAGTCGCTTATCTCCTTCCTCATATTTTCTATCGCCTTCAAAACTGCATCAAATCTTGACGAAATCTCCTTTTTCATAGAGCTTAAAGCAGTCAGTACTGCGCCTTCACTTTCTCCCACAAGTTCACCTTCTCCGCTGGCCTCCTCCGCTGCCACCGCCGCCATGTTGTCTTCGTTAGCTTGTTTTGCCTCGCTACGAACACGATAGTCCGTTAACTTTGGCTGTGTAGGAGACGCTTGGCCCTTGTTTTTGCCACCCCTTGGCATCGCAGAATCCACTCCAACACCGTTCGATAAAATTTTGTTGCAAATGAGAGTTTTCAGTCGAAATTATAGTAGCAAAAGCAGAGCACTGTGAAACACGTCTTCCTACGTGGCTGCCATAACCGGAAGTCCATTTAGTCCTTTTAGGGTTGAGATGAAAGTGGAGGTTGTGAAAAGAGTGCTCAATAGAAGTGAGACTGTCTTGGAGAGTGGAGGCTGCAGAGCAGAGAGAAGGGCCAGAAGCGTACAGGTATAGTGTCATCAGCATAAAGGTGGATCCAACACTGAGCCCTGAGGCACCCCTTTATTAATGGTCAGTGGCTCAGACAGAATGTTCTCTGTCCTGACCTGTTGGATCCGGTTAGTCAGATAACTGGCAAACCAGTTGCAGCAGGTGGGGGATAAACAAATGCTTGAGAGCCTACCCAAAAGGGTCATGTGATCAACTGAATCAAATGCCTTGGCTAGATCTAAAAAGCTCGCAATACAGACTTGCTTGTTGTCCAAGTCAGTAATGATGTCATCAAGGACCTTTGTGTGGCCGTGATGCATCCCAGACCAGAACGGAACCCAGATTGAAAATCAGACAGAATATGGTTTGTTGTAAGGAAAAAATCCAGTTGTTTGAGGACCAGCTTCTTGAGGACTTTAGCCAAACATGGTAAAATGGAAATAGGCCGGTAGCAGTTGGGGTCAGTGCTAGAGCCACCCTTGGAGAGGGGGAATATCAAAGCTGATTTCCAATCAGAAGGGAAGGTGGAGAGATGAATGGACATGTTGAATAACCTTGCGATTGGATCAGCAATAAGATATGCGGCTGCTTTGAGAAACTTTGGGTCCAACCCATCAAAGCCAGCAGATTTATTTGGGTCCAATCGGGGAAGTTCGTCCCGAACCTCAGAAAGTGAGAATGGTTTAAAGGAAAAGCCAGTGGTGATGGAGGGGGAGGGCAACGTGAGTGGTGGGACGCTATCATGGTCAGCAGGAGTGAAAGCTAGGGTGGAATTTATGAAATATTGATTAAAAAGAGAAACCATGCAAGATTTGTCGGTAATTACAACCTCATCAAAAACCATGGATGGAGGTAAACTTACATTGTAAGCTTCTTCTTGTAGTTAGAGATTTTGGCAAACCCATTCTGCACATTGAAGTAAATATGTGTGAATATGAATTCAGAGATGAAAGGGACCGAACGCTGACTAAGAGTTGTTAGTGTGTCAGCTGGGGCATCAGGTTTCCTGTAGCAAACAGCAACAGTGAGGGAGAAGCGTGAAGACAGTTGTAGCTTGAGCACCAATAATTCAAATTTTTTGGGAACAGACTTGCAGCTCCACGGGCCTGACTCCTAACATGATGCTGTTCGGACGGGAAATTACAGAGCCAGTGGATCTTGTTGCCGGGTTGCCACCTGACCCAGACCGCGCTGCTACCCCTCCATCCTGTCGCCCAGCTTAGGGAACGGCTCGAGCTGTCTCACCAGTTGGCCCGGGAGGCACTGGGAAAATCTGTCGAGCGTGCCAAGCGACAGTATGACAAGAATATTTGCAGAGTCCAATACAAAGTCGGTGATGCAGTATGGTTCTTGGTCAAAGGCACCAGGAGAGTGACAAATAAAGTGCAGAAGTTCCTGCCCTCCTATGAGGGTCCGTATTTCGTTGTGGGTGCACTGGATGACTTGGTCTACCGGATTAAAAGGGGTCCGAGGATGAAGATGAAAGTCGTTCATCATGACAAGCTTAAAGCTTACCATTCCAGGACAACACTCGACAACGGCTGGGTCTTTCAAGAGGCTGAGGTGTGGGCACCCGTGGAGGCACCGACCCCGTCGTCAGACCCCAGCTCCTCAGATATCGACATGAGTTCCCTCGACCCTTGGGGCACATAGCCAGAGACGGAGGACATGGTTGTGGAGGCGCTCCCTGGTCTCTTCTCTCTACCATCATCGTCGGCTTCACAGAGCAGCAGCGAGCTTCCTTGCCAGCCTGCTGAGCCTTCACTGGACGAAGCTGGAATTCAGCGTGAGGCCGGGGGACAAGCAGCTCGTCCTCTTTTGAACTCCATCCCTCGGCGTCGACCCCGGAGGGTCCGCAGAGCTCCTGACATGTTTGGTGACTGGACTGTTCACTGAATACATTTGCCTGAGGTTGGGTGTAGGAGGATCGCTACCCTCCTCAGATAAAAAAAAGAGTTCCAGCATTGTCAGAAAAAAAAAGAGTTCCAGTATTGTCACAAACAAGAGTTCCAGTATTGTGTCAAAATGTAACTTGTCTATTTTGAGGTTTAAATGTGGAGTTCTGTACTGTATGGGCATAATATAACTATTTACTATCAACAGTCGGAAATTTGAATATTAAGTTAGTTATGCCCAGGATGCCATAACAAACTATCGAAATGTTTACTGCTAAGATCTTATGGAGCATGGGCGTGAAACGCATAATGTGAAAGATAAAAAGGTATTTGGTTAACATAATGTATATTGCCCTATTTTTGCACTTAAAATCCTGTACCTTGGTGTACTTTACGCTAACGTGTGTTGAGTGGTTAAAGTAATAGTCACATTATTTTTCTCATTGAATGTATAAGCGTCATGCTGGAGATATGTTAAGGGTTAATCATCCTCCAGAGTGGGGGTAGTGTTGCGGTCTCGGTCTCCCCCTGGCGGCTTATTGAAGAGGATACGAATGTGTGTGACGTGGTCGGACAGGTGTGTTGTGGGTAGTGTAACGGGAAAGAATGTGTTGTGTGTACGCTCGTCTACTACGGGAACGAATACGGTTTATGCTCCAGACGAGGGTCTGTAAAAAAATAATAAGAAGTGCCTTTAATGTTTAATAAAGCCCGAGATCATGCTGTTACGACCACTGCCTCGCTGTCCAGTCCTTCGCCTGTTAACCCGGACCACCGGAGGCAAGTTACCTGCCACGAGCCACGTTAGCAAGACTATTAGCAGGTAAGGTAACACGTCATGTTCGTGTTCCAAGGATGAGGCCGTGTTGTTAGCAAGTAACTTATGTTAATGGCTGTGTTTGAAATGCCATACTAACGTACTGCCTACTACATACTCAACGTGTATGTACTGCATACTGCCTACTAAATTAACGTTTGAGTATGCTGTTACCCTCAGACTGTTCACA
The DNA here is from genome assembly GCF_963514095.1 of Eutrigla gurnardus. NCBI lineage: Eukaryota > Metazoa > Chordata > Actinopteri > Perciformes > Triglidae > Eutrigla > Eutrigla gurnardus. The sequence goes on along the minus strand of NC_139929.1, from coordinate 23,692,039 downwards.
CTGAAGTATACACATCTCATACTACATTTTTTTTTTTTTTTTTTACTTTATTGACATCTCGTCCTCATCTTCTCTCACGTAACCGAATCGATTACGTTAGCGGTTCTAGCTCCTGTTTAATGGAAATTACTTATCAAAATATAAAGCATTATTATTATTACAGTTAATGAAATATTTCTAAATATTTTTTAAGTCAAATTACAACTGTCAAATGTTTTCTACAGTGTATTACTGTATATATGCGGGCTCCCACGCTTTCCCTCTTTCTTCCTCTTACCTGAGTAGCTGCCTTCACTCGCCATCGATCGCGACTATTAAGCAGCTTTTATCGATCACTAATCGTCCGTTCATAGATCGTATTATACCTCTGAACACGGAACACCAGCACCTTCACCGCGGAGACGACGGAGGCAATCTGCCCGTCGGAGGAGCTACATTATTCACATGCACATGGAATTTGGATTTCCCTCTGAAGTAAGTAATATGACTTATCTGGTTTAAATACATTCCTTTATTAATTGATTATCAATAGATGTGCATATGCATGCATAAACAAATGTAGGCTACATGTAGGCTAATATAAGTGGTTTTAATAATATCATGTATGAGTTTGGTGTGATAAAAATAAACAAGTACAGTTCTCCCTGCATGTCTCCGCCTTTTTCCGGAATCTGAACCAACTCTGAAAAAAATGTGCCATCCTTTCCAACCTAATCGATATGGAAATAAAAGTGATTCTAGCAGCTTTGCATTGGGAGACAATTTTGATTACGTTTCCTTCCAATCACATTAGATATTATCTAAACAATATTCTCCGACATTTTCAACATTTCATATCGCGGACATAATCCGCAACCAGATTCTTTGCAGAGGTAGTGTTTTTGCGAACGGGAGATTTATGAAATGTTTAAGTACATTTCTGTGTTGAAATACCTGCTTATATTTACTGTTTAATATGTGAAATATGATTAAAATCATATGCCTTAGTCAACGTATTTGCGCAATATTCTTATGCTTAATTTTGAACTGACTTTCTGTGCCTGGGGGGATTACACCCAATGAAAATAATAATTCATTCAGTGCGCTATTTTGTGAACTACGGGAGTTGAACCCCTGTCGCCCGCGCCGTGGGCAGCAATGCTAAACATTACACCACAGTGTCGCTCAGCAAACCTGAAAATAAAGACTTATTACCTTTAGATCAATAGACTATTTCATTCAGTTATACACATTAGATTGGGCAGTAATTGTCTGCCACGCCAACTATCGCTACTTTGCTGCAGTTCCATTGCTCTGCTTTCTCAGGATGAGCTCGTTTTCTACATAAACACTCAGTAATATCTAATGACGCTCTCCCGGTTGCCATGGTGAATCGTAGTATCGGAGCTCCATTGATGATGGCTTTATAGAGTCGGCAGGCACGCGCGTAACTCAGAGTTTACATACTCAGAGTTAATTCAAAACCGCTGTTCTGAAACTGAAAACTCAGAGTTGCCCATCTCAGAGTTGGTCAACTCAGAGTTCAGTGTTAGGTTCAGAGTTTGTTGAACCTGCTTTGTGAAACGGGCCCCTGATGGGTTCCATGTCCATAGTTCCACGGTGGTGATGGGGGTGACAGCGACGAAGCCGAGCCACTCCAGCAGTCCTGGGACATCCTCAGAGGCTCGTAGCTGCAGTGTCTGCTCCAAATGTCCAGAGGGGTATTCCACCAAACTCGCTAATTAAAGCGGCGCTTACCTGGTTAAGCCTGGTTAGAACTAACGCCAACGTCCACTTGCGGCTAAACCCATTCCATTAACGCATTTCAGCCGCGCCTTGTTGAGGCTTATTCAAGCCAGGTTAACGTTGTCGTGTGTTACGCCGTTCACGGGATATGAAGCCAGACCAGAACCGTGAATGTCGAATCATCGAGAAAATGGCAGAAAAGACCAGAGCAAAAATGATTGATTTGAACTGTACGAGGAGTACAAACCCATCATAACCAATAAAGTGATAAATAAAAATCGCGAGGCTGCTTGGGCAAGAATTGCCGAGCGATTAAATACGGAAGTACTGTTAAGAGTAACATGTTCTAATATAACACTGACTACGAATTCCCCAACGTGAGGATAGTGTAGAGGTAACGCACCGGCTTTGCACGCGGACGGCCAGGGTTCAATTCCCGACTATGGAAGTTTGTGAAACTTCTTTCTTTGGCCAGAACTCTCTCTCTCTCCCTCTCTTTTTAGATAGGCCTAGTACATTCATTGACCTACTCATTTATCTCAACAATTCAATGAACACATTCAATGAACTTATTAATGAACTCACCTGAAAGGAATTTATGTGGCTGGAAATTGCATGCAGCAATGCCTTTGTCATTGGGATCTATAACATGCTATTAATAATAACATCTTTATGCCTATCATGTTTTTGCAAGTTATATTTGGGTTCTGGGGAAATTGTGTGACATATTTATCATAGTTAAGGTAAAATGTTGGTCTAATTCTCTGATCTAAAGACAATTATACAGGCAAAAAAAACAACAACAAAAAAACACGCCGGGATGTGAACCTTCGATGCCCACGTCGGAGGGCAAGTGCATCACCACTCACCCAACTGGGGGTTTTAGATAACAATATGGCCAGTCGGTCTTAAACAAAATAAACGATTTATTCATAATTTTTTAATTGCAAGCATGTATTTTTAAAATGTTTGTGGAAAAGGGGGTTAATAACTCAGGGAAAATGAATCAAATTATGAAAATATAACAATTTTATTTAAGTATTCTTTGGTTAACAGCAAAATTGTGTCTTTTTGAAATGCATTCGAAAACAAAAAGAGTGGACACACCATACAAACTGAGTTAGAAACTACCTTGTTGAGTTACTTTTCTCTTTTTTGACAGACATTTTGGGGCAATGAAAGCGCGGTAGACGACGTAAACGCCAGGAAGAGAACAGGAAGAGAAATACATTTAATAAATGTGAAGAGTAGATAAACAAATATGTGTATTTCAACGGTTTGTCTGCACTACTACTGTCTACTTGTCATGGTTCTGCCGGGGCAGCTAGGGGTTTTTGTTGTGTTGTGTGTTTTTCCCTGTCTGTTTTCCTCCTTCCTCTCCCTCACGATGTTTTTACTTTTAGGGTACCGGGCAATGGCCGCGGTGATTCGCGCTAATTTTTGAATTGCGGCACCTGCGCCGTTAACGATGACTGTTAGCTAGTTACTCTTTTCAGTTAGCAGCCGTAGCGTTTCTTTGTGTGGCGCTGATATTTATGTGAAGCGCCCTTATCTGGTAAATATTTTTCTTCTTCTTACATGCACCCGAATGAACTAACATAGGCCTAGTAGCTATCTTAAGACGAACAAACGTTAAGTTGCAGCTAGTTTTAGCCATTAGCCGACTCAGTAACTTTTATGCACTTGAGTGCTAGTTACGTCCGTACTAATGCATGGACATGAAGTTGGTAAGCTTATGCAATCTGCAAGCTTACATTGAACCTCCATTTTTTCTTTCCTCATAGGCTGAAGTGGATGCAGAGAAGCGAGCATGCACACAAATCAAGGTAACTGAGATTTAGCTTGTGCTGCTCCCCCTCCATAAATGGGCTAACATTTTATTATTATTTGTAATAATCAAGTCTGTCTGTGTGTGTGCATTTGAAGATCTATGTAATTGACTGTATATGACCTACAGTCACTTATATCATCTGAGAACAACTTTATTGGTATGTTATATTAACACTTGAGATTCTGGGTTAATAAATTGTAAAGCTGTTGTTGAGTAGCCTACATAATTTAACTGGTTTCTTACTGCTTATTGTATCTGTTTCCACAGGATCAAGTTGAGAATATTGACCAGCACTGACCTTTTTCTTTGGTAAGCCAAATTATTTAAACTCACTTGTAGGAGAATTAATTTAGTTTGAAAGTAAGCACTTCAAATAATGGAGAGGAAGTGCAAGTTGGGTGCTGTGTCCTCAGACACCCAGACACAGTTATTTAAGCACTACATAGCCATTATTCAAGAGTTAGTCCTTTGCCATGTCTCTACACCTCCTGCATTTGTACATTTCTGTAATTAATGCACTGAAAATTCATTTATCGCGGTTTCACAAAGACACGTGTAGAGCTGGTGCAAGTGCACAAGCAGGACACAGTTTTTACATGTCCCTTGTGTGACTTCAGACCGCCCTTCTCAGAGGCAACACTGTCACACTGATGACTTTTGCCCTGCGTCGCCAAGAGATCGTTCAGGGGGGTCAAATGGTGAAGGAGTTCCTACAGAAATGGCCGGCTCTTCGGATGGAATCGCAGGTAAAACAGGCTTACTCTCTCATTTCTACCAATCTTTACACATCTTTCTCAGTCTGCCCTCTCTAAACATGTTTCATCCCAATTCATTTGTCCTATTGTGTTTTTTTATTTTGTTTTGTAGGTTTGTGCAGAGTTCCACCGCATCACAAACGTCAATCTACGGAACCAGTTTTATGCTGAGCTTGACCGGCACACACCACAACTGTTGGCCATATACAGACAGAAGGCAGAACACACCGGCAAGATAGCAGAGGCGCTGCATGACATCCTACATATTTATGACCTCCAGGTGAGTTAAAGGGGCCCTATTATGCTATTTTTCCACAAGTTAATATAAGTTATTGATGTCTCCAAACCTGGTCTTTGAATTCCTCAATTGGAAAAAACAATCGGAACATGTATTTCGGAGTGGATCACACTCCTCATTTTCAGCTTTTTTACCCCACTTTTTCAAACGGGTGATTCTGTCCGGGTCTAGCCTTATGCTAATGAGATGACCTCCGACCCCGCTCCTACTGAGGAAGTGGTTGTGTCTCTCCGCCCCGTGCTGTCCGCGTCCAGCTTGTTGCCATGGTTATGGTTCTACGCTACAAACTAACAGCGGTCCAGCCGTACCGCTTCGAACCGGACTCCGACCCAGAACCAGGACCAGCTCCTGTAGAAGTTCTACGCCGCGGATGCAGCAGGACGTTTCTGAATGGTTAGTTAACATGTCTGTGTAACGTTTTGGACAGTAACTCGATGTGTGTTAGCGTAGCTAGCGCTAAGCACAATGACGCTAATGCTGCGTTCTTCGCTCTATAAGTAACGTATCTGTGAGCTATTTTCGGCAACAATTAATATCGTTAGTAGTGCCGTGTTGTTGACAGTTCACAGTTGCATGTTTTACAAATGGGGACGTAACATTATATTAAACGGATGAAAACCCGATGAAAACAGCGTCCTGTAAGCGGGCAGTTTGTTTACATCACATTAACGGGATTAAAAACGTCATCCTCTACACATAAAGATATACAAGGAACAGGATTTGGTCAGTATCATGTCGTCCTCCAGAATTATGTGCTGAATTGTGAATTATAGGCTGTGTGCTGCGTTTTATAAACGTGATTGTGCTCCATCTCAACATTACGTGCCAAACTTACTGTTACAAAATTCAAACATGAGGTTTACACCTCAGCTTGTCAGCAAAGTCAGTCAGGTTACCATATTAACAAGATTTGTTGTTGAAATGCTCAAATTCTGTGCTATATTCATCTAGGTGGCTAAGTGGGCCTTCAGACACCGAACATGTCTGCTGTATGGAGACACCACAGGTAATGTTACTGTCTGTTACACCAAGTTGTCTGTTGAGATTATTATTCACATAACATGACGATTATCATGATTGACACTAGGTAAGAAGACGGATGCAGCAGCTGGAGGAGGAAGAGGCTTGCATGGTGGAACATCCTGGTTGGAACTGTCTGTCTGAATGTTCTCTCTCCAAAACGCATGAAATATACAGCTGGTTATGGTGCTTTACACGTAAGACGAATACAGCAGTCTGTTGTTTGTTTATCAATTGTGTTTTATAAAAAATAAATCCCTCTATGCAACATATTATGCAGTCTTCCTGACCATTACCTCAGTAATATTAACCATGACACATTTTACAATTACTGTAAAGACTTTATTGTCAAATTAATCAGCAGTTGAAATTCACAGTTATATCAGAACACAAAAGCAAACTGTTTGTGGCCGACTCTGCAGGGTCATATCAAGCTCTTCTGAAGTCAAGGAAGAGCTGCCCTCCAAAGTATCCTCCTCCTCTACCGGGTCCAGGCGAGCTCTCTTTGATGGTCTCCTTATTGGAGTGGTTGTGAAACAGGTCTGGAAGCATGGCTGTGCCAACACCAAAGCCCTTGCAGGACACAGTAGCTGTAACAGAGTTGTATGGAGGAATGAAACCCATGATATCACATAATAGAAATACACATCTGCACAACTACTAGTAGTTGCTGTTAAACCTGATCTAAAGTAGGCTACATGTCGGGCTACACACCTTTAGTTGGGTAAGGAGCCTGTAGAGTCCTCCTATACCCCTTTTCCACCAACGCGAACCTAGTTCAAGGACCGGGCCGGTTCCGTGCTGGTTCGCAGTTGGTTCAATTTGCGAACCATCTGAGAACCGGTTTGCTTTTCCACCGGCGAGAGAGCCCAGAGAGCTGCGTCATTACGTCACTGTATACGTCTGCATAGGTTTGAGGATTTCCCCGGCTGGTAGGTGGCGGTAATGCATCTCAAAGCTGGTTGCCAACCGCGAGTAAAGAGCAGAAGAAGAAAAAGAAGGTTTTCCCAGAAGCGCGAGCGGCAACAGCAATCATAACAACGACAATGGAAGATTACGTCGCCTGTTCCCAAATCTTGCTCCTGGCTTTGCAAACCTACATTGGCATACCAAAAAGATGGGCACAACATATTTGTGCTGATTGTCCTCAATCCTTCGGACAGAGATTACGTTCCAGAAGAAGGGTAATTATCTGCACGTTTTGATTCTTATTAACACAGAATTTAAGATGCTAATGTTAGCCTTTGTTGGAAGCTAACGCTAGCTCAAATGTTAGCTATCGTAACCTAGCGCAGACTGCCTGGTATCTATCACCTTACAGTTAAAAATAATGATACACTGATTTATATCTTTACAGGAAATGTTGCGGCACTGGGCAAGACGGAGGTCGCCTGTTGTCTGGGCACACCCACGATCTCACCACTGGTGGGACACAATTGTTCCGGATTTCACTGCTCAACAGTTTGTGCAAAATTTCTGTGTCCCGGGAGTCCTTTGATTATATCTGCGGTCGAGTCAGGCCCATCATGGGGAGAAGCAACACAAATTACCGCATGTGTATCCCCACCTGAAAGCGAGTGGCAATTGCAATCTGGAAACTGGCGACTGGCAGTGAATACAGGACCATAAGCCATCTTTTTGGGGTAGGCCTGAGCACTGTGTTTAATTGTGTTCAGGACTTTTGCAACGCAGTAATCAGGGTGCTGCTTGCTGTACACATTACACGCCCTGATGCTGACAAGTTGGTGGAAATGGCCACTTTCTTTGGAAATCGTTGGAGAGTACCACAGTGTGTTGGAGCAATAGATGGAAGCCACATTCCAATAATAGCACCAGAGGAGTATCCTAGAGACTACTTCAACCGAAAAGGATGGCATTCAATTGTTCTGCAAGCAGTTGTAGATGGAAAATGTCTTTTCTGGGACGTATGTGTTGGCTATCCAGGCAGTGTGCATGATGCAAGAGTGCTAAGACAGTCACAATTATGGGAGGTCCTAAGTGATGGGGAATTACTTGGCCAAAACGAAATGACCATCTCTGGCTGTGATGTCGGACATTACTTAATTGGTGACCCTGCTTACCCCATGCAGAATTGGCTCATGAAGCCCTTTTCGGACACTGGCAGACTGACCCCTGAACAACATAACTACAATTACCGACTGAGCAGTGCAAGGTCTGTTGTGGAGATGTGTTTTGGGAGACTGAAAGGACGATGGCGATGCCTCTTAAAAAGAAATGACTGCAAGCTTGAGCTGAGCAAGAAAATGACGCTGACCTGCTGTGTGCTTCACAATATTTGTGAGGAGCATGGTGACAATTTTGCAGAGGAGCACACCGACAGGCACATGAACATTCAGCCTCCTGTTCAGGCAGTACCCGAGCATGCCAATCAAGAAGGGGCTGACATTAGAGCTGCATTAATGCAGTACTTTAACAGAGATGACAACTAATTTGAATACATTTGCAATTTACCTGTTCTGTTTGTGTTCATTATACTGCCATTACTACAGATTGTAAATTAAGTTAGGATGCCATGATTTTATTTGTGAATAAACATTTCTTTTCAAAAACTTGCATTACTTGTCTTGTGTTTCTCTGCTGATTAAGCATACAAAAGCATACAAAAGCAGATATCTCTCTTTAGAAAATGTATTTATTAAAAAAACAGTTAAATACACAATTACTGGAAAAACAGAATTGTTTAAAGTGAAGGGAGTGCCGTATCAGTCCAGTGCCGTATCAGTCCAGTGCATTATCAGTCCAGTGCAGTATCAGTATCAGGTGTTTTATATGATTTATATGATCATCGACGGGATTGGGCCTCCATCACAGACACCATGCGCTCCATCAGTGAAAGCATGGCGGCTGTGTCCGTTTTTAAAGTCTGCAGCAATTCAGTATTGGTGTCTCTCCCGATCAGCATTCCGCATATACTCCAACATGTCCATGTTGGTGTCACGCTTCCTTTTTCCTGTTGTGCACAAGAACAATTATAATTAACACAAGTCTTTATTGTGTATTTGCAAAGCAAGAGTCATAAAACACAACACAGTATTGCATATGAGACTAGTACAATATCATCTAATTAAATGGCTGGTGAATGTAAATATCTCAATGTTTGCATAGCATCTGTTGTGACAAGTATATACCCAGCACATGAAACCTTACCTGGTCTGGCCTGAGACGATGAGCTTTGGCCTGAGGAGCTTTGGCCTGATGAGCTGGACGACAGTGTGGGCGGGCTGCAGGCCAGAGGTAGCTCCAACGGTAGCTCCCGGCTTGTTACACTATCGTCCATGGCCGACAGGTCTAAACAACAAAAACAAGAGAACAGTTGTTTAATCACTAACTTCTCATACTGCAGTGTTTTGTGAATCCACGCGTTAAGTTTGTTGTTGGTAACGTTTAGTAAGCCAACAGCAGTGTTTAAAAGTAGCATGCTAACGTGAGCTTATTGTTGTCAATATCATGCTAGCTGGTTAGCTTACATTACCCTAGCTAGAATAGCTACTAACGGCTGCTGTTACGAACGTAATCAGTTACTTGGTAAACTAAACAGCTACGAAATGTATAGTTGGTTTGGCAAAACATTTGAAACGTGAAACTTACCCGAATGTGTAACGTTCGATGGAGTCAGCAGCAGGGTATCGTCGACCATGGACTCCAGCATTGCTGTGGCCGAGTTCAGTGCCCCAGTGACTTGGCACGATGGTCTATCGCAGAGGACCGAGTCTAATACCTCAAAGTGAGGATTCTTCCGTTGCCGCTGCGCCCGAGGTCATTCTTTTGGTCCCTGTAGTCTCTCTTCAGCTTTTTTAGTTCATTGTTTATTTGTTCCACACTTCTGCTGAACCCTGCTGCAGCCATCTCCTTGTGGATATCCTCAAAAACTGGCTTTGTTCTCGAGGCCCCCTCCAGTTTCTTCTGGACCTCAGCTGAGGACCATACTGCGAGGAGACAGTTTGTCTCCTCCGCCGACCACTGCTTAGCTTTGGACTCCATATTTTGTTCAAATGTGTTAAACGAGTTGCTTTCACGAGCGCTGTGTTTTTTAAAAATGGCGCTCACAACATTTCCGTCGCTGTAGTTGGTCACGATAACCCCGCCCCCAGCCCCTAACGTAAGCCGGGCCCTGTTCCAGCCCAGCAAGGAGTTGGGGCCGATCGCGAACCAGTTTTCCTGGCCGAGAGCCGGCTCTTTGTCTGTGGAAACAGGAAGAACTAGTTCGCGATTGGGCACCGGCTCCGAACCGGTCCTCAAAATGCCTCGGTGGAAAAGGGGTACTAGACAGGTGAGTGCCAACAGTAGTTGTGGTGGGTCGCTGTGGGACGCTGATCTGAGCTGCTGCTCTGTAAGCAGACAGACAGACAGTCAGAGTTTACAACTACATCTGAAATGTGGAACACGTTACTATTTCACTATAACTGATGTGGTGACGCACCAATAGCTCGTAAAATCCCTTCGTTAGCGGTGCAAAAACAAACGTTTGGTGACGTCGTCTTTGCATCGGCGTGTATAAACAAACAGATCAGCTGCTCTTGCTGCCGCATTCAAGCTACAAAACGTTCCCAAGCAAACTCATGTCTAGCGTTATTTTACAGGTTTGGGCCCCCGCAGTACTACGTAACGTTAACGGTCCTCAATATCAATACAATGGAAGCTTTTAACGCACCACGCCAATGCTAACTTTAGCGCAACACGCCAATGCTAAGAAAGCAATGGTAAACTGTAACACGGCATATTACATAATATTTAGTAACTTACCGCTTCTGTGTCTGTGGTTAGCTCTCGGACTGTCGGTATTGATCCAAACTTTAGCCCCAGGTTAGAGGTATATCCTGAGCTGTAGCGACCCATGTTGTCAAAGCTCCTGTCGGTGAAGTGTGTCGCACACACAAACACACATTTACGGACGCGTGTGCGCACATTTCCATCGTAGACGCTCCGACGATGCCAGTAAATATCAGCAATTGGACTGCCAACTCGCTTTCTGTTGATTTTGGCATTTTGGTTCACTGGTTTGTATGTACATCACACTGACAGCCAACAGGTATGTGGGGATTATGTGGGCAGGACCACACAGGTGGAGCGATTTTAATGAGCCGAGATGACCCATATAAGGCACAGCAAAATTAGGTGCTGACGTCATTTAGTGGACATTCTGCAAACCGTTCGTTTATCGGGAGGATTTCTTTCAAACTGAGAAAGTGAAACAGGGAGATGGTGGTCTTTTCTGATACTGTGGGGACTTATTGACACCCCAGATACCCATTTTAGGGTTGAAAAACATGGAAAATCGATTTTTTATAAAAGTTGATTATTATATTAGACACATTGACATACTTACATGTATACCTACCTGTTGGATGGTGACTAGTAGAATAGTCAGTTGAAATACCTACCTAATACTTAGCTGTTGAGTGAAATAGTAATATAATGCAATTGTCTAGTTCCTGAAAGTTAACCTTGTATAACCTGCATATTCCAGGAGGACGATTCGCCTGAGCCAGACATCACTGACACGCCTGTTGCCCTTGTCACGGTGGTCTCCGAGAGCACTACAAGTCCAGTTGACTTCAGTCCTGCATCCATTGCTATTGTGGTAGAAGATGAGCTTGTGATGAGCAACATCCCCAGGTTGGCTAAAGCATTTGTATTGTTGTTTGGTTTGATGTATGTATTGCATTTCAGGGCTCCAGACTAACATTTTTCACTAGGAGCACAGTGGCCCCTAACTTAAAATTTTAGGGGCGCAAGCAGAAAATTTAGGAGCGCACACCGAAATCGACTTGCAAAGTTTTCCTATAATTTTCACTGTATTACTGATAAATGCAGAAACTACAATCTTATAAATTCATATTTTATTGTGCAACAGTTTTAACAACATTAACCAGTTAAACAGGCTTTTTTTCGCCACGACCGTCTCCTCACAGTCTGAGTCGGACTCATTCTCGACGTTTGTGTCCTCCGGAACATTGGGCCCTAGTTTCGTGGCGCAGCGCAGGGCGGCGCAGGGTGGCGGAGCCGGCGCAATGCAAGTTTCGACCCGCGCAGCCTCGCGCACCGTCAGTTTGGCAGTTTGGTGGATGGGTCAAGATGGGTGTGGCTGCGCAGCAGGGGGAGGCGTCACAGATTCAGCTTGGCGTAGCGGAAGTTTCGTGGCAAAAAGCCTCGCCGAGACTGCGCTGAAAGCTTGCCAGCTCCAACCTGGTCTACTTTCGGCGCAAGGCGCAAGGCGTAAATAAAGTCCATTCATTCAAGGCAAATCACAGCTGGCGGAGTGGAAGTTTGGCTGACGGCGCGCAGTGCGTACACGTCACCGAGACCTCACAGGCAGGTTTCCACAGTTCCAGGCACATTTAAATGCAATAAATAATCACAACAAACACTATTTAATGCAACTAATTGAATCAACACGTGAATTTATATCTATATAGATTGTCCCGTCACATCTGACGTCAGATCAAAGGCGGATGGCACGCGTAACGGAAACTCAGCCTCTCGGACCAAAACATCTCCCTCTCTCTCTTCTGTTTTTTATAATATCGGCATTGTTATTATTATGATACGCGCGCACAGCGCGTGATGAGCGTGGGGGAGCGGCGGCGCTGCTTCTGTCATCGGGTTGTAAAAAGACGGAACTTGCACTGAACCTCCCCTAACGCATTAAAGGAGAGGAGAGGAGCTCATTTGATTGGTGAAGATCTGAATCGGCTGTATTAATTCCAGTCCACGCCTCGTCTCCTCCTCGTCTCCCACTCACGCCTTCTTCTCCTCCCTCTTTCCCACTTGCGCCGGTGGGCGAGACGGGAGGTGTGCCTGCACGAGCCTGCGCGGTGCACGAAACTTGCAAAGTCCAGGCGGACACACCCCGTCGGCGCGGCGCAGGTGCGCTGAAAGCTGACTGCGCCTGGTCTACGAGACTAGGGCCCATTATGTTTAACACAACTGGGTAGAAAGTACGAGCTGATAGTCCGCTTCGCCGCCATTGTCCATTGTTTTGATGCCGGTATGTGAAATCTGTGGATTCGCGCGATAACCCCAAAGAACCGCCTCTTTTCACATATTAGCCTATCACAGTGGTCATTCGCCCCCCCGCTCTCACGCACATTGGCCAGCCGTCTCCTTTCTTCTTCTTTTGGAGTTAATGTCGGTTGGCAAACCAGCTCATTTTTGCATTACCGCCAACTAGTGGGCTGTAAGTTTGTCAGCAAAAAAAAAAAAAAAAAAAAAAAAAACAGCAAATTTACTGGTCGCGCATGCGCGAGTAGATTAAAAATTTATTCGCACTGTCACAGATTTAAGTCGCAAAATGCGACCATTTGGAGCCCTGCATTTGGACTACCCCAGGAAACTCATTCACACTTTTACCTTCATCCAGAAAGTGCTGATGGGACCACATTACACTTTGTGTCTATGCACATGCACACGTCTGTATGCACATACAGAAGCGAGTTTTTGGTGCCAAGTGTCTTAATGTGACAGTATGTTGAATATGCTTTAGCCCAAAGTATCTGAATGGAAGTTACACCTGGTAGGCTGTCTAACCACAAACGCTACCTAATCATGTTTGCACTTTAAAAAAAGATTACAGTTTTAATTGTTAGCAATTGTATATTTCTGTCATTTATTCACTGAAAATTCCTTTATAATGTGTAGAGCTGGTGCAAATGAAGGAGCACAAGCAGGACACACACTTTGTAATGGCCAATTCTGTGTTTTTTCTTTTTTATCACCGTGGGTCTGGGCTCGGTGACGCCTACCTGCGCACGGCTGCAGGTATTTGAGAGGCTTGAATGATTGAGTGCGGGTTGGGTGAAGTGTTGGACAAACAGTGTGGGGTGGGTGGACAAAAAAAAAGATTTTTACCACACACAAATCGCAGGCAATATGGAATGCTTTGGAGATGGAAGATGGAATGATTAAGAGCTTTTGTGTTTAAATGGAATTTTTGGAATAAAACCCTGGAACTTAAACTGTGTTTGGTGCGTAAGTCTTCAAGCCGAACCCACGCCGCCTACGGCCTTCTTTTTTGGAATTTTGGACCTTGACGAAGGCCGCTACACACTTTTTACATGTCCCTTATCCACCAAGTGGTCATTCCTTCATGGTTGCATTTTTAAAAAGTTAACAACTGTAGGTCGGAATGGTGTGAGATATGCCCTTTACAATAATGTATTTATTTATTTTTTATTTTATTTTATGAAAGAGCTCTTGGTCCTTTGTTGTAAGACTTATGCACAAAGGCCAGTGATATTATTTATTTCAGTTTTATTTATGTTTAAAATTGATTTGCAGTTTGATGAGCTGTAAGATCCTTTTAATTTGTGTACAAAGTCTTGCCAGATGTTTTACTTTAAGCACTTTAACATGCTCAGTCATGTCATAGATGGACACACACACACACTGATATACAGACACACACTCATATACAGACACCTTACCCGTTCAGGAGGTGACTGAGCTGTTTAATGTCCAGTTACATTTGCAGCAGGGTTTAAAGAAATATTGCTGTAATTGTTCATACTTGTTTGGATAAACAATGTTAATGCAAAATAAAAACAAACTGAAATTGTACCTGAAGTTGTGTGTGTGTTTAATGTAAAAATTGAGTATTCTGAACTTAAAAAAATAGTAGTTTATGAGCTGTGTAAAATTATCTTTTAGGTTACTAACCAGTATATTTTTTTAGTTCAAAGATGTTGATCAATTAAGTACCATAGCATCAGAACAAGTCATTACAAAAAAATTAAAAAAATTATACAAATTAAAACAAATGTTTTAAGTACAGTACACTCACAAATTAAAAAAAAAGAAGCACTATTTGAGTGTAAATGATTTAAAAAATGTAAGTACTCCAAACTTAAATATTCTAACTTATTTACTCAAAAACTTTGAGGTAATCGGTTTCCACAAAAGTTTTGAGTATTCTGAACTTATTCGGGTTTACAGTGCAGAATTCTGACTTTATTCTCAGAATTCTGACTTTAATCTCAGAATTCTGACTTTAATCTCAGATTTCTGACTTTAAAGTCAGAACTCAAAAACAGAATTCACATGTGGCCCTAATCCTCTTCCGTAAGCGCTTGTCGACCGTTGTGGAGAAATACGCGTCTGGTCTGAACAGGGGGGGGCAACGGATCGCGCGCCGTGCCGCTTCTGCAGCCGGTGTGAACCTACTTGTTCGGCCCCAGTATAAACAGTTCGCTTGCGTAACAGAATTGCTATTGCGACATCCAGTGGACACATTTAGAACAGCAGTTTCTTTTATAGAAAAATTGCAGCTATTTTTATACTTTGGAAATCATCACTTACAGGCCGTAAGTTTGACACCCCTGCTCTTTGTAATAACAACCAAAAAAAATTATAAAAGACATTTTACTTACTTGAATCTGATAAATCCAGTCCAGTGAAACAAAGAGATGTTGTTTGAAGGAAACTGAGAGGTTGAGTGAGTTCATGGCCATAAGGCGGGACTTATAAACAAATGTACGATCCAATAGCATTGTGAGTCTGAACAATAAGACCCAATGACTGTGTAAATGTGGTAAAAAATAAGATAAAAAGATAAAATATACCAGTTTTTTAGGATGGCCAAAGGTAACGTAATTTTACAACAAGGGGTGTTACTATATGGCTGGTGATTGGGATGCAGGTTTCATTTAACATAATAAGTAGAGAGCATAGGCTAAGCCATTTACATTTAGGACATTTAGCAGATGCTTTTGTCCAAAGCAACTTACAATCCAGCTGCCTGGAAAACATTTCTTCCCTGAGCACTTGGTCCACAACCTATCATTTCCTTCAGGTTATGAACTACAATATAAAAAGCATATTTATATTTTATTTTCAGAATGCCACTGGCAAGGAGCGAGCTGTGACATCAGGAAGCCCTCTGAATGCTCAGAAGAGACCGTCCAAGAGATGTGCACACCTCCCATTGGATGTACGCAAGGATCTAGTTGCACATTTCCCACGGAAGACAGGGAGAGGACGCTGCAGACACTGCAATAAAGGATACACCAACATGCAGTGCAGCAAGTGTGATGTTCGGCTTTGTTTTTTAGAGGACAAGAACTGTTTTTGGGACTTTCACCACCAATGAAAGTCAGTCATGAAAAGAAAAGAAGAAGTTGCTCGACAAAGCTAGAGTTAAATCTTGTTTATTTTTTTTTGTAATAAATGAATTCATAAAAAATATGACTGATGTGTGATTATTTTTAATGTTATATACCTTTATGGGGCTAAGTAAGCAATCAACCCTGCAAATTAACCCTTAGTTGTTCAACATGAGTACAAATACAGGAATTCTGCTCCCAACTAAGCCCAATGTTGCAATACAACATTTCTCTAAAATCATACATAACATTTTTTTTTTTGAAAAACTCTTTCATTTCTGCATCTCGTCCTCGCCTTCAGCATATTTGTGCCCCGCCTGGAGGCACCAGAGATTATACGAAACCTTGTAGAGTTCTTGTTTAGAACCACAAAAAAAACTGCTGGGTCCATGTTGTGGCTTGGTCATTCTGTCACGGGTGTACTAAGATTGAAGGAGGTATGGACCCAAATGCAGTTAAAATGTTTATTTAAATAATAAGCTAACAAAAAACAAAGTCCAAAAACTCAGGGAGACCACAGGGGCAAAAACAAGATCAAAAAACAAAGAACAAGATAATCCAAACGGTGAACAGAACTCACAAACAGTAATCCAGACAAGACCAGGAGACACAGGCAGGACAGATCTGAGGGGTATTCCATCAAACTCGCTAAGCGCAAAGCCGGGCTAATCTCAATAAGCCTCGCTACCTTTAGCGAGAGTTTCGTTCCATCAACGTGACTTGAGGCACTCTCCGCTAAGTAACCATAGGAATTTATCCGACCAAACTAGCCTGCCCCGGGGCAGGCTAACCATCAGGCTTACTTTAGCGGGGGTTTCAGAGAAGTCCGTCTGTCGGAAACAACTGTACCAGCAGAAGGTTCCGCCAAGCCTAGTCCTCGTGATTTCGTCACGTGAAAGACCAAAAATTACCAAAATTACATATATGAAGTACAAACAGACTATATTTTCATCAAGCGTCTAAAAATACATGCTTGCAATTAAAAAAATATGAATAAATCGTTTATTTTGTTTAAGACCGACTGGCCATATGATTATTTAAAGCCCCCAGTTTGGTGAGTGGTGATGCACCTGCCCTCGAATGTGGGCATCGCAGGTTCACATCCCGGCGAGGACATTTCATGTGTGTTTTTTGTTTTTTTTGCCTGTCTTTAGATCAGAGAATTAGACCAACATTTTACCTTAACTATAAACCTTACCTATAAATATGTCATACAATTTCCCGAGAACCCAAATATAACTTGCAAAAACATGATAGGCATAAAGATGTTATTATTAATAGCATGTTATAGATCCCAATGACAAAGGCATTGCTGCATGCAATTTTCAGCCACATAAATTCCTTTCAGGTGAGTTCATTAATAGATTCATTGAATGTGTTCATTGAATTGTTGAGATAAATGAGTTGGTCAATGTAGATGCATTTACTAGGCCTATCTAAAAAAAGACAGAAAGAGAGAGAGAGAGACAGAGAGAGAGAGTTCCAGCCAAAGAAATAAGTTTCACTAAGTTCCATAGACGGGAGTTGAACCGTGGCCGGCCGCGTGCAAAGCCGGCGCGTTACCTCTACACTATCCTGACGTTCAAGAACTCTTTGTCAGTGTTATATTAGAGCATGTTACTCTTAACGGTACTTCCGTTTTTAATCGCTTGGCAATTCTTGCCCAAGCAGCCTCGCGATTTTTATTTATCACTACAGTATTCCCTTTATTGGTTATGATGGGTTTGTACTCCTCGTACAGTTCCATCCATAATTTTTGCTCTGGTCTTTTCTGCCATTTTCTCGATGATTCGACATTCACGATTCTGATCTGGCTTCATATCCCGTGAACGTGCGTAACACACAACAACGTTAACCTGGCTTGAATTAGCCTCAACAAGGCGCAGCTGAAATGTGTTAATGGAATGGGTTTAGCCGCAAGTGGAAGTTGGCGTTAGTTCTAACCAGGCTTAACCAGGTAAGCGCCGCTTTAATTAGCGAGTTTGGTGGAATACCCCTCAGGTGGTGAACACACATCCGGGATAAAACAGACGACCAAGCAAAGACAGAAAGGAAAAACACAGACTAAATACACCAGGGTTGATTAAGTTTGACGACAGACAGGTGTGGAGACACAAGGGCAGGCAATGGTGATTTGGGAAAACGAGAGGCAAGGCTGACGAGACAGTGAGACACAGCTGGGAGACAAAAAAGGAGGGAAACCAAGGCAGGAAGTAAAAGGACGTGACAACACAAGACAAAAGGACCACAATATAACCCAAAACCAAAACAACAAAAACCCAGTCATGACACTCCTTGTCACTGTCGAGGATGCTGCAATATGTCCTTCAACGACTGCGAGGAACCTTCGCGTGATACTGGGCGACCAACTGATCGCACAGCTAACATCATCGGTGACCTGATCCTGCACATTTTCCCTCTACAACATCCGCAGGATCCAGCCTTTTCTCACAAGGGAAGCAGTACAGCTCTTGGTCTAAACACTCGTCATCTCCCGCCTCGACTACTGCAACTAGCTCTGGCTGGACTCCCTGCCTCCACGACCAAACCTCTGCAGTGTATCCAGAACGTGGCGACTCGTATTCAACCTGCCAAAGTTCTCCTATATGACCCCTCTCTTCCGCGAACTCCACTGGCTCCCTGTAGCAGCTCACATCAGATTCAAGACGATGGTACTGACCTACAAGGCTGTCAACGGAACCACCCTGACCTACCTCCAAACACTAATCAGATTCAACGCCATAGCTAGAGCATTCTCCTCAACCACCTCAGCTGGCCGATTGGTACGCACCATCGCTTAAAGCAAGCAAAGGCTCCACATCCAAGTCACAACTTTTCTCCGGCCTTGTGCCGCAACGATGGAATGAATTCCAGACTCTGGTCCTCAGTGGTGGAACGAACTCCCGACCAATGTCAGGACAGCAGAGATATTTACCATCTTCTGAAAAAGGCTCAAGACTCACCTGTTCAGACTTCACCTCGACTCTGCATAGCATGACCCACTTACAACCCCCCCCAAAAAAAGAAAGAAAAAATCTTACCTATAGCACTTTCATCACAGCACTATTGTTCTTAAGATATGTTTGCTGTACAGCTACTACTTTATTCAGCTACTACTTTATTCAGACGAGGACCTATCACTTTTTTCTATTTTTTAGCTCTTACTTTATCGGCAATGATATGTTGTGGTTTCTTTCTTTTGACAAATGTACTTATAGTAAGTCGCTTTGGACAATAGCATCTGCTAAATGCCCTAAATGTAAATGTGACAACTGCACATCTTCCATAAGAGACTGTTTAGACTTCACATGGACTCTGCTTAGCCTCCTCCTCCTACCACCAGCATCCTCCAACCCCCAAAAAAAAAAGCTTTGACAATTTTTTCAACAAGGTTCCTAGACTCTTGACAGCGCAACATCCGTCTATGTACGCTATATAATTTAGACATTTCTTGTTGCTTTGACACAAAATGCATACAGTTAACACAAATTTAATATACTTGAACTCCTTTTACACACAAGTTCAACCAAGACCAAAACTATGGATTTTTACTAACACATTTGCAAATGCTTTCACACTGTATGCCAGAACAGATAACATAATTTTAAACAACAGTATAAGCAGACTCTAAGCCTGTCTATACTGTTGTTGTTGTGTTTTACGTTCTGCTTTTTGTACTTCTGGTTAGATGCTCATGGCATTTCATACTTGTTCTCTGCACAATGAAAATAAAGCTGAATCGAATCGAATCTAAACAATTTATAGGTTAAAGTCAAAGTGAACAGCTGTTCAGATTGTAGATTGAAACACAAATATATTGCATGTATTTTTTCCATTGCTACTGAGAAGTAGCTGATTGAAGTCATGCAAATAGATCAATCACAGAGAATCCCATCTAGGAAAGACGCTCAGGTGTTGAGGTTCTTTCAATCACATGATCATATGGTATCCAGTAAAAGAGGACCTCTTTGGGCTGATTCTGTGTGGAAAAGGAATATAATATATAATATAATAATATAGAGCAACACAAAGAAAGTAAGAAAAAATGCCTGCACCAGGGAGAGGAAGACGAGTACCAGGACAAGGGAGAGGAAGACGAGTTCCATGTTATCTTGCAGTAATGTCACGTTGCAAATAAGCCTTTACTGCAGCAGTTCTGTCTCTGTCTTTTTTTTCATAAACCGTATGTTCTATATAGCTACTCTGAGATGGGTCATTCATTTTTTGTAATGAATTTCTGCAGCAAAAGAAACAAAATGTGTGCATTTACTAAATCCAACAAAACAAAAATGTAGAGAGGCTTAAAGAAACTGCGGTGCAAAAGACAATCTATGATCTCTACAATATACTGTATTGTATAAGGGCAGACCTGACACATACAATAATGCAGTTTCTGTACTTCCATCTGATGTTAGTGTTTTTATGACATTGTGTTATGACTGACCCAATGTTCCTGTTGGAAGAGAACATGTGTTAGTGTTTGGTAGACATAGTGTATTGTTAGTGTATTATTGTATTTTGAAAATAAGTGTTTGAGTTTAGTTTACAATGTGTGATTTTGAGCATGAAATTCATCGTTTTGCCAATGCCAAATTGTTGCTTGAAACTTTCTTGTGAAACCCTTACTGTCCCGATAGTGATATACTTATGCTTACTTACTTACGTACTTATTGTAAGTCACTTTGTATAAAAAGTATATATGTTTTCAATAGTGCTGTCAATCGATTAAAAAAAAATTACTAATTAATCGCACAATTTGCCGTAATTAATCGCAATTAATCGCTTTCTTTCTTCTTAAGAATAAAGTATGTTATAATGGATATTTAAATGTAAAATTATGGAATTTATGTAGAATCAACACAAAGGAAGTATTTAAATTGTTAAATAGCAGCTTTTTTAACTTTAAGCACAGATTCTCTCATGTGAACTACAGATTTCCAAAGAAACCATCAAGGCCAAATTAACTGTCAGCTTGAAAAAGGCATATTTCTAAAATGCAGAGCCGAACATTTCAAAAAGTCCACAATAGAACATGCAAATATGGAAAAAAGAACAAGGAAATATTCTGCTGTGAAGTCTGAATGATAAATGCTTTTCACCCCATAGAACAACAAGTCAGCTTAGTCCTCCTTTACATTCAGCCCGTTACTGAGACAGACCAGTCTGTTTACATTGTCAGAGGACAAAGCAGCACACGCCACATCTAGTGTTTCTCACGTAAAAAAACTGCTCGGTGATCGCTCGCCACGACCCCCCCCCCCCCCCCCCCCGCTGACGCCGCAGTCTCAGCCAAAATCTTAAGGCCTGATTATGCTTCCGCGTAGTGATCACGCAACGGCAACGCAACGGCCACGCAGTTGCTTGGAGAACGTGATGGTTCTGCGTTGGGTTTACGTGTCGAAATGCAATTCAACGCCACACCGGTAGAGGGTGCTATGGTTTTTTGTAAAGCCTGACCGACCGACCGAGACTCTTGTGACGTATATCGTCTAGCCTCGATAGCCTATTTGTTTACCTTCCGGCTTCCTCCTAGTCACAGTGAACGATGGAGACCGATACAGAGAGACTGCTGGCATTGGAGATCGAAATTATCGAAGCCGAGGAAGAAATACTTCTATTGCAAATAAGGGGCGCGACAAAGACGACAAAGGAGACAACAGCGGAGGTGGTCTGTACGTCCTTTAAACGTGCCGAGGCAGAGGACAGGCGAATATGTGACTCTTGTCCGACCAATGCGAGATCTGGACCCAGAGACACACTTCAAATATTTCCGAATGTCGGCGGAAAGGTTTGACGACCTACTTCGGCGTGTGCAGCCCTTCATACACCATCAGAGCACACACAACATGCCCGTCGATGCCGCTGAAAGACTGGCCGTGACGCTGAGGATTTTGGCTTCGGGTGGAAGCCAACAGGCTGTAGCGGCAAGCTACAAACTAGCTTCCTGCACGGTGTCCGGCATTGTGCCCGAGGTGTGCAAAGCGTTGTGGGAGGCATTGCAGCCAGAATTCCTGCCCTGTCCCACTACTAGCCAGTGGGAAGCTATTGCTGGTGACTTTTGGCGCCTCTGGAACTTTCCAAATTGTGTTGGGAGTTTAGACGGAAAGCATATCACCATCAAGGCACCGCCGAATGCCGGGAGTGATTACTTCAACTACAAAGGAACTCACTCCATCGTCCTCATGGCTACTTGTGCAAGATATCGCTTCACCATGGTGGACGTTGGAGGGTACGGACGGGAGAGCGATGGTGGTATTTTCCAGCGCAGCACATTTGGAGAAATGTTGCTCAAACAAACACTGAATCTGCCCCCGCCAGCTGTTTTTCCTGGCACCATGACCAAGGCCCCACACCTGATCGTCGCTGATGCTGCTTTCCCTCTGCACAACAATATCATGCGCCCCTATGGAGGTATGTAACACACTATATTCCACACACTTTACATTGTCCATTAAAACCATAACATCTCATGTATGTGATTGTGCTGCATTTTCTCTTTTCGTGTATTGTCAAATATTTGTAAATGTGGTACAATCATGTTACTAACTTGCAATATTTGTTTTAATAGGGAGACAATTGGGAATAGAAAAGAAGACCTTCAATTACCGCCTCTCCAGAGCCAGACGGGTCATTGAAAACCCCTTTGGAATCATGGCAGCACGGTGGCGAATTCTGGGCCGGCTGATTGAGTTCCAACCTGACAAGGCTGTGGATGTCACCAAGGCGTGTGTTGTGCTTCATAACTACCTGTCCTACACAGACGCAGCGAATGCACCAGAAAGCCGCTATGCACCACCCTAATTTACAGACACAGAATCTGGCGGAATTGTACAGCCTGGTGAGTGGCGCAGGGAGGTGGATGGAGATTCAAACCTGACACCCGTAAATCGTCAAGAGATGACCAGTCGCCGTTCTGGCCCAGCTGCATTGGGTGTACAGGAGGCCTTGACGAAATTCTTTCTGTCGCAAGAAGGAACTGTGCCATGGCAGGCTGACATTGTCTCACGTGGCACACTTGAACAGTGATGCTTATAAACTTGTGTAAATAAACATCCACAATTTTTCTGAACTTGGTGTTTTATTTCTTTGTGCAAAAAGCAACAAGGTGCAAACAATAAAATAAAACAAGGTGCAAACAATATAAGTATTAAAGTTTAGTTAAAAAGTTAAAGTGTAATGAGTCAAAAGTTAAAAGTACTAAAAGTGAAAAGTTACAAGGTGCAAACAATGAAATTAAATAAAAACAATATAAAATATCACACAAATTCTAGGACAACAACTATTTACAAACACAATGAGCTATATACAAGTGCAAAAAGGCAATGATTTCAAGCTTTGCAGGAGTGAACTACCTCCCATTAACATAAATGCCTGTCAGTAAATGACAATGAAGTTATAATGGCAAATGGCTGCAAAATGTGAATATTTACATGGGTTGTGTTTGTGCTAATGCTTCAGTCTTTTTAATGTCTTCTCGTAGTAGCATGTATAGATTGTCCATGGAACCAGACCTAAACTGTGGTGCCACCCTCCGCAGCATGTCCACCACGATCAGGCCGAACCGTGAGAGCTCTTCCGAGGATGCTGCCACCCTTTCCTCCAGTTCAGCTCTTCTTGTTTTTAGCTGCTCCAGGTCAGCCAACCGCTGGTTGATGTAGTCATCATTGTGCTCCTTCCTCTTCCTCTTTTGGCCCACCCGGGGCAGTGGAGACTGACCTGGGGAGCCTAGGGATGGCCGGGGCAGTGGAGACTGACCGGGGGTGCCTAGGGATGGCACAGCTGGTGGACAGGGGAGCTGGGGAGACACTGGTTCTTCTCGAATGTCTTGTGGTGGCAGGGAGACAGACGATGTTGATGGGGTAGGCTCAGGTGATGATGATGATGGGGTAGGCTCAGGTGATGATGATTGGGGAGACTCAGCCGATGGGGGAGACTCCGACAAAGGACACGGTGGCAGACTGGATTCTGTGGGGGTGGGTGAGGTCTGTGGTAAACAGAGAACAAAGGCAAAAGTTACATACAATGTGCTAAAACAGAAGATAGGCTAGTTGGTCGTCGTCGCTGTCCATTCTGGTCATTACATACGGATAACTAGCGAGTAAAAAACTGTTTACAGCCATGAAGGCACACTTTACATATATTTTGTTGCCAATCAGTCGAAACACTCATCGTGAACACAATAGGATAGGGTTTGATGAGATTGCTAGTGTGCTAGCAAGCCCAAACAAAGGCACGCATGGTCACGTAACAATGCTTTTGATTACATACGGACTACTAGCGAGTAAAAAAAAGTTTACAACCATGAAGGCAAAAGTTATATATATATGTTGTTGCCAATCAGTCGAAGCATTTATCACACCGTGAACACAATAGGCTATGTTTTGCACTCTGACGAGACTGCTAGTGTGCTAGCTAGCCCAAACAAAGGTCGACCAGACAGATATTTACCTTGGCAGGAAAATTCGATGAGGTGGCCCGGCGTTTGATATGCGGGCATAACCAGGAGAGCATATGGTAAATGGGAGGGACTTTCTTTCCCCCCGCATCGCCGCTGCATGTGGACATCTGTTTTCGGACACGAGTGAACCGGTCCCTCACATTATTCCACTTCAATTTACATTCCTCCACTGACCACCCGAGGTTCTGAGAGATCTGCTCCCACGAGTTGACGGACATTTGGTGGTAATTTCTCGCAGACACCTCGTACAGGTTCGTGTGCTTGCGAACCTCCTCCGCCAGACGCTCTTCCAGGTTGTTCATTTTCACTCGACCAACTAAACAAAACTGACTCGAAGATTTTTAAAAATGGTTTATGAGTGGAAACCGGATAGCGGTCTCCAGCGGATGTAGTTAGCGGACCAATCACAGCCAATGCCGCTGCGTTGGTGTTGCGTTGGCGTTGCGTCGCCTCAACGCGCGTCGAGTATTTTTGGGAAGTGCACGTCAGGCCCTTGCGTTGGACGCAGGGGGGTCCGCAAGGACGTAAGGGGTCCGCAAGCCCCCTTGCGTTGTGTCGACGCGGAAGCATAACTCAGCCTTTACGCTGAACTCTTAAACCTGATGGCTAATGGCTTTGGGGCACACGTCGTCATAGGTCTTACGTCAGCCGCCACGGGAAGTAAACAAAACACAGCTGCGTTAATTTAGTTTGAAAAAATGAACGCGTTAAATATTTAATAATTAACACAAAGATTAATGCGTTAATTTTGACAGCACTAATTTTCAACAATGTCATTGCTCCACACATTAAAAAGCTTTCTGAGAATAATCTGACACATTTTCACTGGATGTAAGCTTTGAAAAGTGACTGTTTGATGAAATCCAATTCAATTAATTCATGTCTCATTTGATGTTAGTCAAATGACAGCAGAGAGGCCAATCCCATACAGAGTACCTGCTTAAGATGATGACATTTGTCCTCATTAGGATGCTCCTTACCCCATCCTCACTGGCTAAACATATGCAATCTTCCTTCATTTGGCCAGTATGTGATGCCACCTCCTCCATTTATGTTGAAGCTGTAATCTCAATCTCTCTCACACAAATCATTTCATTTAGAATGGTCAGTAATAGCCAGGGAAGTAATAATCACACTCAAATATTAATCTCTGTTGCTGAGACAAAGCAATGAATCAAAATCCTTGACTTGTCTTTCCGGAGTCCCTCCTCCTCTGTGGCACGCAGCAGATCACAATGACAAATTATTTTAATTTCCCTTCACATGAAAGAGGGCTGGGTTTGAGTCAGGGCTTTGAATAACAATGTCCAGATGGTTTGGGAATAATGTGATTTTCTAAAGTAAACTACTGAGCTTTTACTTCTTATTACTCAGCCATGCTTTTACCAATGCAACCCTCTCCAGTCATTTCAGGGGTTGAAGTCAGCTACAGTTATTTGGTTCAGTGAATGTTGTTTTTTTTTCTTGCTAAGAGTGCGAAGAGACAAATAAAATGGACAATGTGTGTCCCTGAACTGGGTTGATGGGTCTGCGTGCTCTAACTTTTAAACATGGATGATAAAAAATTACCACTTTCATCATAGTTGACATAAACTGATTTAAAAATCTGATATTAAATAGGCCGGAATAACTTCAATTGTCATTCAAAATATGAAAAATTCACGAGCAAGGACCACACCTTCAAAAAGAAGCATTTTAAAGATTTGTTACAATAAAACATGATTGATGTGCAAGGCTTGAATTGCTTGCACCTCCTCTGCTTTCCCAAATTCATGGTGGGGAAGCTTTGATAGGGAGTGCATTGTAACTAGCATGATGAACCCCACAAAACCTTTTGAGATTAGACTGAGTTGATATGGAACCTTAAGATCTGAGCAGATGTAGTGGAGATATGCTTGGGAGGACAAGTGGCCCATGTATTGAGTGTCTTTTTCCTAATTTTATTAGGTAGAATTAGCTATTGTTGTACAGTTTATATTTATATGTATTATGTTTTGTCTGTTGTGATGCTTTTATTTATGTTTTTATTAATGTTTTGTAAGGTGTCCTTGGATGTTGTGAAAGGCGCTGTTTGCATGGGTTTCTTAGGCAGGGTCCCCAAATATGTTGATGTGTAGATTGGTGATAAATGAATCTTCGGAGTAAGCAGGTGGAATGAGAATTATCTTTATTTAAACAGATATCAAAGCCTGCGTCCGAAACCGTGCGTGGCCACACTCAGTTGTTCCGAATCCCTGGCAGAGTCCTTCCTAGAGTCTCTGCACCTGTTCCACCTGGGAAGTCCTTTCTTGCTCTCGAATCTAAGGAAATCCAACTCTCGCTACCACATGTCTGTCTATTAGAGCTCTACTACCTGATCAGCCTTCTTTTCCCTCATCCTGTGACCTTAGTAAATTCATCCTCTTCTCCTCCAATGGAAGAGAGAGGTTGCCTGGCGCTCCATCCTGAAGCTATATTTTGTACTTATAAGGTCATGTTTTGCTCAGCCATTTCGGTGGCAAAATGATACTTGCTTATATGGGCTTTACTTTCTAAAGCTGGTGTGTAAAGCAAACACAAAGAGAGACATCACTAATTTATGCCTCAGGGCCAGACAGCTAAGCTTAATTTACAGCTAGGCCTCCTCTCATCTTCCTCCTAACCTAAACATTCCTTACACCTTTGCTTATGCAACATCTAGATATAATTAAGTCCCAACTAGAATGTGTTGTTGTTGTTCAACTGACCGTTGAACTGACCAGATACTTCATATTCCCCTCTTCGAGACCCAATTGGTCTTGAAAGAAAAACCTGTCAACTTGGTAGCAGTGCTTGTCTGTTTACAACAAGGTCCTCCTCATCCAATTCCTATTACTAATTTCAGAGTCCTATTTTGAACTTCAATTTGGGGTCAGCTAATTAACTAATTTGCTATTAAGGTCCTATATCACCTTATTTTTGACTATTTTGAGACTAGGTAAGCTAATCATTTATTCTACTAAGATTGAATTCGGCTAACCTTAGCCCCACCTGTAGGACTCCCGCCAGGTACACTCCTTTCCAGCAAACTCTAAAACGTATACCTCATTCTAAAAATTCCCGCTTATGGCTTCTTAGGTGTAACTGTAAAGGAGTCCCAAAAGTCAGCTGTCGCTTCCCATTCCAAAAACCACTCTTCCTAAAGAAAAGCAAAATGAAATAAGAAACCTCACTAATCAACTGGAAGAATCCACACCTTCAAGCCGATCCAGGCGCAAAAGCTCCTTTTATAATTACCGATTACCAATTACTAGGGGTGTGACGATACACTCGGCTCACGAGACGAGACACAGATAGCACAGATTTTACGAGCTATTGCAGCGTCACGACATCAGTTATAGTGAAATAGTTATGTGTTCCACATTTCAGATGTAGTTGTAAACTCTGACTGTCTGTCTGGCTGTCTGTCTGCTTACAGAGCAGCAGCTCACATCAGCGTCCCACAGGGACCCACCACAGCTACTGTTGGCACTCACCTGTCTAGGAGGACTCTACAGGCTCCTTACCCAAGTAAAGGTGTGTAGCCTGACATGTAGCCTACTTGAGATCAGGTTTAACAGCAACTACTAGTAGTTGTGCAGATGTGTATTTCTATTATGTGATATCATGGGTTTCATTCCTCCATACAACTCTGTTACAGCTACTGTGTCCTGCAAGGACTTTGGTGTTGGCACAGCCATGGTTCCAGACCTGTTTCACAACCACTCCAATAAGGAGACCATCAAAGAGAGCTCGCCTGGACCCGGTAGAGGAGGAGGATACTTTGGAGGGCAGCTCTTCCTTGACTTCAGAAGAGCTTGATATGACCCTGCAGAGTCGGCCACAAACAGTTTGCGTTTGTGTTCTGAGATAACTGTGAACTTCAACTGCTGATTAATTTGACAATAAAGTCTTTACAGTAATTGTAAAATGTGTCATGGTTAATATTACTGAAGTAATGGTCAGGAAGACTGCATAATATGTTGCATAGAGGGATTTATTTTTTATAAACACAATTGATAAACAAACAACAGACTGCTGTATTCCTCTTACGTGTAAAGCACCATAACCAGCTGTATATTTCATGCGTTTTGGAGAGAGAACATTCAGACAGACAGTTCCAACCAGGATGTTCCACCATGCAAGCCTCTTCCTCCTCCAGCTGCTGCATCCGTCTTCTTACCTAGTGTCAATCATGATAATCGTCATGTTATGTGAATAATAACCTCAATAGACAACTTGGTGTAACAAAGTAACACTACCCGTGCTGTCTCCATGCAGCAGACGTGTTCGGTGTCTGAAGGCTGTTGCCCAATTCCCACATGGTCACCTAGATGATCTTTATGTGTCAAGTTTTTAATCCCGTTAATCTGATGTAAACAAACTGCCCAGGACGCTGTTTTCATCCGTTTAAATATAATGTTCCCCATTTGGAAAACATGCAACTGTGAACTGTCAACAACACGGCACTACTAACGATATTAATTGTTGCCAAAATAGCTCACAGATACGTTACTTATAGAGCGAAGAATGCAGCATTAGCGTCATTGAGGCTAGCGCTAGCTACGCTAACACACATCGAGTTACCGTCCAAAACGTTACACAGACATGTTAACTAACCATCCAGGTTCGTCCTGCTGCATCCGCGGCGTAGAACTTCTACAGGAGCTGGTCCTGGTTCTGGGTCGGAGTCCGGTTCGAAGCGGTACGGCTGGACCGCTGTTAGTTTGTAGCGTAGAACCATAACCATGGCAACAAGCTGGACGCGGACAGCACGGGGCGGAGAGACACAACCACTTCCTCAGTAGGAGCGGGGTCGGGGGTCATCTCATTAGCATACGGCTACACCCCGACAGAATCACCCGTTTGAAAAAGTGGGGTAAAAATGCTGAAAATGAGGAGTGTGATCCACTCCGAAATACATGTTCCGATTGTTTTTTCCAGTTCAGGAATTCAAAGACCAGGTTTGGAGACATCAATAACTTATATTAACTTGTGGAAAAATAGCATAATAGGGCCCCTTTAAAGAATCACTGCGACAAAATGAGGCAAAACACCATCCCAATTTTTTTATATGATTTTAACAAGACTATGATCTTTCAAAAAAAAAAAAGTTTGGACCTGATACTTCTCATTTTTTGGAATATGGCTCCGAAGTTGGGCAGAGATGTGTTTACTTCCATTTTTGAGCCTTAATATCTGTGAAACTAATCATCTAAGAGAAATCATATTTTGTAGAATGTTTAAGCTAACACCAGAGATAGAGGCAGAAGTGATAGAAGTCTTTTATCTGCAAAAATGGGAGCTCAGCCAATGCTACTTCATTTCGACAAGCCACATTTTGGGAGAAGTTTAAGTACCTACCATACTAGGTTATCAGAGAGCTACACCCCTGATATTCCATGTCTGGAGGCTATTAGTAACATATATACACTGTAGAAATTTTGAAGGCCACAAGTGAGATAGTTTTCCAGATATTGCTGTTAAAAAATGGCTTTTCAGAGTATGATGCCAAAAACCGTCTAAACTACCCTTCATTCAATGATGTTTCATGAGAAAACTATTGACAGTAGAGACCTAATATTTTGGATTTTTCCTATTAACAAGTGCGTCTTTGTACTAGATTTTTTACAGGACATTCTGAGATGGTCAGGTGGGAGGCATTTGATGAAATGACACAGAATGACCCTGGTCAAATCACACACCCCAACATGAGCAATTCGCTCCTCTACTTCAGCAGGCCGGCTTGTACCACCATCGCTGAAATCAAACAAATGTCGCTCAGCAAAGTCCAGACTCTTCTCTGTTCTGGTCCTCAGTGGTGGAAGGAACTCCCGACCAATGTTAGGACAGCAGAGTCACTTGCCATCTTCCGAAAAAGGCTCAAGACTCACCTGTTCAGACCGCGACTCTGCAAAACATGACCCACTAAAAAAAAAAAAAATAACAACAGCATTCATATGTT
This sequence comes from Eutrigla gurnardus, assembly GCF_963514095.1. NCBI lineage: Eukaryota > Metazoa > Chordata > Actinopteri > Perciformes > Triglidae > Eutrigla > Eutrigla gurnardus. The sequence goes on along the minus strand of NC_139929.1, from coordinate 23,661,872 downwards.
CTTACCTATAGCACTTTATCACAGCACTGTTGTTCTTATGGTATATTTGCTGAACAGCTACTACTTTACTCAGACGAGGACCTAACACTTGTTTCTATTTTTTAGCTCTTACTTTATAGGCAATGATATGTTGTGGTTTCTTTCTTTTGACAAATGTACTAATTGTCGCTGTGGACAAAAGTGTCTGCTAAATGCCCTAAATGTAAATATAGATAAAATATATAATATAATATAAAATACAGTTTCTTTTTCTTCATATTTTAGTGACAACATTCCTTAGTTTGTAGTAGATTTGTGATTTAAGACTTGATAAAATTACAATTAATTTAACTTGATAAGATAGTCCGGTAACACATTATTTGAATGGGGGTGAATAATCATAATCGTGACATGACACCTGTCATGAACATTAATGAATGCTTATGACAGTTGTCGTTAAGTGTCATTCGGTAAATTATGTCACCTTTGATGCAAAGCTGACATTGTTTGAGATGTCTTTGTTATGACAACCTGACATAAGCCAAGACAACATACCCTGTCATAAACATGACATAGTAGACCTCACTGTCAAACTTTAAAAAACTATTTAGCTTTATATGATAAGATGACATTAAACTGTCATATGTGGTTCATTTTGACATTAGCTGTCACAAGACCATTATGATTGTGTCCTAAATATTTTGCCTTTCGTTATGATGTTATTAAGTGTAACTACAGTGCCAAATGAGTTTATAACTGTCATATATAATTTGAACCTGTCATTAAGTGTAATTACATAGTTAAATCGGTTCATGACTGTTTTCTATGAATTCAAGTAAAGTGGAACAATTTTAACCTTTTATTAAGATGTCATTAAGTGTAATTACATAGTTAAATCGGTTCATAACAGTGTCATGACTGTTTTCTATGAATTCAAGTAAAGTGGAACAATTTTAACCTTTCATTAAGATGTCATTAAATGTAATTACATAGTTAAATCAGGTTATAACAGTGTCATGACAGTTTTCTATGAATTCAAGTAAAGTGGAACAATTTTTCATGGATCCAGACTTGAATATGCGGAGGGCATTCTTGTAGCGGCGGATAACTCCATCCGTTGTGGTCACTTCACAAAACAGAAAAACAAACATAAAAAGTCATCTTTTTTCAGCCATGCATTGGCATTGTTAATCTGGCACCCAATAGGTCCTGTAGTACTAGCAGATGAGAAATGATCCTACTTATCATACTGCTGGTTTACTGTGCATCCTCCTTCTAGGTTGGTTATATTAGATTTAGCTCCTTAACTACCTGCCTCTGTGGGCAGCAATATCTGCCATCTCCAGCATGGAAGGAGGACGCCAAGCAAGTAACGTCCTTTCTTACCTGCCTCAGAAGCTGTACCAAACATAACCAGCTTGGGTAGAGGATGCACAGTAAACCAGCATGGTACAGTAAGTAGATTTTTTTCTTATCTGTTTCAGAGGCTAAATATCTAACAAAACCAGAGAAGACCACAGAATAACCTGTGGAGAACGAGAAAGCTATACATGGCTGTAGAGATCTAAATCATTGATTTTTAGAGAGAATACTAAAATATAACATTAAAGTGGGACATGGATATAACATAGCAACTCTTAGGTCCCATCTAATTATTATTAACTAAGCCCATGGTGGTAGCAGCGGCGGCGCCAGGGTGGGGCTTGGTTAGGCTATAGCCCCATCGAGAATTGTGTTAGCCCTACCATTAGCCCTACCATAAAACCACCAAGAAAAAAACAACAAAATAACCAAGAAAAGTGCGGAGTCCAACAGCACCACCACGTCACGTCGTAACGGCATTCAGGCAGCTGCGATGACAACTGTCACTGATCTGGGTTCATTAACAGACTGTACTGTCCGTACGTCAACGTCACTCATGTGAGCCCGCTTTTAGTGTATGCTCGACACAGAGACAGTAGGCTACTAGTTTGTAAGCTAGCTGGCTCTAGCAGTTAGTGTTAGCGGCTTATAGTCACTCATGTTAAGTTAATGTTAGTAAGCTGGTCAAAATCTATCAGTTGAAAATTAAGCATAAGAATATTGCGCAAATAAGTTGACTAAGGCATATGATTTTAATCATATTTCACATATTAAACAGTAAATATAAGCAGATATTTCAACACAGAAATGTACTTAAACATTTCATAAATCTCCCGCGATATGAAATGTTGAAAATGTCGGAGAATATTGTTTAGATAATATCTAATGTGATTGGAAGGAAAGGTAATCAAAATTGTCTCCCAACGCAAAGCTGCTAGAATCACTTTTATTTCCATATCGATTAGGTTGACGATGAAAGGACGGCACATTTTTTTCAGAGTTGGTTCAGATTCCGGAAAAAGGCGGAGACATGTAGGGAGAAACTCACGGTTTGTTGAAGCAAACCTGCTAGCGAGCAGGTTAGGTTCACGGAGTATGTTACCCGGGTAACTGACTCAGATTTATGCTGAACTGGCTTTGTGAAACCGAAAAACCAGAGTTTCCCTCATCTCAGGGTTAATTAACTCAAGGTTTTCACTAAACCTGCTTTGTGAAACGGACCCCAGACCATATGGTGCCATCCATGGGGCAACCAGCTCTTAACTCACACATGACAGCCACCATTGGGCCAGCTCCCAGGCCCAACACACCAAACCTCGCCCTTTCCCCTGGGAGATTAAGGTTCAATTCCCGGCATCAACAAACCCTGATGCGGTAGCCCCAAAGTCAGCATTACAATATGATTTTTTGCATCAGTTAAGGCTGACGTCAAAGACCTTCCTTTATCACTGAATTTATGTGCAGCTTCACAACTTGACTAAGCTAGTCAGCAGGGTACAGCAGCCATGGGATGAGGCCGATCATGGAAAAGTATGAGGAGACAAATACATGAGTAAAATTGTCTGTAAAATAAGTGTTTAACATTTTTCAAATTGTCTGTCACTAATCCACACATCACCTCAGTAGGCATTAACATGGTCACTCTGCATCAACCAGGCCTTGAACTCACAACCTCAAACTGTATCTCTGGATCATGTGACTTGTAACAAACTTTCAAAAGCCTTTGTCCAGTGAGTAGTATAGCTCACTTAGATGCCCCAGAAAGAGGGGTTATATCCTTGCTGCAGGGAACCAGGGTTCATTTCCCCCTGAAGAAGGGAGTAGTGCAGGGGTGCCCAACTCCGGTCCTGGAGAGCCCCATGTTTTAGGTTTCTCCCTGCTCTTACACACCTGATTCTAATGACGTGCTCATTATCAAGCAACTGAAGCTTGTCACAGGTTTGAAAATCGTTCGAATCAGGTGTGTTAGAGCAGGGAGAAACCTAAAACATGCAGGACAGGGGCTCTTCAGGACTGGGGTTGGGCACGCCTGGAGTAGTGTAACTAAACTTTAAAAAATAAACACAATTATAGCTGCTGCGCAGCGATGGGTCGGGTCCGTGCTATTTTTGACAAATTTAGGCAATTCTGAGCAACAAACAGGAGAATAGGAAGACAGTTGGCATTATAATGTTCATTTTGCACCAGTTGAGGCTGAAATCCACAATTTTTGGAACCAAAGACCATTGTCTATTGCACTGAGCTAATTGACAAGTGGCAACTCAACTGTGGCTTCACAAATTGAGTAAGCCATTCACTGTCGCGCAGGCAGATTTCAAACCACTGTAAAAAAAATCATGTGTACATTTGTTTCACAAAGACCACAAGGTATTTTGATGTATTACCATCTATCACCCTTGCTGGGGCTTGAACCCACATCGTCTGGCACCAAGAATCAGCTCCTAGCCAACTGAACTAATTGTCTGGAAGTGCAATCAGCAAGGTATGATATCTGTCAACACGGGAATTGAACCTGTGACCTAAAAGCAGAAGTCACACATTGTACAGACAGAGCTAAACAGACACATGATCAGCTCTCTGTGTCTGACCACTGACATGAAGGAGCTTTCAACCTGGCTGTGTGAGTGAATGTGGCGAGTCAGAGGAGTCCCTGATCTACACGTTCTGCTGGATAACTCAGTGGGTAATGGTAAAGATTTAGATTTGGAGGGTGGGGGTTAAAATCCCTGTCACAGCTAATCTTTGCCTGGGTCAACAAGATTTGCTGATGAAGGTCTTGCTTTCTTATAATTTATGGTTGTGAAAATAAATTGGTAACAGAACATTTCAGTTATAGGCCATTATTTGTATGTCTGATCAGAAGGTGTAAGGTAATAGACTAGTATGGTGGACCTGATGACTCAACACAGCTAGCTGGCTAGCTCAGTCACTACTGCCAGTGACTTTAGACTGGGTGGCAGGTGTTCAAATCCCAAGATGGGCAATTATGTTACAGTTTGATCAACAGGATCTGGAGAAGAAGAAAAAAACAAATAAACAAAAAAAAAATGGACATGAAAAGTATTTGTATCAGTAGTCACAAGGAATTGTATTATCATTATTGGTAAGTGTTATCAGGAAGTATATCCCTGGTGACCCATGCTTTCAACAATCCCTGAAGAACTCTTTCTTCCAAAAACGGTTCTCTGGATCAAAATAGTTCTTACTGGAGCCCTTAGTATTACCAAGAACCCTTTTAAAACCCTTTATTCAGGAAAGGGGTTTTAAAGGGTTCTCTGGATAAAAATGGTTCTTACTGGAACCATTAGTGTTAACAAGAACCCTTGAAAAACCCTTTCTTCGGGAAAGGGTTTTTCAGAAGCAAATGGTTCCAGGTAGAACCTCAGCCCTTGTAGAAGAACCCTATTGGAACCCTTATTTCTAAGAGTGTAGAGTAGCATGTATAGTGTACATAATAGACAATTTCCAGAATATATACAGAATGGTAGAGCTGGACGATTAATCAAATTTTGATCGCAATATCGATTTTGGCTTCTCACAATCATGAAAACACTATAATCGAAGAAAAACGTGTATGCAAATTACTGCGCTGTAAAAACACAGTGAAAGCACCTGTCACCTGCAGCTGCAGCAGCGAGAGTGTCGATCATTCTAGATGAGCGACTGACAACATGGCAGAAAAGCAGCCTTTACTCGAAAAGAAAGGTAGGACAACTTCAGTGATTTGAAGCCATTTCGGCTTTAAATCGTCGGACGTGGAGCAGAAGGAGATTATGTGTAAAGTTTGTCACGCCGTCGTGTCGGCACCCCAGGGCAACACGACAAATTTGTTCAACCATTTAAAAGTCAGAAATAAAGTGGTCTATGACAAACTGTTTAGGGAGCAAAAGACCCCAAAAAATGCAAGACCGTCGACTTCATCAGCCACTGCCACTGCAACCCAGTCCTCCATCGAGGACACGCTTTATAATGCAGCTCCATATCCGACCGGCTCCCGGCGACAGTGAGAGATAACAGCGGCGGTGACGTTCATGATAGCTAAGGACATGTGCCCCATCAGTTGGCAGCCAAGGATTCAAGACACTGGACATTAGCAGAGTTGCACTGCCTGCTTTGTATGACAAAGTTCGCGCTGAAGTAGAAAAAGATGTGTCCAGTACCGACTATTTTGCCACCACAATGGATCTGTGGTCAAACCGCACTATGGAGCCGTACTTATCCCTCACCGTGCATTACATCGGTGCAGATTTCACCATGAAGACAAAATGTCTCCAGACAGCATTTTTCCCTGATGACCACACAGGGATAAATATTGCTGTTGGTTTGAAGCAAGCTATGGTTGCATGGGACTTGAAGGAGGAGAACCTTGTGTGTATAACAACAGACAACGCCTCAAACGTCAAGCTGGCAGCTGAACTCAATGGCTGGATAAGGCCAGCCAAGGAGCTAACAAAAGCCCAAAGGGAACTGAAGCTATCTGAACACTCCTTGAAGACAGTGTGTCCCGCCAGATGGGGATCTCGACAAGCGATGATCAACAGGGTCCTTGAGCAGCAGAACTCCATTGTCCAGGTCCTCTCCAGTGACCGTAAAACCAGAAATCTGACCCCCAGATGGCAGGACATCGCGGTACTATTGGCCATCAACAACACACTAAGCCCTCTAGTTGAGTTTACAGATGCGCTCTCTGGGGAGCAATATGTGAGTGTATCTCTTGTGAAGCCAACTCTCCACCTGTTCCACACATCCATACTAGCAGTAGAGGAGAATGACACATCTCTCAAAGAGCATCAAGCAGAAGATCATGGGTTACCTCAAAGAGAAATATGATGACTCAAAAACACAAGAGCTCCTCGACATGGCCTCTGCAGTGGACCCAAGTTTTAAGCTGAAATATGTGGCTGAAGAGAATCGAGCATCAATTGAAGCCAGACTGACATCTGAAATGAAGACTGTCATGGTAATACTGCTACTACTACTACTGTAGGGACCATCAGTACTACACAGAGCGGCCTACACAGGCCCAGAAGCCTTCACATGCGGTCAGAACAAAGGGAAAAAGGGGATAAAAAAACTACCACCGCCATTTTGGTTTCACCTCTCGCCGAGGTGGGAAGTGCAACGTCACACAACTGGTGCCCTATTGGCTGACAACCACAGGTACCCCAGGGGGCCCCCGGGAGCAGCTGTGAGGTATAAAACCTGGCGCCACCTTAAGAACTTTCTCTTCCATTGAAACACGACGTTGCAACAGGAGGTGAGCTCCTCCACTGCAGCACACCGCTGCAACAGGAGGCAAACTTTTAACGGCTGCAGCGTTTCCTTTGTCTTAGGCCACAGACTTTTCCCCAAACTCGCTGGACGAGCGACAGACTGTTTTCCCCCTTTTTCCGCGACTTGCCCACACAAACGGTTCCTTTATCCCAGCGACCAGCAGGAAGGATAACCTCTGAGCCCCGCTCCTGTCTGAAGTCAGCTGACTAAATCGCCAAGCCGTGCGATTCTATTGTTGCCCGCGGAAGGAAGGAACACAAACTGTTTTCTTCATTCGAGTTGATCATCGAGAAGGATAACTGCTACGCCCCGCTCTCGTCTGGACTCAACCGACTCGTTGCTTCCCCCGCTGCCGCCAAGGACTTGCGAACCACAGCCCACCGCCGCCGGCGCGTCAAGAAGCACCGCCGCTGCACAAGACGGACTTATACACATCGACAAAGTAAGAGGCTATTTGTCTGGGCAGAGATATAAGTTATAGTGTAATTCTTGTTAACGTGTTTTAAGTTTTGATTACGACCGCCGAGTCCGTTTCTTTCTGTGTTGTTGTATTCAAATGCTGATTGTGTACCCACGCCACTGGGTTTCATTTCGGTAACAGTGTGTGTCCAACCTTGGACACATTCACGAGCTCAGTAAGTGATCTACCATCAGTTAAAGGACCGGGGTCCCGCCGAACGAACGCCAGTTCATTCACGAGCTCCCGTGTGATGGTAATAGCTTACTGATCCTTTGTGTATTATGCGCGCATTCCTTCTCTCTTTGTTCCAGCTAACACACATGTGCATACACATACACCGCCCCCACACGTATCCTACGCCAGCTGTTTTCGTCTCCGGATGCTAAGGAAATAGCTCCATCTGGTGGCTGTACCCGGCCATCTCTCTCTCCCTCTCTCGCTATTCTATCTGACGTCAGTGGCTCCGCCCCTGAACGCTGTGGGAAATAGCTCCATCTGGTGGCTGTACCCGGCCATCTCTCTCTCTCTTTCTCCCTCTCCACACACACACACACACACACACTCCACGTGTGTCTCTTCCTTTGTTTAGCTTAGCTTTGTATGTATTTAGGTAGTTAGGTAATAAGGCTTTGTTATTTGCAGTGTTATTGATTGTGATCATTATTACTGATTTTAATAAATCTTATTATATTATAACTAGCGGTCTCTTGTGCTTGTTGTGTATATGTCACTGGATAACAGCAGGTTGTGAAGGCAAGTGCTCGAATTTCACGCCTTTTTAATTGTTTGATTGTTTTTATACTTCTATGCCAATGATCATGATGATTGGCATGTGAGTATAAAACCCCCTTTATATTGAGACTGAGTACAGTTTTTGGTTATCTTTTCCCTGATCCCAGGGTGGTGCCCCGTATATTTATGATTATATCACAATAATATATTAAATATAATTACTAATATCGATAATCATATTGACATTAATAATTATCTGTTGATAACCAAATCTGCTTGTGCTACATCCCCAACACGACTGTCTAATACTATTACTACTAATAATAATTATGTATCATTACTGTTTTAGCAGTAGTAGTAATGATTTTATTATAAATACATATTTGACAGTGAACTCAATGTAATATAATGTAAACTTAAAATGTAGACTAATACAATTATGTGTAACTACTATTCGTTCAGGTGAAACATAAAATTCATATTTGTATTTCCCCATCTTCAAGGAGAGGGCCTCTACTGAGCCAACCACGACACCAGCTGCTGACACTGATGCGCCTACTGGTGGAGCACAGAAGAAGAAGAGGGGCTTGGGCAGCTTCTTCAAAGCCACAGAAGACACAGCTCCAGGGCCATCTCCTCCTCAACAGGACCAGGCCATAGCATTTGAGCTTCAAGCCTACCTCCAGGCAAGGCCACTTGACAGAGGCTGACCCACTTGAGTGGTGGAAGGCATCAGAGACACTCTACCCACGGCTCTCGTAACTGGCTAGGAAATACCTTAGCATCCCTGCCACAAGTGCTGCATCAGAGTGGATTTTTAGCACAGGTGGAAATGTTGTCACCTGCCAGCCAGAAGCCAGACCAAGTGAACAGGCTGGTTTTCCTTGCCAAAAACCTGTAGGAAGTAAACTGCAGGGCGCATGGGGTCAGTCCTTTTTTGTTTTTCAAAAACTTTTTTGAAAAGGCTGTGTTAGTGTTTTTTCCATGTTGCAAGTTTTGAAGGAGTGCTGTGCATGTAGATTGTGGTTATTTATTTTTATTTATTGTTTTTTATTGCTTTTATTTTTGTTATTATTATTATATTGTTTAATATATTCTTTAACTTTTTTACTTGTTACTAATTCATTTCTGGTTGTTTTTCCAAAAGTATATTTAAAGTTGATAATACTTATGCTTAATTACCTAAATAAATATTTTTTTTATATCAATAAATAATCGTGATTATTAATCATGATCTCAATATCAATCAAAATAATGATGATTGAGTGATTATTATTTTTTCCATAATCGTCCAGCCCTACAGAATGGACTAGATATTTACATTATAGACAGAGATTGAGCATGGGATGTTACTGCACTTGTGTAAAATAACAGTATATTGCACATGGGATGAAGAGCCTGTTATGTGTGGTCTACTGAGAGCAGTGCTTGTTGTCAGTCCTGCAGGGGGTGGGAGAGGTTGTCCATCAGAGAGAATAGCTTGGTAGCCATTCTCCTCTCTCCCACCACCTCCACTGGGTCAAGGGGACATCCAAGGACAGAGCTGGCTTTCTTAATCAGTCTGTCCAGCCTGTTCTTGTCCGCAGCTGTGATACTACTGCCCCAGCAGACCACTCCATAAAAGACAGCTGATGCCACGACTGAGTCGTAGAAGGTCTTAAGGAGTTCACCCTGAACTCCAAAAGACCTCAGTGTCCTCAACAGGTAGATCCGCCTCCATCATATGTTCTCTTAATTCCTTATCCAACCATGGGTGTTTCTCATATCTGGCTTGATCAAAACTCTTAATTGAACTTTCCTTATTACTTTTGGACCAGGCTCACGAACCTTTGTTTTCCTCACAACTGCAATGACATGAGGGTCACTATAGCCTATTGGCACATATGGGATTAGAGCAAAATGCTGATGTATTTATTTAGCATTTAGATCAGGTCGGGTAAGGTCCTGACGGATGCAGACTGCTAATTGGCCTGATGTTGGAAACACCATATTGTAGCTCCACCTGCCCGCTGTGTGACTACTGCTTTTTGGTCTACGGCGACCCGGTTGGGATGGATCCATCTTGGCGGCGTGGCTGTGCCTGCTGCCATGGACTACTATTGGTGATACTATTGCTTACGTTATTACCACCACTACTGTTAATGCTACTACTACTATTTTTTCTACCAACACCAAATGCAGTTGGAACCCAAGGGACTGGGCTGCATGTGATTTCTGCCTAAAAGCATATTAAGGCAGTTTTTTATCACCGCTGTTGCTGTAACGCTTGCCCCTGGATGATGTTGGGACTTTGAAATTGTATTGACTCTGCAAATCTTGAGCTTATTCTAGTCCTGCTCAATGTGTTAAGTGTCCTGAGATGATTTCTGTTGTGATTTGACACTATAAATCAAATTGAATAGAATTGAATAACTTCTTCGCTTCTATCAACAACTGCTACAATTACACTCAGTGCAGTCACATGGTAAGATCGTATTGGTTTTTCCAAGAAATACGTTGCCACTCGACGGGGGGTCTCTTCTAAAATCCCTGTTAACATGCCGTTGAATAATTCCGATAATGGTCAGTGACCTGGCTGACTCCGCTTCGTTTGATGGCGCTGTAGCCCTTTCTACAAGACGGTGTTAGAACTACTTCCGGTACACGGTTACTTAAAAACAATAACAAACTATCTGGTGGCATACAGACAGACAGTCTCTTCATCTGTCCAGAAATGAGTTGTTGAGTTCTTAGAAGCCATGGTATCGTTTGACTGTTCCGGCAACAACATTACTGTTTATGACGGCGTCGGCGCTTCCTTCCACTTCCAGGTGAAATCCCCGGCGAAAATTCTCGGACGCGAACAGGATTCGATCTCGTTCACAAGGTTGCACAAGTCAGATAAACAACGACTCAAGCCAGTGGTTGCCATCGGCTTCAGAAAAAAGTGGATGCTGTACTGGGGCATCTTCTCCCAGACCTGGATTAGGGCATCAGTGATCTCCTGGACAGTCTGTGGCGGTACTTGGCGGCGTCGGCTGCACGGATACATAATGTCCGATCAAATTGGATTTAGATCAGGGGAACGCACGGGCCAGTCAATGGCATCAATGCCTTCGCATCCGGGAACTGCCTACACACTCTGGAGACATGAGGCCATTGTGGGCATTGTCCTGCACCAGGAGGAACCCAGGGCCCACTCCACCAGCATAAGGTCTGACAATCGCTCTGAGGATTTCATCCAGCACTCAGGGTACTGTTGGCTATGACATGGAGGTCTGTGTGACTCCCCAAGGATATTCCTCCCCAAACAATCACTGATCTAAACGGTCATGCTGGGTGGTGTTACAGGAAACATCACATGCACTATGGAGTCTATACACCAGTCATATGTGTGAACCTGCTCTCATCTGTGAAGAGAACAATGACAGAGCGACCAATTCTGATGTTCTCTGGCGAATGCCAATTGAGCTGCACGGTGCTGGGCTATGACCACAGGTCCCAGTAGAGGACATCAAGCCCTCATGCGACCCTAATGGAGTCTGTTTCTGACAGTCGTTGCTGGGCTGATGCCCTTCTATGCCCCTGTCCAGCTCTGGTGTAACAGCCTGGTATCTCCTCCATGCTCTTTACACTGTGCTGGGAGACACAACTAACTTTCGTCTTTCTTTTGCACGTATGTATGTGGATCCTGGAGGATCTGGACTACCTGTGTCACCTGATTGGGCTGCAGGTTCTGGCATATGCTCCAAGTAATGACAAGGACACTAGCAGAACCCAGAACTAGAGACGAACCAGTCAGGAAGGACAAGGAGGGAACAATTGTCTGTGGCTTTCTTGGTTGGTCTCTCCAGTGCACCTGACTGATCTCCGTGAAGTTCCCACATTCCTTTGTGCAAAAATTAAATCACATATTTAGGCATTAATATTTCCCCCAGGCTGTCAAATCTGTTTACATTTATCTTCACTCCAATACTCACAGCAATAGATCTTGTATAAATCTATGACTATCACTTACGGGCAGAATAGACAGTTTAAATTACACACACATTCTAAAATATCTATCCATAATAATTCCAACTCAACCCACTCTCGCCTGGTTAAAATCTCTAGATTTAATTTCGAGAGCACTTTTCATTCTACAAAAAGTTTATTTACAGTTGAAATACAGTTAAAATAGAAACAAAACAGACAAGCAAGAAAACAAAATATAGCATTAGTCATTACATGACATTTCCTGTCGCCAATAGGTGGTGCTCTGATTGTGAGTCAATATTGGAGGGCAGACGTGTTCAGGGTGGGATTCTCATCAAACGTGTGAAGTTTGGAGTAGATCAGACAATGTACACTGACGTCATAGGACGTTATAACAGCCTACAGTTTAGTGGCGAGTGAGCAACATTCATGGCCACGCCCTTTGACTTATGTAAGAGCTTTTGATAATTTTTCATCGTTGAGGCTTTTAAAATAGGCTCACCATGAATCGGATAAAGGGTGTAGGAGGAGGTCATTAAAATACACTGCATGAAAAAGGCGAAAAAAAATGCAAAATGGCTGTCTTCCTGTTGGGTTTAGGGTATGGGTCCAAGAGGCTTTTTACACTTTTTACACTTTGTCTTGCTGTATTTCATCAGTGGTCCTGGAATGGAGCTTTTATTAACAAAAATGTAAGCGTTCTCTTATGGTGAAACAGTGAATATAATAATGTCATCTTGCCCAATAGTAATACATACCAGTTTATCACTCAACATGAATGGTAAAAGTAAACAGTACAAGCCTGTAATTCTATGTATAATAAACATATAATAAACACAACAGTTATTTGGAATGACTGATATCCCAAACAAGCGTTTGATTTGAATGACTCCAGTTTAAACATATAATGTAACTTCCTGGGGAACAGGTCTTTACTCCACAACTGAATACATAAATATGCAAATGATGTAACCAAAGTTGTTATATCAAAGGTTATAGAACAAGGATGCATGCTTAATCCTCAGTTACAGGAGCAATTACACTAAGAATGGCTTTAATTGAGCTCATTGAAAAAAGGACAAGTTGAAATGGACTTTAATGACAAAAATAATTCAGTATGTTTGACTCAAATACATTTGTTCTTACGTCTCTGTAGTGTTCTGTCATAATTAATTAACATAAATGTTCTAGTGTTTGTCTTCATTTTTGCATCTTTTCTGGTGTCCTGACAAGAAGAAATAGCTAAAGATATTTCCAAAAACAAGGAGGCTCTGAGAAAACACAAAGGGGTGAAAGAGAAACCTCGTGGCATTGATTGTCTTGCTTCCTCCATATCTGAGCCTCAGGGGTGATTTGTCAACTAAAAGACCATTAATCACTGAATGGGAGGGCAGAGGAGTGGTGTTTAGAGGCGAGACATGACCACCCATCCATCTATCCCAAGATCCAGACACCACACAGACCAGACCCTGAGGCACAAGCTCAAGGCAAAGGTGGAGAACCAACCCCCGGGTGGATACCGAGCTGATGAAAGCTCCACAGTAAGGACGTGTAACCCCGAGATAAAATCCTGTGGAATCATGAGCTGGTAGAAGTTAAGGCTTCCAGAACGGCATTTTGTTTTGGCGCCACAATCGCTCGACATATAGTTACTTTTTGATCTATTTTAAGACGTGCTTTTTTTGTGATCAAATTTTTAATTTCCTTTTATAGCAGACAAGAGTTAAAACAGTTATAAAAAACAAAAAATACAGAGAAAAAAACAGTACAGACAAAAATGAAGGAGACAGAAAAGGTGAAACATAAACCCTGTGGCGTTCCATCCTTCCCTACCCCTTGGATCTCTATTTTAAATAAATACTATATGCAGGGGAAGCAAATTCAAGTTTCCAGAGTAAGAATAAAAAATAAATAGGATAGCACTTACAACAGTTCCTTAATTTTTCCTAAAATCGATTCCCATGACGAGATGGTGACAGCTGTAGCACCATGCACTCTCGCCACTGATAGTGCCATGCTAATGATATCTATATATGTGTTAATCCACTGTATTTTTGTTACTGCGTGAGGGGGTTTCCAGCATAAAGCTAGCATCTTTTTGGCTGCTGTGATGCCTGATAAAAGAATCCGTGTATTTATACCTGTTCATTTTAAGGAGGTTGTATCATTCAGGAGCAGCAGAGCAGGAGAGCATGGCACAGTTACACCCAGTACATCAGATAGAGTAACACAAACCTCACCCCAAAATGTTTTTACATCATTGCATTCCCAATACATGTGCATGAAAGAACCTCTGAGGCTTTCTGTGCACAGTCTGCAGTTTGGGGATGACAGTCACTTCATGAGATAAGCCTTTCTTGGAGTTAGATACGTCCTATGAATGTAGTTGAAATGGATCAGTTGGTGATCAGGATTCCTGTCACCAGCCCAAGCTCGTACAATAGACAGCTCTTTATAGGAAGTCGTCCGGAAGAATGAGTAAAGCTGAGCACACCTTTATTTCGCCCATTTGGGGCAAAGATGTGATGCAAAGGGTGCCTGGTAAGTGGAGAGTTCCAAGGTACTCCATGTGCTTTCATGGATGCACGCAGTTGGAGGTAGAGGAAAACCGATGAGCTTGGTAGATTAAACTAGTCTTAAATCATCAAAATTACAATGCCCACTGTCGTTATGAATGTCAGCAAAAGTATGTACTCCTTTGGTTCTCCAAGATGGGTATAAAAAAGGGACCCCCCCAGTGAGAAGAGAGTAATTATTAAAAATTGGAGTGTTAAGAAGCCATTCACATGTAGTATTCCATTCTTTCTCAGCAAGGCGCCATGTTGATAATAGGAAACTCATAATGGGACCAAGATGCAGCTTTGCTCGTTTCAAAGGGACAGCAGAGTAAATCAGATCTTCCGGTCTATGAGGAAATGCTAAATTGCTCGCTTTCGGTTTCCAGCAGGCATCCGAATCAGGGTTAAGCCAAACTGATATTGGTCTCAGTATAAATGACCAAAAATAATGCTTAAAATTAAGAAACTTAAAAACTTAAGTCAGAAAACTTTATTGTCTGTCGTAACAGAAAATCATCTTTGACGTGGCTCGACATACAAACATGAAAATGTACTGATAGGCATTCATACAACAACGTTGATCTCTGAGAGCACACACAGTGTGTATAGATCTTAAAACAAGTATAAATATTAAAAACTGTAAAAATAACTAAATAAAAGCTGTGGTTATGTGTAAAGTGTAAAGTGACAGTGCGTCAGGGTTCCTTTGTCCATTGTTCATTGTTTATTTAAGCTGTTCATGGCAATGGGTATGAATGAGTTTTTGTATATGTTTTTCTTAGATAGGGGTACTCTATAC
Organism: Eutrigla gurnardus; assembly: GCF_963514095.1. Classification (NCBI taxonomy): domain Eukaryota; kingdom Metazoa; phylum Chordata; class Actinopteri; order Perciformes; family Triglidae; genus Eutrigla; species Eutrigla gurnardus. The sequence continues at coordinate 23,646,754 of NC_139929.1, read as the reverse complement.
CGGCGGCCTGATGGCAGAATTTGGAAGGACTTGTGCAGGGGGTGGGTGGGATCCTGTGTAATGAAAGGCTTTCCTTTTAACTGCCTGGCTATGGAGTACTGATAATTGAGTTTTAGTTTTGCCAGTTATTTTGCTTCCTTGATTGACGATCCGGGAAAGCTTTGATTTGTTTTTGACAGAGGTGAGGGTGAACCAGGATGTGATGTTGAACGTGAGTACAGATTCTATGAGTGATTTATAGACAGCTGTTAAAATGTCCTGTTTGACATCAAAGCTCCTGAGTTTCCTCAGCAGGAACAGGCGTTGCTGTGCCTTTTTGTACACAGAGTCTGTGTGCTGGGAGAAGGAAAGGTGGGTGTCCATATCTGTGCCCAGGTATCTAAAGGCCTCTACCTGCTCCACTGTCTGCCCATTCAGCCTCAGAGGTTCAAAGAGAGGTTGGGGGGAAGATGTTTGCCTCCCCCCACAACACAGCTCCTTGGTCTTGGAGATGTTGAGCTCCAAAGAGCTCTCTTTGATCCACTGCATCAGGGCGTTGACCTGCTGATAGTAGGCAGCCAGAGAGGAGTGATCCTTGATGTCGGCCACCAGAGCCATGTCATCTGCATACTTAAAAAGGGGAATGTCACTGTTGTTTGTTATGTTGTTTGTGTAGATGGAAAATAAAATTGGTGATAAAACACAACCCTGGGGGACACCGGTGTTTAAAATCACGTTCTTGGATTTAAAGCCATTTACCACCACGTGCTGGGACCGGTCCTGCAGGAAGTCTTTTATCCACAGGATGAGTGATGGGTGGACTTGTAGATCCAGAAGGCGGTTGCAGAGGGTGGCCGGGTTGACTGTGTTAAAAGCGGAAGAAAAGTCCATGAATAAAATCTGTGTGTGGGAGTGTGGGGAGTCCAGCTGTCTGCAAACGGTGTCCAGGAGAGTCAAACAGGCATCCTCCACCCCCCGCTTTGCCTTATAGGCAAACTGAAGTGGGTCAAGCTTGTCCACCACCATAGAAGTGAGGTGATCACACACCACCCTCTCCATACACTTAGAGAGTATAGATGTGAGGGCCACCGGTCTGAAGTCTTTCATCTCCCTGGCGTTGGCTCTCTTCGGCACCGGTATAAGCGTGGACTCCTTCCACATCCGTGGGACACAGCTGGAGTCCAGGAGATGCTGGAATAGTCGAGTGATTACATCACCCAGCTGAGCTGAGCATTCCCTCAGCACCTTGCCCCTGAGCCTGTCCGGGCCAGAGGCTTTGTGAGGGTTGATGCGGCCCAGCATGGATGTGACCTTCCCTTTATCCACTGTGAGTGATGAATTGCTGGTGAGGGTCCAGTCATTCTGGGGGTGTGGCATGTTGAACCTGCTATATTATGTGTTGAGCTGCTCTGCAAAGGTGGCAGGGTCAGAGCATTGGATGAGGGCCGGTTTCTGGGCTCTGCCCATCATGGTGTTTAGTCCCTGCCATGCCTCCCTTGCATTGCCAGTGGTGAATTTTTCCTCCACTTTGTTCTTATAGTGGAGTTTGGCCAGCCTGGTCTTCCTTCTCAATTCACTGTTGCACTCTTCCACTCTGTTTTTGTCTCCCTGTAGGAATGCCACCTTTTTGTTGTTAAGACACTGTTTCAGGTCCTTGGTAACCCAAGGCTTGTTGTTCGGGTACAGCTTGACCTGCTTTGTTGGAATAACAGTGTCCACACAGAAGGACAAATTGGAGGTGATAGAGTCTGTCAGCAGATTAAGGTCTCCCTCACAGCTTTGGAAAAATATTTCCCAGTCTGTGATCTCCATGCAGCCCCTTAATGCATCAACAGAGTCATTGTTCCAGACTTGAACAGATTTTGTTTTTATGTCTAATACATGGTCGTTTTCCCTCTCCAAATGAATTTGGTTATCAAGGTATGAATTCTATCCCAATAATCAGCTGGGGGTGATAAAGGTATCATGGAAGAAAAGAAATGTATCCGTGGTAAAATATCTATCTTAATTATGGATACACAAGCTTGTAAAGAATTTGGTAGTTAGGCCCATCTTTCAAGGTCCGATTCAATGTTATTATAAATTCCTTGAGAGTTCTTATTTTCAATATTAGTTAGTGAGGGGAAAATATTGACCCCCAAGTCCTTAAATTCTTTAACAACTGGAATATGTTGGGGTAGAGTATTAGAATCCAGTTCCGAATCCAATGGGAAAAGAGCTGATTTTGTCCAGTTGATTTTATGACCGGACAGGGAGCTAAATTCATCAAAGGTGTCCAAAATATGAGGTAATGAGGTAGGAGCCCTATCAAAATACAACAAAATGTCATCAGCATACAACGAAATGGAATGCACAGTGTTATTAAAAGTGATAGGAGAAACAGAAGGGTGTTTCCGAATCTTCTGAGCGAGAGGCTCTAGTGACAGAGTGAATAAAAAAGGACTTAAAGGTCAGCCTTGTCTACAGGACCGTGATAAGGACAATTTGGTTGAAATCATGCCATTAGTGCTAACCATTGCAGTGGGGTTATTATACAATAACTTAATTAAATTAATGAAATTACAGCCCAATTGAAAACGCTGCAAAACATCCCATAAATATCCCCATTCTAGTCTATCAACGGCCTTTTCTGCATCAAGGCTCAATACAGCACATGGGAAAGGTATGTCTTTGGCAGTATGAATTACATGGAGCAGTCTGCGCAGATTATCAGAAGCAAGGCGAGTTTTCATGAAACCCGTTTGGTCACAATTAATTCGTTTTGTCATGTGGGGCTCTAAGCGGAGGGACAACACCCGGGCAAAAATGTTGATTTCTGCATTTAGGATAGATAATGGTCTTTAGTTGCTACATTTAGTTAAATCTTTGTTAGGTTTGGGCAGTACCACAATTAAAGCTGAATTCAAGTAATTAAAAACTGTCCCTACATCAATGGATCTATGAATCATAGCTAAGAGATAAGGTCCCAACTGTTCCCAAAAATTTTAATAAAACTCTGGGGGGATCCCATCCCAACCGGGAGATTTACCTTTTTTCCTTCCAGCCACTGCAATCTTTAATTCATTTAAAGTTATTGGTGCACCAACGTGCTCCGCCTTCTCTTGGTTTAGAGCTGGGAGATTCAGATCTTGCATAAAGGAGTCACATTTAGTTTTGTCTAGTGTTATTTCAGATCTTTATAATTCCAAATAAAATGAAGCAAACTCTGCATTTATATCTTTAGGAGAAGTAAGTAATCTTTGCTCTGTATTAATAGCCACAATAGTTGAGTATTTTTCACATTTCTGCAAACTCAAAGCAAGATGACGACTAGGCCTTGAACCATAAAAATAGTAATCCCTTCTAGTCCTGTGTATTTGAAATTCAGCTCTAATTTTTAATAGATTGGACAGATTAACTCTGGCTAGATCTATTTTCTTTTTTGTATCCTCAGTATCACCATCCCTTTGCTGAATATCTTCAAGGTTTTGCAAATCATTTTCAAGTGTGTTAATTTTATCCAATCTTTGGCAATTAAGGTAAGAAGCAAAGTAGACCCCGGAAAGCTGTTGGCTTGGGTAAGCTGGTGCACCAGATCTGTCCAATAGGGGATGCATAGAGAATTGCTGACCTGTTCGAAGAAATCCGAGTAAAGTTGGTTAGGGGCATATATACAATGGAAAGCGACATTCTGATTCGTTTATATTCGCCTTTATGTGTGCAAATCTACCATCTTCACTTCCATAGCTTTCAATTATTTTTAAGGATAGTCCACGTCTCAGCACTCAAAACTCCGCAGCTTTTTGAGTTGAAAGCAGCCGCAGCTGCAGTATAAAAGTGCTGGTTTGCCAGTCTAAATTTATCAACATGTTTAAGGTGCGACTCTTGAATAAAAGCTATATATCTTAAGCCAATCTAGACACATTGAGCGCTTGACTGGGCCATTGAAACTGTTAATATTCCAACTAGCAACATGTAACATAGACATTGCTATAAACAAGTCTGTGCAAGTGCTTATTCCCCTGCATAAATATGAAAAACAAAACTATAGAGACCCAAATGTACCCAAACCCACTTCGCCACGTAACTACATAGACTAAAAATAAACTAAGAATACATTACCCCACATAGTGGCGGCTGCCTAGGCTGGACACCCTCAGGCTTACTTTCGCTGTTACATTGCCAGAATCTTTGGCTCCAATCAGAAACGGCCATTCTCTCCTGGCACGCTCTGATTGGTTGTAGGACTATCCAATTGCGTACGGAGTCATTTGAACGATGCCCATTGATCCCGCCTCTTGAGCAGTAGAAACAAAGCGCGGCTGGACACCCTCAGGCTTACTTTCGCTGTTACATTGCCAGAATCTTTGGCTCCAATCAGAAACGGCCATTCTCTCCTGGCACGCTCTGATTGGTTGTAGGACTATCCAATTGCGTACGGAGTCATTTGAACAATGCCCATTGATCCCGCCTCTTGAGCAGTAGAAACAAAGCGCAGCTTCCCCAGACTAATGTTCAATCTTAAAAGATTGACCTTAGTATGGTGAAAACCAGACTAGCGGCTGCCACTACAAAAGCCCACTAACTGGGCACCTGAACTGAGAAAAGTTGGCTGCCACACCACTGCACAAACCAGTTCCCTGTGTAAATAAACAGTGTAACAATCCACACAACTCCATAAGACGCGCTTTTTGATACTGGTCAATTTTAAGTACATCTTTTATCGGGTTTGCATATTTTTATGATCGGACGCCAGGATCATTACTGATAACCGTCTTCTCCTGCTGCTGCTGCTGGTGTATCTGAGGCCCTGGCAACTATGCTTGCAATGCCCTATGAAGACAGTGAGCTTCTGAAAAAGGCAAATAAAAAGATTTCAGACCTTAAGGAGGACATCCTTCAGCTCTCTGATGAACTGCAGTAAAAGGACTCACTGCTGACCAGCTTCTCCTCCCGTCTTCCAGGACTGTCCAGTTTTGTGGCAACCAAGCAGTCAAAAAAACAACCAAGCGCAACCCTTCAGGATACAGTTGTATGGGACAAATCCAGCGGTTGGCGGCCCTCCTGCTCAACCCCAAATCATGGATCAAACTGGACTGAGGTGGCGGTCCGAGACCGTAAGAGAGACTCAGCTGGGTCTGTCTCTCTGCCTTACGTAAACCTTTGTGACCGCTATACTGCCTTGGCTGAGGACAGCCCGGTCCACCCAGCTGATGTCCCTGCCTCCTCCTCTCCTGGTCCGGGACACTTCTGCAACACCTGCGGTCCCTGTGGCTTCCCCACCGCCGGTGGCAGGGAGCGCTGATGGGGCCCAGGTGGCTGGGGATCACACTGGAGAGTCATCTCAGTGGCCTTTGTATAGGACCTCGGCCTCCTCCACCTGGCGCAGGATTCTGGAGGCTGTGCTCCGTAGCTCTGGCCGGCTTCCTTGCCCGGACTTGGTGTGGAATCCTTCTCCTGCATTGGGAGCCAGCAACTGTCACTTCCCCACCCCCTCTTCTCTCCAATCATGTTTATTATTTGAGATTCCATGACAAAAAACATCAACAAAGCATGTTGGACCAAATGATTCAACACGGAAGAAATTTGAGCTGACCAAAAGCAAGTTTAACAACCTTTTTAGGTTTTTAACAAGCTGTGGAAAGTCCGTCTTAATTACCGGTCCTATTCCAAATCTGGTCCAGGAACGTTTTAGCTGAACCCTCCGCCCTTCTACAGCAATAAGACAATCACTGGTCCATTTTCCCATACAGACTTTTTTAACTGTCAGGCCTCCCCCGGGGAAATGCTCCGCTGTGCATTGTGGTTCAGGCGCCCGGTATCCGTGGCCCAGACCTCTGCTGTGGCTAGCAGTGGGTCTGTGCCTCTCAGGATGGTGCATGTTTCTGACTGAGACTTGGCAGAAGAGCATGGAATACGGCCCGCTAATTTGCTACTTTGCCCACCAGACTGTTCTTTCTGGTTCAAACAATTATTTTATGTCTGAATTCAGTGATTTTGTTATCCTCTATTATTCGGTTGGACAAAGTGGTTATGGTAAGTATTAACCTGATTATTTTGTTGGAAGCCCAAGGAAAACCGATGAAAACAGTGTCCTGTATGCTGGCAGTTTGTTTACATCATATTAACGGGATTAAAAACCTGATCCTCTACAATACAAGGAACAGGTTTTGGTCAGTATCATGTCGTCCTCCAGAATTATGTGCTGAATTATGAATTATAGGCTCTGTGCTGTGTTTTATAAACGTGATTGTGCTCCATCTCAACATTACATGCTAAACTTACAGTTACAAAATTTAAACATGAAGTTTACTGCTCATCCACCTCAGCTTGTCAGTAAAGTCCTTCAGGTTACCATATTAACAAGATTTATGTTGTTGAAATGCTCAAATGATGCACTATATATTCGTCTAGGTGCACATGTGGGAATTGTGCAACAATGCCTTCAGACACCAAACATGTCTGCTGCATGGAGACATCACAGGTAATGTTACTGTCTGTTACACCAAGTTGTCTGTTCAGATTATTATTCACATAACATGACGATTATCATGATTCACACTAGGTTACAAGACGGATGCAGCAGCCGGGAACATCCTGGTTGGAACCATCTACCTGAATGTTCTCTCTCCAAAACACATTAAATATATATAGAGCTGATTATGTTGCTTTACACGTAAGAGGAATACAGCAGTAAGTTGTTTGTTGATCAATTGTGTTTTATAAAAATAAATCCCTCTATTGTTACGGACTAGTCGGGTCTATGGAGATTTAAACAGAAGTAACATGATGCTAGTCCTAACCTGGAGTGCGTGAGAAGGAGAAAGACCTTGGGAAAGAAGCAGAGCGGAGATGGACTGGTTTTCACCTAGAGAGGAGTGTGGAGGTGGGTCGGCCTACCGGAGATAGCTGGTCTTCCAGGACGACACCGCCGCCAGCTCAGACCTGTGCTCTCTCAGGAGCGGCGAGCTTCGTCTTTGGTTTTCAGTTCAGAGTTTTTAAAAGAATGATGGTGGATGGGTTTTCGTGCACCAGACTGGTTCTCAAGAGGCCCAGGTGCGTCTCGTCTTCGGACTCTTGTCCCCTGCTGCGTGGCGCTCACTCAAGCCACCACTCAGCCCCCCCCGCACACACAGGTGAGTCTCCTTTTCTTGATTCCAGGGGAGGAGACCACACGCCTCTCCAAGTGAGGTTGATCTCAACCTCAGCACCGCTTAACCACACCTCTTAGATCTCTCATGAAAACCAGTCCATTAATTTGTGAAAACAGAGGGAAAAGAAAAGAAAGAAAAGGAGGAGCTACAATCCCTCTACTCCTAACACTATGCAACATGTTATGCAGTCTTCCTGACCTTCAGTAATATCAACCATGACACATTTTACAATAACAAGGAACAAGTTAGTATTTCACTATAACTGATGTGACGTGCCAATAGTTTATAAAATCCCTTCGTTAGCACTGCAAAAAGAAACGTTTGTTCATTTGATGTCGTCTACGCATCGGCGTGTATAAACAAACACTGATCAGCTGATCTTGCTGCCGCTAGCGCTAGCCGCTAGCGCATTCAAGCTACAAAACGTTCCCAAGTAAACTGATCTCTAGGCGTTATTTTACAGATTTGAGGTGTTTCACGTTGGAAAAGCCCCTTGCAGTACTACATAATGTTAATGGTCCTCAATATCAATACAATGTAAGCTTTTAGCGCAACACGCCAATGCTAACACGCCAATGCTAAGAAAGCAACAGTAAACTGTAACACGGCATATTACATTTTCGGCCTAGTTTTTACACTCTACAACGCTCCGCACATCACTCACATGCACCCGTCGGCAGACACACTGATAACTACACGTCCACACCTCATAGCATTATTCTGATTTGTCCACTATTACTTTAATAAATATTGTTATTCCTTACATTTATCTGCGTCTCACAATCTTTAGTCATGGCCTCTTGAGCCAGTCATGACAAAGTGGGGGCTCGTCCTCTCGTTAACTCGTGTTTTCATTCATGTTCGTTAGTGCTTTGTGGCTACTAGGAGTGGTGAATTTATGAATGGACTCGTCGGCTGTTTCTCTGCGAGTGACGTCAGTGTTTGTAGTACTACGAGTCGGCTTTTGTTTCCAAGTAGCCTGCGCTTTGAGTAGCGATGTTTGAGAACTGTTTCATCAGGGGTCCGTTTCACAAAGCAGGTTCAACAAACTCTGAGTCTAACCCTGAACTCTGAGTTGATCTACTCTGAGTTAGGAAACTCTGAGTTTTCGGTTCCAGAACAGCTGATTTGAGTTAGTTTGATCAACTCGGAGTAGTTTCACCCGGAGTTAAGCTCGTGCACCACAAGTATAAAAAGACAGAATCAATGGAGCCCCGTTTCGACGATTCACCATGGCAACGGAGAAGAGGTGGGCTACATTTTTCACTCCGCTGGAATTAGAAACACTAATGCGCTCATACGGTGAGTTTGAGCACATTTTAAGGAGAAAGTGTAACACCGCTGCAGCAGCAAAGCAGAGAGAGGCGGCGTGGGAGAACATTGCTGCACGGGTCAATGCGTAAGTTTAAATGTAGTCCTTTGCAATCAAAATAATATTACAGGGGGAAACTGCTTGAGTGGTAGCCTATTAATTTATTTCATTTAGGTGCAATCCTGCGGGGGAGAAGCGCACTTGGCAGCAGCTTAAAATGAAACATTAGAACATTGTTCAAACAGGTTAGACCTCGGCATAATCTCATGGGGGTGCCTCATTTAGATCATGTTTTACATTGTACTGTAAATATTAAGTGGCTGTTTGACTCTACAGTTGTTTTATCCCCTACATAATGCTGTTTTCACACACATAAATGTCTTCTCATCTATATCATGTTCTGTTAAATAATTAAGCCTATTTAAACTAACACAAACTTCTACTCAGCCAAAAGAAAGAAAGCAGATGCCCGTAAAACGGGTGGTGGCCCAGCACCACCACCTCTGACGGAGGCAGAGGAGCTGGCCCTAAGCCAGACTTTAGGAAGGCCAGTGGCTGAGGGAATCCCTGGAGGGAGCTCATCCTCTGAGCTCACCCCCCAAGACACAAGTGCTTTTATAAAATGTAATATGCCTAGACCTATATATATATATATATGGTTGGAGCCCCCTCACGCCACAACAGACCTTGTAACTGTAAGTAGGCAATACTCCAAAGATTATGTCAAATGGTAGTTTAAATTATACTGAAACGTATCACTCATCTAGGACGAAGAGTACGAGGAAACAGTATCTGCTGCCTTTACAGAGGGGGGTCCAGAAAGGCCTATAGAGGTAACATCTTGCTATGTTAGCGATAGTTCTCTTCCCATTTACATTTCTTAACATTCTGGTGGAATATAGAGTGACATTTAGCCTACACTTAAGTATTAACACATTATCATCCTTTTTTACCCCTGTAAGACCCAGATATAGAAAAACCTAAAAAAAAAAGTTATTTTACCTTTCAGATGTTGTTGTAGGAGGCCTTTGATGCAGAAATTAAAGAGTTTTTTTTTTTTTAATGTTTTTTATGATTTTAAGAGAATAATAATAATAATAATAAATAATAATATTGCAAAATTGGGCTTAGATGGGAGCAGAATTCCTGTATTTGTGCTCCCGTTGTCTGAACAACAATTCAGAACAACTAAGGGTTCATTTGCAAGGTTGATTGCTTACTACACTAAAATATATTTTACTTACTTGAATCTGATGAATCCAGACCAATGAAACAGAGAGATGTTGTTGAGAGGTTGTGTGAGTTCATGGCCATAAAGCGGGACTTATAAACAAATGTATGATCCAATAGCATTGTGAGACTGAACAATAGAACCCAATGACTATGTATATGTGGTAAAAAACAAAATAAAATATACCAGATTGTTTTTTAGGATGGCTAAATGTAACGTTGTAATTTTACAATAAGGGGTGTTACAGGGTTAACAGGGCATGGCTGGGCAGCAGCAGGAGGGTCCCTCAACTTCCACTGCACAGATTGACACAGTGAGATGGATGTTCAGTAAACACCAGAGATTCATTCTGTGGAATTCATGTGCAACTGTATAATGTCCTCCTTGTATGTATTCCCAGTTAACAGTCAAAGAGATTTACAAAATTCACCTGCTGAAAAAAATTCAAAAAACAGACAAAGAAATGCAGTACTTGGACCGCCAGATTAGGAGGGCTGACGTAGAAATTGAGATACTGGCACTGCATGAAAAGTCGGATTTTCGTCCCTGTAAACGCCCGAAAATCTCCCTAATTTTTGGGAGTTAACAACAATTTACAGGCTGCGAACACCGCGTTCGTCTGTGCCGAAAATTGTCGGAAACGAACCACAGCGAAGGCTCTAATTAGCATATGAATAGCGGCGAAACCCCGCCTGGCCAGAGATGGCTTGAATATCCTCACTCAGGATTGGATGTAACCACTAGTTTTAAACAAGTATAATCGCTCGTGATTGGTTGGCAGATCTGGTCATTATAAATGTAAAGCCAACCCACGTTGGCAGATGTGTTACTATTGGTCACACTGGGTCTTTTAAACAAGAATAATCACTAGTGATTGGTTAGCAGATCTATCACTATATATATATATATATATATATATACATATATATGTATATATATATATATATATATACACACATTTATTTTTTATTTATTTATATATTTATAAATATAAATATGAATGAATTTATTGAATTGCCAGGAGGAAGTATTCAAAGAAAGAGCTTTATTGACAACACACAACTGTACAAATTTGCCCACACAACAAACAAATGAACTGGCGACATTCTGTCCGAATTTGGTCAATTTTACAGCCGCCTGCGGTGCGTGGCCCTGTACTCGGGAGTCTTCTCTAATCGCGACTGTAGAGTCGCACAGAGCTCGGTGAGCTCCTGGCTACGAGAGGATGGAGGTCGCACAATCTATCCAGACACCCCGCCAACGACGCCGTCCTCCTCATCAGACATCATGTCTGTGGTGGCGCACTTCCAACGGTCCACCTCATCGCCAGCAAGCACACTCCGTCTCGCTTCCAGCAGCTGTAAAACAATCAATAAAGACAATCAGTACTGCGCGATGCACTGCGCATGGACACAACACATCTATTAATGCACCTGAAAAATAGGTTTAGGTAGGTTTGGTCACATTGACCAAAAACGGATCTAATAAATCTAATAAGTCTTACCCTCTTTCTCCTGGAACGACTCCGAGCTGACGTCTTCACAGCTTCCGCCTGCGATGTGAGATCAGGCTGTGTGTGTCTGAAGCTCCTGCGTACCGTTTCATAGTATGTCTTACAGGCAGCTGGAAAACAATTAAATGAGTGGTATGAATAAGAAAACTTAAGTCACAGTAAAATTAAAACAAGGAAGAAGAAAACAGTACAAGTTACTTACACACAATGGCGTCACTATCGGCGTCATATAAATCCGGACTTGCGGACAAAGCTCCGAGCAAGTAAGAGGTCACAGCTTCGTTATGAGGCGAGGTTCGTCTGTGAAAACAAAATGAACAGTTAAGATCGGTATCTACTGTTAACGCATCTATTTCCTTATACAGCAGAATGAAAGCATATTCTTTAAATCGTACCCTTGCTCCGGTTCGTAGCGCCTACAATTCGTCTCAGAGTTGTGAAGACGGCGTACTGCTTCCTGTAAAAGACCAACAACGTACACTTAACAAAGCAACTTAACGTTACACTGGTTCCTCTCTCTTGTTCTTTTACAAGGCTACTATGCTACTTTTAGCTTGGACTATTAGCTTTTAAGCTACTTTTAGCTTGGGCTTGCTTTGCTAATTTTAGCTTAGCTAGCAGTCACCGAACATATTCTTACCGCAATCATCCTGAGAGTCTCCAGCAGTCCTGGGACATCCTGAGAGTCTCCAGCAGTCCTGGATATAAGAATTATAACATTTAAACCACATTTTCTTAAGTGAAGCCTCTCAGAGCAGCATTCCTGCTGCCGGTGAACGTGAGAGTCTCCTCCTCGTTCCCCCCACTGAATGAGGCGCCCGGTGTCTGCATCCGCCCCTTTAACGGACAACGGTGCACGGCGTTATTAATCACCGTTAGTAAATATATAACCACGGTTTAACATAAGCACTATATTATTAGTTAACGTCGGTAAAAACGGCACATTTTCCGCTTCGCTTGCGCTCGCTAACCTCTGTGGTAAATTAGCGTCAGTAGGCTAGCCGGCTGCCAGGACCTTCGATTCGTAACGTTAACGTACAATGCCAACAACAATAAAGTAACGTTCATTATCAATACGATTTAAAAGTCAGCTGGAAACATAAAAGTCATGTTACAGTTTACTTACATGTGTACGCGGTTTGTGTCGGGCTGTCGCCAGAATCACCGCAGTCGTCCGCCATTATCCAAAACTTGTGAAGTCAGACGAGCCGCAATGCATTTTGGGAAGTTGAGTAGATTTAGCAAGGTCCGCTGTACTCAGAAATTCTTGCCAATGCAGTATACATCCGGGCATTTCTCGCGTGCACAAATTCACATACTATTGTACGTGAACGCACTACGTACTCAAATTTACGTCACAATTAAGTACGAGTAGGACGTTAGTATGGCATTTCTAACACAGCCGAGATCTATGATCTATGAACCCATCCTTGACCCTCTAGCAGAACTACGACCAGCCATTATAAAGCAGTTTATAGTTGTTAATGTTGTGTCAAAAGGTACTGCATTTAAACATGTTACTGCGCAAGTTTCCTGGCTTCATCCCCATCCGGACAGACATTTTTATGAAAAAGCCAATAGAAGTTTGGAGCTTGCAGGGAACAGACACGTCATACCCAGCATAATTTCTGCCTGTTGAGCGCATTGCTGGGAGATGTGTGGTTAACACATCCACTGTGCATTTAAGCAAGACCAAAGAAAGGGTCACTGTAGTCATGCCACTATGCACAGTGGTTGAGCTCTAGGAGACTGTGATGTTGTTTGCATGAATGTACATTTTACCTTTGTGGCAAAGCCTGATTAAAAGTAATTGTTGAAGCAAATTGTTTTGTGTATCTTTGAATGAAGATGAAATTAAGTTATATCTTTGAATGAAGATGAAATGAAGTTAACACCTTTCAGAAAAATGTCACCTGGGGGAAAACTCCCCCTGCTACCCTGATTTGCATTTGTATAGCTCACAGCATTTTCATTTACATGTTAAAGCCTCCCCTAAGATTACGGGGAGGGGGGTCATGGGGGGACAACTGCCAAGCAAGGCCCACGTCAATTCCCGGCAATTTACGTCAGTTTTCTGTGTTTCCTGCAAATTGCCGTTTGCAGTCGTAAACCTGAACTTCCACGTCAATTTACAGGGCCGCTAACTGACGAAAATCCCACTTTTCATGCAGTGTGGAGCACAAGTTAGAGGTAGGTGATATGGAAATTTTGCACTTCTTGATGAGAGATATCTGAACTGAAGACTTACACATGAGAAGGTTTGGTGTGAATGTAAATGTGACCTGTGGCCTGTGGCCATTTGTGTGTGTTTTGCAACCCATGTGTGCCTTGTGACCTAGGTGTGGTTTATGACCCAGATGGGGTTTTCGACCCATGCAAGGTTTAGATAAACATCTGAGTTTACGACTTACATCCCTTTGAACTGAGAGTGAGAACACACCCACAAAAGATGGATAAATACTAAGTTTCTCTCACAGCACGTTGAGTCTTCACTTTGTAACGGACCAGCATGTTGCTCTGTGAATTCTCCTCTTGATCAAGATTAAATCCCTGTTTGGACCTTGAGCTGACTCCGATCTCCTTCCTCCAGTTCTAAATAATCGCAGAATTATTTTAACAACACTTTGGCGCCCAACGTGGGGCCCCAATATCTTTCCCTCTCTTCGTACCAGAGGACCTGAAGACCTTGCAAGGCAGAGGAAATAGAAACCCTCTGAAAAGACCTCCACCGCGGGGCTCATATAGCCTCGTTTTGGACAGAGAGGCCAGGTCCTCTGAAGAGGGGGCGGTGACGGGGCCAACCACAGAGGGGAGACGGACCAGCCAGGCAAACAGAGTCAGGGACTCATCGAAAGGGTAAGAAATTTCTAATAAGTAAAGCAAGTCGGGAACTTGGGGGATCGATCTCTTAGAATAGATCAGGGACCTAATAGGAAAAAGGAAACAAATAGGAATCAAGCCAAGGCTTGGGGGAGCAGGACTCTCTTAGATTTAGGGCAGGACCCTAAATCCAGGTAAACTGTCTTTGGAAGGACAAAGATTAAACTAATCCCGAAGGCCTGCGAAAACCAAAAAAAAGTCAGGGAGGGTCAGGGACCCATAGGTAAGAGTACTCAAAAGGAAAAGAAATTAAAAGACCGGTAAAATATAAATAACGTTTAAATAAAAATACGTATTAAAATTTTTTATAAATAAAATAAAATATATATATATATATATATATATATATATATATATATATATATATATATAAATAAATACATCCAAAATGGGAAATTGTAATAGTTATAAACATAAACCTGACGAGGTTCAATATAAAGGAGATGCAAAACGAATGAGCCAGAAAGCTCTAGATAATGTAAAATATATAAAGAAGTGGGAAGAGAAGTATGGGTTTAAAGGAAAGTTGCAGGTGGAAGAATGCAGAGAATTGGTAAAAAAAAAATAGAGGGATACACTCAGGTGAAAGCATGGTTAAAGGAGGCAGAAGCAAGAAAGAGAGGAATGTAGAAACAGAAAGTAAAAGTAAGTGAGACAATGTAAAGAAGAAACTGAGAAAAGAGAGGTTGAAGAAAGGAAAAGATAGGAAGAAAAGGAGAAAAAGGAAAAGAAAAAGATTCAGTATGTAATAAACTTTATCCTGTTTTGTACTCCAACCGAGATAAACAGGATGACAAGTATGTGCCTCTGGGTCTCCACCCTCCCCCGTACATCATCCCTCAGCCACCGCCGCCTCTTGTCCAGGCCTCAGCTCCACTCCTTCGCCCTCCCTCTCTCTTCGCATCTACTCTCTCCACTCCTGCACCGATAGCAACAGCCGTAGGAAGCACCTAATTGGTGTTGGAACTGCTGGGATACAAGCTACGACTGACCATGAAAAGCCAAGAAAGGTGGAACAAAAAAAGGCAAGTGAAATATTTGTCATGGATGATGATGATGATGATGATGATGAAAATTATGCTAATTCATTTACTGATGTGTATTTCTGAGGCAATGTTAGCCGTGGAGGCTGGAGAGGGAGAGGAAGAGGAGAAGGACGGGGAGGACGGAGATTTGGAGATGAGAGCTGCTACAGTTGTGGTAAATTTGGACATTGGGCTCGAGAACGTAGAGCTCCAAAGGGCAGAGGTCAAGGAGGCTGGCGGGGGAGAGGAGGAGCAGGGAGACCCAGACGAGTTGATGATTCATCGGTGTGACTTCAATAAATCAGGTCATGCATGGACACACACACACACACACCAAGACACAGAAGAGGAGGAAGAAGAAGTATGTTCACTAGAAAGTGCTGAAATATTTTTAAGCATGAATCAGAAACCGATTACCGATCACCAGATTATTGGTTAACAATTATAAAACTTTAAAACGTTTTTTATGCGATACGGGAGCATGCAGAACAATTAGAATAATCAGAAAAGATGAAGGCGGTGGTAGACTGCCTACAGACAACTATCTTTTCTATGGCCATGTCCGCAAAAATTTGAACCCCCGTGTAAAAGCCAGATACTATTATATGTGGATGACATCTTAATAGCGTCTAAAACTGAAATAGATTGCAAAACTGACACTTTAGCTCTATTAAAATTCTTAGTTGAATAAGAATTTAAGGTCAGCAAAAATAAATTACAATTGTGGCAAACGGTTGTAAAATATTTAGGTTTTAAGATTTCACAGTCGGGTAAACATCTAGACGAGAAAAGAAAAACAACTATTTTACAAGCACCAAAACCTACAACCAAAAGACAAATGATGTCTTTCTTAGGTATGACTAATTTTTGCAGACAATCGATTGCTAATTATGCTGAAATAGCACAACCGCTCCAAAATGCTATATATGACCAACCTATGGCAGCTCAAGACAAAATAACATGGACTCAAGAAACGAATGATGCTTTTGTTAGACTCAAACAAGTTCTAGTGAGCTCTGCAGTATTAGCTTTCCCTGATTACTCAAAGCCGTTTGTTCAGACTTGCGATACAAGATCTGGTTTTATGACTAGTGTTCTAACACAACCATTTGGAGGAAAACAGAGACCTATTGCATATTATTCATCAAAACTTGATAACATCACAAAGGCTATGCCACCTTGTTTACAGGCAGTACAGGCAGCTGCACTCAGTGTGCAGAGTTCTGCTTCTATAGTGTTATTTCACCCACTGACACATGCGGTCTCAGCACTTCTAATGCAGAACAAAATAGCTTTTATGTCACCAGCGTGACATCTTAGTTGTATGACTATCCTACTGTCACAGCCACATCTCACTATAGAGAGATGCACTACATTAAACCCATCACCTGCTGCCAAACGAAACAGATGGATTAGCACATGATTGTGTAGGAGAAACTAGTGCTAGAGTTTTACCAAGACCAGATCTCACCGATGTACCACTTGATGCTGCTGATATTGTGATATTTGTAGATGGCTCATGTAAAAAGAATCCTGACGGAACAAATGTCAGTGGATATGCTGTAGTAACATCTGACAAGGTTTTGAAGTCAGGCTCCTTACCGTCGCATTTCTCTGCACAGGCAGCAGAATTTGTTGCACTTACAGAGGCGTGCAAAATAGGGAGAAATAAAGATATAACTGTATATACAGATAGCCAGTATGCATTCTCGGCACTTCACGTGTTTGCACAACAGTGGAAAAATAGAGGCATGGTTACATCTACAGGGATTTATTACACATAAAAATCTCATTTTGCAGCTACTGAATAGCGTTCAACTGCCAAGAAAAGTTGCAATATGCAAGTGTGCCGCACATACTACAGGTAAAGACTTTATTTCAATGGGGAATAAAAAAGCAGACGAGGAAGCAAAACGAGCAGCTGCTACTCAGAAAAATGTAGATGACATTTATACTACCGAGACTACGCTTACACATATAGATCATGACATTTTGAGAGACATGCAAAATAGTTCACCTGAGACTGAGAAAAACATGTGGCGAAATAAAGGAGCCACACAGACAGAAACGGGGATTTGGGAGAGCCTCGACGGAAAGCCTATACTACCAAAAAATGTATTTAGATTTGCTGCGATATTGAGTCATGGGATTACCCATGTCTCAACAGGAGGGATGGTATCCACAATGGAAAACATTTTTACTACATATGGATTTCAAAACTACACACAAAAAAAAAATGTGTGCCTCATGATTGAAATGCTTTAAGCACA
Source organism: Eutrigla gurnardus (assembly GCF_963514095.1). Taxonomy (NCBI): domain Eukaryota; kingdom Metazoa; phylum Chordata; class Actinopteri; order Perciformes; family Triglidae; genus Eutrigla; species Eutrigla gurnardus. The sequence goes on along the minus strand of NC_139929.1, from coordinate 23,629,411 downwards.
ATGCTCAAGGTAGACTACGTACTAAACCAGGTAAATTCCCAGAAGCGACATACCCATTTCAATGTATCTGTATGGACTTTATTGAATTAAACAGAGCCGAAGGAAAGAAATACTGTTTAGTGATAGTGGATATGTTCTCCAAATGGGTAGAAATTACACCAACAGTGAACAATGATGCAATAACTGTGGCCAAAATTTTAGCTACAATAATAGCTCCAAGGTATGGTTTTCCAGAAAAGATTTATTGTGATAATAGTCCTCATTTTAGGAATCAAGTAATACAAAAGCTATCTGAAATATTTTCAATCCAACTCAGGTTCCATTGTAGCTATCATCCACAGTCAGCAGGACTGGTGGAAAGAAACAATGGAACTTTTAAAGCAAAACTAAGAAAGGCTATGGAAGAAACAGGGAAAAGTTGGGTAACATGTCTACCAGCTGTAGCATTAAGGTTACACATTCAACCCAACAGTACAGGATTATCACCATTTGAAATATTATATGGAAGGCCATTTAGGGTACCGCTAATAGATACGAAGGGAGATGATACAAGATTGACTGAAACAATCGTTGACTACATGTCAAAAATGATCAAGAACAAGAGTGTTATCTCTACAGTATCTCCTCCTACAGATCCAGCACCAACAGGACGGCCAATAAACCCAGGAGATTGGGTGTTTATCAAAGTCCTGAGGCGAAAGAATTGGTCAGCTCCCCGCTGGGAAGGACCCTATCAAGTGTTACTGTCTACACCCACAGCAGTCCGCATAGCTGAAAGACACACTTGGATCCATCTCACACACTGCAAAAGAGCACAAATACCACTGTCAGATAAGTAGAAACATTCACCATGCCAGACTTAAAACTATGCTTGATAACTGTTTTATGTGTGACCACAATTGCATTCCTTATTTCAAATATAGTGTGGCGCCTCCGGGGTTACGAGAAGGCGCTACGTGACCAATTTCAGGGAAAAGAGGGCTGTCCACACCAAATTCACAATCAATGTTCTTTATTAAAGACTGTGGCAGGGATGCTGTCGATGCCGCGGAGTGCGGGGCTGGCTTGAGGGGGCTGAGGCGGCGTCGTTGGGCAAGAGCGGGGTTCGGTACACGGGGACGGGCAGTCATACTGTCCGGGGCTCGGCGGGAGAGGTGGCGGTCAGGCAGGCGGGGGTCGAAGCAGAGGCGGGTAGTCAGACGGTCCGGGGGTCGATCAGGGCGCGGGGTTCTCCTACAGAAGCGGGTCATACACAGGGCTTTTAGTTTTCTCTCTCTCTCTCTCTCAATCATCTCCTTACTCTCCACACCAAGGTGTTCTCCGCCGTCTCCTTTTATCCCCTCCTGTCATCTTGCGCTGATTTCCTCCCAGCCGTGTTCCTCCACGCCGGTGATTCTGATGGGTAATCGGAACTCCATATATGGTCCTCCGTCCGTTCACTGCGCGGTGCCTTGGAGGGATAGCACTGCATGAAAAGTCGGATTTTCGTCCCTGTAAACGCCCGAAAATCTCCCTAATTTTCGGGAGTTAACGACAATTTACAGGCTGCGAACGCCGCGTTCATCTGTGCCGAAAATTGTCAGAAACGAACCACAGCGAAGGCTCTAATTAGCATATGAATAGCGGCGAAACCCCGCCTGGCCAGAGATGGCTTGAATATCCTCACTCAGGATTGGATGAAACCACTAGTTTTAAACAAGTATAATCGCTCGTGATTGGTTGGCAGATCTGGTCATTATAAATGTAAAGCCAACCCACGTTGGCAGATCTGTCACTATTGGTCAACCTGATGAGTCATTATAAATGTAAACCCCACCCCCGTTGGCAGATGTGTTACTATTGGTCACACTGGGTCTTTTAAACAAGAATAATCACTAGTGATTGGTTAGCAGATCTATCACTATATATATATATACATATATATATATATATACACACACACATATATATATATATACATATGTTTATATATATATATATATATATATATATATATATATATATATATATATATATATATATGTATATTTATACATATATATATACACATTTATTTTTTTTTATTTATATATTTATAAATATAAATATGAATGAATTTATTGAGGAAAGGAAAAATTGCCAGGAGGAAGTATTCAAAGAAAGAGCTTTATTGACAACACAACACACAAATGAACTGGCGACATTCTGTCCGAATTTGGTCAATTTTACAGCCGCCTGCGGTGCGTGGCCCTGTACTTGGGAGTCTTCTCTAATCGCGACTGTAGAGTCGCACAGAGCTCGGTGAGCTCCTGGCTACGAGAGGATGGAGGTCGCACAATCCATCCAGACACCCCGCCAACGACGCCGTCCTCCTCATCAGACATCATGTCTGTGGTGGCGCACTTCCAACGGTCCGCCTCATCGCCAGCAAGCACACTCCGTCTCGCTTCCAGCAGCTGTAAAACAATCAATAAAGACAATCAGTACTGCGCGATGCACTGCGCATGGACACAACACATCTATTAATGCACCTGAAAATAGGTTTAGGTAGGTTTGGTCACATTGACCAAAGACGGATCTAATAAATCTAATAAGTCTTACCCTCTTTCTCCTGGAACGACTCCGAGCTGACCTCTTCACAGCTTCCGCCTGCGATGCGAGATCAGGCTGTGTGTGTCTGAAGCTCCTGCGTACCGTTTCATAGTACGTCTTACAGGCAGCTGGAAAACAATTAAATGAGTGGTATGAATAAGAAAACTTAAGTCACAGTAAAATTAAAACAAGGAAGAAGAAAACAGTAAAAGTTACTTACACACAATGGCGTCACTATCAGCGTCATAGACTTGCGGACAAAGCTCCGAGCAAGTAAGAGGTCACAGCTTCGTTATGAGGCGAGGTTCGTCTGTGAAAACAAAATGAACAGTTAAGATCGGTATCTACTGTTAACGCATCTATTTCCTTATACAGCAGAATGAAAGCATATTCTTTAAATCGTACCCTTGCTCCGGTTCGTAGCGCCTACAATTCGTCTCCGAGTTGTGAAGACGGCGTACTGCTTCCTGTAAAAGACCCAACAACATACACTCAACAAAGCAACTTAACGTTACACTGGTTCCTCTCTCTTGTTCTTTTACAAGGCTACTATGCTACTTTTAGCTTGGACTTTTAGCTTTTAAGCTACTTTTAGCTTGGGCTTGCTTTGCTAATTTTAGCTTAGCTAGCAGTCACCGAACATATTCTTACCGCAATCATCCTGAGAGTCTCCAGCAGTCCTGGGACATCCTGAGAGTCTCCAGCAGTCCTGGATATAAGAATTATAACATTTAAACCACATTTTCTTAAGTGAAGCCTCTCAGAGCAGCATTCCTGCTGCCGGTGAACGTGAACGTCTCCGCCTCGTTCCCCCCACTGAATGAGGCGCCCGGTGTCTGCATCAGTCCCTTTAACGGACAACGGTGCACGGCGTTATTAATCACCGTTAGTAAATATATAACCAAGGTTTAACATAAGCACTATATTATAAGTTAACGTCGGTAAAAACGGCACATTTTCCGCTTCGCTTGCGCTCGCTAACCCCTAAATGGTAAATTAGCGTCAGTAGGCTAGCCGGCTGGAAGGACCTTCGATTCGTAACGTTAACGTACAATGCCAACAACAATAAAGTAACGTTCATTATCAATACGATTTAAAAGTCAGCTGGAAACGTAAAAGTCATGTTACAGTATACTTACATGTGTACGCGGTTTGTGTCGGGCTGTCGCCAGAATCACCGCAGTCGTCCGCAATTATCCAAAACTTTTGAAGTCAGACGAGCCGCAATGCATTTTGGGAAGTTGAGTAGATTTAGCAAGGTCCGCTGTACTCAGAAATTCTTGCCAATGCAGTATACATCCGGGCATTTCTCGCGTGCACAAAGTCACATACTATTGTATGTGAACGCACTACGTACTCAAATTTACGTCACAATTAAGTACGAGTAGGACGTTAGTATGGCATTTCGAACACAGCCGAGATCTATGATCTATGAACCCATCCTTGACCCTCTAGCAGAACTACGACCAGCCATTATAAAGCAGTTTATAGTTGTTAATGTTGTGTCAAAAGGTACTGCATTTAAACATGTTACTGCGCAAGTTTCCTGGCTTCATCCCCATCCGGACAGACATTTTTATGGAAAGCCAATAGAAGTTTGGAGCTTGCAGGGAACAGACACGTCATACCCAGCATCATTTCTGCCTGTTGAGCGCATTGCTGGGAGATGTGTGGTTAACACATCCACTGTGCATTTAAGCACAGAAAGGGTCACTGTAGTCATGCCACTATGCACAGTGGTTGAGCTCTAGGAGACTGTGATGTTGTTTGCATGAATGTACATTTTACCTTTGTGGCAAAGCCTGATTAAAAGTAATTGTTGAAGCAAATTGTTTTGTGTATCTTTGAATGAAGATGAAATTAAGTTATATCTTTGAATGAAGATGAAATGAAGTTAACACCTTTCAGAAAAATGTCACCTGGGGGAAAACTCCCCCTGCTACCCTGATTTGCATTTGTATAGCTCACAGCATTTTCATTTACATGTTAAAGCCTCCCCTAGGATTACGGGGAGGGGGGTCAATGGGGGGACAACTGCCAAGCAAGGCCCACGTCAATTCCCGGCAATTTACGTCAGTTTTCGGTGTTTCCTGCAAATTGCCGTTTGCAGTCGTAAACCTGAACTTCCACGTCAATTTACAGGGCCGCTAACTGACGAAAATCCCACTTTTCATGCAGTGTAGAGTGCGGTGGCAACAGCGCCGTGGCTGTCACATGCCACGGCGGTACATACACGTTATTTATTATGCTCCCCGGTTCCCTCCTCTTACCTCTGTCCCGCGGGCGCCACAATAGTGACACAAGGCCAGGTATACAATAAAATGAGGGAAAGAGCTATAGGAATACAATCCAGGTGGGACACTAGTAGAGGTGTAGTGATAATAAAATGTACTGAAGGGATGAATTGCATTGCTCAGATTGATGCATGTCAGGTTTTCCCCTGTTCAGGACAACACTTTCACTGGCCGGAGACAGAAAATTATATCTGTGTCACCACGGAGGTATGCAGCACATATAGAAAAGCGTGGGGTAGAGCTGTTCATATAGGTGGGTGTGCGTGCGAGAAGTGGAGTTGGGTAATTGCTAATACAGGACCACGGGATTGGGGATACAACCCAAATTCTAACTTGAAAAACCGACTGAAAATGATCAAGATTGCAACACAAGATATTTGCAGAACAAACAATTGTAATCCTGTAAAACGTATGCTAGAAACAGGATTCACAGACTCAAATGTATGGCTACAATGGATTGTTCACACAGCTCGAAACAGCAAGTTATCCTCTTCCAGTTGTCTAGCATGTGCAGCAGCCAGGCCGGGGTTAGGCACAGTGCCTTTTCCCCTTAATCTAGATAATGATCCGAAAGGTTTTCGTTGAATGCTAGATTTATACAAATCAGAGAGTGCTACAAATTGCACCACTTTGAAACTTCTGTTCCCCCCAGTGTCATCACAGATTAAACCACCTTGGTTTACGCCATACACCGGGAATTATACCTGCTTGACACGAAGCAGAGGTACTGTGTCAGTAGGAGTATTGACAACCTGTAAAACCATCATTGATGTAATTAAGGGCGAGAGCAATGTCACTGATGGCATAGTGAGTGATCAAACGATGGCCAGAGCTGATGTATGGTGGTTCTGTGGAGGTAAGATACTCAGAGCAAAATTACCAACTGATTGGAAGGGAACTTGTGCTATGGTACAATTATTAATGCCGACATATATTTTACCATATGACACAATGGCATTAGAAAAAGTGACGATACATAATTCACGAACAAAAAGAAATGCACCAGCAGGATCTTTTGACAACAGAGTTTATATAGATGCAATTGGTGTTCCTCGAGGTGTTCCTGATGAGTTTAAAGCCAGAAATCAGGTTGCGGCAGGGTTTGAATCACTCCTGGCTTGGTGGGTAACCGTTAATAAAAATGTGGATTGGATAAATTATGTCTATTATAACCAACAAAGATTTTTAAATTACACTAAGGAAGCAATTGGGGGCATACATCAACAGTTAGATAAGACTAGTTTAATGGCATGGCAGAATAGGATGGCGTTAGATATGTTGTTGGCTGAAAAAGGAGGAGTATGTAAAATGTTTGGAGATATGTGTTGTACGTTTATTCCTAACAATACAGCACCTGATGGCAGCATCACTAAGGCGTTGAATGGATTAACCTCCCTATCTGCAGAGTTAGCTGAAAACTCTGGTTTTGACATTTTTGGAAAATGGGCAGGTTCTATAAAAACTATGATGTTATCTGTAACCGTAATGATTACCATTCTAATCGTTTGTGGATGTTGTTGTATCCCCTGTTGGAGAGGACTGTTACAGAGACTCATTGACACCGCTGTGACTAAAACAACTATGCTGTACGAAAGGATCCCCATCACTGATGATCACCGAGGGGACTATGAGAATGCAGCACAAGAAAATGTTACTTCTGATCTGAACAGATGATGACTTATATGGTAATCTCTTTGATGAAGATAAGGACACCACGGACTAAGAGATATGTTTATTCTACTGATTATGATGAGGCTACAGAAAATCTAATTGAAGTTGTAGTTTTCTGAATTGACCAACTAGAGCCACTTAGGCAAGGCAAGGCAAGGCAACTTTATTTGTATAGCACATTTCATACACAAGGCAGACTCAAAGTGCCTCACATCATAAAACAAAGTGAGACAAAAAAAAAATAGAAGAATTAAAAGAAAATAATAAAAAATTTAAAAATGCATTACAGAAAGAAAGGAGAATAAAAACATATTTTCAATAATTAAAAACAGTGCAGACATTAAAAGAATTAGCAGAAAGCAATGGTGAACATAAAAGTTTTCAGTCTAGTTTTAAAAGTGGTCAGAGTTGGGGCAAGTCTTACATCTTCAGGAAGTTTATTCCAGCTATTTGTTGCATAGTGACTAAATGATGCTCTCCCGTGATTGTTGTTTACTCTGGGAATCACTAACAGATTGGTCTCAGAAGATCTTAGTGCATTAAATACGATGGTATGTGTTCTGACATTGTTACTGTCCACAAGGGGGTGCCACAGGGTTCTGTACTAGGTCCCCTCTTATTCATTATTTATATTAATGAGCTGGGCTCAAACATGACAGATGTCAATTTGCACTTTTATGCTGACGACACAATCATTTACTGCTGTGGATCAACTCTTGTTCAGGCCATTGAATCCCTGCAGAAAGCCTTTGTAGCTGTTCAGCACTCATTACTTAAACTGAAACTTGTTCTTAATACAGACAAGACTAAGCTTATGTTGTTTTCTAAATCCAGGAAGAGGCCACAAATTGTCCCCCCAGTGACCACTCTTCAGGGATATGAAATAGAGGTGGTTCAGGAGTATAAATACCTGGGTGTACTAATTGACGACTCCCTCACTTTCAAGCCGCATGTGGTGAATCTTGTAAAGAAGCTGAAGACAAAACTGGGCTTTTATTTTAGAAATAAGCTTTGTTTTTCGTTTGATGTAAAAAAACGACTAGTAGCTGCGACTTTTTTACCCTTGTTAGATTATGGAGATCTTTTATACATGAACGCTCCAGCTCAATGTCTTAATATGATTGATACTGTTTACCATGCTTCTCTCAGGTTCATCACAAATTGCAAATCATTGACACACCATTGTGAGTTATACGCTCGGGTTGGATGGACTGCTCTGGCCACCCGAAGGCTTAGTCATTGGTTTATTTTTATATATAAGGCAATACTTGGCCTACTGCCTTCTTACATTTGTGCTTTAATTGCATTGAGAAGTACTGGTCCTTACTCTTCCCGGTCAAATAATTGCCTGTTGCTTTCTGTACCCTTTGCACGTACCGAAATGGGAAAAAAGGCTTTTGTCTATGCTGCACCGTCTGCATGGAATATGCTCCAAAATGACTGGAAACTGGCAGAGTTAATTTCATTGAGCTCTTTTAAATGTAAGTTAAAAGGACTTGAAGCTGATTCCAATCGATGTTCTTGTTTTTAATGATCTACTTGTAAAATCAATACCTTTGTTTGTTTGTTTTTTGGTGTTTTAATTGTGTAACTGTGTAATTGTTTTGTATATGCTGCTGCCTATCTTGGCCAGGTCTCCCTTGAAAAAGAGGTTTTTAATCTCAATGGAATTTTCCTGGTTAAATAAAGGTTATAATAATAATAATAATAATAGTGGTCTAGAAGTCTTATGTAGTGGGAGCATATCAGTGATATACTTCGGCCCTAGACCATGTAGTGATTTATATGTGAGCAGGAGGATTTTGAAATCAATCCTCTGACATACAGGGAGCCAATGTAAGGATTTAAGAATTGGTGTAATGTGCTCACATTTTTTGGTCTTTGTAAGAACTCCAGCAGCAGCGTTCTGAACAAGCTGTAGCTGCCTGACAGTTTTTTTCGGAAGACCTGCAAGGAGACCATTACAGTAGTCTAGCCTACTAGTAATAAAGGCATGTACAAGTTTTTCTAAGTCTTGAGCTGACATGAGCCCTCTAAGTCTTGCTACATTTTTTAGGTGATAGTAGGCTGATTTTGTTACTGATTTAACGTGACTGTCGAAATGTAAATCAGAATCCATAATAACCCCAAGATTTCTGGCTTTGTTTGAGGTTTTCAGGGACAGAGAGTGAAGGTGTTGAATTACTTTAAACCTTTCTTTTTTAGCACCAAAACAATTATCTCAGTTTTGTCCTCATTTAGTTGTAGGAAGTTTTGGCACATCCAGTCTTTGACTTGCTCAATGCACTGGCACAGAAGATCTATGGGGCGATAGTCGTTTGGTGATAGTGCTACATAGATTTGGGTGTCATCGGCATAGCAATGGTGATCAATGTTATTATTTTGCATGATTTGTCCTAGTGGGAGCATGTAGATGTTGAATAAAGTTGGCCCCAAGATTGAACCTTGGGGGACTCCACACGTTACATTGGTAGGTTCTGATACAAAGTCGCCAATGGAAACAAAATAGTTCCTATCTTGTAGATATGACTTGAACCAGTTTAAGACTGTGCCTGAGAGCCCCACCCAGTTTTCCAACCTGTCCAAGAGTATTGAGTGGTCGACAGTGTCAAATGCAGCACTGAGGTCTAATAGCATTAATATTGAAGTTTTGCCAGAGTCTGTGTTAAGACGGATGTCATTTACAACTTTAATAACTGCCGTCTCGGTGCTATGAAAAGGTCGAAATCCTGACTGGAAGTTGTTGTGGCAGCCAGTTGAAGCCAGGAAGTGATTTAGTTGTTGGAGGACAACTTTCTCAATTATTTTACTTATGAAGGGTAGATTTGAAATTGGTCTGTAGTTGTTGATAATAGAGGCATCTAGGCTCCGCTTTTTTAGAAGAGGTTTAATGACTGCAGTTTTGAAGGCCTTTGGGAAATTGCCTGATTGAATGGAGTTATTAACTATTTGCAATACGTCTATTGATAGGCAGTCAAAAACATTCTTAAAAAAGTTGGTAGGTAAAGCATCAAGGCAGCAGGTGGATGATTTTAGATTTGTCACCGTTTCCACTAGAGTTTTAGAGTCTATGGCATTAAAGCTTGCCATGATTGCTGTGTTACTTTTGCCTGAACAGGGTGGTGATCCAACTTTTTTGTTTGAGATATTGATGGCGCGTCTGATGCCTTCAATTTTATTAGTATAAAAGAATGCAAACTCATTGCATTTCTGCGTGGAGTGGAGTTTAGCTGGTATTTGTGTTGGGGGGTTGGTCAGTCTGTCAACAGTTGCAAATAGGGTTTTCGCCTTATTAGTGTTGTTGTTTATGATATTGGAGAAGTATGTTTCTCTCGCACTTTTTAAGACTAAATTGTAGGCCCGGAGGCTCTCTTTATAGATGTCATGGTGAATTGGCATGTTCATTGATGTACCGCTTTTTGACCTTATTTGATTCTGTTTGTGTGTCAGGAATGAAAGAAATATTAAAGAAAACACAGAAGTGATCAGACAATGAAGGATCAGTCACAAAAACATCAGAAACATGGAGACCTTTTGTGATAATCAGGTCCAGGGTGTGTCCCTTACAATGAGTAGCCTCTTTCACATGTTGAGAAAGGTCAAATGTGTCTAGAATATTAAAAAGTTCTTTTGCACCCTTGTCACTTAGGAGAAAAATATTCACAGCATTTGTACATATTGAAGGTGACCCCATTTCTTTTGTTCTTTTTACGTGCAAGGGATAGTTTAATTAGGTAGGGATAGGTCCGTAGCCAAGCCCGATAGGTTGACTAGCTTGGCGAGGACATTTATGTTTTGTTTTTGGGGGCAACAATGTAATCAAAATGCTTTTGAATTTATGCTTATTTTTATATAATTTCTGTGCCTTGTTAAATGGAGTACCTGCGGGTGGTTGCCGGGGCAGCGGGACCGTGAGGGAGTTTCCCTTTCTAGAAGGATAATGGATAATAAAGAATGTTTTGAACTGCCTGATAGGGTTTTCGCTCTCACACTTCACAAAATGTATGTTATGATTATGCTTAGAATCAGCATAAACAGGAGGGATATGATATGGAAATTTTGCACTTCTTGATGAGAGATATCTGAACTGAAGACTTACACATGAGAAGGTTTGGTGTGAATGTAAATGTGACCTGTGGCCTGTGGCCATTTGTGTGTGTTTTGCAACCCATGTGTGCCTTGTGACCTAGGTGTGGTTTATGACCCAGATGGGGTTTTCGACCCATGCAAGGTTTAGATAAACATCTGAGTTTACAACTTACATCCCTTTGAACTGAGAGTGAGAACACACCCACAAAAGATGGATAAATACTAAGTTTCTCTCACAGCACGTTGAGTCTTCACTTTGTAACGGACCAGCATGTTGCTCTGTGAATTCTCCTCTTGATCAAGATTAAATCCCTGTTTGGACCTTGAGCTGACTCCGATCTCCTTCCTCCAGTTCTAAATAATCGCAGAATTATTTTAACAGTAGGTGCATGGTCACAGGTGAATTATGTTAATCATGTTAACTATTGGAACACTCACTAAACTCGCTCTTGTATTTGCAGGAAATAAAGAAGACCAAATGAAATGTGTATTGTGTCTTTATTTGACTGCTGTGGTGGAGGTGGTGGTGGTGATGATGATGATGACCGGGACTCAATCACTAAATTGATGACAGCAAATGGTGTCTCTGACGGCTCTGCCGTCCTGCATAGCTGGCAGGTGGATGGGGTCGTCATCATCAGGGTCTTCAATTTGTAGGGAAGGTTTGTTGCTCTCCTCTAATAGTGGCAATAATATGAAGAACGACACATGCCACAATAATATCACAGGCCCTCTCAGGGGTCACCCTGAGGTGACGTAGGCACTGGAAACGGGCTTTCAGCAGCAAGCCTATGGTCATCTCAACCCGGGCTTTCGTCCTGCAGTGAGCCCGGTTGAAGTTCTGTTGGGGGCCTGGTTCAGGGTCAGGGTAAGGGGTCACCCTGTCACCCAGCAGATGGCCATCAAACTCTCCTGTAATGTATAGTGGATACATTAGAGTATATTAAAAGGAGGGAGACAAGTGAATTATGCAGTATTGTGCAAATCTTTAGGCTGCTTACCACGTTGCAGTCTGTTGCTCAGGTTAGACTCCCGATACATCCTTGAGTCATGAACAGACCCAGGCCACTTGGCCTTGTAGAAGAAATTGTGTTACCTTACATTTCTTATTTGGTTTTGGTATAATGTTCCTTTCTCTCTAAACATCAAATGTCCTGCTGAGCTGTTTTCCATTGTGTTAACCCTTGCCGTCTTGATGAAAAGACTCCTTGATCTTTCCCTCTTCCTGAATGGTCTCTGTCTCAAATACATTGATCAAGGCCCGATGAGTGACCCCTGTAGTGACATCGTCTAGCTCTCCCGAGAACGGTCACACCTTGTAGATATCAACAGATGTCTCTTCCTCTGCAGAGAGACATGTGTTGATTCAATGCAAATCCACTCATGACGCCTTCCCTTTTGTTCTCTGGCATGTTCTGTATAAATCCAACTTGGCCAAGCCATTCGACAGACTGGATCTTCATAGACACACTGTGAATTTCTTTTCTCCACTGTCAGTGATTAAACCTCATTTGAACCAGCTACAGAATTGGACCTGAAGAGTTTTCTTCCACAATATGGCGTTGTCGGCAACTCGCTAACCCTGGGCTAGAGGACGTCTGGACTGGAGGGAGTGATTTTGAATATTAGCAATCCGCGCAAAATTCAAAGGGTAAAGGAAGCCTCTTGTAAAATTCCTAACTTTTGCTGATATTCACAATGCCCTGTCTCAGGTCCGGATCTTCCATAGACCCAGGTAACGCGATTTAAATTTTCAAATAGCAGCGGTTGACTGCAGGCTGTTCTGGTGAGTTTTAAGCAAAAAAAAAAAAAAAAGGCCTTTGGTAGCATAATGACAGTTTGCATGGTGAAATTCTCCGTGACCTTATGGGTCTGAGTGTTTCTCTATGTGAGGGATTGTTATGTGAGGTCGATGATATTGAAAGTAGGGGTAGCCAGACCGCCGCTCGTATCATCGTAAATCCTATTGGTAGTGTAATGACAGTTTGCATAGTAGAATTCTCTTTAAATGAGGATTTTTCTATGTGAGAGATTATTATATGAGGTCGATGATATTGAAAGTAGGGGTAGCCAGACCGCCGCTCGTATCATCGTAAATCCTATTGGTAGTGTAATGACAGTTTGCATAGTAGAATTCTCTTTAAATGAGGATTTTTCTATGTGAGAGATTATTATATGAGGTCGATGATATTGAAAGTAGGGGTAGCCAGACCGCCGCTCGTATCATCGTAAATCCTATTGGTAGTGTAATGACAGTTTGCATAGTAGAATTCTCTTTAAATGAGGATTTTTCTATGTGAGAGATTATTATATGAGGTCGATGACATTGAAGTAGGGGTAGCCAGACCGCCGCTCATGTCATCGTAATTCCTACTTGGTAGTATAATGACGGTTTATATAGTGAAATTCTTTGTAAATTAGGATTTTTCTGTGTGAGGGATTGTTATGCGAGGTGGATGACATTGAAGTAGGGGTAACCAGACCGCCGCTCATGTCATCGTAATTCCTACTTGGAAATTGAAACTCTGTAATCTTATGGATTTCAGTGGTTCTCTTTGTAAAAGATTGTTATATTGAATGAATGATGTGTGTATAACCGGTTTGACAGTTGTATGAGCTCATTGTAACGTCTTATTTGTCAATGTTGTGTATTTGTGTTTTGCTGTGATTTAAGGCCCGCTGTGGCCGTAGAAATGTTGTTTTCTTGCTGTGAGAAATTATTGCTGGAATTGAGTAGTTGTTCAGGAGGTTACAATTGAACACAACATTCCAGCTCTAGTTCCTTATCCGTTAGTTAAATAGCCTTTTGATCACTGTGATTCACGACTACTGTTTTGAGATAAACCACGTGGCTAAGAGCACTTTATTTTCATGTAAATACAAATTTTTCTTCACTGTGTAGAATCACTTCTTTAGCTAGTTGGGTTGTAAGTCTGTTTTAATTAATTTTTCCCAACCTACTTTAGTTTTCTTTTTAAATACGTTATATTCTATTTTTTTTTTTTTTTTGTTACTCAAGACTGTTAGTAACTTGCCCTTTACCCCTTCTCTAACTAGTTGGTTTGTCTCTCTGATTTAATTAGTTTCCCCCACTCTGCCCTTTGTTATTAACTCTTTTGTTCCTTACTGTGGTTAAATTGTTGGTTTTTTTTAGTATTCTGGCTTCTCTTTAGCCTGTTGAATTGTTAATTTTTTTAACTCACTTCACCCTACCTACCTTCTACTATTTTTTGTAAATATTTCATTTTTTCAATTTTATGATTTCTTGTTTCTCATAACTAATACTGTACCTTATCCTTCTAGTATTATCATTTCGTTTGAGCTTGTTGTTTCTGTATCAATTAATTTGCCCCCTTTTATTTTTTTGTCAAAATATTGTTCTCAATATTTAGTACTATTATTAATTTCTCGTTAATCATTTTATAATATTTTTGTTTCAATTGTACTTTTATTTTTACTGTATTTCATTGTTATCTTTATTATTATTTTTTTTTATTTTCGCCTGGTTTTTGCCTGGAATGCTCTATACAAATCTGCCACCCTATTGAACGGAGTTAAACTGAGAGAGTGTTCACAGACACCAGGATGAACGCATTCACAGTAGCGTTCATCAGGCAGAAATACAGTACGTTCAGTTCACGTTCTTCCCAAAATATGAACGAGTTCAACAACTATCGTTCAATGAACAGGTTCAGGCACAACACTGTTTAGCAGTATTGTTTCTGTAACTAGTTGGTTGTCTGTCTGTTTTAATGCATTTTCAGCAACCTACCTGTTGTTGCTAAAGACTACTTTTTGTAAATACATTATTTTTCTATTTTATTACTTCAGGTTTCACATACTGTTAGTACCTTGTCCTTTAAGTGTTATTGTTTATCTTAACTAGTTTGCTGGTTTTTTTGTCTATATGAATTAATTTTTACCTTTTGTTAATATTAGTTTTTTTTATTTTTTAAATGTATTATTTTCATTTTTAAATTTCTCGTTAATAATTATGTTGGTTTTAATTTTTATTTCATCTTATTTTGTATTAGTGTTTCATTATTATTTTCGCTTGTACATTTTATTTTATTTTTTCTCTCTTCTAAAAAAAAAAAAAAAAGAAAAAAGAGGGATAAATTAACTGAATTATATGACTTGCCATCAATCCTAAAGACTTGAATTATAACTTGAAACGTTGAATTGTCCTCTGAGGTTGTAAACACAGTAGGCGTCTCCGGCATCACTAAACAAAACCCAGTAAGTTCTCCAATGACAGTGGAATTAGGCCCCATATCTAGAGAACATGCCTTTCAAATGGCTACTGATACCCCTCTGAAATTACTGGGTCGTGATTTATTATGTAAATTTGGCTGCACCATTAATGCACCCCTTATGGGGTATATCTTGATGTACCTGATGCTAATGTTAATACTGTGTTTTCTAGGCTACAACAGGTTTCTCGATCAGTGACCTATGCTTGGCAGTTGCCCTCTCCTCAACTTTCTTTCTGATCACCTCTTAACTCTGTTTCCCTCCTTCCTTCCCTAATTGATGGCAAGCCATATAGTTGTGAAAGTTGATCTTAGTTGATCATTAGCTCACCCCGTCCCGAACCACTAGACACACCACTTGCAAAACCTGAGTTAATTTGTTTGTAGATGGTAGCTCATACCGCTCTCCCACTGGAGCACTTGACTAGAACCCTATGAAATCTGTTTTAATTTTTCAAGATTCCTTTTATTTTTCCAGAATTTCGTGCTCTCCATTTTTATTTTCTAAATTCTGATTTCCATTTTTATTTTTCTAAATTCCATGTTTTCCCATTTAATTTTTCCCAAATTCCGTACTTCCCGTTTTAATTTTTCTAAATCCCGATTTCTGTTTAATCTTTCTAAATTATTTTTTCCAGTTTCATTTATTATAGAAATTCAATATTTTACAATTTCATAGCATTTTTCATCAAATAGTGTCTAATCGTGTAGGTGATAGATCAAAATAAAGACATTTCTAGCAGCCCCCTGCCCCTGACTTTCGCTGTGTCTAAAATCAGCGTACCTGTCAATCCACTCGCTGCTATTTATGTTTCACTTTTCAGACATGCTGGATGAGGCGGTGTTCCCGTTGATTACACAACGTTTAACCCCCCCCCTTTTTCCCTTTTCTTTCAGCTTAGGTATGGTAACAAACTCTTATAATGTTCAAGAAAACATTGATTTTCAGATTTTGACAAATTCCACGAAATTCCACGTTTTACAGGTATTCTTGTCAGATTCTGCGTTTTAGTCTATGTGCATTGTGGGAATCAGAGAGCCCTACACTTCACTCAGGTTATGCAATTGGTCCCCTATTTGAGATCCTAGAATCTCACCCACCCCCTCCTTCCCCCCATGCTCAGCCCCACAAGCTGAGTTCTTTGCTTTAACGTGGCTACGTTACAAGCTGCCCCCGACACCTCTGAGCGCTCTCCCTGGTTGTGTTGTTTTATGATTTGTGGAGCTCCTGCGACGGCCGCGCATTAGCCACACATTTCTTGCTTCCTCAACTTGTTTGTGTGACACATGGTGTGACTCACAGGAGCAAATGGGGAATGGTTGCTGCAATAAGCAGATTTACGTTGCTCCTGTTACGTCCCTAAATTCAAACAATTTTGTCGACACAAACCAAGAAGAGCATTCCCCCCGTGAGGACTCTTTTGTAAATATGCTGATTGACTTTGTACAAAGTCATATGTTCACATGTTATTGTTATTGTTTTTTTTTTAATCATATGTTTTCAACATAGACTGAAGTTTTTGCAAACAGAAAAGCAGACACCACAACAGTGACTACTCTGCTCCTCAGAGACATTGTCTGCCTGTTTGGGATCCCACGCTGCATTAACAGCGACAACGGCACTCATTTCAACTCCTCTATCACACGAGAACTCTGCAAGGAACTGTGTTCTTCTGTCTAAGCTCTGCACTAACAGGTGATCGCAGCTCACACGCCTCCCACTGACGGGAACTATCACAACCTTCAGCCTGGTGATTTCAACCCTGAAGCAGTTCAAGCAAAGGAACGCTCTCCAGCCCAGGTGGACCGGCCCATCTCAAATACTGCTGACCAACAACACTGTCATGAAGTGTGTGACACCCCACATGGATCCACTCTTCACACCAGTGAAGATCAACAACCCAGCAGGATGCCAACATGGACCAGTGAAGATCAACAGCCCGGCAGGAGAACAACCCGGAACGGTGCTGTTCTGACCAGATGCTGATGAACGACACCAACATGGCTGCTGCTTGTGACCGGATTATCACTTCTGTGGCTCCTTTGCAGTACCAGTATTAAGCAATGGGGACAGAAGGTTGCTTTGGAAGATCCCCCTCTTAATACTGAAACCACGGAGCCACCAGAAAAAAAGAAGCATATTAGCAACATCTCGTCCCTGCTTGAATGCTCCATCCTTCAACAGAGACGGGAAACTGGACCAAATACAATCTCCACACACGACCAAATGATTTCCACAAACACCTATATCAACCTGACTAGAATGGTAGCTTATCACAGCTCAAATTCTACCAATTGTTACGTATGTGGATTCATCCCACATAGCACAAATGAAGGCCTCCCCCTGATGGCTCTGCCCATTTCTGACTGCGACACGTGCCATTTACTTCACCTAAATACACACACATCTTACACCCATGGACTGTGCCCAGTTACACCTGAACTGAGACCTTTACCTTGCAAAACATCCACAAGCAAGTGTCAGGCATGCACTGATGTCCCTGCTGCCATCCCTCTTAGAGTAGTTCCATGACCATTAAAGTGGTGCATTAAAGGTACCGGAGTTAGTCATGACATGGGACATTCGAACTGTGACTCGCTGTTTTATCCAATACCAAGAAGTTCTCCCAGAATATGGACTTCAGACTACAGCCCTTCACCTACAGCTTGTTCTACACTTGACATTAACTTTTCTAGGTTAGCCACAGCGGCTTCTTTTTGTTCCGTCCCAGCTGGAAAAGGGATGTACTGGATATGTGGACAAAAAGCATATGAATATCTTCCTAAGGGTTGGAGCGGAGTGTGTGGCCTGGGCTACGTAGTCCCAGCAATGCGAGTTGTAGATAAATTGCCTACAATTCCCTCAGGATTAAAGTCAACAAGATCTAAACGAGATGTGTTAATCACCCACTCACAGACATATTGGAGCCGTCTATTCGGCATGCTTATTCCCAGTTATGGTGTATTGTCTTCCCTGAATCAGAGAAGAGATCTTTCCAAACGTATAGAGGATTTAGCTAATACCACTTCCCTAGGTTTGTCTCTCTTATCAAAAGAGCTGGCTGCAACCCGTCTAGTTGCCTTACAGAATAGAGCAGCTTTAGACTTTCTTTTAGCATCCCAGGGTGGTACTTGTGCAGTGATTGGTGTTGAATGTTGTACTTATGTGCCAGATTATAATGCTAGCCTTTCTGATGTCATTGCACATGTTAAACACATTGCTGATGAAGTGTACACCAGCGATATTAGTAGCCCTTTTCAATGGTTGGAAACCCTCATTGGTCGTTGGGGTACAAATATAGTTCAATATGTGTTTGTTGGTTTAATCTGTTTTATATTTTTTGTTATTATTTTTCTTGTATCAGAGCAATGTGTAAAATTATTACAGCTAAGGTGACTACTCAATGAACTACTCACGACGTACCTAAAGAATTATTTCATGATGTTTTCGACAAATTGTGTAGAATTGATGTATTGTAATTTTCTTACTTCACTTGATTACATTTTCTTGTGTATTTAGTGTTGTCCTATAGGACAAAATGGGAAATTGTAGAAGAAATTGTGTTACCTTACATTTCTTATTTGGTTTTGGTATAATGTTCCTTTCTCTCTAAACATCAAATGTCCTGCTGAGCTGTTTTCCATTGTGTTAACCCTTGCCGTCTTGATGAAAAGACTCCTTGATCTTTCCCTCTTCCTGAATGGTCTCTGTCTCAAATACATTGATCAAGGCCCGATGAGTGACCCCTGTAGTGACATCGTCTAGCTCTCCCGAGAACGGTCACACCTTGTAGATATCAACAGATGTCTCTTCCTCTGCAGAGAGACATGTGTTGATTCAATGTAAATCCACTCATGACGCCTTCCCTTTTGTTCTCTGGCATGTTCTGTATAAATCCAACTCGGCCAAGCCATTCGACAGACTGGATCTTCATAGACACACTGTGAATTTCTTTTCTCCACTGTCAGTGATTAAACCTCATTTGAACCAGCTACAGAATTGGACCTGAAGAGTTTTCTTCCACAGCCTCCACATAGGAAATTATGTATGCAGCATCACATACGATCTTGACAGTGCAGAGAATGACAGATGTTGAACTATGATGCAGTCTTTAACATTTTGAAACAGTAGTCAACCCACATGTACCTGCACATTTATGCTGTGAGTGGACTTCCTATTTACATAATCTCCTCCATTATGTGACGGAGCCGTGACGGGGATGTGTGTGCCATCTATGCAGCCAATCACACTGGGAAATCCTGAAAGAAAGTACAATTAATAATCCCAGTCTGAGGTTGCAGCACAATGTCATTAACAGAATATTATTTAATATTCATTTAATGGATCTCTACATCATTCACCTGCAATACTGTGGAACTCCTCCTTGATGGCTCTGACAGGTTTATGTCCCGGGAAATTGACAAAGATCAGTAGTAGCCGTTTCAGGGCGAGGCACACCTTTCTGACCGCTCTGCATACAGTTGCCTTGCTCAAGTGCTCTGCATCTCCGACGTTGTACAAAAAACTCCCATTTGAAAAAAAACGCAGCGCAACACACAATATCTGCTCGGATGTGAGAGCATGGCTTCGGTTTGTGATGTTGGAAATGTAAGGACGGATTAGACTTAGACTTAGACTTAGACTTGCTTTTATTGTCATTGTTACAGGAACAACGAGATTATGTACAGCAGTCCCCAAGGTGCAGTTTCAAATTTTGCATAACAACCTATACATAACTTTACAAATAAATATATATATAGAAATATATATATATATGTAGAAAAATAAAAATAAGAATAAAAATAAAAAGTGGATGAGTGCAGAGAGGTATACATTGTATACATTATTGGCATCAGGCATATTCATGGGATATGTTATTTCAAGATGTTGTTATTACACATTGTTATTGCACATTTTTTTTTTACATTCAGGGATTAAATATGATATATGTTCAGTGTGTATGTTCAGTTCACAGTTCCTTAATTTCTTAGTTCTCAGTTATCCATGTATAGTGCATTATCTGCTCCCTCTGCTATTTCCAGCGGCCGAGTTGAGCGCTTTAATGGCTTTGGGATAGTGGCTATTTTTCAGTCTGTTTGTGGATGCAGGGTATATTCTGTATCTTTTGCCCGAGGGCAGCAGTTCGAAATGTCTGTGACCGGGGTGGGTAGGGTCTTTCAGGATGCTGTTTGCCTTCCTGAGACAGCGTGTGCTGTACAGTTCCTCCAGGGAGGGGAGGGGGGTATCAGGGGGGCATCTGATGATTTCCTGGGCGGTGTCCACGACTCTCTGTAGAGACTTCCTCTCTGCAGCTGTGCAGCTCCAAAACCACACTCCAGTGCAGTATGTGAGGACACTCTCGATGGATTAGGTTGTGTATGTAAATGATTGACTGTGACGTGAAACGGTACCGCTCAAAAAGATTATTGTCTGGAAATGCAAGAACATCGCATTTCCAGTCGGGAGATAATCATCTCCCGACGAATATTTCATTCTCTGCGCAGTAATGCTGCACCTTCATCCATGGGATCATTATCAAAAGGACATGCCATGGTAGTGAATATAACCGCCACCTAATGTAGTCCTACTTACTGATTATTGCAATGATTTTCTCAACAGACGGCAGAACCACACTACGCCAAAACTCGCCGGCTGAATGAATGAATGAATGAATGAGGAAATAAAATACCGTGTGGCTGAAAGAGGGCGGAGACAGAGAGAAACTCGAGGTTTGTTGAGAAAAACCTGGTCCCGACCAGGTTAGGTTCAAAGAGTAAGTTACCATGGTAACTGACCGAGAGTTTAAGTTACCTCTCTCTGTGAAACAGGCTAGAGTTACCCCTCTTTCTGTGGTTTGAGTTACCTCCCTTTGTGAAACGGAAAACTCAGAGTTTCCCTCATTTCAGGGTTAACAGACTCAGAGTTTTCACTAAACCTGCTTTGTGAAACGGACCCCTGGTGAGATGTGTGGTAAGTTATTTGTGTTAAGTTGCTGGTGAGGTTATCTATGAAACTAAAGGTAAGGTGAGTGTCGGCAAGTGTTCAAATCGTTACGGAGCCATTTTCCCCTGGTAGGTTGTAGCAGCATTGCTCTTTTGGGCTTCGCTGGGTTTGTTTTTTTTCTCTAGTGCGGCGGTGATACTGGTTAGAGCTTGTCTCTGGAGCATGGCTGTGGTTCTGGGTTGGTTGCCAGAAACTGGTCACTTTTTAATTTTTAATTTTAATGTTTATTTAGCACGGACGATACATACAACATTGCCACAAAGAATGAAAAATGCGATGCATACAAGACGTTTCCCAGGCCAGTGGTCTCCAGTGCATAAATACCCGCTGCAAAGCCGCATAAAGACTGGGGGTGAGTTAATTTATGTAGGTTCGGTTAGGCAGTTTAGTTAGTGGGGGTTATTGGGTGCTTCGGTTCTAGTCCTGTCGGGCCGCGTGATCACGACACTGTTGCTTGCTTTTTCATGTTATTGAGAGGTGTAACTTTTGAGCTTTTCTCTGGTTTGTTTGCCATGGGTGAGGTGGCCGAATTTGTTAAGGCTCCAGCGGAGGAGTTAATAGATAAGTGCACGAAGGAGTAGCTATTGAAAATAGCAGAGCATTATAATATTCAGATCGCTGATAAAAAAGTTGAAGGATACTGTTAAAAGTATTCTGCGCGCTAATTTGAGTGATTTGGGTGTGTTGAGGGGGCGACTGTGGCTCAGTGGTAGAGTGGGTTGGCCAATGTTCGGAGGGTCGGCGGTTCGATCCCCGCCCTTGTCACTGTGTCATGGTCGTTGTGTCCTTGGGCAAGACACTTCACCCAGCTTGCCTCGTTTGAGGCAAGCTCAAACAGACTGCTGTATGTTTGAGGTGGTGGTCGGAGGGGCCGTAGGTGCAGAATGGCAGCCACGCTTCCGTCAGTCTGCCCCAGGGCAGCTGTGGCTACTATCGTAGTTTACCACTACGACTTTGTGTGTGTGTGAATGAATGGAACCCGGAACCCTGTCAGAGCGCTTTGAGTGTCTTGAAAAGCGCCATATAAATCCAATCCATTATTCATTATTATTATTGACAGGTGGTGCGCAACCTGACCCGGCCAAGGTGGAGGGTTTGGCTCCACTGGTGGTTACGGTTGGTGTGCCTAGTAATAATTTCACATTTGAGCAACAGAGGGAATTGCTGTTGTTGCAGTTGGAGCATGATAAAATGATGAAGACTGCTGACATGGACAAGCAGATGGCAGTGGAAAAACTCTGATACCAGACGGAGCACACAAAGCTGTCTTTGGAGCAGTCCCGGCTTGAGTTGCTGAGGGCTGGGTGCTCGGTTGCTGGCGCATTGGGAGAGCAGGGGAGTTCCTCTGTTCTTCCCGGGGGCGGAGGTGAGTGTTTTGATGTGCTTGGCAATTTGCAGCTACTTCCGATGATCAACGAGAGATATCCAGAGACGTTGCCCGTTAAAGTTACAATTTGTTTTGACTGGGAGAGCTCAAGAGGCCTATTCATCCCTGTCCTTTGTTGACAGCCAGAGTTATGCAGTGGTAAAGTCTGCTGTTCTCAAGGTCTATGAGCTGGTCCCGGAAGAATACCTTCAACGATTTCAGATGTGGCAGAAAAGTGAGAAGCAGACGCACTTAGAGTTTGGCCGCGACGTGTCAGTTCATTTTACGCGCTGGCGCACTGTGCTGGAGTGTTTAAAAGATTTATGTGATCTGATAGTGTTGGAGCAATTTAAGAACTCTGTCCCTGAGAATATTGCAACCCACATCGGCGATCAAAAGGTAAAGACTGCCATTGAAGCGGCTGCGCTGGCAGATGATTATGTCCTGACGCACAGGCATGCTTTTGGAGAGGGGCACGCTCGCGTCTCTGGTTTTGTTGAGAGTGCCGGCATGTGTGATGTGTATCCTCCTGTTTATCCGACTAGAGCTGATGTGAGGGTTCATGGCCCGAGAGGTGTCGAGAAGGTTTGTAACTTCTGCCATAAAAAAGGTCACTGGAAAGCTGAGTGTTATGTTTGAAAAGCTAAGGCTCAGCAGCCCATGACGCACGTGGAGGATACGTTTTTAGCAGTGTCAGCGCCCGAGCTGCCTGGGGTTCATTTAAGTAATGGGGTGTGTTATAAGAATTTTGTATAACCACATGATTTTAGTGTTTTAATGACTTTAGTATTTCCACTGATGACCTAAACAGGGCCTAAAGCTATCCTGCAGAACAGCTAACCGTTATCAGGGGCCCTGTGCACATGATGTCTTGTATTACATGTTGTCAATGACGCGTTATCTCCTGTGCCTTTAAAAGACTCAAGGTACAACAATGATTTGAGCACTTCCTCTCTAGCATCTTCACACGTTGTTGCATTGTAACTGCTCCTCTTGTACAAGATTAAAGTCAGACGTCGACTTTACTTATGTCTCCGATCTCCTCCTTGGGTGAATTTATTCGTTTTAAATGTTTTAAATGTAAATTCTTTTAACAGGGTGTTACAGCGAGATGTTGCAGCTGGTGAGCTTGATGCTTTCTTACCTTTTGTGTCTGATGGATTTGTCTTTTGGGTGGGAAGTTAGGAAAATGTGCCAGTTAAAATCCTAAGTGATACGGCTGCGTTTGACTCATTTATCCAGGCTTCGGTGCTGCCTTTTTCAGAGAAGAGTGATACTGGGCTCACCGTTCCTGTGCTGGGGGTAGGCATGCGGGTTCATTTTGGGGAATGACGGGGCTGGGTCCCGTGTTTGGGCTGATGGTTCACCACCAGCACACGTCCAGACGCATGTGCAGAAAATTTTCCCAAGGTCCTCACGGCCTGTGCGGTGATGCGCCATGGCGCATGCTGATGCTGTTGTTCATGACTGAGAGTCTAAAGGTGCGAAGGACGACGCATCTGATTTGGTTGAATTTTCTATGTCAGATGTTTCTCTTTCAGTTTCGTTGGATGACCTGAAGACTGAACAGTGAGCTGACCCTTCTTGAAAATGGGTTCACCCCGGTGATGATTCTGTGGCCGACCCAGTCTTCCAGGTCGTGGTGCTATTTAAATTTCGGGATGTGGTGTTTAGATTGGCACATGACTATGCTGGCCATTGGGGGGTCAGGAAAACCTATGACCAGGTCTTGCGACATTTGTTTTGGCCGCGTCTGAAGATGGGGATGTTGCTGTGTACATCATACGTCATACGTGCCAACTCACAGGTAAACCCAACCAGGGAATAGCGCCTGCACGCTTGTTCCCTATTCCAGTTGTCAGTCAGCCTTTCGAACACTTAACCATCGATTGTGTAGGGCCGTTACCCTCTTCTAGGTCCGGTGCTGTATACCTCCTCACTCTAATGTGTCAGACTACACGATATCCTGCTGCATACCCATTAAGCTCGATAACGGCGCGTTCTGTTGTGCTGTCAGTTCATTTCTGTTTTGGGGATTCCGAAAATTATACAGTCTGATCAGGGGTCAAACTTTTCATCCCATTTGTTGTCCCAAGTCTCAAAGCAGTTGCACGTCAAACACAACAAAGCCTCTGCGTACCATGCAAAGAGCCAGGGGGCCCTCGAACGGTTCCACCAGACGTTAAAATCACTGCTACGCTCATACTGCACTGACATGGAGGGAGATTGGGAAGAGGGTCTGCCCTGGCTGTTGTTGGTTGCTTTGGGGGTTACGCAGGAAAGTACCGGTTTCAGCCCGAATGATTTCACATGGTGCGAGGCCCGTTGGCTCTGCTTTGTGATCAGTGGAAAGAAACAGACATTCCAAAAAACTTGATCGACTATGTGGTAACGGTTTTCACTACAGACTGTATGCAGCTGGCGTGATGGATCAGAAATTGTTGTCTGCACAGTGCAAAATGATTTGACCGGCGTGCTGAGCGTCGGGTGTTCAGTGTGGGGGACCGGGTTTTAGCTTTGCTGCCAATAGTGACGTCTCCTTTGCAAGCAAAGTTCTCGGGTCCCTATGAGGTAGTGAAGCAGGTGTCCAAACTGAATTAAATCATATTCACCCCTGAACGCAGGAAAAAGACGCAGTTGTGTCATGTGAATCTGTTAACCCTGACTTTCATCTCGCTGAGGCTTCGGTCTGGCTTGGGTTTCCAGGTTTGGATCCCACTCTGGTGCAGGGTCGTCTGAAGAATTCAGAGTCCTTATGTAATTTACATTTGTTGTTGGGTCATCTGTCAGAGTCCAAACAGGCATATTTATCAGAGGTGATTGGGTTATATCCTTGTTTGTTCAGTGACGCTCCTACACGTACACATTTTATAGAGCACGAAATAGATGTGGGGGATGCCCAGCCGATAACACAGCGGTTTTATCGTGTCAACCCTGACAAGCTTAAGTACCTTGAAACTGAGATACAGTACATGGTAGATAATGATATTGCTGAGCCTTCCTTGGGCTTCAAGTTGGGCCTCGCCTTGCATCCTGGTGCCCAACCCCGATAACACCTTCAGGTTCTGCAACGATTTTCGAAAAGTTAATGCTGTCACCCGGCCTGATTCCTTTCCGCTTCCGCATATGGAAGATTGCATTGACCTGGTAGGACAGGATTTTTTACAAAGTCATGCCTTTTGGGCTGCGTGATGCTCCCGCAACCTTTCAGTGGTTAATGACTAAGGTTCTGGGTGACCTGGAAGGGTGTGCTGTATATCTAGATGACGTGGTCGTGTTCTCTGACACCTGGTCTCAACATCTGGAGCGCATCCAGGCCCTGTCCAGCTGCTTGGCTGAAGCTCGACTCACCGTCAACCTTGCCAAGTGTGAGTTTGCAAGGACGACGGTGACGTATTTAAGTCAGGTGGTTGGGCAGGGTACCGTCCGTCCTGTGAAGGAAAAAGTCCAGGCAGTTCCATGTTATCCTGTCCCAGATACAAAGAAAGAGTTAATGCTCTTTCTTGGTTTAGTGGGCTACTATAGGAGCTTTTGTAGAAATTTCTCTGAAGTAGTTGCACCCCTTACTGATTTGTTGAAAGCAAAATTAACCTTTGTCTGGTCCCCTGTGTGTCAGCAGGCTTTTGAACATGTGAAGATGTTGATGTGTGATGCCCCGGTTCTTGCTGCCCCACGGTTTGATCGCCCGTTCTCCCTGCAGGTGGACGCCAGCCATGTGGGGGCGGGAGCTGTCCTCCTGCAGGAAGATGACTTTGGTGTGGGAAAGCCTGTGAGCTTCTTTTCTAAGAAGTTCAATTCCTACCAACTCAATTACTCAACAATAGAGGAAGAAGCACTGGCCTTTGTGTGGGCTTTAACACATTTTGAGGTGTATGTGGGTTTTGGTGTTGTGCCTGTGGTGGTCTACACCGACCACAACCCTTTGACACATTGTCCAGAGCACCTTGTCAGTAACATTCCCAGTGTTTAACTTAAGGTTATGTTGCATGTTTGCCTCTTCGTGTCCCTGGCTCTCCTTTCCTCTCTTAAATATGCTTCCTTGGTGCCAGGTTGCTGAGGCGAATGGTGTGGTGATGGTGATGAGAACCAGAGGTGATTAGAAAGCAGCAAGGGGCCGTCTGATTCCAGAGATGATGAGGGGATGCAGTGACCGACAAGTGGGGTAAAGTCCTGCTCATTCAGCTGGAGGGCCTGAGGTGGATGAGGATGAGGGCAGAGCTTCCCGCCATGTCGACTGGCTGGGGCTGCAGCGGCAGCGATTTGTTTGCGTGTTGTTTGTTTTGGACCTGAGGTTATGAACAGCACTACCATAGGCAGCATCACAGGATGAGACTTACACACTAGGACTCCACAGTAGGAGTCCACAGAGATATGTTGATTTGTGTTAGAGTGGGTTAGTTGTGAAACATACTGGTACCATACCAAAAACCAGCAGTTTTTAGTGAAGTTGTCGGCTTGGAGATTTGGTGGCTGGTGTCCTCGTAGCTATCCGGGCAGTGTAGTTCAAAAGATAGCTATTAAAAGCAGGCGATCTGGCTTGATCTTAGCGCTGTTGGTTAAACAAAATTAAAAGGGAGTAAAAAACGATTAAGATGTTAAAATGATGTCAAAACTATGTTAAAATGAAGAAAACTCTTAAAAACGATAACCGATGAGCTCAGTGGAGACATGGAGGCCATAACCTTGGAAAATCCAACCAACTCTGATAGTGTGTACTGCCAGAAGACAAGCTGCCTTGCTCAGAGCAGCCATCAAATCCTTGTCTGCTGCTGCCATCATCCCATAAGAGATCATGCTTGGTGTACATGGCTAACTTTAAAACGGTGTGTTTCTAGATGGAATGGTATCTTCTCCTTTGTGGACTCTGATTCCCTCCAGATTTTACTGATGCTGCCACTACCACCAGTTTTAGGGGATTCTGGTCCGTCGAAATTAATTCACTTTACAAACAATCCCATGCTATCAAAGCCATGCGAGTAGGAATCAGTTCCAGCATCCCAGAGCCTTCTTGGGAATCCCTCCATTCAGCTCCTCCTCACTGGTCTTATTATGGTAAATAAATTGATACTATGCTGGAAGCAGTTCTGTTAATATAGAACCAGATCACTTTCAATTAATCTCCAGCATGACCTCACCTTCTTTGATGGCACTCAAATCAATTGTTAGGATAATACTGTATTTTCTGTTCTTTTTCTTCCATGATCAAATTCCTGAATCATCGCTCCTCAACTCATTTGTTGACTCCCCTCTTCATGATGGATGATGGAAAACCCAATGAGGAGATCCTGGTGTCCAGCTTTGAGATCTATGTCTGAGCT
Organism: Eutrigla gurnardus; assembly: GCF_963514095.1. Classification (NCBI taxonomy): domain Eukaryota; kingdom Metazoa; phylum Chordata; class Actinopteri; order Perciformes; family Triglidae; genus Eutrigla; species Eutrigla gurnardus. The sequence continues at coordinate 23,601,845 of NC_139929.1, read as the reverse complement.
GGTGGCCTTCCACCTAACACTGGTGGCCTTCCACCTGAACTACCCTAACAACTGGTGCAGCCACAACAGTAGCCCTCCATCTGCAAACCTACTCTTAAATTCCTTGGTCGCTGGTCATCATCTCCTCCATAAGAGGAAATATAAGCCACATAAAAGCTCATGACTGCTTGAACCCCGTGATGCAATAATACATGTTTGTATTTGCCATGTTTCCAACACTTGCTGCAAAGGAGGAGGGGTGGCTGCTTTGTTGAATGATTCCCTCCAATGCAAGCAGATATCTTATGGATGCATCCTTTGAATATGTGGCTCTTCAGTTGAATTCTTCCCAATTATTCTTTCCCCGTTATGTTCCTTAATGTCTACAGGCCACCTTAATACTGTGCAAACTTTCTTGATGATTTTTCTGAACTACTGTCTATAATCAGTATTGACTTTGACTGTGTGGTTATTGTTGGTGATTTTAACATTCATGTTGACAAACTCCAGACAGGGGGACTAAAGAACTGTGTTGTGTCAATGATAACTATGGACTGACTTGATCATGTCCAAGGGTGTTAGCATTTCTAAGGTTGTTGTGACTGACGTTGCTCTTTCTGATCATTCCTGTGTTTTCTTTGAGAGTGCTATCTCTGTGCAGACAAATGTTCAAAGAAAAGTAATCACAAAACGGTGCATAACAAAAAACACCTGTGGAACATTTATTCAGCCATTCTCCTCCCTACCCACCCTCCCTTGGTTGTCAGTAAATGAGCTTGTTGATCATTTTCAATGTGAAAATTACCAATATTATTGATGCCATTGGGCCCACTAAGGTGAAAGTGGTCCCTGGCAAACAAAAAAGGTCTCTATGGAGAAATGCCACGTTGGTAAGAAAGAGTGTCAGAAAGCTGAATGCAGGTGGCAGAAAACAAATCGCCAGGTTCATTATGATGATGATGTGACCAGCCATAGCAAAACCAGGAACAAGTCGACCTCGGAGTTATTCACAGATTCTGAAAGTGTAGTTTCTAAGCTTTCCAATGATGTCTAACTCATGGAAATCTTTGAAAATATTTGAAGAAGTTGTGGCCATTTGAATGTATGCTTCTCTGAAAACCATTCACTGAGAAAACTGGCCTGAAAAATGTGCAAATCTCACCTCACCTCACCTGGTGAGAAAGGAAACACAATGGTGCTCATTTGCATCTCATTCAGATAAGCCCTCCCCCTACAGATGTCACTCAGTGATATCTGGTATCTGTTAGCCTGCAGGGCAGAAAGGATTGTAGTGGTTTCAACGATGGTTATCAAAAGCAGTTATCATGTAGGTAATGTTGATGTAGTGTTATTTTTGTTAAGCACTTTACTGGACTGATCAGAATTAGAAGGTACTTTATTAAAATGGAAATGCTTAAAGTGTACAATGTAAACATTGGAGAAAAAAAAAAATCCTATAGTACAGTCAGTACTAGAATTAAGTGAATTTAGTCCAGGCCCATTCTCCTCAAAGTGTTTGATTATATCAGTCAGGGTGTCTTTGCCAATTCTGAAAAAGAAAACAAACAAGTTTCACATCATGTGTCATGCTAACAGGCACCGTCTAAGTAGCTAATGCTAATGATTTAGCAACTAGCCAATTGTCCTCAGGTAGGCTAGTTGCTAACCCATAAGCATCACAGTCATTTCAAGCAATGCCAACAGGCCCCTTGGCACCTTACTGTTAAATCAGATGCCCACGTTCTGAGCCAAAAATCTCCCATTACAGCTTAGTTTCGATGTGCATATAATTTTAAAACAACATTACTGAGCTAGCTTAGCTAGCTAAGCAAAGTAGATAACTTGGAAGTTAACGGAAACTCACCCCATAAGAAACTGAAAAGTATTCCTGCAGACTTCGTTGCCTCCGATGAAATAAGACGTCCGGGCACACTTTCTTTTCGTCTGCAGCTTTTTGGTTGATGCAGTCATCTCCGAAGTACATACTGTACGTCCGTTTGCTCTCTTTCGGCAGCTAAAGAATCCATCCGTATGCTGTACATAAGCTCTTGAGAAAGTTTGTTGCTACATGAATGACTTCTCTCCTTTCTTCTTCCGTAGCATTTGCAGTCAAAGTTATGGATTTTCTCCATTTTGCTGTCTTTATCCCCTTGAAATGTTACCGTAGATATAGCGTCTGACATTTTCCGCTCCAGCTGATCCGCTGCAAGGGACACAGGCGATGAATAAGTAGCCATGTGTTTTGCTTCTAACGTGCAGCTGATTGGCTTTAAAAATAACAACAGCGCGTGAATGGCCAACGGTAATCAGTAAGGAAATTAACTGCATCGCAGTACCCGCCCCAGCAAAGACACAGACAACGGCAGATTTTTTCTGTAACTACAAATACAAAATGTATACTTTTAAGGAACCAATACTGTTATCTGAAACATAGAGTGGCTTCTTCATGATCTCAACTTGCACATTCTGCAAAAAAACGAAAATCACTAATTTTGAAAAAAAAAGAAGCTTATTTCGTTGTTTACTCGAATTCGTCCCAGCCGACTTGTTGCTGGTTTTGCCGTGGCGGATCACATATCTATAAAGTAAACAACTTGGAACTGAGAAATGCACGGCAATCCTTCTCTGACATCATTACCAAAAGTAATAACGCACGTCCCTTGTTTACTACTGTCGACAGGCTAACAAACCCTCCTGTGTCAGTAGCCCTTGAACTGCTTTCCACCTTGGCCTGCAATGACTTTGCCTCCTCCTTCACTAACAAGATTCAGAAAATTAGGCAAGCAGTCAGCACCTCCACATCAGGTGCAGTACATGTGTCCACTCAAAATCCATGGTACAATTTCATGCGATTAACCAAAAAATATTTGAGGACATCATACAACATCTAAAATCCTCCTGCTCCCTTGATATTCTGCCAACAGGCCTTTTCATGTAAAATGTAATCAAAAATGTATGAAACTGCATGACCCCACAACTTTTACAGATTGTAAACACTTCTGTCAGGTGTCTTCCCACAGGCCTTTGAAACTGCTGTTATCAAGCCTCTCTTAAAAAAGAACAATTTAGACACTTCACTAATGAACAATTATAGACCAATATCAAACCTCCCATTTCTGAGTAAAATCATCGAAAAATCAGTTTTTAAGTAGCTGATCGACTCCATGGTAATGAACAACTGTTGTGACGTCTTCCAGTCAGGATTTAGACCACACCACAGCACTGAGACAGCTCTTGTTAAGGTCTTCAATCACATCCGCTTAAATACAGACAATGGTAAAATTTCAGTTTTCGTATTGCTGGATCTCAGTGCTGCATTTGACGCAGTCGATGAAAACTGGATTGGACTTTCTAGCACAGTATTAAAATGGTTTGAATCCTCCTCGAAGAACAGGGTCTACTTTGTGCTTATGTATAATTACACATCTGAGGGGGCAAAAATTACAAGTGGAGTTCCCCAAGGCTCCATTCTTGGACTGCTTCTGTTCAATATCTACACGCTTCCACTGGCTCAGATCATGTAAAACAACAAAATATGTTACCATAACTACTTAAATACCATAGTTTTTTTGTGCCAAGGAAGAACGGTAAAAAGTTAACACCCAGCTTCGGTAATGCTATAAATCATAAACCAAGAAACTTAGATGTAGTCATGGACTCAGACCTGAACTTCAACAGCCACATGAAAGCAGTTATGATGTCAGCCTACTATCACCTAAAGAATATATCAAGGATTCAAGGACTTATGTCTCAGCAGGATTTGGAATAACTTGTCCATGCATTTATCGTCAGCAGGCTCGACTACTGTAACAGTGTCTTTACAGGTCTCCCTAAAAAGTAGATCAGACAGCTGTAGTTAATTCAGAACGCTGCTGCTCAAGTCCTCACTTAAACCAAAAAAGATTATCATATTACTCCGGTTGTCAGATCTTTACACTGGCTTCCAGTCTGTCAAATAATTGACTTCAAAATACTACTGCTGGTTTACAAAGCACTGAATGGTTTAGGGCCAAAATACATTTCTGATCTTCTGCTTAGCTATGAACCATCCAGAACTCTCAGATCGTCTGAGACAGGTCTGCTCTGTGACCCCAGAGTCAGAACCATACATGGAGAGGCAGCGTTCAGTTTTTACGCACCACATTTCTGGAACAAACTTCCAAATCTCAGCTCTTTTCAATCAAGACTGAATACTTTTCTGTTTGCTGCTGCTTTTATCTTTATTTTATTTTAATTGCTTGTTTTTCCAATGCTTTTAATTTTATATCTTAGCATAGCAGAACACTAGGTGGTTTACTCTCCTACGAGCGAAGTTTCTCATGGAGAGTGGCCACACATCAGCTGGTGCCAGGGCTCACATATAGCAGTCACTGGGTAGTATATTTTAAACTATTTACTCTTCGAGGTGAACTTGAGACCTACCTACCTACTTGAGACTGAAATCCTCTTTTGGTTAGTAGTCCCTGATAATGAGGTGGTGCCCCCAATGTTTTAATTGTATTAATACTTCATTCTTTAGGATTATCTCTGATAATAATGATAATAATAATAATAATAATAATTAAACAATCAAATATACTCCTGTTTGTGGACGTGTTTTTTTCACATGTATTTGGTCAGGATCAGAAATGAATTTAAATTTGATGAAAGTATTGTCTTAACAACACTGTTAAACTCATAAAATCAATGTTTGTATATCAGATTCAACATAAAACATCTGAAATTCAGTCACTCAAACACATTCAGATTACTTATGTTTTTAACAGTCAAAGGCCTCGATCTCCCTTCAAATGCATCTCCTTCAGTCCGAATGAATGGCTAAGTCCAGAGGGAATCTCAAACTCCTTCACTGCTCTCTGAATAGCAAGACAACAGAAAGGGCAGACATCAGGATATTCTTGTGTGTACTATCACATTTCTGCATCTTTAGCTGTGAGCATTCTGGAGCAGAAAAGGGATGAGGAGTGAAGATGCTATCACATAACAGAAAATCACAAATATAATTACATTTGGCATGGCTGGCAATATCCTCACTGTACAATATGTCTACACAGGTCATTGTTGAGTCTTTGTGGAGGGATAAAGTGAGAACACAGGGGAAGGATGGCTCTGATAGCATTGTGATGAGTGAGTGCAAAAGGCTGCTTATTGAGGCATAAAGGGTGAGAAGATGAATGTAAAAGAAGCACGATGGTGACTCTTTGAAAGAGATCCCAGTAAAGGTCCACAGCCTTTGGAATAAATTCACTTGCCATTGTATTCCAATCATTTCTTGGTGTCAAAATATTAAAAATATAGAGTGGTCTTGGTTTTATATATTTCCCATATTTCGCACAAGTTCAATAGGCTTAGCCACAGGGAAATATTCAGGGAAGGAAAGATGCCAATGTTACCGGCACCAGACCTAGGGGTATCTGGGCAGGTAAAAAGCCCACAGGCTGGGTTGCGCTGTGGGTTAAAGGAAGTGGAGAGCAACAAAAATTACGTCTTTCTCAAGCAAACAGCGTTTATTTTCTTCTTTTGAGTCAAAATATCTGAACATCATTATCGCAAATATCAACAATAATAATGATATATACTGTAAATGGCAGTAGAATATCGTAAAACAATAAATACACAAATAGATCAATAATATACTATATACTCTCCCTCCTAGGCCACCTTAACTTTGTCATCCACATATTTTCTCAAGGGTGCACCTTCATCTACTGATTATGAAACACAGACTCTTCTGTACTTAAACTGCACAATCTCATATCTCCACATGATGGACTTTACATTTCTGATCTCTTCAGTATGGAATGGCGTAGTGGGGGTAGTATATTAAAGGGGCTAGTGATTCTGTGGTTAGATCAAGAATATAGGCTCCGGGGTCTGGACACTGATGGTGGTGATGAAGAGAGTTGCCAAGATCCGATTTGAGAATGAGTGTACTCACATCCCATATGATGATGACTGGAGTTGAATTGGGTGGAGGAGGGTTGCCTAGGTTTCAACTATATGAATGACAGTGAAAGAGGGAGACGTGAGTCTCCTTGCCTGAACTTCTGCTAAGCTTTTGCAGTCAGAGAGGTCACGATAGACCAGTGCTGTGGGTGAGGTCACAATTTGCATTTTATTAAAATGTAGCACCTCACGCCCACAAGTGTCAATATGGCACTGTGAATGAGTAAGAGTAGGCCCAGAGGATGTAGGCTGAAATGGCATGGAAGGGCAAAGTGGGTAATGTGGCCGACATTAGGTGAGGCAGGAATTAGCTTGAGTACCTCCGGCATAACCAGTACCTCAATGTCCAGAATGGACCAGTTCAGGCAGGTTTAGATTGTAAAATCTACCCATCCATCAATTAAAAATATAAGCAGATGTGTTGTCTTTGTTCTATCTTTCTAGTATACATTTATCAATTGTCTTTCTTCTATCTATCTATTATAATTTATAGACAAATTGTCTTTGTTCTATTTATGCATTATCGATTGATGGATAAACTTTAGATTGATTGGTAAATTAAAGATTGATAGATATGGGGGTTTTTTTCTATCAAAATGTAATATTTATATAAGTTATAGTTTGGTGAATTGTTGTGATGTTATAGATCTATGTATTGTAGATTCATATAAAGATGTATGTTGTCTTTCTTTGGGAAAAACGATGGATCTCTAGATGAGATCAAGCTCAGATATGCACCATACTCTAGTCTTGTAATTACCAGACACACAGTATGCTTCGTCTTCCAGAAGGACTATAATTAAAGAGCATAATGAAAGACTTCTGTGGACCATTTATCAGCACTAACAAAAGGACAATGATGACAGAGGAGGAAGACGAAATATCTACAGAGGTGAACTTCACAATTTAAATCCCATATAATTTATTTAAAAGCTGACTAGAAGGAAAAATGTAAAGGAGAGGATTATACTTTTTTGCACAGCTGAACAATATTGACACAGTAAATACGAAAGTGTGAAGCTCCTCTTTCCTCAGTTCAATAGACTGGGACTGGCCACACAGCTGCCCCTGGAGCTACAAATAATACTCTGTGTGTGTGTGTGTGTGTGTGTGTGTGTGTGTGTGTTTGACAGGAGGCTTGACAGACTGTGTGACCTGCCAGTGGTGGACAGATTGAGTGTATGTGTGTGCTTGCTTGTGTGTGTGTGTGTGTGTGTGTGTGTGTGAGAGAGAGAGAGAGAGAGAGAGAGAGAGAGAGAGAGAGAGAGAGCGTCCAGGAGAAAGTGGTTTAAGAGGCTCCTGGATGACAGAGGCCTCCCAAATGAGATTATACTTTATTGTGAGTGCAAGGACCTGGCTGTAATTCAGTTTGGAGAGAACATCAGGCCTGCATTAAACTGGAAAGTTCACACTTGGCAATATGGACCAATAAGGTTTTAGGTAGGGCATAAAGGTAGAAGAGAAAAATAAGGCTGACTTCTTTTCACTACCTCTAACTGGAACAGTTGCACTGCAGAGGAACTCCTGATGTGCGGGGTGAGCAGTCTCACATCAATTCATCAAATAATCACAAAATCTACTGATGGACTCGAATTTTACACTTTTTTTTGTCATTGCTTAGCACAAATTTCAAACTAATGCATTGAAGTTGAAAGTATTGTTGGTGCCTGCATCACATTTTTTCAGTTGAGATGACAGTTCTTTTAGACGATAAAACCTCTTAGAGAAAAATGTACATAAAAACATGAATTACAATAGTATAAACAATATTAATGCAATGATTAAAGCTTTAAGCATCATCCTACCAACATTTAAGATACAACGGCCCTCATTTATCAAACTTGCGCAGGATCTGGTGTAGATTCTGGTGTAAATATGAGTGTTCGCCAAGTGTCACGTGTGATTCACTAAAAGTGTGTACGCTGCTGATTTCGGCGTAGAACCGGCGTGGCATTGATAAATCCGGCGGCTGAAAACAATCGTAATTTAAATGACACGCCCCTATATATTCATGCTTCAGAGGCCTCCCCCGCCCTCTTTGCGACATGGAGACTCGGAAGACGGCAAAGAAACGAAACTTTTCTGAAGCAGAAATAGAGGTTATCACCACGGAGGTGGAGCGAAACAAAATAATATTATTTGGTTCCCTCAAAAGCGGGATTAAAGGCACACAGAAGAACGCAGTGTGGGCCAAGATAACAGCGGCGGTGAACAGCGTTGGTGTTGATGCACGGAGTCCAGCTGAGGTTGTATTTTATTTCTTGTAAAATATAAAAAAAATTATATAATATATAATAATAAATATAAATGTACTACTGCTGAAATACAAATCCTTTACATGTAGGTTAAAAAAAAATGGAGTGATATGAAAATCGCCACCAAAAAACGGGCTGCTGCGTTTAGGCGCAGCAGCACCCAGACTGGGGGAGGACAGTCTGACCCAGACCTGACGCTGTCGCAGCAGGAGGAACGGGTGGCAGCGTTGATGGGCTCCCCGACCATCATGGGGATAAGAGGCGGTGGGGACACTGATGAGCCTGAGCTGGATGACGGTAAGAAAGTTGACACAGTCTGCAAAGTGCAACGTTTGTTGTATTTTATTAGTATCACTTATACTGGGTGCCATGCAAAACAAAGTAGAATAAAAATAAAATGCCCCCCCCCAGAACAGCCAGGTCCAAGCTGCGCGTGAGGGGGCCAGGCAGGAGTGGGAGAGGAGGGAGAGCCCACTTGCTCAGCTCCACCACGCGCTGCTCCACTACCACGCGCTGCTCCACCACCACGCGCTGCTCCAGCTCCACGCACTGCTCCACCACCAAGCACCCGGTTCATCACCCAAGAGGTTCTAGACAGGCAGAACGAAATATGTCAATTGTTAGGACATATAAACAATAACCTGGTTGCAATAAATGACACACTCAAAAACATAAATGACACACTAAAAACAATAAAACCATGATCATTAAATGTTGTGCTGTGTTTCTCTACTGACCGTTTTAAAAAACGCTGAATAATGTTGTCTCTCCTCTGCACAGCTCTCAGGTGTGGCTGTGCCGGGCAGGGCTCTCCTGGCATAGGCTCATCTGGCTGTGCTGGGACATCAAATGGCACGCGGTGACTCTGCACAATATTGTGCAGAATCCCACATGCCATAATGATGTCACATACCTTTTCGGGTGTGTACAGCAGGGTTCCCCCTGCTGCACCCAGACACAGCCATCTGCCCTTCAGTAGCCCGATGCAGCGCTCCACTGTGCCCCGTGTGCGCACGTGCGCAATGTTGTATCTGCGCTCCTGCTCAGTTGCAGGATGGGCCAGTGGAGTTAAGAGGTACTCGGTCAGGGGATAGCCTTTGTCACCTAGTAAACGATTCACACCAAATGTTAGCATTGTAACTTGAATACTTGTATAAAAGTACTTTAACCGCTAGGCGACTCACCAAGGAGATGACTCCGGCCCTGCAGTGCGCCCCTCTGAAGCCGAGTCCCCACGCTGCTGTTTTGGAAGATGTAAGAATCGTGGGTGCCCCCAGGCCACCGGGCTACCACATTCAACAGGGAGAGGTTGGCATCACAAGTTCACGTATGCGTAATCGTTGTCTGATGGGGGCTTCAGACGCACATGTGTGCAATCGATCGCACCGATTACATTAGAAACCCAGCAATCTCATAAAAGGCTCTTTTAATCACAGTTTGCTGAGCATCCGCATACGGGAAATTAATGTACTGCCGTGAGAGGGATGGCATGGTACCACTGACGGCATGGTTCGGCTGATGGATGGTTGTGAGATGCCAGCTCGATCCCCAATCTCCCGTTGAAAGGTCCCGGTGGCCAAAAAACCCAACGTGGAGAGCACCTGCACCGGCACAGGTATAGCACAGGAGCGCCTTGTCTCCCTCTGCAACTGGGGCTCCAGTGTCCGGCAGAGGAGGAGGAGGAGATCCCTTGGCAGCCGAAAGCGGCTGAGCAGCCATTCATCGCTCTTCTGCAGAAGATCCTCCCGTTGGCGGAAGTTCCGTTCCCGACGGAGAGGAGCGTATTCCTCTAACAGCAGGAGGTCTGCCATCATCAATGTGTGATGACGGTCAAAGTTTCTCGCCCGTAAAATATGGGATTGAATGCAGGGCCGGAGTGGGACTCATTTTCAGCCCTGGAGTTTCATACCTCAGACCGGCCCACTTTAGATCACGACCTATTATATTAAAATAATGTAATTATAACTTTACATGTTAAGCATACAATAGCGCACTGTTCTCTAAAGCCTTGTAATTCCGTGTATTTTCACACAGCCTTGTGGGCACAAGTGCCCATAGTTCGGCCGTGTTCAGCTGTCTGTTTCCCGGCTGGTTTGCGTGCGGCGCGTCTTGGCGTTTCGCGTTCGACGGAGAGTCCGCCTGTGTGGACTCTTGTGGACCTGGGCGGGCCGGTGTTTGACCGATGTCCGCGGGCTTTTCAGCCAGCTCTGAGGGTGTCCGACAGTTCGGCTGGGTTCTTGTGTCTATTTACCTGCGGGAATCCCCGCAACACGTCCGAGTGTTTTACGTGTGTACGGACGGAGCAGAATTCCGGCTTCGCTGTGCGTAATTGTGGCGTGGCGCGGACCTGGACCGGCCGGTGCTTAAGTGAGCTGCACGGGCTTTTCACACAGCCTTGGGGGCACAAGTGCCCATAGTTCGGCCGTGTTCAGCTGTCTGTTTCCCGGCTGGTTTGCGTGCGGCGCGTCTTGGCGTTTCGCGTTCGACGGAGAGTCCGCCTGTGTGGAACACCGGCACAAAAATAAATAAAAATAATAATTGAACACCGGCCCTCGCGGCCCAAAAGTCAGACCGGCCCACCGGGAATTGTCCCGGTCCTCCCGATTAGCCACTCCGGGCCTGATTGAATGTGCATCTGACCAATCACACTGGATATCTGTCAGGCCACGCATTGCCTTAATCACCCAGGGTTGCTCATGTCAGCCTGACAATCGGGCTGTCTCAAAATGTTGTTTTAATTCATTCTTAAATGTATACTGGTACTGTATACTTTTTATTTACGTTTTATTTAACTTTGTTTTATTTAATTTCGTAATTTTGTTTTATTTTATTTCGTTATTTCGTTTTATTTAATTTTGTTTTATTTTATTTCGTTTTGTTTTATTTAAGTTCGTTTGTTTTGTTTTGTTTCATTTTATTTTGTTTTGTTTTATTTTACTAATGACAGTAACAACACTGCATCGCTGCATCAGTATGATCTATTTATGATCCGACACAGCCTCTGTCCTGACTCCTGCATGCTTTACGCTGGTTCCAAATGTGCGTACACCTGGTCAGAGCTGGCGTGAGATTTGTGCGTACCGTACGCTCACGCTCAGATTCATAAATGCCGATCCTTGCGGTGAATTTGGTGTACACCCATTTTTTCGGTGTATGCAAGTTTGATAAATGAGGGCCAACGTGACTAAACCAGAGTTTTATTCAGCATGGCTTTTAAGAAATACAAATATAGGATACCATACTCCTAAATAGCTAAGCTAAATAGCTTATTGAATGAATATGAATGTCATGCTTTAAGTGGATAAGAGTTCAGGACCAAAAACCAGATGCAAACAGAAAGATAATAGGAACAGTGGTTTATAAATAAAAGCTTGCAAAAACAGTGAAAAAAACTAAAGTAGACTACAAGCACAAAATGCTGGATTCAAAATAGGAACATGAGAAAAATCTGACAAGAAAATAAACTTCCAGGTGGTAAACCTAACAACCCAAACTTCACAGGAAAATCCAAACATCATTGAGACACTGGAAGGACAGACAAAACAGTGGTGAGCTGACAAAAACAGATAAACTAGCAATGAAACAAAGGAAACAGACAAAATACACAAGGTTGGGAGATGAGACACAGGTGGGTAAACAGGGGAGCCTGAGAGGTGATTGCAGATGCTGCAGCATGTGTTCTGACTAAAACTAAAAGAAGGGATCACATTTCTCCTGTATTAGCTTCTCTGCACTGGCTCCCAGTAAAATCCAGAATAGAATTTAAAATAATTTTCTTCACCTACAAGGCGAAATCTGGTCATTTTTGACCCCATTTTCGTTGTCCCCAGGGTCATCCCGACTTATTAAATGGTCCTCATTTATATAGCAATTTTATCCAAAGCACTTTACAGTAATGACTGACATTCACCCATTCACGCACACATTCACACACCGACGGCGGAGTCAACCTCGCAGGGCGGGAACTTGCGCGAGACTGCTGTTTAGCTGTAAGCAATCGTTGCTATGTTGTAACACAGTCATACATATGGACATAACAGCTTCATGGATTTATTATGGACATGACGACTGCACTGCTCGATCGTTTCTTTATGGATACAACATCAAAACTACGAGGAAAAGGTTTTAGTTTCTGCGGTGACTGGGATGGACGAGATTGCACCCGGCACGTTACTAGCTGTAAGCAATGGTTGCTATGTTTTAACATAGTCATACATATGGACATAACAGCTTCATGGATTTATTATGGACATGACGACTGCACTGCTCGATCGTTTCTTTATGGATACAACATCAAAACTACGAGGAAAAGGTTTTCGTTTCTGCGGTGACTGGGAGGGACGAGGGATGAGCGCGTGCTCGGCTATCTACTGCTAATGTCTACGGGGTGATTTGAGGTGAGTAACTCCATGCAAAACACACATATTTATGTCGTTTTGCCACACTATTTGAGCTAAACGAGCGCTGTTGTGTCTCGTACGGACCAAACCTGTGTTGCATAGGTCTTGGAATTATTTTCTGAGGCCCAGAAAAGCAGATTAAACTTGCCCCAATGGGTAAGCATTGAAACAATTCTGCAAGGCTGGCAGGCAGGTACAGATCTCGGGCTAGGCAACGTCAATTTTTGTCTGGTTTTTTGCTTCTAATAAGTCGGTATGACCCTGGGAACAACGAAAATGGGGTAAAAAATGACCGAATTTCTCCGTTAATGGTCAGGCACATCATATCTTAAAGAGCTCATTAAACCCTACTGTCCTGCTAGAGCACTACCCTCTCAGAATAAAGGGTTACTTGTAGTTCCTAAAGTTTCCAAAACAGGTGCCAGACTGACGCAGACTGCTAACTGGCCTGATGATGGAAACACCTTATAGTAGCGCTGATGCTATGTGACTGCTCAACAACTACTGCTTTTTGGTTTACGGCGACATGGTTGGGATGGATCTATCTCGGCGTGGCTGTGCCTGCTGCCATGGACTACTACTGTTGATACTACTGCTACTGTTAATACTACGACTACTGTTAATACTACTACTACTACTATACTACCAACACCAATCGCAGATTGAACCCAAGGGCTTGGTCTACTTGAGATTTCTGCCTAAAACCCTATTAAGGCAGTTTTTTCTTGCCACTGTTGCTGTACTCTGTGTTATTTTTTATTATTAAGTTCACTCCTTTTGGTGTTTTTTCCTTTGTATTCCTGAGTCTGCTCCCTCAGTTTTGGTTTACCCCTTCTTGGATCAGCTTTGGTTATCAAAGCTCAACATTTGTTTGAATTTACATACCTCCCATCTTTATTTTTTGCAATGGGATCCTCTTTTTATTACACAATTATGACAAAAAAATCTTTAAAATAATGACTGGCCCCTCATCCCTGTGAAATGTAATTGTTTTATTGCTATTTTTGGGTTGTTTTTGTATTGCATTCATGTTTATTATGAGAATTTTGATTTCACACTTTTGATTATGTAACTCATTTTCGATTATGTATCTGTAGGGGACCATTAAATCGTTTTTCTCTCAGTTGGTTCCCCCCCAGATTAAATAAAGGTTGCATCTATGTCGTCGGTCCCACACGGCTCAATCCTCATGTAGGGATATGGACCATTTATATGTAACTAGAGACGAAAGATTTTTGCTACAACAAACTGTAGTTTGACATCTTCATCTGCTTCATTGTGTTATTCAATGCCTTTATTCCTCAGGAGCTTCCTCACAGTCTTCAGGTAGCCAGAATCTGGGTAGCCATCACTGAAACAACACAAATGAAATATAGAGAATGACTTTATTGCATTAATCACAATGCTTCTCCCAAATTAAAGCAACAGCATCATGTTCAACAAATGTATTTGTGTGGAAAACATGCTCCACACTGACAACTATTACTAACCATTTAGTACGTACAAAGAGGGTGAGGACATCCTCATCTGTTGCTGTGAGTCTTAAGAGCAATACTGTAAGACACTTACTTTTAAACTCAGTAATAAAGACAATGGGCCTCATTCACCAATATGTTTTTTCTTAAATATGTTCTGAAGAAAGTGCGTAAGAAAAGTCTACGTCGGATTCACGATGCGTTCTTAAAGCGCAGGAACGTTTGCATCTGTGTTGTTATCTTGATGAGTCCCATGTCTTCGTAAATTGAAAAGGACATGAAACTGCAGGGCCGTGTGCAAACACAGAACTGGCACACAGAAGAAAATTTGAGACGGAATTCAACAATGCAAAAATCTAAAGACAGTGAACAAGGGGACTCCAAACATAAGAAAAAGTCAGTCGCTCTGAAGTGGAGGAAACGAGAACAGCAAATGAGCGGTTATATTCTGTAGCGTCACTCTGTTCTGAGTGTTCCTGTATGTATGTGTTTTATTGTGAAAAAACCTTAATAAACAAAGTTTATAAAAATATATATATATTCTGTAGCGTCAGTAGTGGATCCAAAATAATACTAAAACAAGCCAGTATCTTCATGAAAAGTGCATAAGTGGGGTTTAAGAACACATTTCTTCCGAAGAATGCTTGGTTTATGAGGCCCATTAAGTCTGCACAATCTGAAATATTGGACAGTCCTGGGCCCTCATTTATAAAACTGTGCGTAGGATCCTTACTAAAAGTGTACGTACGCCAAAAAGCCAAAGTTTGCACAGGATAAATCACAGGATCACCTACAAGTGTGCGTACCTGAATCCCGCCCTGTACACGCCCACATTTTACTATGTTAATGAGCCGGCATGCAATCGTTTCCGTGTGGTGAATAACGGCGACAGGTCAGAAAAAAAAGCGAAGAAACGTAACTTTTCAGAAACGGAGAAAGAGACACTTGTTGGGGAGGTGGAGGCCCGGAAAATAATTTAATTTAGTGGTCACAGCAGCGGGATCACGAAGAAAAAGACGCAGTGCGAGTGGCAACACATTGCTGCTGCTGTCAACGGCGTCAGTGGGACGGAGCGGACGGTGATCTGAAGGTAAATTACATCTTTCCGCTCCTTTACCAACATGTATTTGATATATTGCTTGAGTATTTGAGGAGGTTTGATTTTGATGTGACTTTGACGGGGATTGTCTCCGAAAAGGAGGGAGACACAGACGCGACTGAGACCAGAGGGATAAGGGTAAACAGATTTTAAACTTTTATTGTATATAAAACAAAACGTTCAATAGTTTTTGTCCTTCCAGTGTCTGCAGCGTGTGGCGTAGAGGAGGGTGATGGTGAGGAGGGTGACGGGCCCTCGGCACAGCGTCCGGGTCTGGCGCAAAGCAGCAGCGCACCCTGGACGCATGGCACATCAAGCGGTCGGGTGCTCACTGATGCCGTCCTGCAACTTCAGCGAGACACAATTGCCGCCATCAACAACGTTGCAGATGAGCTACGGCAAACGCGCACTGTGATTAATAAAATACTACGAAGGAACATTGATTGTTGTCTTCCTTATATTACAAACGCATAACATCCTCACGGATTCTTGCGCCAGGTTGATATCCCTCCAGTCGGGCAGGGGGCCGAGGCTCATCATGCTGGGGACTCTACCACCTTTGCCGGGTGGAGTCTGCCTCCTGAAGTTCGGTAAAGTTGCGCTCTCCACGCTCCACGACTGAGCGCGCACGAGCGTGGCACTCATTATAGCGCATTTCCTCTGCTCTCTGGTGGTTTAAAAACGAGGATAAAGTGTAACAAGTATACGATGGCTTAATGGCTGTATGTATGTGCGTTGATGATATATGCACAGTAAATAAGGAGAATATTTAGTTATTCCCGCTGTGTTCTGCAGTGATCTAATGGAGGATATTTATTGTATGTATTACATGCATTTGGGCCGTCTCCTCCTGCGGTGACAGCGCTGATTCAATATTTCAAAATGATTTTGATTTAAGATACAAGTCAGATTTTAAAAGAAGGTGTTAATATGAAAAATAATATCACTCATTAATAGCGTCAAAAACATTGCTGGAGTTCCTCATGATAACGCAGATCTAACGTATGATATGTAGTGTAATTAAATGTGTGCGAGTCATCAAAAATATATAGTTCTTCTCACGTTTACTGCTGATTCCCTTCCAGTCTCCAGAATGTGCGTACCGGTACGCATGCCTCAGAGTTTGCTTACGGGTACGCACACTTTCCCGTCACGTTTGGTTTTTATAGATCACAACATTTGCGTGGAAAGTGGCGTACGCACGTTTCCAGCCCCGTTTTGTGCGTACGCAAGCTTTATAAATGAGGGCCCTGGTGTCCAACAGGGTGTGTTTGTAAAACTGACTTACATTGTGCTGCATCTGTCTGGTTGTGTCTTCAGGGGGATGGATGCTGTAGTGACCAAGTCCTGTCCATCTTTGTTGCTGGAGACAGTGAACAGGAGCTGCTGGTTGAAGGCCTTGTCCAGCAGCTTGAGAACCTTCCTGCCCTCATGGTTGTCTGGCAGGTAAGCAGAAAGCCGCAGCCCCGTGTAAGGCTGGCCAGGGTGAGGGTGTTTCTCCTGCAGAAGGACATGGACAGACAGCTGATTATATCCGAGAACAAGTTGTTGGCTTTGGTTTCCCCAACTTGAGATTTGAGACACAGTTCTACAGGCCGGATGGCTCAGCACATGGTTGATGTCCAGACTAACACTTACCTTCACACAAGAAAAAAACTGAGTTTAAACAAAATATAACAGTAAGTATTTTGCTGGTGTCTGTCTGTTGGTAGTCACTGCAGGCTGTGTTCTTCTCTTTAGCCTAACTCCGTTAAGTTAACTTAACTAGTTTCTCTGTTCAGCGCCTAATTACCGCTAAATTTAAGTTTCAACACACTATACCTGCTTCAGCAGACTCATCTCTCATTCTCTGAGTTGCCTCCTCGCTAAATTGCAGTTGTTTATGTAAGGCAGTGTATCTGCAGCGCCACTGGGTGACGCTTTAGCCCTTATTTACCCATTAAAGTTTGTTCATTTGAATGCTTTTTGATCCCTCTGATACACCGTAGGGTTGGTACGTGTTTACCGTAGGACACTATTTTACTTTTAATGTGCGTTATCCACTCTATAGGTAAGCCATGTTATTTCTGTGGGTGAAATGAAAAAAAGATTTATTAAGTAGATACTACACTGAAGTTCATTTTTATGAGCTAAACTGGATGTTAAACTGTTAAGCAGTTCAATGCTGGGTAATTTGGATAACTAGCGATTTTGTTTATCTATAAAATGCCGAGTAGAATATGGCTAGCAATGAAATGAAATGTGGTAGGGTAACAGCGACTGGTAACTGAACTGTATTAACATTAGCACTTTGAATGAAATAATATATAAGTGTACTGATTGAGAACTACTAATGTGCGTTATCAACTCTATAGACTGTGCTGGAAAATAAAACATCTCGCCACCATTCCCGAAGCCTTCGTCTCCTGTGTGGATTCTTCTGCGCACAGCCACCCGCCAAAACAACCAACAGAACACATGCAGAGTAACAGCAGGTCGTTGGAGAGCGAGAGGTAGGGGCTAAAATGTACATGCTATCTCTGTTAGCTACTTTAGCACACTCTTTAGATCTCTCTCATCTAAAGCAGTACTAGTCAATGATTTAATATCAGATAATTGTTGGGGAACTAGCAGATTTTTATATTAATAGATATACTAATCTGAATCTAATATCAATATGATTATTTATATTAATAGGATTATTAATATTACTATTAAAACAGGGCACCACCCTGAAATCAGGGAAAAGATAACCAAACCTGTACTTAGTCTCAATATAAAGAGGTTTGTACTCAAATGCCAATAATTAATTAACTATTAGCATATGAGTACAAACAGTCGAAGGATTTGTAAATTCTTTGTTTGTTCTTTGGTTTAAATGTTAAATGTGTGTATAATACTAATATATATATATATATATATATATATATATATACATGTATGTATACATACACGTATATATATACACGTGTATAATTAGTGTAATATACTGTATGTAGTGCCATTAGGAAAGTTGGATTAGTGAGCATGCAAATGTTCTAAATCACTAACAACTGAACTAAGGTTACACACTTAACTCAACAATACATCAAATGGAAAATCACATGGAAACATTCTGTCCTAAGCTATGCCCAGATTGTTACCCTTGAAGAAAGGTTGCTTGTTCCTCTGAAGAAAGGTTGCTGACTTCAGTTTCCTGTGAAGAGTTGTGGATGGAGGAATTTCTAGTGAGATGCGTCTCGACTAGGTCTTGTCTAGACTAGGTCGACTCTTGTCTTTGTTGCAGAAGCAGGCTCCAACAGCCAGCTTGTTGGCTGTTTTGAGGGCGCTTCTTGGGGACTTGAGACCGGTGGTCCAAATCCCAGGAGAAAGAGGGAGGTGGGGAGACCACTTGTCCGGGCAGAAACCCAGGAGTAAGAATATCCCACTGGTCAGGTCAACATCTCAGTAGAAAGAGAGAGATCCCAACTTTGTCTACTTGGTATGAAGCAAAACTTCCACTGCAGTTGACCAATCAGAATGGAATCTGGAGTTCACAGACACTTGACACTTTCAGTGACACAGGCCTGCAGGCAGATGGGTGAGGGGGAAAGACCCCTGTGGAGGTGCATGGCTGTGTTTTCACACAGAGGATGCTCCAATCTGAATGTTCACAAACAATTCAATCTGCATCCAAGAATTGTTTCATAGACACAAACCCTGAGGTCCCAACATAGTCATATGGATTTAGTCTGTCTGACTGAAACCTGGCTGCGTGATGAAGACTATGTAAGCTTAAACTAAGCTAGTCCCCCCAGTCATATTAATACTCATATTTCTTGAGGCATTTCTCCAGCCATTTTTGATTCAAGCATATCAATCAATCCGAAACCAAAACTAAACTATAACTCATTTGAGAGCCTGATTCTTAGTCTTTCACATCCAAACTGGAAAACAACGCAAACCTGAAACTTTTACTCCCAAAAGAGCTGTGGCCCCTCTCCCACCAAATAAAATTCACTCATTTGACCCTTAAAATGAAAATGAAACACAGTATAGCACATTATATATTACTGCCCCCCAGTTCAGACTAGACGCGTATTTCTCAGCGACGGTCGACAAGCGCTTCTGCTCAGCTGTTGTTCATTCAGAGCTATTTTTTTTCATCATGGGCAAGTAAATAACCTCATAAAATGAATATGCCATGTTTCTGTAACCAAGACGTTTGTACACTTCTTTTATTTATCCAGACATACACACAGAAAGAGAGAGAGAGAGAGAGAGAGAGAGAGAGAGTGTGTATGGTAGTACACAGTATTAGAGTAGATACTGTGTGTTTGTTTGTTTTCATCTCTCTACTCTGTTTAGATACACAAATATGATCGCATTTGTCAATCGCGAAATTGCTTTCATTTTGAAAATTGACCGGATTGTCTCGTGTTTCTTTGTGTGACTTCCTGCCAGAATTGACACGATCGCTCGCGGCTCGCGCACAAAATAGACCAGACGCCGAAAAAAAAAAAAAAAAATGAACTGAACT
Organism: Eutrigla gurnardus; assembly: GCF_963514095.1. Lineage (NCBI taxonomy): Eukaryota > Metazoa > Chordata > Actinopteri > Perciformes > Triglidae > Eutrigla > Eutrigla gurnardus. The sequence goes on along the minus strand of NC_139929.1, from coordinate 23,582,193 downwards.
TTGAACTAGTTCAGAATTGAAATGGTGAACTATGAACGTGAACATGTGTGAACTGAACTTTGAACTAGTTCATGAAAAGTGTGAACTTGCACAACACTGCCAATACAATTTTAATGAGATAATCCTCACTTTCTGACTTTAGCAAATTAAAATTACAACATGATGCTGTTATTTTAACATTCAACTTTGTTTTCCTGATACAAACAGAGCAGTCTGCAGTAGATGTTATTAACTGATTATCCTGCTATCAGTTACTCAGTTAAAAGAAATATTAAAGATAAAAAAAAACTCAGAGACTCAGAGGAGCAGCTTGTCACTTAATCGAGAATAGTGCTGGTCCACCTTAAAGGTCAGCCCACCTTAAAGTGGCAGTCCGTAACATTTTCAATTATGTAATTTTCTATTAAGTTACTATCTATCACAGAGTGAGTTAAAACAATGGTGGTTGATCATGTGACCAGTAATGAAAGTGCTTGGACTTGCTGCTTTGTCCAGGAACACGATCTTCGTGTCTGTGGCCACATTCCTACGAAACTCTAAATGAGTTTTATCTTCTTCCGTCAGTCAGCAGCGGTTGGTCTGCAGGTGGAGCTTCTCACGGAAGTATGCTGCGTTTACTTGTAATGGGAAATCGGTAACTTCCAACTGCTGAGTCAGGCTCCCTCTAGTCTGAAGTGTTTGACCAGGTACATTTCATGCTGACTCACAATGGAGGATCAACAGGCAGAGAAAGAAGACCATTCAACTTCCAGTCCAAGAAAAACAAAAAACAAACTAATGGAAGTGAAGAAGGAAAGTCATCAAGAAGCAAAGTGACCGCCAACGAGGGAAAACCACGGAGCTCCTTTCAGTGTGGAGCATTTGAAGGCATCACACAGGCTCGCCTGCAGTTCCATCTACCGCCACAGAGGCCGCTAGAAGCAACGCATCTCAAACCTTACAGCACACCGTACAAGTACAACTATAAGTGCGCTGGAGCAGCTAGAGTTTCGTTGGCTGACAACAACCACATTGGAATTTAGCTCGTCTCAGGTTGTAGTGTTCATTTACCGACAAATAAGTGGAACACAGACTACACTGCTACGTTCACCCTGTATTCTAGGAGGAAAAGGCTAAAAAAGACAGATCCTTGGATCTTTTAATGTATGTCTGGCAGATCAGGTCATGCAACAAACTGTTCTAGTAGTTTCAACATCTCACAATCAGTGATCAACAGAATGTAGAAATACCTATCAAATGTTCTTCACTTCAATAGTAGAGAGATAGTTTTGTAGCAGCTAGTAGAACAAATGCACCTACTTATGTGATCTGTTATTCAATATCATTAATATATTGCAAATGAATGTTCATGTCGACCTTGTATGTAACTGTTCTGTGTGAACTCTCTGCTGCTGCAGTGTTTATCAGCTCTCCTCCGACCAGTCAAACCAGATCTTCAAGTTCTTTGGAGGAAGGAATGCTGAAACCATATCATCACATCAGACTCTCAACTGCACTTTCTCCTTCTCGTCATGTGATTTGAATCTTTCGGTTTCGTCCTTGGTCCAGTACATTGTGATGTGTTCTCTATCACAAACCAAGCTGCTTACTGGTTCTGTTGTTTATTGTAAACTATTCAAATGCTTATTTAAAATATGTTTTTACGTGTTATGTGGTAAGTACATTTTGACATCAGAAATCACAGAAATATTTGTGAACACTTGACACACTAACAAAGTAAGATGTATACCAACTCCATTACTTTTCCTATTTGATTTGTCCTAAACAGTGTTGGGCAAGTTACTTCAAAAGCGTAATGCATTATTTATTACTTGTTACTGTCATTTCAAAGTAATTAGTTACATTACAATATTACTGTTTTTGAATTGTAAGGCATTACACTACTTTTACATTACTTTTCGCCAAAATAAAAGGAAATATGGATTTTTTGTTCTCAATAGATCTTCTTGTGGTCAATGCAGCTCATTACACAGCAGGATGGGATGTTTTTCGCTTCAAAATAAAAGAACAAAAAACGGAAAATGACTCGTATCACGTTATTCGTTTTAAAAACGGAAAATTACTCGTTAGCTGATATTAGATATTGTGTTCATGAATGGGATTCGGGGATGAAATAACAGGGCCATTTTTCATTCCAGATTTGCCGTACGTCTTTTTTAATTACCCTGAAGGCGCTGTGTTATGCTGTGAAATTACCTGAAAGCCTACCTGAGACATTTAGGGGAGCTCTAAAACACTGTTCATTAATGCTCTGACAGCGTCTGACGCTCGCGTTTTGAAGTAAACCTACTGGGCCCTAGTTTCGTAGACCAGGCGCAGTCAGCTTTCAGCGCACCTGCGCCGCGCCGACGGGGTCCGCCTGGACTTTGCAAGTTTCGTGCACCGCGCAGGCTCGCGCAGGCACACCTCCCGTCTCGCCCACCGGCGCAAGTGGGAAAGAGGGAGGAGAAGAAGGCGTGAGTGGGAGACGAGGAGGAGACGAGGCGTGGACTGGGATTAATACAGCCGATTCAGATCTTCACCAATCAAATTACCTCCTCTCCTCACCTTTAATGCGTTAGGGGAGGTTCAGTGCAAGTTCCGTCACTTGACAACCCGATGACAGAAGCAGCGCCGCCGCTCCCACCACGCGCTGTGCGCGCGTATCATAATAATAACAATGCCGATATTATAAAAAACAGGAGAGAGAGAGGGAGATGTTTTGGTCCGAGAGACTGAGTTTCCGTTACGCGTGCCATCCGCCTTTGATCTGACGTCAGATGTGACGGGACAATCTATATAGATATAAATTCACGTGTTGATTCAATTAGTTGCATTAAATAGTGTTTGTTGTGATTATGTTTTGCATTTAAATGTGCCTGGAACTGTGGAAACCTGCCTGTGAGGTCTCGGTGACGTGTGCGCACTTGCGCGCCGTCAGCCAAACTTCCACTCCGCCAGCTGTGATTCGCCTTGAATGAATGGACTTTATTTACGCCTTGCGCCTTGCGCCGAAAGTAGACCAGGTTGGAGCTGGCGAGCTTTCAGCGCAGTCTCGGCGAGGCTTTTTGCCACGAAACTTCCGCTACGCCAAGCTGAATCTGTGACGCCTCCCCCTGCTGCGCCGCCACACCCATCTTGGCGCAGGCGATCCACCAAACTGCCAAACTGACGGTGCGCAAGGCTGCGCGGGTCGAAACTTGCATTGCGCCGGCTCCGCCACCCTGCGCCGCCCTGCGCTGCGCCACGAAACTAGGGCCCACTGTTTTAAACTCGCACCTAAAGCGTTATGACACGGACATAAAAGCGGTCCAAAACCAACGGGGAGAATCGGAGCCTTCGCCTTCGCCGCTGCCCCTCAGCTGTTGATCCTCGGTGTGACTGCCGGGGTCGGCTGCGCTCTGACCGACCGGGAGCAGCTCCGTGAGTCGGTGTCCAGCTTAGAACAGCGCTTAATTAACATAGTGTAGAGTTACACAGACCGGCTTTCACACTTTTCCAAAAGTGGAGCGTATGCCCATCTCGCGATCGCAAATGTAGAGTCAATTGATTTCGGGTTTAAAATGCATTGTAACTGTTACTGAGATTTGTACCGAGTAAAATATTACCAGTTTTTTTTTTGTAATGCCTTACATTACCGCGTTACAGCAAAACGTAATGCATTACAGTAATGCATTACTTTTGTAACGCATTACTCCCAACACTGGTCCTAAAGAGCTGGGCTGTGATTTACACAGAACTCCAGTTACACACACACACACACACACACACAGAGCAGAAACCCACTAATCACCGGTGGATCGTAGGCAGCTGAGAGCTAACTCAAATGAAAATAAATGGACAGTGTGGTATAAGCTTACTGTCTGTATTCCATCTGGGAAGGTGCAGGTGATCTGTAGTGTGTTGTCATCAGGGAACCCTGACAGGGCTCTGTGGAGGATCACCCAGGTCATCGTACCCACTGGCTGGCTGCCATTCAGTCCTCTGGATGTCCCACTTAACCCTTCATTAGCTGTACACACAGCAGGTCAGTTTAGTCACAAGAGCCAGAAGAGAGTAGAAGTCAATGTTACTGGGGTCCATGTGTGTGCAGCACCTTGTTGCAGCAGTGATGGAGGACCTTGTCCATTGATGTAGCGGTTACAGTGGAGTTTGTCGCTGCTCTGTCCAGAGCCCATCCTGAAACACAAAGACACAGTGGAGCGCTGAGCTTCAACGGAGCGCTAAGTGAATGTTTACTCATCTGAGAAAACAATTACAAAACAAATAACGCCTGTAATGTCATCAGGATGATCTCAGATTGGGTTGAGGGACAGTTAGAAAGACTCGGATTCACCAGGCAGGGAGGGTCTAATGAAACATGTTATTGGTTGCATTATGGGAAATATGATTGATGATCCCTGGATAGTCGACATTGAAGTGAGTCCACTAAAAGGAGGATGTCATGATGTTTTTGGTGTTGGTACTAGCTGACATAAACGTGTCATATTTTGTTTTACAGGAAGAACATATTACTAGGTTTTGATCTAAAAATATTAAGGAAATTATTTGTAGTAATTTTTTTCAGCATACTTGTGTATTATGACTGTGAATGTGATACACAATCACATTGAGGTTTCAGTGGTTGACATCCTGACATGACACAGGCTTGTTGAGAGTCTCATGAATAAAGATGTGAATTGTTGTGAAACTGCTGGATTAACATGTCTCCATAATGTGGCCAGTGACTTTTTATCACTTCATCTGCATTTGATAATTTCATTCCTTCATGTCCAGTATATATTTCAGGATAATAAATCAAACTTTTTCTTATTCCACCTTAAATGGGGACAAACAGAGATCAGTTTGTTTCAGTCATGTGAGATCACAGCAGCACGATGAATAAAGCAGATTCATGTTCCAGAGGATTCTTTATGGGACAGAATCTTGATAGAACAGTTGACTAAGCTCAAATGTCATGAAACCGTGACACACAGCCAGAAGTCCATTAAAGTCCATTAACATGTACATTAATGATTGGAAGTCCATTATATTAAGTGGACAATGGTATCAATTGTTAGACCAGATAGTGTATCTATAGCTGCTGTCATCCTGCTGACATGATGAAAGTGTTGATGTTCAAATGCGGGTCAACCTGCTGAAACACTGTATTTCCAGTACATGGGACCTCAATATGAATTTCTGATGCATGCATTCCTATGGCAAGATCAAAATTATTTTCTGGTCCCATTTGAATTGTGCCATGAATTTCATATGTTGTTTGTGGTTTTTAAAGATAATTTTTCATGCAAAAAAAAACAACTGATTTATCACGAAGACATTTGATAATGGTAGGTTTTGTGTGAGGCCGCTCAGTCAGTTTGAGTCAGCGATTCCTGGTCTTCTCATCGGACGGGAACTGAAAGCATGAACAGCTGTACCTGCTGGAACTGAACATTCAGGAACATCTTCGTTTAATTGGGACTGAATCGCTGTGAGAAAGGGTGATGATGTGAGGTCACATACGCCACGTTTAGTCTTTCTCATTGTGTTTTCTCTGCATCCTTAAACTGAACAATTGCACAATCAACTCTTGATGTGAAAAATTATAATTTAAATCCACAAACAACATATTTCTAATTCGGGGCATATAACAACTGGGACCTGCAAATCATTATATTATCTGCATTGACACCCATACATTTTTTACGATGAAACCTGCAATATATCATGAAATCATGAAAATAAACGAAATAGACTTGTTTGTTTTTTTCATTTTTCCACAGACCTGTCCCAAAGAAGTCCATCAAAGAGTGTTGACCTATTCTGTTGTATGACAAGCTTTAGTTTGTAGTCAGTGCTTTGACTACAACATCCACCATACACAGCTGTGGCTGACAGGACACATGGTTAAAGGTCTAATGATCCCAGTAATGCTGTTCTTACTGCCTTCAGTACCTTAAAGCGCTCTTCTTCTCCTGTCTTCTGCTTCCCTGCTGAGGAGTCCTGATCCTCTGTTGATTGTTCCGTTCATGATGACGCGAGAAAGAGACCGAGACAAAAAGACGCAGAGATGGGTGTGTGCGCAGGGCGGAGAGATCGCTCAACTGGTGGAGCAGCTTTGACAGGCTGGGGCGGGTGTGGGGGGTTGAGACGGACGGGAATGTAAAACACACAAGCACACACACACACATACACACATACACAGAGAGAGAGAGAGAGAGAGAGAGAGAGAGAGATTATGGAATGACGTTTAAAAATAATGATATGAGAAGTTTGAGAATATGGAATGAAAGTCAGAATATATGGAATGAAACCTTGAGAATATGGAATGGAATTAAATTCAGTTCTATTTATAGTGTCATATCACAAGAGAAGTTATCTTAGGACACTTTACACATAGAGCTAGAGTTAATACATTTTCAAAGTACCAACATCACCGGGAGCAGTTACAGCGCCACCTAATGGAGAGAAAAAACTGTCTTAAGAGACTTTAGGCAGAAATCTGGAGCAGACTCAGTTATAAACCGTGAGTAAACACAGATGTAAGAACATTCCCACGCAAAGTATGGGATCTATTAACTTGTACTTGTGCGTAGGAACATGTGTAAATTCAAGCACAACTCTTACCATGTGTACACAAACAACCTAGTGGTAGAACAGTGAAACTACAAATGCACTCAGAGAGTCACAGTGTTCAGCAATCAACATTTCTCAATTAGTAATTTAGTAGACAATATGAATAATTGATGTAACAGGTTATAAAATGCAGCTGTGACAGGATAACCTGAAAAGAAAACTTGAAATGCACGTGCCATGGCTTATCTTGCACTATTAGAGGATTTGGAGAACCATGCGCTCAGCAGGGAGCGCGTTTTCAAAGAGCATGCTGATCTGTTCAGTGAGAGCACAGAGTGGCTTCTCAGCAAGAATCGCTTCCCCAAAAATATACTAATAGATTTATGCCGTGATTTGCAGCGTGAGATTGGAGACATATGGAGCCATATGCGGCATTTCGCAGCCGACATTAAGCAGAATCATTCCGGTAGTGTTAGATGCAGTAATTTCTCTGGCCCCAACTTACATCCAGTTCCCATACAGACATCACTAACAAGCCCAAATTAAACAAGGATTTCAGACCATCGCCGGATCCCCAACATAATTGGGAGCCATAGATTGCTCCCACATCTCAATAAAAGCACCTTCACACAATGAATTCAGCTACATGAACAGGAAAGGATTTCATTAAATCAATGCACAAATAACCTGCGATCCACATATGTCTCTGTTAAACGTTGTTGCCCGGTGGCTTGGAGGAATGCACGACTCATTCATTCTGCAGAACAGCTCTGTGGGTGTGCGCCTCCAAGCAGGAGCTGTTGAGGATGGCTGGCTGATTGGTGAGTGTTACAACATTTCATCTTTGTACATTCTGGGCTTCCCCCTGGCTGTAAGACTGCTAAATGCCCCCCAATGAACAGCCTCGGAACAATTGGACATTTCCCCCTCTTCTTCTCCCCATCCACCCAACTCCACAAACTACATGGACAATATTTTTGGCTTCAAACTGCTTTTCTGTGCAGTATAATATTTGCAATATTTTCTTGTGTATACATCTATTTATAGGCTATTCAAAATGACTACTGAAGTGCGATAATTCATCTCGCTGCTACTCTGCAATGTGCAATATTCCATGTAAATATCTTGTCATTATGTCACTTATAACTGATTACACTTGTCTATATATAGCTCTTTGCACTCATATATTTATATATACATGTAGGCCTACAGTGATAGTATTACCTAACTTCCAAACACTGCCTAGTTACAACTCTGGAAGCCAAACGCACCGAAATTTCGTTACCAAATGCACTGCTGTGTAATTTGCGCAATGACAATAAAGGAAGTCTAAGTCTGGTTTATTATAATATCTCTATAGGTGATCGGGGATATCCACTGAAGCCATGGCTAATGACCCCCGTAGACAACCCGAGGACCCCGCAGGAGCAGCACTACAACCGGGCCCATGCACGCTCAAGAAATATCATTGAACGCACAATAGACCTGCTAAATGGCCGATGGTTGTGCCTGTCCAGCGCACAACCATCGCTGTGGTTCAGTATAAGCCTGAAAAAGTATGCCACATCATCTTGGCTTGCTGTGTGCTTCACAACTTGGCCATCAGACAAGCTACCCGCTGCTCATTTATGGATTTGGTTGTGTCTCGTTGATTTTGCAGCACTGTCTCTGTCAGCACCCAAAATTGAACTAAAGATCGATTTTAATCAGAAAATTGATTATTTGAACCCAGCCCTAGTCCATGGCAGCAGGCACAGCCACCCTGAGATGGATCCATCCCAACCACGTCGCCGTAGACCAAAAAGCAGGAGTAGTTGAGCAGTCACACAGCGGGCAGGTGGAGCCACAATATGGTGTTTCCAACATTAGACCAGTTAGCAGTCTGCATCGGTCAGGACCTCAGCGGACTCTGCTGGACCAGAAAGCACAGCCAGAAAGAGTAGTCCAGTTAGTAACAGTAGAGATGTCGATTTTAGTCAATTTCTTTAATTAATAGTTAGTCGCCTTAAAAATACTGGCGGTAAGAGTCAAACAAGACCACAGCATCAGAGCGGTCCGGATCTGGTTCTACTACAGTCCAGGGAGACCTGCTAGGCCAGAAAGCACAGGAACTCCGGGGGAACATACACAGAGAGAGAGAGAGAGAGAGAAGAGACACACTCTGGCCCCATGAGGCCTGGGCTAGTCCTAGACCAGGAGGAACCCAGGACCCCAGTGCACAAGGTCTGACAATCGGTCTGAGGGATAGGTCTCCATCAGGACCATCACTGACCCACCACCAACCGGTCCTGCTGGGTGATGTTACAGCAGCATAACGTTCACCACAGAGTCGCCAGAATCTTTTATTCTGTCACATGGTCTCAGTGTGAACCTGCTCTCATCTGTGAAGAGAACAGGGTACCAATGGCGGAACTGCCAGTCCTGGAGCCTCATTTTTCAAACTGTGCGTAGGATCCTTACTAAAAGTGTACGTACGCCCAAAAGCCAAAGTTTGCGTGTACCAAAAAAAATTCAGATTAATAAAACTGTGCGCACTCAAGCTGTAGGCAATGTTCCCTTTATAAATCGCAGATCATACCTGAATCCCACCCTGTACACACCCACTTTTTACCATATATTAATGAGCCGGCATGCAATTGTTTCCGTGTGGTGAATCACGGCGACAGGTCAGAAAAAAGCAAAGAAGCGTAACTTCTCTGAAACGGAGATTGAGACACTTGTTGGGGAGGTGGAAACCCGGAAAATAATTTAATTTAGTGGCCACAGCAGCGGGATCACAGATAAAAAGAAGCGGTGCGAGTGGCAACACATTGCTGCTGCAGTCAACGGCATCAGTGGGACAGAGCGGACGGTGATCTGAAGGTAAACTACATCTTTCTGCTCCTTTACCAACATGTATTTAATGCATTGCTTGAGTATTTGAGGAAGTTTGACTTTGATGTGACTTTGACGGGGATTGAGACCAGAGGTATAAGGGTAAACAGATTTTAAACTTTAATTGTATATAAAACAAAACATTAAATATTTTCTGTCCTTCCAGAGTCTGCAGCGTTGAGCATAGAGGAGGGTGACGGTGAGGAGTGATGGTGAGGAGGGTGACGGTGAGGAGTGATGGTGAGGAGGGTGACGTGAGGAGGTTGATGGTGAGGAGGGTGACGGTGACAGGCACAGCGTCCGGGTCAAAGCAGCAGCGCGCCAAGCAGCAGTGCATCCCGGGTGCATGGCACATCAAGAGGTCGGGTGCTCACTGATGCCGTCCTGCAACGTCAGCAGCCATCAACAACGTTGCAGATGAGCTACAGCAAACACGCATTGTGATGCAAGAAATTTCCATATTAATAAAAGAATACCTTAAAAAATGAACATTGATCGTTGTCTTCCTTACCTTACAAACGCTGCATGACATCCTCACAGATTCTTGCGCCCTGTTGATACCCGTCCAATCGGGCAGGGGGCCGGGGCTACGGGTCATCATGCTGGGCGGGGGAGGTCAGGAGAGGGAGGGATGTCGTTCCTCAGGGCCGGGTGGTAGTCTGCCTCCTGAGGCATCCAGCGCTCTCCATCTGCTCTTCAGGAGACCGTTGGCACGCTCCGGGACTGAGTGCGCACAAGCGTAGCACTCATTATAGCGCATTTCCTCCGTGCTCTGGTGGTTTAAAACAAGGATAAAGTGTAACAATTATATGATGGCTTAATGGCTGTATTTATGTGTGTTGATGACATATGCACAGTAAATACGGAGAATATTTAGTTATTCCCGCTGTGTTCTGCAGTGATCTAATGGAGGGTATTTATTGTATCCTGTATTACATGCAGTCTCCTCCTCCTACGGTGACACAGCGCTGATTCAATATTTTGAAATGATTTTGATTTAAGATACAAGTTTGATTTTAAAAGAAGGTGTTTATGAAACAATTATCACTCAGTACAAGCCCCAAAAACACTGCTGGAGTTCATCTTCATGATAACGGGGATCTAACGTATGATATGGAGTGAAATTAAATGTGTGCGAGTCATCAAAATTATAATAGTTCTTCTCACATTTACTTTCTACAATCTGACTTCAGTTCACCACAGCTCCATCTGTGTCACTGATTCCAGTCTCCACAATGTGCGTACCGGTACGCATGCCTCAGAGTTTGCTTACCGGTACGCACACTTTACTGTCAAGTTTGGTTTTTATAAATCACAACATTTGCATGGAAAGTGGCGTAAGCTTTGAAAATGAGGCCCCTGGTGTTCTCTGGTAAAGCCAATGGAGCTGCACGGACAAGCAATCAAGACGTTTTACAGAATGATATTCCTATGACATATACACATGCTGAAGAGACTGAATGCTGCAGACTTCCAGTATTGTGGATAAAGACAGACTTCTTTTCCATATCAGTCCTGTTGTCTTCATCTGTGTGTTTTCAACACAAAGCTGTCAGAAGGTTCTCAACTGTTGAGCTCTATTTCTGCTCTTTCTCTCTCAATTAAGTTTAGTTTTACGCTTTTTGTCAGGGTAGATACTGGGAGTGCTGCTGAGAGTAAAAGTTTCTAGGGAGACCTGCTAGGCCAGAAAGCACAGGAACTCCGGGGGAACATACACAGAGAGAGAGAGAGAGAGAGAGAGAGAGAGAGAGAGAGAAGAGACACACTCTGGCCCCATGAGGCCTGGGCTAGTCCTAGACCAGGAGGAACCCAGGACCCCAGTGCACAAGGTCTGACAATCGGTCTGAGGGATAGGTCTCCATCAGGACCATCACTGACCCACCACCAACCGGTCCTGCTGGGTGATGTTACAGCAGCATAACGTTCACCACAGAGTCTCCAGAATCTTTTATTCTGTCACATGGTCTCAGTGTGAACCTGCTCTCATCTGTGAAGAGAACAGGGTACCAATGGCGGAACTGCCAGTCCTGGAGCCTCATTTCTACATTTTTGCACTCTTTCTACTTTCAACTTTTTCTCTGTGGTCAATTTCTTGGTTTCCGTCAGCAGCAACAAACGTGGTGAAACTTCCTCCTCTGTCAGGTGTTCAGTGTAGTTTGATGGTCGTTGAAGTTGTTGGATGTGGCAGCTTAAAATCTACTGCTGTCCTCATCTTTCTGGAAAGCAGTCACACAAAGAATAGTAGTGATTCAGTGCACTTTCACTCCCATATAAGCAATGATAAAAGTAATAGTTTGATAACATGCCCCCTTACTAATAAATTTGATGTTGGAAAAGGAACTGGCTGGACACGGACAGTAAGCGTCCCTTATTAAAAAAATATGTTTAGTCTTGTTGGGCTGTCATAATACTTCAGTATTGAATAAATTCTGATGTACTATCTGCTGCTGGAAATAATGATATCACGTTTCTCCATCAAACGTACAACTGAGGTCCTTTCATCCAAGATTTTTACAACCATTGTTATTCAACCAAGGACATAACTCTTACCTAATTTGTTAGTATTAACAAAGATGGCCATGAACAGATCATGTTTTTAGGGGACAGATGTACGTGGTTTAGATAATTAGATAATAGATAACATGTTGGGTGTTGAACAGAGAGAGAAGAAAACAAGTTGACAGGCAACACAATTAACAAACAAACAAAAAGGAGAGAGTTAGCTGAGTCAGCATACAGATCAGACAGACAGACAGAGTCAGTTTGATTCCAGAGACATGGTCATTGATGGTGACTGTGGAGGTGGGTGTAGTGCCCCATCGGGCTGTAGGAGAGAGAGAAGTGTGTGGAGGCGATTCATGGGAGCAGCGTCAGCTGATTGATGCAGCTGTTGGTGATCTCAGTGATTGACTGACTGATTAACAGCCATATATATGCGTCGCAGGAGGATTAGAGAGAGAGCAGCATGCTGGAGGAGGGAGCTGTGGAAAGCATAGTGTTGTCTGTGTCAGTTAAAACTAGTCCAATAAAAATAAATAGAACCTGTGTCCTAGTGATCTCCGGAGCTGTGCGAACATGGGTGGCAGCAGCCAATGCCACAGTGGTGCCCAACGTGGGGGCCAGCTCAAGCGAGAGGACGGATTTCTCAGAGCCACTGTGGCTGGGACGCTAATGCTGCTTTCTTCGCTCTATAAGCAATGTATCTGTGAACTTTTTTGGGCAACAAGAAATATCGTTAAGTAGTGCCGAGTTTACTGTTGCATGTTTTCCAAATGGAAGCGTAACATATTTGAACGGATGAAAAACCCATGAAAACGTCCTTTTTTGCAGGCAGTTTGTTTACATTACATTAACGGGATTAAAAACCAGATCCCCTACAATACATGGAACAGGTTTTGGTACAAATACAATATTTAAAGTCGGTATCATCGTCATCCTCCATTTAATATAATTATGTGCTGAATTATAGCCTGTGAAGCCCCAGAAAAACAGATAAAACTTGCCCCTATGGGTTAGCATTGGAGCTATTCTGGAAGGCTGGCAGGCAGGTACACATCTCAGGCTAGGTCAAGTCAATTTTTGTCGTGTTTTTTTGCTTCTAATAAATCGGAACGAAAATGGGGTCAAAAATGACCGGATTTCTCCTTTTAAATAGGGACGATACAGTTGACATAGTTCCAATACAGAGAATGCAACTGATGTGCTGTACAGAGAGTTTATAGCTATTGCTAATTTTCGACTCTTGTCCCTAGTTGGGCTTGTATGTGAGCAATAAAATAATCAGAATAAAATTATATAAATGATCAACATGCTAAAACTATATTACACATCAATAAAATACATATGCGTAATAAGCACAATGGAATATAAAGCCTACATTTACACTGTACACCAATACACATACACAAAACCATTCCTGTACATTCTTAAATACACCACCTCCAAATTTCACAGAACATGAGGACTTAATGGGCACAGATTTGTTTCTCCTCCCAACACTTAACCCTTGTTGTAAACAGTTTCATATCAGTAATTAATTTGATCTCAGTTGGAAGTGTGTTCCAGAGTTGACAGCCCTTAAATGAAGAAAGCAGACTGTCCAAACGTAGTTCTACGGTATGGTATTTGACATTCACCATGCCCCTGGTTATTCTGTTACCCTTATGTCTTTGAATGGTCCTGGAAAGAGGCTCGGGGGCTAGACCATGACCAAGAAAACAAAGATGGGTGAAGCTCTCAAAGTAAAGTAAATTGTATCTTTGTAATATTTGACAGTAATGCCAACGGATGGGCTTTTTGTCCATTATTTTCAGGGCCTGGTTATACAGGGATGTGATATGTCTGGTTGTAGATGGTGATGCTTGAGCCCAAACCATCATACAATGGGAAAATTGAGAAAAGATCATAGCATGCATAAACATTTTAGCTGCCTGGGTAGGTATATACTTTCTTATTAGTTTAAAACAATTGGTTTATTTTTTATTGCTTTTGAGATTTTCTTTGTGTTTATCAAATTTAAATTGTGACTCTAAAATAATCCCTAGAAAATTAAATTTGGCTATACCTTTAGATTATTATTCACATAACATGACGATTATCATATGTGATTCACACTAGAGGTGGTAAATCCGAATCAGTGTGCTGACTCAAGGATCTCTGGGTCAATCACCAACTCTAATGAGATTGAGTCTGGCCAGTGAATCAGTGAGTGATCCATGCGGCATTGCGCACGAGTCCGCCTTTCTTCCGAGTGACGGCAGAGTGATACACAGTAACAAAACCTCCGTTGCTTTGAGCTACGGCCGAAGTTTAACTCTTGTCCGTGTTAACTTCTAGCAGCCACTTGCTCGGGTAAACTGATGGACTAGGTCATGTTAAAATGTGATTTTACAGGTTTTACCGAGAGTAGCGAGTCATGCAATCAGTCGTTTGAATTAGTATATTTTGTAGGGATGCACCGAAATGAAAATTCTTGGCTGAAACCGAAAAACCGAAAATGAGGACACCAAGGCCGAAAACCCATCTATCCATCAATTGTCTACCCCTTATCATGCGCGCTGCTTTAATCCCACATCCAAGTAATGGTCTTTATAACGCGGATCAAGCACAGTCCCGAGGAAGTGCAGAGGATCCGAATAGATCTCAGCAAAATGTCCACACCGCAGACATAATCCAGACAAGCGTGCGCTGGCTGAGGTTTTTGTTTGCGTCATCACAACTTTCTGTTTCGGCCATGTTGTTTCGGTGATAAAAGTATTTAGGCCGAAAATGCGCTTCTGGGCCATTTTCGGTGGCCGAATATCTGGTGCATCCCTAATATTTTGTTTGGTGTTAGCAGCAAGTGACCCGGGTGAATGGAGACAGCAGACTCGACTCAACCGGATCAGTTAAAGCAGGGGTGTAAAACAAATTTTAGCTCAGGGGCCACATGGAAGAAAATCTATTCCCAAGTGTGCTGGACCGGTAAAATCATGGCATAATAACTTAAAAATAACGGCAACTTCAAATTTGTTTCCTTTGTTTTACTTTGGTCCAAAATAGTACAAGCATATTCTGAAAATGTACACACCACAAATAATGCTCTTTACAGAACACTTCAAATTAGAAAGAAAATGGTGCAATTTCAAGAACACTATGCCTCAGTGATTGGAACTTAGACTTCGTCTCAGTGTAACTACAAAAGGCATACAACTTTAAGTCACAGCCTATGTGGGATTGAACAAAATACTCTTCTAGGTATCAAATGCTGCATTTATCATTTCCACATCTTAATCCTGAGCTAACTCACAACACCATACAAACTGAGGTAGAAACTTTTCAAGAGGGTTGAGTTACT
Organism: Eutrigla gurnardus; assembly: GCF_963514095.1. Taxonomy (NCBI): domain Eukaryota; kingdom Metazoa; phylum Chordata; class Actinopteri; order Perciformes; family Triglidae; genus Eutrigla; species Eutrigla gurnardus. The sequence continues at coordinate 23,566,946 of NC_139929.1, read as the reverse complement.
TTTCTCTTTTTTGACAGGCATTTTGGGGCAATGAATGACGACGTAAACGCCAGGAAGAGAAAATACATTTAATAAATGTGAAGAGTACATAAACAAATATGTGTATTTCAACAGTATATCTGCACTACCACGGTCTACTTGTCACGGTTCTGCCGGGACAGCTAGGGGTTTTTGTTGTGTTGTGTGTTTTTCCCTGTCTGTTTTCCCCCTCCTTCCTCTCCCTCACCGGCTCCTCCTCGGGGTGTGTCCAGTGGGCGTGCCGGCGGTCAAAGCGAAGTGGCGCACCTGCTCTCCATCAGCTCCCAGCCTACATAACCCTGGTCTCTCCACCACTTCGACACCAGATGATTCCGTCCCTACGGTGATGTTGGCATGCTCTGTATCGCTTACCTTAGCCCTGACGTGCTTCTGTGTACTTTAGCTTTTTCTGCTAACGCCTGTCTTTTGGCTTCACTCTTCAGGAAACTCCCAGCAGCTCTCCGTTTGGATTCCTGCCTGCCTGCTCGTTACCTCGGCTGCCAATTGCCGACCTGCCCGCTCTCTGCACAATTACCTGTTCTAAATAAACTCTTTCCCTGCCGCTCAGTCTCTGAGGGGTATTCCACCAAACTCGCTAATTAAGGCGGCGCTTACCTAGTTAAGCCTGGTTAGAACTAACGCCAAATTCCACTTGCGGCTAAACCCATTCCATTAACGCATTTCAGCCGCGCCTTGTTGAGGCTAATTCAAGCCAGGTTAACGTTGTTACGCGCGTTCACGGGATATGAAGCCAGCCCAGAATCGTGAATGTCGAATCATCGAGAAAATGGCAGAAAAGACCAGAGCAAAAAATATTGATGGAACTGTACGAGGAGTACAAACCCATCATAACCAAAAAAGGGAATATTGTAGTGATAAATAAAAATTGCGAGGCTGCTTGGGCAAGAATTGCCGAGCGATTAAATACGAAAGTACTGTTCAGAGTAACATGTTCTAATATAACACTGACACATTTTCTCGAACGTGAGGATAGTGTAGAGCAGGGATGCCAGGGTTACGGCCCGACTGTACGTCACATCCGGCCCGCGGGTGATAATGGGAGAATATTTTTTTTTATTATTATTTTACCTATTTTTTTTTAAATATATATCGTAAATCCTCTAATACTGGCCTGTATTCTATAACCGGCCGGTCTCTAACATTGGACGGGGCAAGTGTCGACAGGCAGCCTTATTTCCATACTTTCAATTCATTGTCAGGTTCGCGTCACGAAGATTTTGGCTGAGGCTATATTAAAGGATTTACGGTATGCCCTGCAATGCATTCGACTCACGGCGAGTGTGGAGAGACGGTGCGCCGCTCCCTCCCGCAAGCTCTCGAAAATCTTTTAAACTGAATGTTGTCGATCTAAAATAAAGACAGATTCAGCAACTGCATAGCTTATTTCTCGCTTAAAATGTTTTCAGAAACACGTTTCGGTGAACTATTGTCATAAAATAAGAGAAGGTTTCCAAACGAGCTGCCATGTTTGAAATCCGGGAGCAGACAGGACAGCTTTGAAAGCGATCGTCCAATCAGGTGCAGCCATGTAGTGTGCATGTGATTGTATGAAGGAGAGCGCCTGTCAATCATCCTCCTTTGTAATGTATGTAATTTAGGCCTCATTGTGAGGCTATTTTGGTGCCAATGCAATTTCTTTTTGATGTGTAGGCCTTCATGAATAATTTCAAATAGCCTACCTATCCATGTGTTGAGTCAATGTTTGGCCTTTTCAGTCCGAAAGTGTAATCCGGCCCCCTGAGGTCTCACTTGAAAAAAATCTGGCCCCCTGTCCAATTTCACCCTGGCATCCCTGGTGTAGAGGTAACGCGCCGGCTTTGCACGCGGCAGGCCACGGTTCAATTCTCGATTATGGAAGTTTGTGAAACTTCTTCCTTTGGCCGGAACTCACTCTCTCTCTCTCTCTCTCTCTCTCTCTCTCGCTCTCTCTCTCTCTCTTTTAGATAGGCCGGGTAAATGCATCTACATCTACGACCAACTCATTTATCTCAACAATTCAATGAACACATTCAATGAACCTATTAATGAACTCACCTGAAAGGAATTTATGTGGCTGAAAGAATTGCATGCAGCAATGCCTTTGTCATTGGGATCTATATCATGCTATTAATAATAACATCTTTATGCCTATCATGTTTTTGCAAGTTATATTTGGGTTCTGGGGAAATTGTATGACATTTTTATCATAGTTAAGGTAAAATGTTGGTCTAATTCTCTGATCTAAAGACAATTATACAGGTGAAAAAAAAACAAAAAAAACAACCACACATAAGATGTCCTCGCCGGGATGTGAACCTGTGATGCCCACGTTCTGGGGGCTTTAGATAATGATATGGCCAGTCGGTGTTAAACAAAGTAAACAATTTATTCATATTTTTTTAATTGCAAGCATGTATTCTTAGACGCTTGATGAAAATATAGTCTGTTTGTACTTCATATATGTAATTTTGGTCATTTTTGGTCTTTCAGGTGACGAAATCACGAGGACTAGGCTTGGCGGAACCTTCTCCTGGTACAGTTGTTTCCGACAGACGGACTTCTCTGAAACCCCCGCTAAAGTAAGCCTGATGGTTAGCCCCGGGGCAGGCTAGTTTGGTCGGATAAATTCCCATGGTTACTTAGCGGAGAGTGCCTCAAGTCACGTTGATGGAATGCAACTCTCGCTAAAGGTAGCGAGGCTTATCGAAATTAGCCCGGCTTTGTGCTTAGCGAGTTTGATGGAATACCCCTCTGGTCTCTCAGTCCGGGTCCACAAACAAAACACAACACTACCACCATACACACTCTCTCTGTCTGTGTGTGTCTCTCTGAGAGAGAGAGAGAGAGAGAGCGGATAAATAAAAGAAGTGTACAAACTTCTTGGTTACAGAAACATGGCCTATTCATTTTATGAGGTTATTTACTCCATAAAGAAAAAAATAGCTCTGAATGAACAACAGCTGAGCAGAAGCGTCATCAAGACGTTGCGGTCATAAAAGGTACTGGACCTAGCTTGTTGGGAAGAGGCTGGCTATAGGCCCTGAAACTGAAGTGGGATGAAATTAAGCATATGAGGACACAGACAGAGAGATTACCGGAAGTGCTCATGAGGCATGAAGCAAGAACTTGGCATGTTAAAAGGCATGAAAGCCACAATTCGTGTGTCTGCTGAAACCCGTCCCAAGTTTTACAGGCCCAGCTCAGTTCCATATGTCATGAGGGCGAAAGTAGACGAAGAGATAGGTAGTAATCTCCACATATCCTTCCCCTAACGGTAAACATGCCTTTTCTCTCGAGCAGTACCCTATTCCCGTATTCAGTCGAAGACCTGTTCAATACACTAGTAGGAGGAAAACAGTTCTCCAAGCTTGATTTAAGCCACGCCTATCAACAGATCATCATGGCTGATGAGTCCGTTGGCCTTCAGCACTAGGGGAGAGGAAAAATACAATTAGGAGGGCTCCAAACTTAAAGGAGGCAGCAGTGAAGACGCACCAGAGCGCGTGAGACAGAAGGAGGATTGTCTCAAGCTTCACCCGCACTGGCATTTATTCGCAGAGCACCAGCCAGATCACCCAGCGCCACAACCGGCTGCGCTCTCCCCGCTGTCGAGCTTTGCTCTCCCCACTGTTGGGCTGCGCTCTCCCACGCCGGGCTGCTGTCGGGCTGCGATCTCCCCGCTGTGGGGCTAATCGCAAATTCCTCCCCAATCTTGCCACATGTTTAGCTCTGTTACACCAGCTGCTGAGAAAAGACGCTCATTGGATCTGGAAAAAGGAACAAGAGGACGCTTTTCGTGTGTCCAAACACCTGCTGAAATCCGCCAAAGTCCTGGCATGCAACGCCTCACCATACAGAGTCGGTGCCGTGTTGTCACATGTCATGGAAGATGGGAGTGAAAAGCCATTAGGCTTCATGTCACGCACGCTGTCACCAGCCGAGAAGCATTACACACAGCTCAATAAGGAGGGGTTAGCCATTCAGAATCAAGAGGTTTCATGAATACATCTGGATGTACATTCACAATCAGCACTGACCACAAACCGAAGATATCACTTTTTCATGAGAAGAAGCCAGTGTCACAGATAGGGTCACCAAGAGTGCAAAGGTGGGCAACACTGCTGAGAGCTTACGAGAACAAAATCGTATACAAACCCGGTAAGGAACACGCAAACACAGATGCACTGAGCAGGTTGCCGCTGCCACAAACCGAGTAGGAAGATCACACAGAACAAGTCCTGATGCTGGATGTGATGGAAGATCTGCCTATCACAACAGCAGTTAAAGCAATGGACAACGAAAGATGACACACTCTCACTGTAGAGTAAGGTAGCACTACACAACACTACACTCCACTAACACTACACTCACAAGTGCTCCTTTGGTGTCTAAAAGGTTGGCCAAAAGAGGTGTAAATGGCATATAAACCCTGTCTGTATTATTTTCTATATTGCTCTGTTTAAATTATTGTGCTTATCTTAAGGGTGTTTATTGATCGGGCGGTTGGGCTAATATGCAAGCAGTAGTTTTCACTTGTCATCATCATCCATTATGGAATCTCTTTCCATGACACACAACTCTACCTCAGAACAAACCCAATCCCCCCCTTCAGTTAAACAGCTCCAAAACTGAAACAATTTTTGTCGGCACCCCACATCACGTCCCGTCAAAACTCATAACTAGGGCCAGGACTCGATTAAAAAAATTAATCTAGAGGCTTTGTAATTAATTAATCGAAATTAATCACATTTTAATCGCATATAAATATTTGACCTGAGAACAGTGAGAAGTAATTTTTTTCACATGGATTTTTAGTGTACCATTGAATAATGACTGAATACATAAGCTTAAGCAACAAAATATTGTTTATTTTTGTTCAACCAAGTCCAACAGACAGCCATTATGTGTAGCCAGTGGCGGTCCTAGGTTTCTTGTAGCCCTGGGCGATCCTCACCTCCAGCCCCCCCCCCCCCCCCCCCCCCCACACACACACACACAAATTGACCCCCCCTGCCCCCCTGCCCAGACCAGATGAGTATTTCTCCGCGAGTGTCGACAAGCGCTTCTGCTCAGCTGTTGTTCATTCAGAGCTATTTTTTTCATCATAACCTCATAAAATGAATACGCCATGTTTCTGTAACCAATTAGTTTGTACACTTCTTTTATTTATCCGTTCAGAGAGAGAGAGAGAGAGAGAGACACACAGACAGAGAGAGTGTGTATGGTAGTAGACAGTAGTAGTGTAGATATATAGTTGAACACATATACACATATTTGTTTATCTACTCTTCACATTTATTAAATGTATTTTCTCTTCCTGTTTCCCAGTGCGAGTTTAGATAGACAAATATCGCATTTGTCAATCGCGGTATTTTATTTTGAAAATTGCTTTTATTTTGAAAATTGACTGGATTGTCTCGTGTTTCTTTCTGTGATTTCCTGCCAGAATTGACACAATCGCTCGCGGCATGCGCAAAAAATAGAGCAGACGCCGAAACGTTCGCTTCACGGCGCCTATTCGTGGCGCTCCGTGTCTGGTGTGAACCAGGCGTAATCTGTCCGCCTGAAACTCATCCAGTGAGAAACGTTCCGCGGTGCAAAAATAAGTGTGATTAAAATGCGTCATTTTTTTTAACGCGTTAATGTTTGTGTAATGAATTAATCTTAATTAACGCGTTAAAGTCCCGGCCCTACTCATAACCATCACCTTTTCCAGAAAAGACATCCCCCCCCTCTCATCAACAGTTACCAACCTTGGTGTGATATTGGACCCTCACCTTACCTTTGAAAACCACATCAAACATTTGTGCAAATCATCCTTCTTCCAGGGTTGCACAGTGCTGTAGTGGATAGCACTGTCGCCTCACAGAGGGTCGATTCTCAGTTTGCGTTCCTTCTGTGTGGAGTTTGCATGTTCTCGCCGTGTTAGCATGGGTTCTCTCTGAGTTCTCCAGCTTTCTCCTCCGACAGTCCAAAGACATGCAGAAAGGGGACCTGTCTGTCTCTACATGTCAGTCCTGTGATAGACTCGATTCAATTTTATTTATAGTGTCCTATCACAACAGAAGTCATCTCAGGACACTTAAAGCCCCAGTCGGCAACAAATTTTTTTGATCATATTCACTGAAGCCCGAGACTTTGCTCCGATAGAACAACATAAATCATCCGGTTTTAGAAAAAAAGAGCCTGTTATCGGTTTTGCAAAGATCGACAGCGCCCGGGTCATCCTGTCCACTCAGCACGCAGGGCTGTGTTCGTGTACACACACAGAGCCCCTCCCACCTCTGGCTCGTTCCAATATCACAGGCACACGCATTGCGTTGAATTGTTTGTAGCGTGATGGCAGAGCGAAGTAGCAACGAGCTTCCAATTCCTCGGTTAAAAACCGAAACGAGGAGGTCCACAACAACCAAGAAAAAGAAAACACCGGTGGAAAAGAAGGAAAAAAGGAATGATTGTGACCGTGCCCTTGATAAAACCAGAGTCAACATCGGACCCGCGTTTCAAAGGTGGCGTGATCTAAGGGATTTCAAAGGGCACAAAGTCAATGGGAGGGAGCTCAGTGGTCGTGGGGAGGAGCGTGAGAGTTGTAAACATTCAAAATTTGACAGAGTGCCCTCGATCCACCGGACTTGCCGACTGGGACTTTAACACATTGAGCAGGACTAGAATACGCTCAAGGTCTTCAGAGTCATTACAATTTCAAAGTACTAACATCACCCAGGCAATAGGATTTTAGGCAGAAATCTCGTGCAGCCCAGGCCCTTGGGTTCCAACTGCATTTGGTGTTGATAGTAGTAGTAGCATTAACAGCAGTGGTGGTATTAACAGAAGAAATAGTATCAACAGTAGTAGTCCATGGCAGCAGGCACAGTCACGCTGAAATGGATCCATCACAATCATGTCGCCGTAGACCGAAAAGCAGGAGTAGTTGAGCAGTCACACTGCAGGCAGGTGGAGCTACAATATGGTGTTTCCAGCATCAGGCCAGTTAGCAGTCTGCATCGGTCAGGACCTCAGCGGACTGTGCTGGACCAGAAAGCATAGCCAGACTCCCAGGAGTAATCCCGGGAGTAGTCAAGTTAGTAACAGTAGAGATGCCAATTTTAGTCAATTTATTTAATCAGTGGTCAGCCGCCTTGAAAATACTGGCGGTAAGATTCAAACAAGACCACAGCATCGATGCAGTCCGGATCAGGTTCCACCACGGTCCAGGGAGACCTGCTAGGTGAGAAAGCACAGGGACTCCAGGAGAACATACACAGAGAGTGAGAGAGAAAGTGAGGGAGAGAGAGAGAGAGAGAGGGGCTTGCAGGTCATCCAGGATTTTATGTCATCAACACCTACCTGGAGTTTAACTAGCTGATTGGTTTCTTCAGACTTGATTGATAGATATAATTGAGTATCATCTGCATAACAATGGAACTTTATAGTCTTCTAATGATACTGTCAAAAGGAAGCATATATAAGTTGAAAAGAATTGGTCCGAGCACAGAACCTTGAGGTACACCGTATTTAACTTCAGTGTGCCTGGAGGATTTTTCATTGACATGCACAAACTGACATCGATTGGATGAATAGGACTTAAACCAGCTTAATGCGGTTCCTTTGATGCCAATTCATTTTTCCAGTCCACATATTAGAATCTCATGGTTAATGGTGTCGGACACAGCACTAAGATCTAGCAGGACAAGTACAGAAACCAGTCCTTTGTCAGGAGCAATTAAAAGGTAATTTTGTGATTTTCACTAGAGCTGTCTCTGTACTATGATGTACTCTAAATCCTGACTGGAAGTCCTCAAGTAGACTGTCGTTATTTAGAAAGTCACACAGCTGATTGGTGACTAATTTCTCAAGGAACTGTCATGTCTGTGTTTTGTCATGTTCTGTTTCCTTGGTTTTGATTTCCTGTTTTATTTTGTCCTCAGTGTGGTTCCCTGTCTCGTACTTCCTGGTCCTTGTCGTTTCCGCTGTCTTGACTCCCCCTCCCTCTCGTGTTGATTACCATGCCTGCCCTGATGTGTTTCACCTGTCCCTCGTCAGCTCCCTGCCTCCCTGTGTATATAGTCTGTGTGTTTCCCCTGTCTCTTGTCGGATCATTGTTGCTGTCGATGTCGTTGTCTTTTGTCGCTGTCTTGCACCATGTCATGTCCCTGGATGTTTCCCTGTACCCGCGTCCTGCCTTCCGTGTCCCTTTGAGTTCTGGTTCCTGTTTTCGTAAGTGTTTCTTTCATGACCGTTTTTGCCCTTGTGGTTTCTGTGGAGAAAAATGTAAATGCATAAGATAATCACACAGCTTTAAATTACTACACATAAACTCTGATGTTCAGGCTAGTGGAAAACTACTGTGAGGGTTAGAAACTGCGTCAGGGCATTGCATCTGCACGCCATACGTTGAAAACAGGAAACACAAGAGAGGATAACATCTGAATCTCACACACACACACACACAGGCACAGGCAAGAGAGCGGCAAGGGTGGGGGCCAACATACAATGGACGGACACATTGTGTAGCCGCACCCGGAAGGAGCACATGACAAGCACATGATATACATCCCGACAACATACAATGAACGGACACATTGTGTAGCCGCACCCGGAAGGAGCACATGACAAGCACATGATATGCATCTCGACAACATACACACACATACATAGATGACAGCACCCGGAGGGATGGATCGTATGAGCCAGTGTGGGTGGAGATACCTAGCGCTCCAACCAGGCCGCGGCATGCTAAAATTACGCTCCGCCTGCATCTATTGACTGAGCCAATCAGACTCATGTGGAGTCTCATGAAATAAGCTGCGCACTCTGTTGTAAGCGCCTTTTGAGTGAGCTCAACCTTATGTTGGGCTGACTATTAGGTCCGTGCACGTTTAACTGCCGGAATATGCTTTCCTGATACTTGTGCTAATAAAGCGCTGTTATTGATACAACTCATAGACTCTCCTCGTATATTCAAGCTTACTATTTTTCACAACATTTCCTTTGTTGATACTTTGTTTTAGTCTTAGTTTTTGGTTTTGTATTTAGTTTATTATTAAAATAAAACCTTCTACTGCATTTGGGTCCTCACCTTCCTTTTTCGAGTCCACGCCTGTTTCCAAGCCCGCAAACGTGACAGGATCTTAGAGAGAAAAGGAAGAATTGATATTGGTCTGTAGTTTGCTAAAATCCCTGGATCTAGAGTAGGCGTCTTAGAGGTTTAATTACAGCTACTTTAAATGACTGTGGCACATAGCCTGTTAATAAAGACACACTGATCATATCTCGTAAGGATGCGCTAACTAAGGGTAAGACTTCTTTGAGTAGCCTAGTTGGTATCGGGTCTAGGAGACAGGTTGAAGGTTTAGAAGAAGAGACCATTGACATTAGTTGGTTAAGGTAGATTTGAGAGAAGCAGTCTAAATATATATAGTATATATCTTAAGATTCCTGAGTTTGAGGGTAACGTGGTTACAATTGAAGGCAAGACGTGAGTAATTTTTATCTCTGATAGCTAAAATGTTATCATTAAAAAATGTCAAAGTCATACTACTAAGATGCTACTGATAAAACATTAACATGTAGCACAGTTGTAGTTACAGAGGCAATACGTCCTTGAATGTGAGTTGAACATGCTAAAAGCAGCTTTTAGGCTTCCGGTGCGACGCTACAGCGAGATGGACGTGTAGCAGTGAGCTCCCACTAGTCGGTCAGAGAAAAGTACCTCCTATCAATAGAAGTAGTCTTGAAACTGTCTCAAATTAAGTATGAGAGGAGGGAAATTGCAAAGGAGTCAGAGGATTGACAGGAAAATGAATAAAGCACAAGAAGTCTGCCGAACACGGGAAAGACGGCGACCATGGAGAAGCATCTACAGGTGAAGCTAACGCAGCAGCTAGCATCAACCACAACGCTCTGCTTGAAGGTCTGACAGCACTCACTAAAGAGTTAAAAGACTTCAAACAGGATATGAGACGGGATTTGGACGAATTTAAACACAAAATTAAGAACGACTTCACAGAGTTTAAAGAGAAAGTTTTGCAAGAGCTACAAATCCAAAACGCTAACATTGCGGAGGCACAGACCCGGATAACCGACCTGGAGTCAGCCTGTCTGGAGATGAAAGACACGCTGTTGATGGTGGTGAAGCAGAACATGGAGATGCAAGACAAAATTGTTGACTTGGAGAGCCGTTCAAGAAGAAATAATATTAGGATTTATGGAGTGGAAAAAGAGGGGAGTTCAGTCGTTCAGTTTGTAAAAGAGCTGTTTAAAAGTCGCCTTACCCTGCCTGATGGAGTGGAGCTCCAGATCCAGAGGGCACATAGAGCACTGATCCCAAGGCCAGCTGCTTCCTCATCCCCGAGATCAATAATAGTAAACTGTTTACAGTTTCATGTCAAAGAGCTGATTCTCAGGAAAGCTTGGCAACAGAAGATTGAGATGAACGGTAAATGACTTTACTTTGACAATGACTACGCGACTGACATCATGGAGAGACGCAAGGCGTATGGGCCCATCAAAGGGGCACTGAAAGAGAGGGGGATCCGGTACCAGACGCCCAACACGAAGATGCGAGTGTACTGGGACTCCGGAATGAAGATTTACGGGACAGCGGATGAGGCGGCTCAGGACCTGATCCGACACGGACTCGAGGTGACGGTGACAACGAAGGTGAATGCTGCAGCGGCCACCGAGGAGCGACTGGATACGGTGATGCCATGGAAACACACCATCGCTTCAGAGAGCGCAGCTCAGCGCGCAAGAGGGAGGCTGACAGAGTTCAGACGAGACAACGAGTGAGAGAACTGAAATTAATAAGGTGATGATTGTGGCTTGGGTGAACCTAAATATTATGATTCATATTTAATTTTTAGAGATATAATCCTGGGCCACATAAGATAAAGGACTCGTGATTTATGTTATTAAGTTTGTGAAACTGACTGGAGGTATGGAGTTTACACAAGCACCAAATATTGGACAATTCTAGTAACAGTGGGTATTTTCCCACATCTAGGGAGGGCGCCCACAGAAATGAGGCACTTTACCCTCCTCCCACCAACAGGGACCTTAAAGGAAAAGTTCGGAATTTTGGACATAGGACCTCATTTCCAACTTACCCGAGGTGATATAGGTCGGTGGAGCCCGTTTTCAGCACAATTGGTCCAGTCCTTATAGTTGCACAAGTCACTGTTGCTAAACTGGTGTTGAGCTAGCGCACGTCAACGGTAACATCCAGCCTGTCTCTAAAAACAGCTTTAACTGCTCCGCAGAACACCCGAGACAAATGTATTATGACGTCGGACTATCGATGTACATGTCAGTGTTGGTAGAATAATTAAAAAAATTAAACCAACCTTGCATGGCATTGGAATAGCTTATACTTTGTTCCCTGTTGTTGCTTAGGCTACGTCAGCGGCGGATTGATATTATCTCCGGGCTAGTGAGGCTACAGAGGAAGACGGTTTCGGTTTCGCTGACAATCACGCAAGTTTATTTGGTGGAAACTCTGTGGTGCCCATCTGTAACTTTTATTGTTGCAATTTCTGAACGCACACTGAAGCACCATTTTTATAACGCTGCTACGAGTACTAGCTGTCACGACTGTAGGGCGCTTAGGTTTCGTTTTTACGCACTACTACTAACACGCAAAGTAAAATCCCGCTGCTGCTGAGAAACTAGTCCCTCAAAATGTTTTATCATTGAAAATGCAAGGTTGGTTTAATTTCTAAAATTATTCTACCAACACTGACATGTACATCGATAGTCCGACGTCATAATACATTTGTCTCGGGTGTTCTGCGGAGCAGTTAAAGCTGTTTTTAGAGACAGGCTGGATGTTACCGTTGACGTGCGCTAGCTCAACACCAGTTTAGCAACAGTGACTTGTGCAACTATAAGGACTGGACCAATTGTGCTGAAAACGGTCTCCACCGACCTATATCACCTCGGGTAAGTTGGAAATGAGGTCCTATGTCCAAAATTCCGAACTTTTCCTTTAAGGCAGAGGTGACGTGGATACTAAAGACGATATCGGACCACCACTCCTACCAAAGCTGCTGCGCGAGCGACGACATCGGTGGGTCAGCGGCTAACTGCACGCTCTAGCGTAATGTGGCGTTCTAGTAAACTTGGAAATCAGGTTTTTCCGACCACCTAGTTGAAACAGTGTATTAATGCCACCTCATGTCGGAGATTGATAGTCGGAGAGAAAAAAAAATCATTTTACAACGCAACGTTCCATGTTTTGTTTTTTTGTTAGTGTTTTACTTAGTATACAGTTATGTTGTTGAGCTGTACTATCATGCAGATAAGAAAGGGAAAAATTAAGACCTTTGAGAATGAAATTTAAGACTTGTAAACAAAACTTAAGACCTTTTCAAGGCCTTAATTTACGGTTATCAAATTTAAGACTTTTTCAAGTTTTTAAGACCCCGCGGGTACCCTGTCCAACAGTGTAAACTTGCAGTATTGATCCACTATTTTCGGTCTTAGTCGACACAGTAGGCTAAGTAGCCGAACGTATGAGGAGCGTTCGGATTGGAGTCCGGCAGACAGCAGTCAGACCGGGTGACATTCAAGTAGACGAGAGAGCGACGGCAAAACTTGGGGGAGGTCGGCAAAATATATTGTGGACGGTCATGGGAACGCTAAACGTCCGACTCCCGAGATAAAACATTTTGCCGGCTGCCCTGGCGGTATCTCACCGCGAGTTGGTAACCTAAGGCTCATAGCGTAGCAAGTGTGTGTATGTGTGTGTGTGTGTAAACAATAAGATAATAAGTGATCATGATGAGAACAGTCTCTCTCTCATAGGCCATAGGCTTATAATGTAAGGCCTATGTATATAATCAATAAGGTCTAATCAACCTCTTTTGATTTCCCCCTACAGAAGAAAAAAACAAAAACAAATCAGTGACTGTCTGAAGAGTGAAAAATGTCAAAAAGAAAAAAAATTCAACATAGTACGTTGGATTCATTTGTTCAAAAGAAAAACAGGCCGTGTGAAAATGAGGACAGAGAAGGGGAGAATGAGCAGAGGAAACAGGAGGATAGAAAGAAGTGCGGAGCCTCTGCAAAGAGTGGAGAAGAGACAGGACAGAGCAAAGAACTATGTGGAAAGACAGGAGAGACGAGAGAAGAGAGGAGAAGAGAGGAGAAGAGATAGGGCAGAGTGGAAAACCAAGTGGAATGGATGAACAGAGAGAATGGAGTGGAGAATCAGGAGGACCAGTTCAGTCAGAACAACAGCGGGTTTCAGAAACACAGAAAGGAGAACAAATGGGACCAGAAACACAGACAACCTTCAACTCCAAAAGGTAATTCAAGTTATACAGATTCTCTGTTGCAAAAGTACTCGGGGTGATCATTTTAACTTATGTTTGTGTATTCTATGTCATTTCAGAGGGCCAATGCAGAGAGAGGAGCATGTGGAGACTGACTGACACACACACACACACACACTGCTAGCACAATAAAAACATTCTTTTTTTGCTAACAAGTGTATCAGTGTACTTATTTTTGTAGGTGACATTTTGGTATGGTTTGTGCAAAAACTGGTAAAAGGGGTGTCTTTCCTGGGACGGACCTCACTAATTTTGAAATCCTGGCTACGGCCCTGCTCCTGATAGATATTCTACAACTAGAGCTTTCTGTTGCACGGTCTCATGGGGCAAAGGATAAAACACTAAAATCTTGGTCAGAAGCTATTATAGTTGTTACGAATCTTGCCTATGAAAGGGTGGGTTAATGGGTGGGGGGGATGCAGATCACTCACCAGGGAGGGAAGGATTTTCATGTGAGTTATGTTTTGTTTTGTGTTATTTTGTTTTGTCTTTAGTCAATTAGGTGCCAATATGTGATTATGGCTGTGGAGGACTTTGGGCTGGGGATTGGGAGCTTGGATGAAATAAGAGTATGTGTGGAGGGCCTTGTGGACATGCAGGGATCTGGACTTGAGTGTGAGAGTGTGTGAATGTGTTTGATTTGGGGTGGGGGGTTGACTCTTAGACGTTAGAACGTGTATGGCACCTTTGATTTCGTTTTGTTTGTTTGTTTGTTGTTGTTTTTCTTTTATATGTATGCTGGATTTATTTTGTTTTTGTTTGTTTTTTTTTTTTTTTTTTTAACATACAGTCAATAGTATATTGTTTGCCAACAGGGAATACTAGGGGTGTGACGATACACTCCGCTCACGAGACGAGACGAGACACGATATCTGGTTCACGAGAATGAGACGAGACGAAATTTTAAGAAAACTACAATGACAAAATATATGACTGGACTAACAGACTTTAATTTAACAGAGTTGCACATGCATTTTGAAATATTTTATTATAACTCTTTACATACATGATGTAAGCGTGATCTTTTAATAAACTTCTTCTTTCACAAATTTAAACTAAAACTAAAATTTATAAAAGTTAAAATAAAATAAATAAAATATTTATTTTTCCTAAGTGTAAATATGTGCAAAACCAAATCAAAGTTCTACTTTGTCAATACAGAGTGCAAATAGTGCAAACGGAGCCTGACCAAGTATATCATTAACAACATGCTGCAACTACAGCATCTTCAGCATCTCTGACATCGCAGCTGTCAAGTGTATCAATGCTTCGGGAGTTTTGTCTTATCTCTGGGCTGGTGATGCTGCTATGGCAGCTTGATGCTCAAGGTAACGAGCCAGCATATCCAACGTGCCCGTGATTAACTTGTGTGATGGCAATTGTAGCCGTTTCTGCTTGGACATTTTCACCGCGGTAGCCGCTGAACTACGATGAAAAAAAGCAGTCACGTCTCACCCGCCCGAGTAAACGAGCGACGCGGGGAACACCGAGGCCAGCTTGGGTTGCAAGATTTATAGTGTGCGCAAAACAGATGTGCGACTTCAATCCCGTGTCGCGCACGGCCACGTTCATATTACGTGCATTGTTGGTAACAATAAGCGATGCCGTGGTTGGGTTTTTTAAGCTCCCAGTCAGTAACAGCTGTCTGTAAAACCTCAGCTATGTATAGCTCACAAATCTCGCGAGACAGATTTTTAACGCAACGGGAAATATCGTCGACTTTAATATCGCGAGATCTCGTCACACCCCTAGGGAATACACTTGAATGGTCTGTATGTTCTTATTTTATTTTATTTTTTTATTATACTGATTTTCCTTTTTTGCTATATAGTTGGTAACGTTTAGTGAGCCAACGGCAGTCAGAAAGTGGCATGCTAACGTTGTTGTTAGCAATATCAAGCTAGCTGGCTAGCTAGCCGGTCAGCTTACATTACCCGAGGAAGCATAGCCACTAGTTGCTGCTGTTACGAACGTAATCACTAGCTTGGTAAACTAAACAGAAATGTGTCGTTGGTTTGCAACGAGATGAAACATTTTAAAAGTGAAACTTACCGGGAACAGTAACGTTAGTAAAACTCGCAGTGTATTTTCCACTGTCGCCTCGAGCATTAACCCCGCCCCCAGCCCCTGACGTAGCTTTGCGAACGGTTCTAGCCCAGCAAAGAGTTGGGGCCGCTCTGGAACCAGTTTTCCTGGCCGAGAGCCGGTTCTTTGTCTGTGGAAACAGGAAGAACTGGTTCGCGATTGGGCACCAGCTCCGAACCGGCCCTCAAAATGCCTCGTGGAAAAGGGGCATGAGTCTGTTGATACTTTTAAATGCAGGCTCAATACTCACCTTTTTAATTTAGCTTTTAACTAAGTCTTTTTATTCTTTAAGTATGACTAATTCATCCTGTCCTGTCATTTTACATTGTCTTTTAATTTTCTCTTAAAGGTTTTATTATTCATTTACTTATTTATTTTTGTTTTGCTTTCAGTAATTCATATTGACATTCATTTATGTTGTTTTAGTTATATTTTATTTATTGCCTCTTAGTTTCCAGCTCCATTGTTCTCCTCATGGGGGCCCTCCACTCCGGGAGCTCTGTCTGGCCTGCGGGGGTGCCGTCCTGGGGGTTGTCCTGGCCTGGATAGTTGGGGAGCCCTGGCCCAGGGCTTTATGGCCATGGTATGGGTCCCTATCTGTCTGGGTCGGGGTGGTCTCTGTAGCGGCGTCCCCTGTAGTCATGGGCTTGGACGGCTCTCAGTGGGGAGGGCTCCCTTAGGATGGTGTTTCCTCACTTGGTCTATCAGTGCTCAGCCATATTCCATTTAATCTTGCGTGTGTTACATGATTGAGGGGAGTGGGGATGTTTAAAGGGTTTGTTTTATTTTATTTTAATTTAATGTAAGCACTTTGAGCTGCATTTTTATATGTATGAAAGGTGCTATATACACTCAACAAAAATATAAACGCAACACTTTTGTTTTTGCTCCCATTTTTCATGAGATGGACTTAAAGATCTAAAATTCATTCCAGATACACAATATTGCCATTTCTCTCAAACATTGTTCACAAATCAGTCTAAATGTGTGATAGTGAGCACTTCTGCTTTGCTGAGATAATCCATCCCACCTCACAGGTGTGCCACATCAAGATGCTGATCTGACATCATGATTAGTGCACAGGTGTGCCTTAGACTGTCCACAATAAAAGGCCACCCTGAAATGTGCATTTTTTTGCTTTATTGGGGGTCTGGGGACTCAGAACCAGTCAGTATCTGGTGTGACCACCATTTGCCTCATGCAGTGCAACACATCTTCTTCGCATAGAGTTTATCAGATTGTCAATTGTGGCCTGTGGAATGTTGATCCACTCCTCTTCAATGGCTGTGCGAAGTTGCTGGATATTAGTGGGAACTGGTACACGCTGTCGTATACGCCGGTCAAGCACATCCCAAACATGCTCAATGGGTGACATGTCCGGTGAGTATGCTGGCCATGCAAGAACTGGGACATTTTCAGCTTCCAAGAATTGTGTACAGATCCTTGCAACATGGGGCCGTGCATTATCTTGCTGAAACATGAGGTGATGTTCATGGATGTATGGCACAACAATGGGCCTCAGGATCTCATCACGGTATCTCTGTGCATTCAAAATGCCATCAATAAAATGCACCTGTGTTCTTCGTCCATAACAGATGCCTGCCCATACCATAACCCCACCACCACCATGGGCCACTCGATCCACAACATTGACATCAGCAAAGCGCTCACCCACACGACGCCACACACGCTGTCTGCCATCTGCCCTGAACAATGTAAACCGAGATTCATCCGTGAAGAGAACACCTCTCCAACGTGCCAGACGCCATCGAATGTGACCATTTGCCCACTCAAGTCTGTTACGGCGACGAGCTGGAGTCAGGTCAAGACCCCGATGAGGACGACGAGCATGCAGTTGAGCTTCCCTGAGACGGTTTCTGACAGTTTGTGCAGAAATTGTTTGGTTATGCAAACCAATTGTTTCAGCAGCTGTCTGAGTGGCTGGTCTCAGACTATCTTGGAGGTGAACCTGCTGGATGTGGAGGTCCTGGGCTGGTGTGGTTACACGTGGTCTGCGGTTGTGAGGCCGGTTGGATGTACTGCCATATTCTCTGAAACGCCTTTGGAGACGGCTTATGGTGGAGAAATGAACATTCAATGCACGAGCAACAGATCTGGTTGACATTCCTGCTGTCAGCATGCCAATTGCACGCTCCCTCAATGCTTGTGGCATCTGTGGCATTTTGCTGTGAGACAAAACTGCACATTTCAGAGTGGCCTTTTATTGTGGGCAGTATAAGGTACACCTGTGCACTAATCATGATGTCAGATCAGCATCTTGATGTGGCACACCTGTGAGGTGGGATGGATTATCTCAGCAAAGCAGAAGTGCTCACTATCACACATTTAGACAGATTTGTGAACAATGTTTGAGAGAAATGGTAATATTGTGTATCTGGAATGAATTTTAGATCTTTAAGTCCATCTCATGAAAAATGGGAGCAAAAACAAAAGTGTTGCGTTTATATTTTTGTTGAGTGTAAATAAAGATGACTTGACTTGACTTGATACAGTGTTGTTGGACCTCTGACAGCTGTGTGGAATTGATGAAACACATTATAATATGGGAACTTTAAAATAAAAGGGATTACAAAGGAAATGTTTATTGTTCATGTTTTTTATTGTAGGCTATGGAAAAATCCCACTTTAAATATTTTTACACCAGACCGCCATTACATTTTTCATCTCGCGCACCCCCTGTTGACAGCTCGCGCATCACACTTTGGGAATCCCTGATCTACAGCATGCAGCCTACACACTCCCAACTACTGTGAACCATTTCTTATGGATGTTGATGGCATTAAAAACATTGTTCTTTTTCAAAAGGGGTAGTGTAGGAGTACAACAAACAGAAAAATATTAATGTACTACAGCTTTAAATTGTATTCTAGTCCTGCCCAATGTGTTAAGGGTCCTGAGATGACTTCTGTTGTGACTATTCAACCTTTACTATGCATTATTAGAGCCACAACAAGTAGCCATAGTCAAGTGCAGAGGACATCAACAAGGAGATGGCAGAACAGCAAGAGGAAATAATACAGCAGATATGGCAGCAAAAGCAATAGCAGGATGCACTGTAAATAGACAAATGACACTAAAAGCAGTAACAGCAGTAAAAGCAGGACAAAGAAAAACTCTGATATCACAAGACAGGCCTGTGGGTTGTCATGGGTCAAACATTACGCGATCAGACTGCAGCCAATCACATTTCTTTGCATGTGGACTCATGTATAATTATTAGCTTTATATGACGTCAACAGACTGTATTCAATTTACTTCTGCACAGGAGCTCTGCCTGAAAACGTTTGACTACACTGAACATAGATTTCACAAAATTGAATATAATATAGACCCGGATCATTTTTTTCTCAACAACATTATTCATCACTGTAAATATTTCACTGAGGAACAATTTAAGGATTAACCTATGACAAATGAGACATTCTCAATCATACATTTTAATAGTAGGAGTCTCTCTATGAATATTTCAAAAAATCCATGACTGTCTAAAACTGCCCAACAACCATTTCTCTGTAATTGCAATTTCTGAGACATGGCTAAAAGATGGTCAAGAGGATGCTGTCCAGTTTGAGGGATATGATTTTTTCTCTACAAACAGGAGGAGTAAAGGGAGCGGAGGGGTTGCATTTTACGTTAAATCAATTCATCAATGTGAAATTATCAAAAATATGTCCTTTTCCCTAGAAAATATTATGGAATGTATCATAGTTGAGATTAAATGTGAAAAATCCAAAAATATAATTATAAGCTGTGTTTATAGAGCTCCTGGATCAAATATTGATATTTTTGAGGATAAACTGATAGAAATGTATAACACAATTAATAGCAATAAGCATCTATTTGTTTGTGGAGATTTCAATATAGATTTTTTAAATCCACAAAGTCAACCACAAATAATGAAATTCATTAACTCTGTGTTTTGTATGGGTCTGTATCCTACAATTACACATCCAAGCAGGATAACTATGAACACAGCGACACTAATTGAAAATACATTAACGAATGTCACTGAAGGGAACTTAAAGGGTGGATTACTTATAAGTGATGTCAGTGATCAATTACCTGTTTTCACTGCCTTTGAATCACCTGTTAAAAATAATGATGGTCCTAAGGAAACTAGAAATTTAACAAGGAAAATAACAGATGCAACCATTGAAAATCTTAGAGCGGACTTAGTGCATCAAAGCTGGAACAACATTTATGTTATGATGATGATATAGACAAATCTTATGAATAATTTATTTCTATTATTTCCAAATTATATGACAAACACTGCCCACTTGTGGCCAAAGTAGATAAGAGGTGGTATGTGGACAAACCATGGATAACAAAGGGGCTACAGAATGCATGTAAAAAGAAAAATGTATTGTATAAGACATTTTTAAAATCTAGAACTGTGGATGCAGAAAGGAAATATAAAAATACAAAAATAAATTAACCAGTATCATGAGATCCTGTAAGAAGCAGTACTACAGTGAATTACTAGAAAAAAAATAGAACCAACATCAAACGCACCTGGAAGATTTTAAATGAAAAAAACTTGTTAAAGAGTACCCGTCTTTTTTTTTTTACGCAAATACCGACACAATCATTAAGGAAAATAAATCTATAGCAGATTACATTAATGAGTATTTTGTTAATGTGGGTAAAAACTTTGCAAATTCTATTGTATCCCCTTCCCCCAAAATGTCTTCCCAGGATAATAATAATACAATCAATACAATCTCGGATCAAATGTTTATTAAAAAAACTGATGAAAAAGAAATAATCAACATAGTTCGGAAATCAAAAGGTAAAAAATCAACTGATAGTTAGAATATTGACATGTTCTTGATTAAGAGTATTATTGATTGTATAGTTAAACCCCTAACTTATATCTGTAACTTGTCACTAATGACTGGGAAATTTCCTTCAAAAATGAAGATTGCTAAAGTGATTCCATTGTTTAAATCTGGTGACAAGCATATCTTCTCAAATTATAGGCCAATTTCACTGTTACCACAATTTTCAAAAATTTTGGAAAAAGTATTTGCAAACAGATTAAATGATTTCATAGCAAAAAACAAATACTCTGTGAACAGCAATATGGATTTCGGAAGAATCAAACCACCTCATTGGCTTTAATGGACTTTGTTGAACAAATCCATCCATCCATCCATCCATCTTCTTCCGCTTATCCGGGACCGGGTCGCGGGGGCAGCTGCCTGAGCAGGGACGCCCAGACTTCCCTCTCCCCGGACAATTCCCCGAGCTCCTCCGGGAGGACCCCAAGGCGTTCCCAGGCAAGCCGGGTGACATAGTCACTCCAGCGTGTCCTGAGTCTTCCTCGGGGTCTCCTCCCGGTGGGGCATGCCTGGAACACCTCCCGAGGGAGGCGTCCAGGGGGCATCCGATACAGATGCCCGAGCCACCTCAACTGGCTCCTCTCGATGTGGAGGAGCAGCGCCTCTACTCCGAGCTCCTCCTGTGTGACGGAGCTCCTCACCCTATCTCTAAGGGAGCGCCCCGCCACCCTGCGGAGGAAGCTCATTTCGGCCGCTTGTATCCGGGATCTTATTCTTTCGGTCATGACCCAAAGTTCATGACCATAGGTGAGGGTAGGAACGTAGATTGACTGGTAAATTGAGAGCTTCGCCTTTCGGCTCAGCTCTCTCTTTACCACGACGGACCGATACAATGACCGCATTACTGCAGCCGCTGCACCGATCCGCCTGTCAATCTCACGTTCCATCCTTCCCTCACTCGTGAACAAGACCCCAAGATACTTAAACTCCTCCACTTGAGGCAGGAACTCCCCCCCGACCTGGAGGGAGAAAGCCACCTTTTTCCGGTCGAGAACCATGGCCTCAGATTTGGAGGTGCTTATCCTCATCCCGGCTGCTTCATACTCGGCTGCAAACCGCCCCAGGACATGCTGGAGGTCCTGGCTCGAAGGAGCCAACAAGACCACATCGTCCGCAAAAAGCAGGGATGAAATCCAGTGGCTCCCGAACCAGATCCCCTCCGGCCCACGGCTGCGCCTAGAAATCCTGTCCATAAAAATAATGAACAGAACCGGTGACAAAGGGCAGCCCTGCCGGAGTCCAACATGCACCTGGAACAGGTCTGACTTACTGCCGGCAATGCGAACCAAGCTCCTGCCCCGGTCATACAGGGACCGAACAGCCCTTAGCAGAGGACCCCCTACCCCGTACTCCCGAAGCACCTGCCACAGAATGCCACGAGGGACACGGTCGAATGCCTTCTCCAAGTCCACAAAACACATGTGGACTGGTTGGGCAAACTCCCATGAACCCTCGAGCACCCTGCGGAGGGTATAGAGCTGGTCCAGTGTTCAACGGCCAGGACGAAAACCGCATTGTTCCTCCTGAATCTGAGGTTCGACTAACGGCCGAATTCTCCTCTCCAGTACCCTGGAATAGACTTTCCCGGGGAGGCTGAGAAGTGTGATCCCCCGATAGTAGGAACACACCGTCCGGTCCCCCTTTTTGAATAGAGGAGATCCCCGAACTCTTCCCAGACCCGAACCTTTGCTTCAGCGACCGCCCGCGCTGCAGCACGCTTGGCCTGCCGGTACCCGTCAGCCGCCTCGGTTGTCCCCCGAGCCAACCAGGTTCGGTAGGACTCCTTCTTCAGCTTGACAGCATCCCTTACTTCCGGTGTCCACCACCGGGTTCGGGGATTGCCACCACGACAGGCACCGGAGACCTTACGGCCACAGCTTCGAACAGCAGCGTCAACAATGGAAGCAGAGAACAAGGTCCATTCGGACTCAATGTCCCCAGCCTCCCTCGGGATCTGGTCAAAGCTCTCCCGGAGGTGGGAGTTGAAGACCTCCCTGACAGAGGGTTCCACCAGACGTTCCCAGCAGACCCTCACAACACGTTTAGGTCTGCCAAGTCTGTCCAGCTTCCTCCCCTGCCAGCGGATCCAACTCACCAGCAGGTGGTGATCAGTTGACAGCTCAGCCCCTCTCTTCACCCGAGTGTCCAAGACATACGGCCGGAGGTCAGATGACACAACCACGAAGTCGATCATTGACATCCGGCCTAGGGTGTCCTGGTGCCATGTGCACTGATGGACACCCTTATGCTTGAACATGGTGTTCGTTATGGACAAACCGTGACTAGCACAGAAGTCGAATAACAGAACCCCACTCGGGTTCTGATCGGGGAGGCCGTTCCTCCCAATCACGCCCCTCCAGGTAACACTGTCGTTGCCCACGTGAGCGTTGAAGTCCCCCAGTAAAACAATGGAGTCCCCGGTTGGAGCACTCTCAAGTACCCCTCCCAAGGACTCCAAGAAGGCCGGGTACTCTGCACTGCCGTTTGGCCCATAGGCCGAAACAACAGTGAGAGACCTATCCCCGACCCGAAGGCGCAGGGAAACGACCCTCTCGTTCACCGGGGAAAACTCCAACACATGGCGGCTGAGCTGGGGGGCTATAAGCAAGCCCACACCAGCTCGGCGCCTTTAACCGCGGGCAACTCCAGAGTAGAAGAGAGTCCAGCCTCTCTCAAGGAGTTTATATATCCTTTAT
This sequence comes from Eutrigla gurnardus, assembly GCF_963514095.1. Classification (NCBI taxonomy): domain Eukaryota; kingdom Metazoa; phylum Chordata; class Actinopteri; order Perciformes; family Triglidae; genus Eutrigla; species Eutrigla gurnardus. The sequence continues at coordinate 23,543,948 of NC_139929.1, read as the reverse complement.
TTAACCAGGTAAAAAAACTCATTGAGATTTAAAACCTCTTTTCCAAGAGTGACCTGGCCAAGACGGCAGCACACAAGCAGATCAGTTGCACAACACACAAGACATATATAAAATACAATCACACATTTCAGGAAAACATGATTAAACAATGCAATCACACGATCCGATTGAGCTCAATTCTCTGTCTATTATAATTGACTTGAATTCCCCCAGAGTTACAAGATGTGTCAGTTTCATATCTTTCTGCACATTGTTCCAGGTAGACGGGGCAGAAAATTTAAAAGCCTTTTTGCCCAGTTCAGTTCTCACTTTAGGGACCTGCATCTGTATAATGTCCTGAGAATGCAGGCCATATCGGCTGTGGTTTCTACACATGTGTAAACACATATGTAGGCAAAAGTCCAAGAACAGATTTATAAATGAAAGTCAGCCAATGAGAGAGTCTACGGACATACAAAGATGGACAATGTGCAACGGCATATAAGGAACAGTGATGTACACGGTAGTGGCAACCAGTAATAAAACGCAAAGCACAGTGGTATACAGTATCCAATTTCTTTAAAAATTGACTAGGAGCGTTCATAAAAAGCAGGTCTCCGTAGTCCAACAAGGGTAAAAAAGTTGTGCTGATCAAGCGTTTTCTGACTTGCAATGAAAAACATGATTTATTCCTAAAAAAGAAACCTAATTTCAATTTCAATGTGCAGTTTAAAGGACAGGTTCTCATCAATTAATATGCCTAGGTATTTATAAGATGTGACCATTTCAATTTCAACCCCATGAACAGTTGACAAGCTAGGAAGGTCAGATGGAAGCTGCTTGCCATTTGAAAATAGCATGGTCTTTGATTTATCTGCATTCAGCACTAACTTGAGCTGAGTCAAACGGGACTGAACAGTGTCAAAAGCTGACTGCAACAACTCAAGAGATTTTAAAGCTGAAAAAGCTGAACAGTAAATTACTGTATCATCAGCATAGAAATGGGACACAGCATCAGACAAGTTATCACAAAGATTATTCACATAAATTGTGAACAACAGGGGCCCTAATATAGAACCTTGAGGACCACCATTTAGAACAGGGAGGTCTGTGTCCCCCAGTGTTCTCGACTACACAGTTGATCAATCAGTTGTTGACCCGCCATTGGCCCCCACTGCTACTTCCACGCCAATTAGCCAGTCAGACCAGAAGCCTACACAAGTCATCTCTGTTGAAACCTTTGGAGATATGATTGCAGATTTGGCTAAACAGATTGGAGATAATATCTCAGCCAGCCTTAGCACTATGCACCTGCCCGGTATCGCTCAGCCTCAGTCTCCTACGAGTCAGTCATCCAGTAATGCTGGTTTATCACAGTTGAAGGTTGTTGTACAGTCAGACGCCAAGGCCCCGCCTTTCTTCAGGGGTGATCATGCTGATGCATTCTCTATTCATGAATGGGAGGACATGATGAAATGTTACCTGAATAGGGTTAAATGTGACACTCATGCTGAAATGTTTGACCTGATAATGTCGAGACTAACAGGCAAAGCTAGGGATGTGGTGAAGGTGTCGCTCCGCAGCCGCCCTGAACTGAGCGCGACTGACCTACCCACGGCTGTGTTTGACATAATGAAAGGTAACTTTAGTGAGCTGTCTTACTCCAACTTACCCATGAAAGACTTTTATAGCACAATTCCCCACGGGTGCTATGGACTACTGGATTCGCCTTAACAAGTCCATCGATGCTGCTGACGAGTGCCTCCGCAGGCGAGGCAGGTCTGTGGAGGACCCCAGTGCTGAAGTGGTCATGATGTTCATTAATCACTGTCCCGACCCCGGTCTTGCTATGTCATTCCAGCTGAAGGCACCTGAGCGGTGGACTGCAGCTGAGGTTCAGGAGTGTCTGGATAGTCGCATGAGAACCGTGAGGAAGACAGCAGCCCTGTCCCGACATGCAGTGGGTTTGTCAGCTTACAATCAGAGCCCTGTGACTGATTCCTTCCAACCTTTCGATTCTGGTGTGTCTCAAACTGTCTCAGTGGCATGCCAGCCAAAGTCCACGCATACCTCTCTGCTTGCTTCTACTATGGCCAACCGCCAGCCAGTCCACCGTCAGGCCGGCCGGCCCCGTCACCAGCAGGGTTCTGAGCCCTTTACATGCAGAGTTTGTGGTTCCAGGGACCACTCAACCCATGCCCACTGTAGACTTTACAGATTGTGTCTCAACTGCTTCAGTCCTGGTCACATAAGACATGAGTGCCCACAAGCCTCCTGTTCCCCAGCCTTGCCACCTCCTTCTCTCTCCAATACTGATTTAAACTAGCTCGCCCATGTAGTGAGAGGGGTAACATGGGCAGTGCTGGTGAAACCCTCAGTAAAGAACAGGATTTGCAGTCAACCTATGTGAACTGCTGTAGTAATCTTCCTGATGACAAAACAGTGATTGTTGTGGGGTCACAAAGAGTGGAAGGAGCTAGTGACCTGTTTTATGCTCCAGTATCCATCGGAGCCCAGTCCACATTGAGAGGGATGCTTGATTCAGGGAGCATGTCAAGCTTAAAGCTGCTGGTGTTCTCCCGAGTCCTCTGCCTGTGCCCGAGAAGGTGGTCCTTGTTGGCTGTGGTGGCCTTACGACACAACCCAGATGTATCTATGACCTCAGCATTGAGATTTATGGATCTAAATTCATTGTGCCAACTTTCCTTGTTCCAGGGCAAAGGGACGAGCTTATCATTGGAAGCAATGTTATCAGGCCCATGATACAGAGGATGAAGTCTGACGAGAAGTATTGGGAGCTCATCTGCTCCAACACCTCAGACCCCGAGTGTGAGCAGTTTCTTCAGTTGCTCAGTTGCATCACCTGCTGGTCGGGTCCTGAACTGCCCGCCAAGATTGGCACCGTTGGGTTACGCCAGGCTGTCACCCTCGCACCACAGCAGGAGTATCTGGTGTGGGGGAAGTTGCCACGTAGTGCTCCTGTGTCACCTGGGAGCACTGTCATCGTAGAGCCCACCTCTTCCCGTTCCGCCCCTAAAGACATTATTATCGGACGGGTTGTGGCACCCATGTGGGGAGATCGCTGGGTCCCGATGAAGATCCTCAACCCAACTAAGAGACCTGTGACACTGCGCCGCAATGCAAGAGTGGCAGATGTCTTTCCTTGTATCGCTGTTGAGGACCTTCCCATCTCCCAGGGTGTGAGTATGCCACAGGCTGGTCAGGCAGCTGACCCTGCCTCCAACTCAGATATCTCCTCTGTCAAGGATGCCCACCCGCTGCCCCACCAAGCCGACTGCCTTGCCGCCCTTGGTGGAAATGCCTTTTTCAGCACCATGGATCTCATATCGGGGTTCTACAACATCCCCCTCCATGAGTCTGACAGACGGTACACTGCCTTTACAACACCCTTAGGCCTGTACAAGTACAACAGGCTTCCCCAAGGCCTGTGCAACAGTCCCGCATCCCTTATGCGGATGATGATCAGTGTCTTCGGTGACTTGAACTTCTCCAGTCTCCTCTGCTATTTGGATGACCTGCTCGTCTTTGCTCCATCTGAAGAGGAAGCCCTGACACGACTGGAGACGGTCTTCTCACGTCTCAGGACCAACAACCTGAAGTTGGCACAGAAGAAGTGCCACTTCCTTCGAAAGTCTGTGAAGTTTCTTGGCCACATGGTGGACAGCAGTGGTGTCTCAGTTGATCAGGAGAAAGTGAAGGCCATCTCAGCTTTCAGCAAGGGGGACCTCATGAATGACGACGGCCGCACTCCATCTCAGTGGAAGGTCAAATCTTTCCTTGGGATGGTGTTGTATTATCAACATTTCGTTCCTGGCTGCTCTTCCATCGCATAGCCGCTCTACACCTTGACCGCAGGGCAGAAGAGGAGTGCTAAAGGCTCTCTTGGTCGGCAGAAAGCTGGCACCTTCAGAGAACTGACTCCTCAGGATTGGACTCCTGCCTGTGAGAAGGCGTTTGAGGATCTGAAAAGCGCACTCCTCAACAGTGTGGTGCTGGCACATCCAGACTTTGATAGGCCTTTCATCCGCTCCACCGATGCTTCCCTTGACGGTCTGGGCGCTGTCCTGTCCCAGGTGCCTGCTGGCGAGGATAGAGCAAGACCCATCGCTTTTGCAAGCAAATCTCTCAGTCGCAGTCAAGCCAATTATCCTGCTCACAGGCTAGAGTTCTTGGCTCTTAAGTGGGTGGTTTGCGATAAGTTCAGCCACTGGCTCAAGGGCCACAGATTCACTGTCTGGTCGGACAACAATCCTCTCACATACATCTTGACCAAGCCAAAGCTTGATGCCTGTGAGCAGCGTTAGGTCTCTAAACTGGCTCTGTATTCCTTCGAGATCAAACACATTCCTGGCAGGTTGAATGTGGTGGCGGATGCTCTAAGTAGGGACCCCTTTGTGAGGCCTTTGAGGGAGCGGTTGCTGTGTAAACCTTACTCTGGGCTGCTGGACCAGGCCTGTGCTGTCAATGATGGATCTGTGCAGGACACCTTCCGCCTCACCTGCCAGCCACAGTCACTTGGAGGTCCCTTTACCTCTGCTGCCATTGATGGTTCATTGTCTGAAGATGATGTCTCCTCTCTTCTCTCCTCCTTCGACGAGTGGGACTCCACTCCTAGGCAGCATGCAGCCTCTCTTGCTGACCACCTCACCACCTTGGAACCTCCTGGCCAGGACGTGTTATCTTCCCTGTCTCTCACTGACCTTCAGTCACACCAGCAACAGGACCCAGTCATCTCAAGGGTGGCTCAATATGTTGACAGAAAACGCAGGCCCTCCAGACGCGAACGCTGCAATGAGAGTCAGCCAACTCTGAGATTCCTTAAGCAGTGGGATAAACTGGCACTCCTGAACAACATCCTCTATAGAGTCACAAAGGACCCCTTGACCAAGCAGAAGAGGTTTCAGTTTGTTGTGCCTGAGACCTTGAAGGCTGGTGGCCGCACTACCTCTTGGGTCCGTGAGCAGTCCTCCATTGATGAGTCCCCTGATTCAGATTGTCCACCACCTCCCTCTGAGGTATCCTCCCCTGCTTCTGATGGTCCTGTCACTGCTATGGATTCCCCAACAGCTGTCCCTGCCCCCCATCACAACAATCACTTGCCCATTCCGATCTACCTCAGGCATCAAATGTAGATAGCCAACTTACCTCACGATTTGGCAGAGCCATTAGGCCAATTTGTCGTTTGATAAGAGTCCATGGCACAAGTTGTGTCCATTCTAGAGGTTGAGCCAAGCTCCCGTGCTGTTATTCATGTGTGAGATGTATGAGTCAGGGTGGCTTGCTGCTGATGTGTTTCTTTTTAGGGTGTGTTTTTAGGCCACTCTTTCTGTTGTGATAGTATTATGCTGCTTTGTGAAACCAATTTTTTTTGTCTTTTTTGTTGTTGTCTCATTTACACACATTGTTTGGCCTGTATAAGGCACCTCACTTTGTCTATTGAGTATTATGAGTTCTTGCTAGGCGCCAAGCATGTCTCTAATTCTCTTATCCTTTAGATAGGAAGCTCATTTTGCTGGTTCATCGTCACTGTATTGTGTGGGTGTATTTTCTTTATGGCCAGTGTGTTTGTAAATGTGGATTGTTTAACCCAGAATTTTGTGTAATTGTAGGGGGGTGAATGTAACAGAGTCAATTATACAGCAGTGATGTGTAGTTTATTATAATTACACAAAATCTGTTCTAATAGTTATTACCTGACATGTGTGGCCTCCTAAGTCAGTATGTGGAACGTTTGAGACTCAGTTTCTGTACCCCGACGTTCACTTTCGTGGGTCCCCCCTATAAATGTGTCCGACGCTTTTGCCTCTCCCCTTTCCCTGTTGTACTTGAGAGAGGTGAGCGACACTGTGGTCACAGAAATTTCCGTGTTTTTAGCCGCCATTAAACTTAGTGTGTAACACGCTAACATATTTCTGTGTCATTTAATTTGTGTAGGAGCTCAAGCTGTTAATGATTGACGGGAGGATTTTGTTGTTTACACCTTTTGTCAGGTATGTTTTCCGTGTTTTAATGTATTGAATGCCTCTCCCCTTTTCCTGTTGTACTTGAGAGAGGAGCTCAAGCTGTTAATGATTGACGGGAGGATTTTGTTGTTTACACCTTTTGTCAGAGAGAATAAACGGAGATCACCTCCAAAGATATCCCGGTCTGGGCCTCTTCATTAATACACAACGCAGACAACGCCAGAAACTAGCCGGTTACATTTAGTCGCGTGAACATTTTGAAATTCGGGGACTTAGTTGATTACATTACAATACAAACCATGTACAAAGCAAAAAATAAACTTCTTCCTCAAGATATTGTGACGGCCCCTGCCTAGCCAAGCCTGGTGGGTCTTGTGTCTGTATCTTCCCCACAGATCTATGGGTACCTGGGAGGCTGTGGGTGTGGCAGTCAGCGTTGATTTGGAGCACCTGTGCCTTGCTACCACAGATGATAAAAGGCCCTCCCCCAGTGCTGTTCGCTCTCTGCTTTTGATGCTTCCACCGGCCAGCAGCCGCAGGCCTTTTGTTTGTTTGATTCTGGTTCTGTTTTCACTCCACAACACCCTACACTTCATTATTCACACACCCACACTTACATGACTGATATCACTGACTGACACACTCCCTATTTGTACATTATTGTTTAGTTGTCTATTTTGTTACAATAAATATCTTTACTTCCCTGCCATCCTTTGCGTCCCTTCCTGTATATGTCATGGCCTAGGAGCCGGGTTATGACATATTGGGGGCTCGTCCGTTTTTTTTTTCTCCCGATTTGTCCGCATATCTGGGTAAGATTTGTGAGTTTGTAGTTTTTGGGTATTTGGTGTTTAGTTGTGTGTCGTTTTTTGGCTTGTCTGCAGCTTTGGGATTTGTTAAAAAGAAGGCACTACATATATATCGTGGCCTGTGTGGCGCGGATTGTAGGGGTTTTTGTGCTGCGGACTTTGGGATTTGCTGCTCTTATGCGTAAAGTTGGCGCGCTCGTGGCGCGCTCTGAGCCTTTGTTCCATGTGCGTCAGAGCACGCGTACGCTCAAAGCCTTTGTTACCTTGTTTACCGGTGCAGGTAAGCTATTGTCTGCTCGCGTGGGGCTGTGTATGGAAAGGACGGTTCTTCGGGGATGGCTTTGTAGGGTAAGTTGAACAACTTGTGTATGGCTTTAGTTGTGTGAAGTGTTTGTTGTGGTTTTTTTTAATCGATTTTGCAGAGAGAGTTTGTTTGCTCGTTGTTTATGCTGGTAGCAGCAGGGCCTGATGATACTGTGTTGTCCCGTGCGTAGTTGTGTGTGTGTGATCTGGCGAGGAGTTTTTCCCCTTGTAGGCTGTAGCGACGTTCTCCTTTGAGTTCGTTGAAATGGGTGTGGGATAGTGTTGTGGCGAACGTGGCCGAAGCTTTGCTTGGGAGCATGTCCGTGGTTTCGGGAGAGTTACTAGCCTGCTAGTCGCTCTCCTGATCCAGCGGTCTTTAGTGCGTAAGTACCCACCATAAGTAGCCACATGAAGACTAGGGGGGAGTTAGTTAGATGGACTTCTGGTTAGATAGCGGGGAAACTCCAAACCGGGTTTAGGATTATTTTTTAGTGCGCATGGGTAAGCGCTGTGTCTGTTGGGTCCGGTTGTGTGCGTAAAGTTTGATTTGCTCAGTTTCTCAGCTTTGTACACAGTGGAAATGTCTGAAATTAAGGACTTTATTACTGCTCCATCTCAGGAGTTGTTAGATTTGTTTACGAGGGAGCAGTTGCTCATAGTTGCTGAGCATTTTTCAGTGGTGATTGTCGGAGACAAACGCCTTAAAGAAAATATTAAAGCGGCTATAAAAACAAAATTGGTTGAGGAGGGACTGATGCCTGGAGACAAACGGGAGTCTCCAAGTCCTGCTGCTGTACAGTTTTTGACACAGGGATTAACTTTCGAGCAGCAAAAAGAGATTATGGTTTTGCAAATGGAACATGAAAAAATTAAACAGGAATTGGAGATAAAAAGGCAACTTGAAGTAGAGAGAATCCGCCAGGAATTTGAGAGGGCAAAATTAGACCTGGAGAGGCAGCGTTTGGCTTTGGTCAGAGATGGCATGTTGTCTAGTGAGGATCAGGGCAGACAGGTGGCTAGCTCTTCTGCTCATTGCTTTGATGTGAATAACTTGCGCTTGCTACCTCAGTTTAATGACAGGGATCCGGACACTTTTTTTTCGTTATTTGAACGTGTGTCTAAAGCTAGAAACTGGCCTGATGCAGACTGCGCCCTTATGCTGCAGTGTGTCCTCTCAGGGAAAGCGCAAGAGGCTTATTCATCCTTGAGTCTTGAGGATAGCTCTAGCTATTCTAAAATAAAATCTGCGGTGCTTAAGGCATATGAGCTCATGCCCGAGGCAGAGTCCTGGGAGAGGAAAAATGGCCAAACATACGTAGAGTTTGTTAGGGATCTGTCAACTCACTTTAAACGGTGGTTATCTGCGCTTGATGTCACTACGTTTGAGAATCTGTGTGATGTGATGATTCTGGAGCAGCTAAAAAATTCTCTTCCAGAGCGCCTTGCGAAATACATCACAGAGCAGAAAGTCACTACCGCTGCTGCTGCTGCAGTATCAGCAGATGAGTATACGTTGCTTCATAAGAACAGTTTCAGAGAGCGCTCTGTGGGGCGTGATGCTTTTGGTGGGCGAGGAAATTATTCCGACACTGTTTCGGCTGAGATGCAACGTTCAAAGAAAGTTGTTTTGAAATCTGATTTTAAAACAGGCGGCAACACTGACAGTGGTAACCTTTGTAATTATTGTCATGAGAAAGGGCACTGGAAGGCAGATTGTCCTGTGCTTAAGGCTAAAACCAGGGGAATGAGAGCGAAGCCTGCTGCGTTCGCTGCCCCAGTTAAAAGCTGCTGTGTTTCGGAGGTGCCGGTCTCTCATGCTTGTGAACCTGATGTCTTGGCGGCTTATGCTCCTTTCATTCGGGACGGGTTTGTGTCAATTGTAGGAGGTGATGTTAAGGTCCCGATAAAGATCCTGAGGGATACGGGGGCTTATGATTCCTACATTATCGACTCTGTTTTGCCTTTGTCCGGAGAGACGGATACTGGTGGCTGTGTTCTCAGTCGTGGGATGGAATCTGTTTAAAATGAAGGATTCCAGTTATAACCTGAGAAGACCACTATTATTTGAGAAACCAAAGACTTGAACTACTGTAAAAAATCACTGTCTTTCTGTTAGAGGGGTTAACATCTGGAATAATTGTCCTGAAAATATTAAATTAAGCTGTACTGTAGTCGGCTTTAAAAGACTTAATAAGAACAACATAATTTCTTGTTACAGTATGGAAAATTAAGTTTAATGATTATGTATTATTTTGGGTTATGCGCTGTGTACTATTCTTTATTTTGTTGTTATCAGAAATTTAAGTATACTAATTAATTTCAAATGTCCGTGATCTGATCCTTCTGTATTAATGCGTATAATTTAAGGTAAAAGAGGTAGGGGTATATAAGCTTTGGCTTCAACCTACACCCTTTCGGTTATATAAACTTGATATATACCGAAATAAATAAATAAATTCAAAAATTCTAATCAAGACAGGTTTCATTCAGAAAAATTGTTGGTTAGGCTGGGTAGAAAGTGCCGCAAGACCCCATCACTAATAGCTCCAGTCTAGATAATCAAAGCCTCAGCCTCGGAGGTAGCTTAATGGCAGTCCACCATCTATCATGGCTCTCTCTATTCCTGCAAGTTTAAATGTAGCTCATTTGACTTGTATCAGGACTCCCCGATCTACATAGATGCAATTGGAGTCCCCAGAGGTATACCTGATGAATATAAATTGGTAGATCAAGTCACTGCAGGGTTTGAGTCATCCCTGTTCTGGTGGGCCACTATAAACAAAAATGTGGACAGAATTAATTACATTAATTTTAATTTCAAAAGGCTTAATAATATGACTAGAGATGCCATTGTCAGACTATATGAACAATTGGCTGCTACTTCCCTGATGACTTACCAAAACAGAATGGCCCTGGATTTCCTCTTAGCTGAAAGAGTTGGTGGGTGTGCTATGTTTTCCCAAGATTGCTGTGTGTTCATTCCTAACAACACAGCCACAGATGGCTCCGTAGCTCGAGGCCGATACCATGCATCAGCCCGATACCATGTATCAGGCATCTCTGTCTAAAGTGTCTTACCACGGCCATTATTCCCCACACCACCTCCTTATCAATTATCACAGCATGCAGGTGAAACTGTCCCACTGATCTCCCTCACTGAAGCTTACAAGGATGCTGACGAAGACTGCTGTTTGTACTCCTGAATAGTTGTAGATACACAGATTTTGCTGAAGTTACCGCATACCCACATATAGCATTACATACACGTAGAGGCATGAAACTCATAGATTTTTCTTATTATTATTGTGCTCATATTAGACATGTTATCAGTAGAGTTATGGAAGGTTGTACTATCCTGGGAAAGAGGTTCTGTTCCTGGTACCATGATGGCTACTCCTGATATTAATTGTTTAGCTTATGCTTTTAACATTATGATTGTTTCGTTTTATCAACATTGCTCTGTTTACTATTTCCAAATGCATGTGCAATGAAGAATTGCTTGCTGCAAGTAACTGCAATGAAGAACATCTCACACATACTGACATAAGATGCTCAACGCAATGAAGACATGCTTACATACCCACGATTATAAGATGTTTATTTGTGTTGATGTGATACAATTGTATCAAAAAGGCGATAAAAATCTCCTACCTGGTTGTATTGCAGCTCAGACCAGTTCATCACTCATAGTTTGGGGACCTGTTGAGCTGCCTGCTGCACAAAGTTGGGACACAATACAGACATAACGTTCCCACCTGGATTTTTTGTTAGTTACATAATAAAATAATGTCAAAAGGTGGAATTGTTAGAATTAGCTTTTACTGACTTTACTACTTATTTTAGATTTGTACTGTTTCACTGAACTCATATAAATCACTGGTTGTGCTCATTAGTACAGTGTGACAGTTAACCTGATGAGCAGGAACCCATTAAATCTTCAAGGCCCTCTTTGATCCATCAGGTTTGCTATAATAGATGCACGCCTCAAGGACAACACCCATACATGTGGCATATTACATTTCTGTAAGTTCACGTCAGAGATAACTGACGAGTGAGACTTGGTTGCGTGAAAGTCCAACCTCTGTACAGGGGAAGTCTCAGGCCAAGAAGATAAAATATGACCAGCACCCGGAAATCGTGCTCGCTCTGACTGAGATCCTGTGGGAGCTCTGCCATTCCGAGCCCAGTGCTGCCATACTTTACATGTGACCTGAATAAATATATCTGTGAACTGAATAATTCTCCGGTTTATCCTTGGGCTTCCATCAAAAGAACCAGGGGTTAATATGACTATCACAGAGAAATGAGACCCATCTTAAAGACTACCTGTAGGAGGGAGGGAGGCATGGCTGTGGGCTTGGCCCGTGCCAGGAACCCGTGACCATCCTTACTCCCAAGCTCACGCACCCCCGGATCTTGGTGTTTGGAATTTTTTTTTTCATGACTCGGTCCCGAATCACACGGCATTATTCCAGCCATGGTCGTCCACTTGTCGTCTCTGGTGAGCTCACACTGTGCTGCTGTGTGTATTAACTGGGCACAGAGATTCTAAGTGCTGTCGTGTGACTACCTGGCTGCCTTTGATTGGTGACACGGAGTCAAATGAAGCTAGTGGCCATGTTTGATTGGTGAAACAGAGTCTTTGGCGTAAGTCTTGAATAAAAAATGGGGAAAAAATTAAAGTAAAGAGCGCAGTGTAGCCCAATATAGTGGAGTTGCATTTCTTCTTCAGAAATACACTCTAGTAAAAGTAAAAAGTAAGTTGCATTAAAACTACTCTTACAAGTACAATTTACCTAAAAAGTGACTTAAGTAAATGTAATGTGTTACTACCCACCTCTGCTAAGAAGTGTTTGTTTGACCCGCCCACCTCCCTGTGTGGACTATCTCTCTCTTTATATGACGTTTCTCTATCCATAATGCAGCATCAGATACAAATGTTCACACATGAATGAGAACGAATAACGCTACACAAGCAGAGGACCTGAATACATAAAGGATTTTAATTATATTTTTCGATACATACAGACCTTCAAACACACACTCATAATGAAGGCCATATATGCAGCAGCAGCAGCTCCTCCCGTTGTTCTCCTGGTATAACAGGGCTGCTGATGATGTGATGTGAAGTGACAGCAGTGTGGACTGTTTGGACTGGATGTGATCCACTTGGCTCACTGCTGATCAAATCTCCAACAACACACTATTAACTCCAAACAAATTGTGCCAAGAAGGTTCAAGGAGGCTTTGTCTGTTTTAATATCACTGAAATCTCTATTTGTTGGCAGGCAGTAAAAAGACTCATCTTGTTTGGCAGGCTCTCTCCCTCTCTAATCCCCCCCCAAATAAGCTCATTGTGTCATTGTACATCCCAGTATAGACGCAGCAGATTGGGAGAAAACAACCTGTATCGGCTGGAAACAACAACCTGTCTCTCTGCTGGAGACAGCAACCTGTCTCTCTGCTGGAGAAAACAACCTCTCTCTCTATCCCCCAACTTTATATTTAATTGTAAAGCCTTTCTGTCTTTGTGTCAGTTGAAATATGAAAAGATGTAGGCTACTGAAACAATCTTTCACAGAAGCCTTAAAAAGTAATAAGATGGCAGTGTTTCATTATTCAAGTGGTACATGTCTCATTTTGTTGTAAAAATGCCATTTTAAAAAAGGATTGTGATGTTTTGTTTCATTTTGACATAGAATGTTTGTCTCCAGCTGTTGTGTCTTATTCAACTTGTGTGTCAACCAGTCCCTCTCCCAATCCACTGTCCCACCCTGCCTAAAATTCTCCACCATAGCCCCTCTGGTCCGTGTACTTTGCGGCCAATGGATTTTCGTTTTGAAATGAGAAAACCAAAATCGGGAAACGAGCTGTTTCCCGATTACCATATAGAGATAGGAAAACAAAAATCAGAAAATGACCCATTTTCCGAATTTTGTTTTGATAATAGAAAACGGAAAACGGTAAAACAACCAGTTATCTGATTTTCTTTGATGTGCTTAAACATGGACATGGGGAATTGAAATACTGCGTGGAAATCTTCTTTCTCAATTTTGCGAAGATTTTGTGTTGTGACCCGGAAGTTGCTCTCACAAGCTTAACCGAAGCATGGAATGGAAATGGAGAGCTTCATATTGTTTCGCGGACCCAAACGGCTGACTATGAAGCAAGAGGACATGTCGGCAGACAAAATTTGCAGGATTTTTCAGGTGATGTTACTTTTCAACTTATAATTGACACTTTTATCCATTGCAAAAAAAATGCTCACACAGTTCACAGCGCCTTAGCTTGGTGGCATGTCATTCTACGACAGGTAGAATGAGTTAATGTTAGCATAGACGCGGCTATTTTTTGAGCGCAAAATAGTTTTTTGACTTCCCACATGCAATTTTACAAACGGTAACATTAACATTTTGATTTTAACATTAACTCATTTGTTGGAGAGACTAGTGATGTACTAGTAGTGGTAATAATACTAGTTGACATGACATAACTGTTTAGGGATGTTCTCTCAACTAGATTGATTAGTTAGCACAGTTCGCTAAATATCTAACTGCCAGGGCTCGCAAATATCTAGCCACTCCTTCATCCACGATGCCGTGTGAAAGACGTTGTTGTCTCTTGTCAGTCACAGGACACATGGTGCTAAAGAAGCCGTTAGCTTTACTGTCAGGGAATGTGAACAAGGTAGTTTGCCACACCAGCTGGCGAAAGGAAGACTAGATTGTGTCATGGTGTGGTCAATGGTTGTTTGACAATAAAGATAAATTTTCAACCATCCACTAAAACAATGGCTAAGAAGCCCAAATCATTTCTGTTTGATTTGAAAAGATAAGAAACATTTGAATTCAACCAAACAATAGCTAAAAAGCCCGAATTCTTTTTGGGATGATGATATATTAATGTTCCATATGGAAAAGCAAAGAGAACTGCTAAAGACTTGGCGCTCTGAGATTCTTCTGAACAAACTTCTGAGGAGTGCGTTACAAATAAAATTAATTATTATTACCGGTATAATTATTATTAAAGAACTGCTGAGTTGCAGCACCATTGTTTGTTTTTCATTAATGAAAAAAGAAAACATGTTAAATGTATATATCCGTCTTTTGTCATGATTAATATAGGCCTACAGAGAAAATCGGTAATATGTGATAAATCATGATTAATCCACAGATGAATCCAGACTTTTTTTGTTAATCATTTCACAGCCCTAATATATATATGAATTGTTTTAAGTATGTTGACCTGTGATGTATATTTGTTATGGAAACACGGGATTAGCATAGTATTTGTACTGTTTAATTACAATGTTTTTTAATCCTTTATGGTATTTTTCATTTAATTCTATTAAACAGGTCAGTTGCAGCAGTCTTTATATCACGGACGACTCCAACACGGCAATATTTCCAGAGCCAGCAGGCCATTTTTCAATAATTAATCTAACTAATCGCAGTCATTATGAGGTCCACGGCGATGCAGAGCACCTTCCACCCGCTGCTGGTGCTCCTGCTTTTGGATTCATGCGCCGACCCTCACTGGCTTCTGCTTCTGCCACATCTTTTTCTGCGTCTGGTTTTTCCACTGAAACACCACCACCACCACCACGAGCTGGAACTCCACGAGCTAGTGGAGCTAGCTTGTTCCAGGGAAGATCATTCCAAAGGTTACTTGTTAAATATGTAACTGATCTCTGCTGCTAAAATCTCGTCCTATAATATATAAATATCATTTTAGGCCCATAGGTGTGATTTTAAGACGGTCTGATTTATCCCCAGGTCAATCCATCTGGCAGAAATTGTTAATGAGAAACTCAGTCCTTCCAGGACAGTAGTTGTGCGCTTTTTGGAAGCTGAGGCCTGCGTTGAACGAATTTCGGCCAAAGTTCAAGATGCCGTGGGCTCTGATGAGCCTATTACCTTGACGGACACCCAAGGAAACGAAATAATGGACTCTGAGGGCACAAGAAGTAAGTTGTATGATCAGAAACTTGCTTCTCATTTGTGGTTTCTAATAAACCTTAATGTTTTTTAAAGGAGTCATTGATTGCAAAAAACAAATTAACCTTGTCACAGTTGATTAACGAAAGTTCAGTGGGTAAAATGTACATACAATGAACCCTTAAAGTCCATTGACACTTCTTTCATATGCAAATCTCATAATTAAAAACCGGTAGGTATGTAAAGCAGGATTTGCTAAGAAGATGTAGCTGGAAAGGTGCTGTTCTGACCCTTTGTTCATTACAACCGCAAGCTGTAGTATTATGTTGTTGCTAACGTATCCTCCCTGTTTCTATTATCGGTAGATGTGATGGTTTAGTTTATTGGCAATGTGGCTAACGTTATTTCATGTCCCTGACTGTGTTTCATTCAAATAAATAACACGTGTTTGTTTACAGCCCAACCAATGTTACATACCCTATTCGGAGACCGTAAGGAACCGTGTGAAATACCCCCAAAAAGTCAATGACCCCTTTTAAAAACAGAAGTGAAGTTAATGTTTTCTGACTTCTTAGGTTCCCAGTTCTGGAAACAGAACTCAAGAAAAATATATGCTGTGCCTGAAAGTGACTTTGTGGAGTTTCAGAATGGGAGAAGAGCTAAAACAAGGTAATACAACATTTGATCTGTAGGCAAATTCATATATGAACTAAAACTTCCTGAAGGAAATACCAGTGTAATGCAAAAGTTAAGAAAGGAAAAAGAAAAGAAAGTAGAGTGGAAGAATAATTATTATTTGAACTTAATTTGGTCTGCTTTTTTGAGTGATCATGAATGAAGTCATTATGATTCAATTATATGACAACAATGTCTCATAGGTTGACGCTTTTACAGAGTAAAATAAAGATTTATAAAATATTCAGAAAGATATTCAAACATTTGTTCATATGCACCATTTGAAAAAAATCTTTAATCCTTCCTTTTCTGTTCATACATTTAAGTCGAAGGGATGGAGATTCAAGCCTGCAGGAGGTCCTTGGACGTGTTGACCAGCTGAAGCAAGCCGCCGGGAGTCTCCAAGAGGTCACTGATTCAATCAACCAGCTGTCTCAGCTGGCCAAGTCTCAAAAGGAGGAGATCATGGCAAATGTTGGTTTGCAGCCCTTAAAGGAAGCCTTTGCATGTCTTGTGTGTAAAGGTACGTGTAAGATATGTAACAGTAGGTCATTCTACAGTACAAAACATAGCCACCTGCCACCCTCAAGCACTGCGCTGACCAGCTGTCACGGGTGTTCATCGCCATCTTCAACATTCACTCGGCGATAAAACACACTTCTGATTGCTTACAGTGAATTTCCTTCTATATTGCAACTAACAATTAAATGTTATTTTCTGCATCAATTTATAATGTATATTTCTTTAACCTTGCAGCTGTAATGGCAGATCCCATGTTCGCCACATGCTGTGAATCGATAATTGGATGTCGTACCTGTGTGGAGCTGTGGTTAGTCACATCAGACCACTGCTTGAAATGCAGGGCAGGAGACTTTGAAAATAAAATACATGAAGTGAAGGGTCTCTCTGCTGCCTTGTCACTTTTCAAGGAGAGAATAATTGAATAGATTTGATAGACAATTGTTTGTTATGTTTACATTACTGGAACTACCTCAGTTCGTTTGTTGGATGTTATTATGGGTACATGACCAGAAAGATGTTGTTTGTTGTAATGTTTATATTGTGTGACCGTTTAAAAAAAAAAGAAAAAAAGACAACTTCCACTTTGTCACTGTTGTAATAAAATGTTATTTTTCTTCATTGAACATTGCAGGTCACTGTGTAACAGGTCGCACATGTCTTGAGGTGATATCAATCAGAGACCTCACTGCATTTTTAAAAGGGCCATAGTTATGGTTAACCACATTTTGGTAGAGGGATAGCAAATCAAAGAGAGAACCAAACTCAGTTTCAGTCCATTGTTGGGCTTCTTCAGAGGGGAAAGGATCACTTCCAAAAATGGATTCTCTTTTCAAGGCTGATCCCATTTCCTGCTGATACAGGTCAGCTGCAACTGCACCGACTGGCAGAAGGTCCTCAGAAAGTTTTGCAGGACACCCTTCTTTAGCCAGTTCGTTTGGTATTCCCCTTCCTGCAAGACAGTAAAGTGAGTAGTGAGATTAAAGGGGTTACACTTGTGGGGAGGTAATCATTTTGCCAATGATGTTTTGACTTGTTATTTTAGTTGTCTTTCACAGCATATTGGAGTTGACAATAATGACTAAGCTTCATTCAGATGGGGGTCATTCCTACAAAATTCACCCAATGTATATGCTCTAAAATTAAAGATGAATGTCTGTGCTTTGAGCATGTATTCATTTACATTCAACTCCAAACCTGTAAGTCATCTAAAATAGAAAGAACATGGTCAACGTCCAAAAAACTTGATTCTAACTAATAACATGTTTTACTAATTGAATCTGCCCCTCTGCAGTAAGTACTGGATTTGCAGTGTTGCAATTTGAGCTACACATTTGTGAATCCATTTCAGATTGAACTCTACAATAGAACATCAAAATTAATTTACACTGCTTTATTAGCAAGTTATGCCTGTAATACAGCCAGTAAAATGAAATTAATCATACCTGGGATCCTGTGTGCATTCCATGCCTGTACGACATTTGTGATGCCAATCCTAGCCAGCTGGCATGTCAGGTTCGACACACAATACCTGGATGTGTTGTCCTCCATGTCCAGTTCCTCCTGGTCCACCAGCTGTACCAGAGCTGTCTTCAAAGGGTAGTTGACTCGAGCATTCACCTCCGACCACATTCTCTCTATCACATGGTTCTGTGCAGGTTATAAGGATAGTGTCAGTCTGCCTGCCCTCATTAGAAATAAGCCTCAATGGCAAGAAACCAGGATTCATTTTTAACAACACATTTATTTTACCCTTGTAGAAGGTGTCTGAAGGTAGGGCTGCCTTTGAGTATTGTGTCGATGTTCTGCCAGTTTTTCCTGGATGAATAAAGCCAGATAGAATTCTTTCCCACAGTCAACTCTGACCTGGTCCCATAGTCCATTGGAAAGAACAGCAGGCCTGAAGATAAATCACAGACAAACATAAAATATACATAAACAGCATCAGTCTCTTAGCCATGGCCAGCTAAAGTGACAATTACATTTTTTGGTCAAAATTGGAATGATATCAATAATAGTAAAACTGGAAAATGAACTAAGAAACTGGAAGAGGGAAAAAGTTTTGTTTTTTCCAAATTAATTATTTCCATATTACAAATCTAGGTTTTAACCTTTTTTAATGTACTTGTTCAAGTTTGGGTCCTCCTAAGGAGACAACTTTGGGTTCCACCTTACAAAGTCTGTGAAGTTAATTTACCGGTATACTTCCTCATAAATCACGATGTTGTTCTTTATTGGCATGGTGGGGTGACCGACCACCTTCTTGCTGAAACCATCAATGGCCATAACATGAGTCACTCCAAACATAACAAGCTTCTCATTCTGATCTACATGCAGCTTGTGACCCATGTATTCTGCATTGTAGGGTATGGGGTTCAGATTCCGGGCACCCTAAAATATAAGAATTACATTATAATAAAAACTCAATAATCTTTCATTCGTATGATTAGAATCTCAACACGTATGTTCTATTGAAATGTAGAAAACACAATGCTATTTGACCTTACCTGCTGTCTTGCAATGTGGTAGGGTTGATGAATACTTCTCAACACATTGCCCACTCTGCCTTCAGAAGCTTTAACCCCTTTTGCGGATAGATATCCAGTCATCATTTTTCGACCAAAAGACGATCCAGTCTGGGGGGTGGGGTAGGTATGATGTTTAGCATACATAATATATATACAAAACAATTGGGTTCTATCAAGTTATTAAGCTGTTTCTGATTGGACGAGAGACGTTCCATGAGTTGGAATATCCCAGGACATCCCAACTCGGACTTTCACAGCTAATAAATCACTCTGCGATGAAACACTCTAAAGCGCGTTGATGATAACTGTTAGTTCTTGTAATTCCAAACCAAGACGTTGACTGGAACTATTTTTTGTTGCGGAGAAACAATGGTGAAATTAACATTTTTTAAATCAATAACTTCGTGTTGAAATGTTAATTGGTTGAATATAAAATTGTTTTATAAAAGCAATATAGTCCTCGTGCGACTGGGGTAGGTAAGGGATATTGTTACCTGCTGTTACCTACGGCCGAACACCACCCGTGGGAATATCCCTTACCTACCCCACTCGCAGCCTACTATATTGCTTAAATATATATATTTAATTATAAATAATAAATCATCTTAGTTTAAATGTAAATTTTATACTAAATGTTACATTTGATAATAATGTGATTAAGACGTGCATTTTTTAAAAATACTGAAATATTTTCTGTTGATTAACAACCAACGTGTTTATGAATTAAATCCATAAATTGCATTAGCACCAGTCAGATGCCCGACTTTGCATATAACTGTGGTCAGCTTTTTATGTAAGAGTAGCATTCCTTTGTATGTTTAACAAAAGCGGTAATCGTGAAAGGTGGATGATAAAAAAAAAAACCTACCTCGAGAATACCTTCAGCGACTTCAACTTCAAGTTGACTATCAGGGCAGAAGTCCCTGACAAGCCCCTGCTCAGCACACCACCTCCGCACATTCCTCTCGGAAAACCCCCGTGTAGTTCCAAACTGGGTGCATAACGCAGTGGCGATATCCCCACAGGACATTCCATTATTTCGGTGTTCTGAAATAAAACCTGCATATTCGTGCAATGCCATTTTGAGGTGCGTCTCAAGGATGTCTGGCTCCAAATTAAATACACTGCCAACTACTGATAGCTTGGCTCCAAATTAAATACACCGCCAACTACTGATAGCTTCCGGGTCACAACACAAAAATCTTCGCAAAATTGAGAAAGAAGATTTCCACGCAGTATTTTAATTCCCCATGTCCATGTTTAAGCACATCAAAGAAAATCAGATAACTGGTCGTTTTACCGTTTTCCGTTTTCTATTATCAAAACAAAATTCGGAAAATGGGTCATTTTCTGATTTTTGTTTTCCTATCTCTATATGGTAATCGGGAAACAGCTCGTTTCCCGATTTTGGTTTTCTCATTTCAAAACGAAAATCCATTGGCCGCAAAGTACACGGACCTCCTCTCCCCAAAAAAGCATCCATCACCAGTCTCAATGACTACCGGCCAGTAGCACTCACCCCTGTGGTGATGAAATGCTTTGAGAAACTAGTCCAGAATCACATCATATCTTTCATCTGTCCAATCTTTGACACACACCAGTTTGCATACAGAGCTAACAGGTCTACAGAGGACGCCATAGACACAGCCCTCCATGCTGCATAATCTCCCCTGGAGCTGCAGGGGAGCTATGTAAGGCTTCTCTTCATAGAATATAGCATAACAACATTGTCAAATTTGCAGATGACACCACGATTGTGGGGCTCATCTGCAGAGATGGAGAGGGTCTTGGACTTCTGTTTCCTGGGAATCTTAAACACAGCTGGCGTGGTGAAGAAGGCCCAGCAGAGACTCTCTTTCTGAGGGTCCCCAAGAGGAACAACATCCCTCAAAAAGTGCTGGTAGCCTTCTATCGCTACTCCAAAGATAGCATCTTCACCTACTGTCTCTGTGTGTGGTTTTCCAGCTTCACAGCAGCACGGAAAAAGCGCTCCAGGGGTCATTAAAGGTTGTATCAGCGATTCTGGTTGCCCTCACTTCCGTTGCGAGATCCAACACAAACAGAGCCAGCTAGCCCCTCCCTCCCGTGTTTTGAAAATGATCATGGACGCATATTTTCATGAACGTGCCACCCACCCCTTGTCTGTGATTGGTTGGAACACTGTTTATTTTGCTTTTGAGGTGTTGGTAGTACCATTTGTTTTTGTGTGCGATCTCGGAGCCTAGGCTGCCTAGAGAGATACGTTTTTTTGACGGCCTGCTTATGGGGCGGGTAGCTAGCGGATCGTGAGGTAAAAACAGATGAATGTGATAATTTATGTTTTGGCCCAGAATCGCTGATACAACTTTAAGGCTGCCCAGAAAATCGTCGGCTGCCCTCTCCCCACTCTGGAAGACCTTCACAGGTCACGTTGCCTCAAGAAAGCCCATAACATACAAAAGGACTCATCACACCCTTTTACCCCACTGCCATAAACACATTAAACACCACTCACCTGTGACTTTACATGAGGACTTGAATTGACTCTCATTGAGGGTTCTGTGCAATATTGAGTGTGGATATGTATGTGTGATTGTTGTCTTATATGGGTTTTTTTAACCTTTAGAATCTGATTTGTTTATTTATTTGAGCAAATATTCTTGCACTAAGGATGGCACTTGAATTGAGTTAATGTACATGTGACAATGACAATTTAAGATATATTCTTCTATTCTATTAATACAGTGTGAAATACTCTGTTAAGTAAAAGGCCTGTATTCTAAATATCTCTCAAGTAAAAGTACAACATTATTATTATTATTTTTATACTATTATTTATTACTTAGGAGGAAGGTGGAATTGGCTGATTGGTCTGACTTCCTCGCCAGTAGTCTCTCCTCCCACACCTTTCCCCCCTGTAGTCACTCCTGTAACTTCGGCTGTTTCCTCTTCTGCTGAAGAGCTTAGCGCTAACGTTTGCATGTCACAGACAGCTTCTTGTTGAGCAAAAACATGATTTGTCGTTAGCTCCTTGTTTTGATGCTGCCGTTCCACCGAAAGAAGTTGGTTACTTTCTTTGAGATGGTCACGACACGCATCCATACAGGATGAGTGGGGTTTGGTGACTGAAATTGTAGTTCCAAAATCTCATCAGCATGGAATTCTCATACTGGCTCATGATAATCCGCTCACTGGCCATTTAGGAGTGAATAAAAAGCATGATCACATTTTGCAATGTTTTTTCTGGCCAGGATTAAAACGTGGTGTGTGTACTGTAAAATCAAAAATCATATTACCATTCCCACTTTATCCGATTCCAGTGGTGACACAACCGTTTGCTCGAGAGATGGTTCAAGAGTCCTTGGGCTTTAGTCCAGCGGAGCTAGTGTTTGCACACACTCTGTGGCCCTCTTAAACTACTGCAGGAAAAGTGGCTGGGTGACAACAAACCACAAAATCTGTTTGGTTACATCAATGATTTTCGACTGCTGCGGAGTTGCGACTCCCGAGCGTCGATGGAGAAGTAGGTTGTGTCACATATATGTTTAAACCATACCTGGACAGAGAATATGTCCCTCAGTCCCCTGTCAGTACAGAGGGCAAAGTGGTTGCGGCGCTGTCAAGTGCTGAAAAGATTGATGAGGCCCAGGAGGCTGTGGCCCTGTCCAGTGTTGATTCTCCGGAGGCCATGGCAGCTTCAGCCGTGTCTGATGTTGAGGATATCAATGGCCCGTCCAGTGTTGTGGTCCAAGGACGGTTGAGAAATTTTGAAATGTCAAACCTTGATGAGTGGTTTATTTTGCATGAGGAGGTGGTCGGTCTAATAACATCTCACGTCTCTCTGTTTTCAGATGACGACCAATATGCTGCAGCATTACATTGACTCCATGTTGGCGATTCGCTACCAATTAAGCAGTATCTGTACTGAGTCAATCCCAACAAGCGCCTTCATTTGCAACAGCAGGTCACTTATATGTGGGAGAACGGCATTGTGGAGCTCAGCTCCAGTTCATGGAGTTTACCGTGTCCCCTAGCTGATAACTCTGATGGCTCTGACCAATTTTGCACAGATTCCCATAAAGTGAATTGGGTCACGAAGCCAGACTGTTATCCTCTTCCTCTGGTTGAGGACTGTGTTGATCACGTCAGAAGTGCCATTTATGTAACAAAGCTTGACCTGTTAAAAGGGTATTGGCAGGTCACACTGACTCCTCCGGCGAGGGAGATTTCTGCGTTTGTGACCCCAGGTGCTTTCCTGCAGCATACAGTGATGGCATTTGTGGTGCGGAATGCGCCTGCTACTTTCCAACGTTTGGTAAACAGTCTTTTCGGGCTTGTCAGGATGCAAAGCTTATTTGGACAATATTTTGATCTACTCACGTTGGTGTTTTTTTAGGGATGACAGGGTACTACAGATGCTTCTGTGAAAACCTTTCTGCCCCACTTACCGATCTGTTGAGTCCCAAAATGCATTTCCACTGGTCTGAAGGTTTCCAGCAGGCATTTGCTTTGTTAATTCATGCGCTGGTCCGAGGGGCTGCTCTCTGGTTCAGTTGACGCTTCCCAGAGCAGCACTGCAGAAAGACGTTCACGTTAACAACACTGACCTAACTGAACTCAGATAGCATTGCTGCTGGAGGGCCTTCACTACCAGTTTTAGTAGAAAATGAGCAAAAATGTCGTTTGGAAGTATTTAGCATATGAGGATAACAGCCGGGGAAGCACACCGATATGGTAGCAATGCTAAAGTAGTGGCACAGAGTCGATTTGCACAACAAACGTGGTGAAGCATCTTAAAGACCGACACCACTGTGTTTTTGGGGACCGTAGAGAGTCAGTAATGGTCCCTTGTCAACAACAGTTTTAAACGGTTAAGTCTTTTGAGTTATCATTTCACTAGCGGCGAACGGCTAATAAAAACCAGTAATGTAATGACGTGGCTAGGCAGCTAATGCTATCAGTCCTGCCCATCTTACATTAACCATCTGAGACCCACATAGAGAACTTTCTGTCTTGTCATACTTTTGTGTATTGCCCTATAAAATTGTCATTTTTTAGAGTATCATCAAGTTATACACATTTCCAGAATCAGCACAACCTCAGCTAACTGTGTTTATCACTCAATAAATACTTCTATACACTATAATAGGGGATTTTAGCCCATAAATAAAAAAATAAATAAAAAAACGCACCTTACATTTTTACACATTTTATTAAAAAAAGCACTGCAAACCATTATAACGAAAGAAAAGCTCAACATAGAAGGTTTCACACACTTGTTTGGATTATGCTAGAAGTTATTTGAAGCTTCTAGCTCCTTCTGTTTATGAAATATGGATATTCTTTTGGGTAGTGTCCATAGGCGTTTTTTTTTGCCAGGAATTGTCCTTGCCTCTCCCTGCCCTAAATATGTGTGTATATAGTGTACTTCTTCTGTGCCATTTATGTTTTTAACTTTCTCTTTCACTACAATAACTCTTTGACCGTCATTTTCTCTGCCTTGAACTCCTCTGTGTCTCCCGTTTGGGCAAACACAACAACTCACAGCCAAGCGTAAATTAGGCTTTCCGATTGGCTGTAAAAGCCGCTAAGGGAGCCAATACGAGTGTCCGATGCATAAACGTAACTCTATACGTCACTAGCAAGATGGCAGATGAGAATGATGATCGATATACATAAACAAAACAGAGAAATGTGCCACAGAGAAGTCTATTCACATCTTTACAACTTTACGCATTTGTTTTGTTGTCAGAAATAAATCACTCACATGGGCAACCAGGGTAGCGTTGTTTAGCCCCGTTTCTCTAGTTTAAGAGGAAAAAAACACATGTTTCTAAACCATTATGGATGACGCTCTAAAGACAACATGATCTTTTGTAGCGTATACTACAATGGGTCTCAGAGAGTTAAGAGACGTTAATTTAACAGGATAACAATAATGTGTGTCTGAAATGTCAACCAGCTACCAGAGAGAAACGGATGCAGCCTGCTCTATCTTCTCTATTAGACCAGCAATGATAATATGGTGCCAAGTCACCAAAAACACAGGAAATAAACAGGACTGTAGCTGAATACATATAATCTAAATTATATATAAACACCGTACAGTATTACAGTTACTCTTTTCTTCTTCTTCTTCTTCCTCTTCTTCTTTCAATTCAAGTATCATGACAACCCGAGTAGCACCAGCCACCGTGTGGCCATTCTCCATGAGCACCTTGGCTCATAGGAGGATATACTGCCTAGAGTTCTACTATGCTAAGATAGATGGAAGTTCTCACCCAGCAAATCACCTGATGCAGCAAAAATATTGGCAGTGAGGCAGATACAAACATTTGAAACACAATCATGTATCAAGTGGTGCAATACTCCTGAGCTTTTGTGCAGCTATATTTCTTTCTTATGGAGTCTGACTTAGCAATAGAAAGCAGACGATTACCAGCCACCCAGGGATTTAAGACTAAGTTGGCATATGGAGGGCTTCTGTTGTGGCTAGGAGGTTGGTGAGTATGTGGCCGCTTGCCCTGTGTGCACCCTGAACAAGGTCTCTCAGTGCCCACCTCCAGGTCTCCTGTGTCCTCTACCAGTGTCTCACTGTCTGACACCTCTTGAAAGGTAACACCACTGTAGTGGACACATTTTCCAAGATGGTTAACTTATTCCTCTGCCTAAGCTGCTGTTATACCCCCACTGACCCCCCGGTTCATCGGCGGAGGCCTGGTGTATTCAGTGAAGTGACTTCTGGCGGTTCGTCGCCGGGGTCCCCGGTACCTGGTGGATTGTGTTCTGTTTAGGTTTATGACTCCGATCTGGTTTTCCTTAGCTGATTCTCACTAGTGTATGAAAAGGAGATATCTAAAAGTTCACGTTCCAGAGTGTTGGGCCAGAGAATAACAAAAAAAGAGGTTCATTGTACATATATACAATATGTACATAGAAACGTTCAGTTTATTCAATCCAAGAAGTGATTCCCTCCACTTTTATTGTTCGTTCCCATTTAAGGAAAGTATATAGGTGTTGCAAAGCCTTAACGGATTGAAGTACATGCTGGGTTTATTTCTGTTCCGTCAAGGTTGGTTAAAAAGGTTAAGGTTGGTTGGTTAACCGTCAAGGTTGGTTAAAAAGGGTACCTGGTTAATTTGGTTGGTGTGTCATAAACACAGAGTCTCTACCAAGGAGATTTGTTAGGTCTCCCCATGAGACATTTTAAAGTTTCTGTTATCAGAGTGTGTGTGGGAAGCAATTTGAGAGTTTCATCCAGGGGATGAAAGAAATGAGTTGGCCTCACTCACTTTCAGTCCATTAAAAATCATCCTTAGGATTTTGAGGATAAAGAAGTTTGTTCCTCCTACAACAAAGAGGGAAAGAGTGTGGATTCTTGCCTAGCTCCCCTGTGCAGAGTGAAACTTGGTGAGGATTGTCCATTGGGTAGGTATGGTGTATAGAGTTTAATCCAGGTATTAAATTATTCCCCAAAGCCAAATCTGTGTAATGTGTAGAAAAAGAATGAGTAGTTTACTCTACCAAAGCCTTTTTCTTGTATCTAAGGTGACAATGATGGGTTTTTGGTGTTGTGAGGTTGAATAGTGCATTCAATTGTACAGTGTGTAAGTGTTGTTGGATTAATTTCCACCTTTGATTAATTAATTAATTATGTTTAGTTCAAATGAATAATGGACAGAATGATCTTTTCTATTCGGTGGGCAAATGCTTTGGTGATGCTTTTTATCTTAACATTATGAAGTGAAATGGGATGATAACTTGATTAACCTCAAGAAGATATGAGATCAATGAACATGGTTACATATTAGTTGACATGACCAAGAGGAACAACAATGAAACCTGACTGTCATCACGTGTCACCTTGTCAGCAGTTTATAATAGCAAGTAGTAGTAGAAATTTGGATATCTGTGGAGGTTCTTATTAGGTAAAAGTATCAGTGTGTGTGTGTGTGTGTGTGTGTTTGGGGGTGGGAGCTTTCTCAAAATTAAATGCTCCCTACTTCCTTTTAGAAAGAAAAATCAATGGTGACATTCTCCAGACAGTATACACAATGTTTAATTAGCCCAAAGACAGGAGGGAGAAAGCCAAATGATCCAATAACGGAGGGAGGAGACACGGGCTGGTTAGGCCAGGGTGAAGGAGGGTGGATAGGGAGGGGAGGTTAAGGGGAAACAAATAAGAAATAATAGAGAGGTAAAGGGTAGGTGAGTGAGAGGTGAAGAGGAGTACTGGAGGGAAAGATGAGGTGAAAGAGGGAAAGTGGAGGCAACAAGGAGGGGAGGGATGGAGAAGGGGAGGCAAAGGGGGGAAAAGAAGTGGAGAGGGGGAGGTGAACTAGGAAGATTGGAAGGGCCACAGAGGGAGAGTGGGAGGAATGAGGAAGGAAGGGAGGGCAGAGTAGAAAGATGGGGGGAGGGGTACCCCCCTAAAGGGAGGCAGGGCCACTGAAGGAGAAGGGGACCAATGAGTTGTGTGTAGGGGCGCACACGGCTGTTGTCCATTTATTTAGTAGTTTCATTTCTCAAGGCAGATGCCAGAAATACCTGACAGCAGCTCTGCAGCTAATTGTGCAATTCTCCCTGATAGTGTCAAGCTGATGCTCTCAGTGAGAGAATCCTTCACACTAACACCTTAACACTAATCTCATTAGGTGAAAGTCAACTCTGTCTTCAAGAATGAAAGGATGTCTTTTAAAAGGTTTTCTTCTTTTAGTTTTTTCTATGCATGTTTCATTTTTGCCCTTTGATTTATTATTATTTATTGATTCATTTATTTTAAAATAAATCTCCCCTTTGTCTTGGAATCATTCAAAAAGAGCAGTAGACACATAACCATACCTCAAATATAAATCCGACATTGTGATGAACTGTTTGTCAAGCAAATTTCAGTCTACAAATTCATTTTCATAATCTGAAAATATACATAGGATTTATTGGATTTCAATATGGGCTAAAACATTCCTATGATTATTCCTTCATCATTATTAACATCTTCTGTCATTAATGACATTCCCCAACTGTCCACCATTTCCACCTCCGTGTGCTTCCTACATCACCTGCAATAAGTTCTCACTTCCAATCAGTTAAATAATGCATCTTTGTCAGTGCTCCTCTGCATCCGACACAGACACTCATTTCACGCATATACAGACCCTTTCCGAAAAATTAGAATATCATGGAAAAGTTTTAATTTCCATAATTCCATTCAAAAAGATAAACTTTTATAGATTATAGATTCAGGGCCCACAATTTAAACGATTTCAATTATTTATTTGTTTATTTTTACATAATTTGTGTTTCCAGCTCATAAAACCCACGAAAACCGGAATTCAAAAAATTAGAATACTGTGAAGAAATCAGCCCAAATTTTGCAATTTGTGTCACACACTAATCATCTACTCAACTCAAAGCACCTGCACAGGTTTCCCCAGGTGTCATTAAATTGCTTCAGTTTGGTTCAATTGTCTCAGTTCGGTTCAATATGGGGAAGACTGCAGACATGACATCTGGCCAGAAGACCATCATTGATACCCTCCATAGGATGGGTAAGCCACAAAAGTGCATAGCTAAGGAGGCTGGCTGTTCACAGAGTGCTGTGTCCAAGCATATCAATGGAAAGTCTAGTGGAAGGGCAAAATGTGGCAGGAGAAGATGCACCAGCAAAAGAGATGACCGTGGGCTTCAGCGGATTATGAAACAGAGAAGATTCAAGAATCTGGCAGAGAATGAGTGGAATGAGGCGGGAGTCACAGCTTCAAAAACCACCACATTCAGACGCATCCAGGAGATGGGCTACAACTCTCGGGTTCCTCGGGTCAAGCCACTTTTGAACCTGAGGCAACGTAGGAAGCGTCTCAACTGGGCCAAGGAGAAGAAGGACTGGACTGTTGGCCAGTGGTCCAAGGTCCCCTCTTCCGATGAAAGTAAAGTGTGCCTTTCATTTGGGAATCAAGGTCCAAGGGTTTGGAGGAAGACGGGTGAGGAACAGAACCCAAGCTGCTTGAGGTCCAGTGTGAAATATCCAGCAGTCTACCAGAATGTTTTAGAGGACTTCATGATTCCTTCTGCTGAGGATCTGTATGGAGATGCAGATTTCATTTTCCAGCAGGATCTGGCCCCTGCCCATACCGCCAGAAGCACCAAAACCTGGTTTGATGCCAATGCCATCACAGTGCTTGACTGTCCAGCCAACTCGCAGGACCTAAACCCCATTGAGAATCTATGGGGTATTCTCAAGAGGAAAATGAGGGGCACCAGACCCAACAACAAAGAAGAGCTGACAGCAAGCATCAAGGAAATCTGGGCTTCCATAACTCCCATTGAATGCCACAGGCTACATTGCCTTAATGCCATGTCGCATCGAGACAGAGATTAAAGGAGTCATCACCTGGTTTTATACGTATCCAGCCCCCCTTGGATCGCTTTGGATCAATTCGTAAAACTTATTAGAAAAAAAAAAAAAAAATTTAATCAAACATTGAGCTTGTTCTGACCCTTTTTCGTACCGCGATTTTATCACGCGAGATTACGCGCGAGGTTTTGACTGGTCCGGATGTGCATTGTATAATATGTAATGAGGCGCGCGTTGATTCGCCGCAGGAAGGACAGAGCCGGGGGGGCGCTTCGGCGATTTCAGGTAGCGGACGGGGCGGGGTTGGGTGGTGAAAGAGGGGTGGGCTTATGCAAGTAGCCGCCACGGTGACGTCACCGAAGGCGCAGAATCAAAATCTCGTGCTTTAGGAATGCACACCCTTGTGTGCTATTCCTGTTCGGAAAAAGAGCAGAAGCGAAAAAACGGCGCCACTTTCAAACTCCAGCCTTTCAGGCAAGTTTCAACTGAGGTCAAACACAGATATGCATGTTTTAACAAGAGAAATTGCGATTTCCAGGTGATGACTCCTTTAAGGCAAAGGAATTCCCAACCAAGTATTGAAGTTTGACATATCGTTTTGAAAGTACCATATTTTGATTGATTTGATGTGATCCTAATTTTTTTTTTTTTTTTTTTTTTTTAATTTTTTTAAACTGAGAAGTAAATTGTGGTTTCTTCACAGTATTCTAATTTTTTGAATTCCTGTTTTCATGGGTTTTATGAGCTGGAAACCCAAATTATGTAAAAAAACAAAAACAAATAAATACTTGAAATCGTTTAAATTGTGGGCCCTGAATCTATAATCTATAAAAGTTTAACTTTTTGAATGGAATTGTGGAAATTAAACAACTTTTCCATGATATTCTAATTTTTCGGAAAGGGTCTGTATATGATGCAGCCACCTACTGGATTATGGGTAGAACAACAGATGTAGTATAATGAAATATTCCACACAGGGAGGGTTGGTGGATGGGTCAAACAAACAAAGGACTTTAGTTCAAGAGACTGCTGTTTGTGTCCCATGTCAAACTAAAAGGAAACATTTCGTCACATCATTTTGAAAAGACACTATATGGCACGCTCAACAAAAACAATGGCAGGCAAGAACCCAAAAGCACGACAGTAAAACAGTTCAGATGCGGAAACAGTGTTTTAATGGATAAGTGGAGGTCAAACCAGGTGGTCAATCAGTGAAAGGCCCAGTCCCATTTCTCTCCCCTTTAACACTTCCAATTGCTTTTGAGTGCCCTTGACAGTAAAGTCCCCTAGATGAGGGAGATGAGGGTGAAGATCTTTCCCTATGAAATGGGACACCACTATATGCAAATTAGCATAGCGAACGTGCTCCCGTGCATCATGCACAGCGTCAACGTGTCTACCACTGCATGAAAAGTGGGATTTTCGTCAGTTAGCGGCCCTGTAAATTGCCGTGGAGGTTCAGGTTTACGACTGCACACGGCAATTTGCAGAAAACACCGAAAACTGACGTGAATTGCCGGGAATTGACGTGGGCCTTGCTTGGCAGTTGTCCCCCCATGACCCCCCTCCCCGTAATCCTAGGGGAGGCTTTAACATGTAAATGAAATGCTGTGAGCTATACAAATGCAAATCAGGGTAGCAGGGGGAGTTTTTCTGAAAGGTGTCATTTTTCTGAAAGGTGTTAACTTCATTTCATCTTCATTCAAAGATATAACTTCATTTCATCTTCATTCAAAGATACACAAAACAATTTGCTTCAACAATTACTTTTAATCAGGCTTTGCCACAAAGGTAAAATGTACATTCATGCAAACAACATCACAGTCTCCTAGAGCTCAACCACTGTGCATAGTGGCATGACTACAGTGACCCTTTCTGTGCTTAAATGCACAGTGGATGTGTTAACCACACATCTCCCAGCAATGCGCTCAACAGGCAGAAATGATGCTGGGTATGACGTGTCTGTTCCCTGCAAGCTCCAAACTTCTATTGGCTTTCCATAAAAATGTCTGTCCGGATGGGGATGAAGCCAGGAAACTTGCGCAGTAACATGTTTAAATGCAGTACCTTTTGACACAACATTAACAACTATAAACTGCTTTATAATGGCTGGTCGTAGTTCTGCTAGAGGGTCAAGGATGGGTTCATAGATCATAGATCTCGGCTGTGTTCGAAATGCCATACTAACGTCCTACTCGTACTTAATTGTGACGTAAATTTGAGTACGTAGTGCGTTCACATACAATAGTATGTGAATTTGTGTACGCGAGAAATGCCCGGATGTACACTTGTGCTCATAAGTTTACATACCCTGGGAGAATTTATGATTTTTTGGGCATTCTTCAGAGAATATGAATGATAACACAAAGGCCTTTCTTCCACTCATGTTTAATGGTTGGGTGAAGCTATTTATTGGCAAACAACTGTGTTTACACTTTTTAAATCAAAATGAAAAAAGAAAGTACCCAAATTACCCTGATCAAAAGTTTACATACCCCAGTTGTTAATACCGTGTATTGCCCCCTTTAACATCAATGACAGCTTGAAGTCTTTTGTGGTAGTTGTGGATGAGGTTCTTTATTTTCTCAGATGGCAAAGCTGCCCATTCTTCTTGGCAAAAAGCCTCCAGTTCCTGTAAGTTCTTGGGCTGTCTTGCATGAACTGCACGTTTGAGATCTCCCCAGAGTGGCACAATGATATTGAGGTCAGGAGATTGAGATGGCCACTCCAGAACCTTCACTTTGTTCTGCTGTAGCCAATGACAGGTCGACTTGGCCTTGTGTTTTGGATCATTGTCATGTTGGAATGTCCAAAAACGTCCCATGCGCAGCTTCCGGGCTGATGAGTGCAAATTTTCCTCCAGTATTTTTTGATAACATGCTGCATTCATCTTG
The DNA here is from genome assembly GCF_963514095.1 of Eutrigla gurnardus. Taxonomy (NCBI): domain Eukaryota; kingdom Metazoa; phylum Chordata; class Actinopteri; order Perciformes; family Triglidae; genus Eutrigla; species Eutrigla gurnardus. The sequence continues at coordinate 23,511,987 of NC_139929.1, read as the reverse complement.
CCATCAATTTTGGCCAAGTTTCCTGTGCCTTTGTAGCTCACACATCCCCAAAACATCAGTGATCCACCTCCGTGTTTCACAGTAGGAATGGTGTTCCTTTCATCATAGGCCTTGTTGACTCCTCTCCAAATGTAACGTTTATGGTTGTGGCCAAAAAGTTCAATTTTGGTCTCATCACTCCAAATTTCTTTGTTCCAGAAGTTTTGAGGCTTGTCTCTGTGCTGTTTGGCATAATGTAAGCGGGATACTTTGTGACATTTGCGCAGAAATGGCTTTCTTCTGGCGACTCAACCATGCAGCCCATTTTTCTTCAAGTGCCTCCTTTTGTGCATCTTGAAACAGCCACACCACAATTTTTCAGTGAGTCCTGTATTTCAGCTGAAGTTATTTGTGGATTTTTCTTTGCATCTCGAACAATTTTCCTGGCAGTTGTGGCTGAAATCTTTGCTGGTCTACCTGACCGTGGTTTGGTTTCAACAGAATCCCACATTTTCCACTTCTTAATCAGTGTTTGAACACTGCTGATTGGCATTCTCAAGTCCTTGGATATCTTTTTATACCCCTTTCCTGTTTTATGCAGTTCGATTACCTTTTCTCGCAGATCCTTTGACAATTCTTTTGCTTTCCCCATGACTCAGAATCCAGAAACGTCTGTGCAGCACTGGATGGAAGATGCAATGGTCTGTCAGAAGCCCAGAAACTCACTGACCTTTTATACACACACACTAATTACAAACAAACAGGTCACAGGTGAGGATGGGAACCTTGATTGGCCATTCAAACCTGTTTGTGTCAACTTTTGTGCATGTTATCAGGTGAGAGTCACTGGGGTATGTAAACTTTTGATCAGGGTCATTTGGGTACTTTCTTTTTTCATTTTGATTTAAAAAGTGTAAACACAGTTGTTTGCCAATAAAAGCTTCAGCCAACCATTAAACATGAGTGGAAGAAAGGCTTTTGCGTTATCATTCATATTCTCTGAAGAATGGCCAAGAAATCATAAATTCTCCCAGGGTATGTAAACTTATGAGCACAAGTGTATACTGCATTGGCAAGAATTTCTGAGTATACAGCGGATCTTGCTAAATCTACTCAACTTCCCAAAATGCATTGTGGCTCGTCTGACTTCTGAAAAGTTTTGGATAATGGCGGACGACTGCGGTGATTCTGGCGACAGCCCGACACAAACCGCGTACACATGTAAGTAAACTGTAACATGACTTTTATGTTTCCAGCTGACTTTTAAATCGTATTGATAATGAACGTTACTTTATTGTTGTTGGCATTGTACGTTAACGTTACGAATTGAAGGTCCTGCCAGCCGGCTAGCCTACTGACGGTAATTTACCATAGGGGTTAGCGAGCGCAAGCGAAGCGGCAAATGTGCCGTTTTTACCGACGTTAACTAATAATATAGTGCTTATGTTAAACCGTGGTTATATATTTACTAACGGTGATTAATAACGCCGTGCACCGTTGTCCGTTAAAGAGACGGATGCAGACACCGGGCGCCTCATTCAGTGGGGGGAACGATGAGGAGAAGTTCACCGGCAGGAGGAATGCTGCTCTGAGAGGCTTCACTTAAGAAAATGTGGTTTAAATGTTATAATTCTTATATCCAGGACTGCTGGAGACTCTGAGGATGTCCCAGGACTGCTGGAGTGGCTGGGCTTCGTCGCTGTCACCCCCATCACCACCGTGGAACTATGGACATGGAACCCATCTGTTCTGTTAGTAAGCAGTGGACGAGGTTCTCCGTGGAACGCCTTGAAAGACAGAAGTCCTTCCTTAAAGAGACTAACGTTAACTCGAAGAAGAGAAGACGGGTGATCCCAAGATTGCGGTAAGAATATGTTCGGTGACTGCTAGCTAAGCTAAAATTAGCAAAGCAAGCCCAAGCTAAAAGTAGCTTAAAAGCTAATAGTCCAAGCTAAAAGTAGCATAGTAGCCTTGTAAAAGAACAAGAGAGAGGAACCAGTGTAACGTTAAGTTGCTTTGTTAAGTGTATGTTGTTGGTCTTTTACAGGAAGCAGTACGCCGTCTTCACAAATCGGAGACGAATTGTAGGCGCTACGAACCGGAGCAAGGGTAAGATTTAAAGAATATGCTTTCATTCTGCTGTATAAGGAAATAGATGCGTTAACAGTAGATACCGATCTTAACTGTTCATTTTGTTTTCACAGACGAACCTCGCCTCATAATGAAGCTGTGACCTGTTACTTGCTCGGAGCTTTGTCCGCAAGTCCGGATTTCTATGACGCTGATAGTGACGCCATTGTGTGTAAGTAACTTTTACTGTTTTCTTCTTCCTTGTTTTAATTTTACTGTGACTTAAGTTTTCTTATTCATACCACTCATTTAATTGTTTTCCAGCTGCCTGTAAGACATACTATGAAACGGTACGCAGGAGCTTCAGACACACACAGCCTGATCTCGCATCGCAGGCGGAAGCTGTGAAGAGGTCAGCTCGGAGTCGTTCCAGGAGAAAGAGGGTAAGACTTATTAGATTTATTAGATCCGTTTTTGGTCAATGTGACCAAACCTACCTAAACCTATTTTTCAGGTGCATTAATAGATGTGTTGTGTCCATGCGCAGTGCATCGCGCAGTACTGATTGTCTTTATTGATTGTTTTACAGCTGCTGGAAGCGAGACGGAGTGTGCTTGCTGGCGATGAGGTGGACCGTTGGAAGTGCGCCACCACAGACATGATGTCTGATGAGGAGGACGGCGTTGTTGGCGGGATGTCTGGATGGATTGTGCGACCTCCATCCTCTCGTAGCCAGGAGCTCACCGAGCTCTGTGCGACTCTACAGTCGCGATTAGAGAAGACTCCCAAGTACAGGGCCACGCACTGCAGGCGGCTGTAAAATTGACCAAATTCGGACAGAATGTCGCCAGTTCATTTTTTTGTTGGGTGGGCAAATTTGTACAGTTGTGTGTTGTGTTGTCAATAAAGCTCTTTCTTTGAATACTTCCTCCTGGCAATTTTTCCTTTCCTCAATAAATTCATTCATATTTATATTTATAAATATATAAATAAATAAAAATAAATGTGTGTGTATATATATGTATAAATATACATATATATATATATAAACATATATGTATTATATATATATATATATATATATATATATATATATATATATATATATATATATATGTATATATATATAGTGATAGATCTGCTAACCAATCACTAGTGATTATTCTTGTTTAAAAGATCTGCCAACGGGGGTGGGGTTTACATTTATAATGACTCATCAGGTTGACCAATAGTGACAGATCTGCCAACGTGGGTTGGCTTTACATTTATAATGACCAGATCTGCCAACCAATCACGAGCGATTATACTTGTTTAAAACTAGTGGTTTCATCAAATCCTGAGTGAGGATATTCAAGCCATCTCTGGCCAGGTGCGGTTTCGCCGCTATTCATATGCTAATTAGAGCCTTCGCTGTGGTTCGTTTTCGACAATTTTCGGCACAGACGAACGCGGCGTTCGCAGCCTGTAAATTGTCGTTAACTCCCGAAAATTAGGGAGATTTCCGGGCGTTTACAGGGACGAAAATCCGACTTTTCATGCAGTGGTAGTGGTTTATGGTCTGGTCTATTGTGAATGGTAGGCCTATCAGGTATGTACTCAACCTCTCACATGCCCAGGTGACGGCTAATGCCTCCTTTTCAACCTGGGCATAACATTGCTCTGTTTCAGAGAGGCTTAGAGAAATGTATGCGACTGGACACCACTCCATGTTATCCTGTCTCTGCATAAGGACAGCTCCCAGGCCAAAGGATGATGCGTCTCCAGACACATTTGTTTTGGCTTGTGGTCTGTACTGGGCCAACACTTTGTGATGCCAGCTCCTTTTTGAGGTTTTCAAATGATGTCTGTTGCCTGTGGCCCCAAGACCACTCATTGTCCTTTGACAGCAAGTCTCTGAGCGGTTTGGTGGTGTCTGCAAACTGAAGGATAAAATTTGCAATGTATGTGACCATTCCCAAGAAATGCAAACCCAAACATCTGCTGTATTCTGTGGGATGGGCATGTCTGTGATAGCTCTGATTTTCCCGGGGTCAGGTTCAATGGCTCCTGCACTGATTTTGTGTCCCACAAACAGAACCTCAGGCTGTGCAAAGGTACACTTTTTGTTTAGTGTTAGACCCGCCTCCTGGAGAAGTGTCAAAACAGCTGTGAGACGTTCATCGTGTTGTACCCTATTCTCTCCACATATGAGGATATCATCTGCAAGGCATGTCACTCCACTTAACCCCTCTAAGAGCTGGGACATGCGTCTCTGAAAATGTTCAGGCCCGGAGTTAATTCCGAAAGGAATAACATTAAAACAAAATTGGCCAAAGGGGGTGATAAATGTTGTGAGCTCCCTGTTCTCCTGTGCTAAGGGTATGTGCCAAAACCTGCAACGTGCATCCAGCTTTGTGAAGCGCACCATTCAGCTGGGCTAATGATTGGTCCTCTGAGGGTAATATGTGTCTTTCTCTGCACACTCCCTCATTGAGTTTGGAAAGGTCAACGCAGAGTCTTACCTTACCGTTGGGTTTTGGTTTTTCTATCTTAGAGATGACCCCCATCTCTTCCGTTTTTTTTCAGCTCATCCTTGACTTTCGGTCAAGGGAATTGGTATGCAACGAGGGGTGGTCAGAGCATAAGGGACGGCATCCTCCTTCAGGCAGATTTGGTAATCGCCTTCAAGTTTCCCTAATCCACTGAAGACCTTTTGAAACTTCTTTTTGAAGACCTCCCCTGAATCTTCTTCCTCCCCGTTCTTCAACTGCATCCACTCGTTCAATGAGGTGCAGTGCTGGAAGTGCTGGTAAGCCCAGCAGTGGCCTGGCTAAGTTGGCGATGACAAACACAGACTGAATGGTCTTTTTTATCTTTGCTTTCTAGCTTACTCTGCATCTGTCCCACTACAGGCAGTGTTATTTGGGCCATACAGTCTTTCTGAGGTGTGAAGTAGTGGACCATCTCTTTTACACTTATAATACAATATAATTGAGTGGGTATCGCAGTCACTGTTGCTCCTGTGTCTAGTTTAAAAGAAACAACTTCTCCATTAATTTTGATGTCGGAGTACCAACCAGCACTGTCTGCCTTCACCTCACCCAGGAAAAGGCTGTCCTGATAAAGTTGCTCCTCCTCATCTGTCACCTCATGCACAGGCTGCTTGGATTTGCAGACAGCAGCAAAGTGTCCTTTTCGGTGACAATTCCTACATTCAGCCTCCTTGGCCAGGCAGTCTTTCCAACTATGGAATGGCACTCTCCCACATTTATGGCACATCCCTGACGTTCCCGTAGCACTATGTTTTGCTCTTCGGTCCAAATTCCACTCTTTCCTTCAAGCGGGCGAAAGCGTGTGCACGTCGTCACTGGGCTTGCTGTGTGTGTTGTTTACCGAACCGCGCAGCACCACTTGCTGCTTCTTAACAGTTTCACTTTGTCTTACTAAGTTCGTAGCTGTAGACAGAGTCAATTTTGAGTCCAACTGAAGCTGTTCGGAAAGTTTGATGTCTTTTATGCCCACTACTACACTCAACAAAAATATAAACGCAGAAAGAAAAACTTGTAGTTATTGTTATGTGACAAAACAGAGTAACTATCCAAAAATAACAGTACAACTTTATCAATAAAGTGGCTTTAATTTGCGAGCGTTAGGATCAATTTCAAAACAAAAGTCCTGGAGTAATGGCAGGAAGAACACAATGGGGGTCGATGATCCAAGTTCACAAACTTCAATAACGTGTGTGTCCACCATTAGCCTCAAGCAGAGCGGTACACCGGCGGCGCATGGACATCACCAGGTTGTCGATCGTGGCCTGGGGGATGTTGTCCCATTCCTCCTGCAGAGCCACTTGAAGTTGGCGGCCGTTTTTGGGAACTGGAACCCGCTGGCGGACACGCCTATCCAGAACATCCCAAAGGTGTTCGATAGGTGACATGTCTGGTGAATATGGCGGCCAGTTGAGGACAGGAATACCCTCCTGTTCAAGGAAGTCCCTGCATATCCTGCATGTGCGGGCGGGCATTATCTTGTTGGAAGGTCAGATGATGGAGTTCAACAAAGGGCACGACGATTGGTTTCAGGATTTCATCTCGGTAACGTTGCCCATTCAGGTTGCCATCAATGAAATGCAGACGTGTGCGCTGTCCATAGCAAATGCCTGCCCACACCATCACACTAGCGCCACCATGAACCACCCATTGCAGAACATTGGCGTCAGTGTAACGCTCACCAACACGGCGCCAAACACGGAGTCTGCCATCAGCATGGTACAGCTGGAACCAAGACTCATCACTGACAGTGGAATGATGCACATTCAGTTGTGTTGCCACAGCTGTAACGCTCAACCCAGCACTCAGCATGCCAATGGCACGCTCCCTCATGATTTGTGACATCTGTGGCATATTGACCATTGACAAAAGTCCACATTTTGGTGTGCCTTTTTATTGACCAAACCATAAGGAGTGTCTGTGTACTGGTCACGCATATTGACCACCACTCTGCCATGCTCCATGACTCTCGTGAGTTGAAATACTCAATCTGAGATTGTAGTCAATAGGAGTGGCCAAGTGACACTGAACTACTGGGTTTGAGCAAAACAAATCATTCCATAAACAAATGCATCAAGAATCTGAGCAAATGTCATGACATTCAATTTTTTTCACAAAAGTTTGTGCGTTTATATTTTTGTTGAGTATATATGATCACGTATCAGTTCATCTTTGAGGGCTCCAAACTTGCAATATTCCACCAATATGTGGACTGCGGTAATAAAGCACTCAGCTGTTTCCTCCAGCTCCTGTTTCCGTATGTTAAACCTGGCCCTCTCGAAAATTACATTGTGTTCTCCAATGAAATGTGTATTGAAAAATTCCATCACTTTCTCATAGACTAGCTTGTCTGCTTCTTTTATCGCTGACGCATGTAAGATATCCTCCACCTCATCTCCCATGGAATATATCAATGTGTTCACTTGGAATGCCTCCTCCTTTTCATCCAAACCAGACACTGTTCTGTACCTTTCAAATCGCCGAATCCATTTGGGCCAATTTTGGATCTCTCTTTCCGGAGGGTTAATACGAAACACTCCTCCGGTGTAAGCTGCAGTGCCCACGCGGCCTCCCTCATCATCGGACATCTTACTTGATCCGATGCTTTGATTTTCGTCCAAATGGCAGTGGTTATCTTGAAGTCTTGAGTTCCTTATTCTGACGACTATACTTTCTTATCGAAGGTTGAGTTAGTTTTAACAATAAACGCTTCTGACACCATGAAGTAATTTTCGTTACAAATGAATACGGACAACGGCATGTCTTCAGTCTGCTGGCATATTTACTGAACAGCCTGCATGACAACACAGCTACATTTATACAGCCCCCAGGTAAGGGGCATCAAGAGGGTCATACTACAGTGTGGTTACAGGTTACAGGGAAACTATTCCTATATGCTTTACATTTGAATTATATATTTTTTATTTTGTTTATTTACTGTACGCTATACTCTTAGTATTAGAAGACTAGTACTTGGTATAATAAATAAACAATTTTTCAACTTTTACACTATCGCTTTTATTGTCGAGTTTTATAGTAGTTAGCAGAGTCTGCTGAGGTCCTGACCGATGCAGACTGCTTACTGGCCTGATGGTGGTACACCAAAAAAGACCACTCAGTAGCATAAGCCAAGAAGCCAACCAAACCCAGGAAGTCAGCAGCAAGAACAACAACATGGCAAAAATTTGCCATGGACAATGCAGCCCTGCCTGAATACCAGCCATAACCCAAATGAGGATGTGCGGTTTGATCTATTCCTCTTTCATGCCCTTACAGACCAACCACCATACCTGCAAGTACTGCAGCAAGAATGGCAACATTCTCAGCTCAAATGTGGTCTGCAGGGTCTGAAAGGTCCACCTCTGCATGAAAGAGACGTAAAGAACGTCGCCACTGGACTCTAGAGCAGTGGAGATGCGTTCTCTGGAGTGACGAATCGTGCTATCATCATGCCTGTGCAGCAGTGCACAAAGCAAGGTCCATAATGACATGGATGAGAGAGTTTGGTGTGGATGAACTTGACTGGCCTGCACAGAGTCCTGACCTCAATCCGATAGAAGACCTTTGGGATGAATTAGAGTGGAGACTGAAAGCCAGGCCTTCCCGTCCAACATCCGTGCGTGACCTCACAAATGCGCTTCTGGAAGAATGTTCAAAAATTCCCATAAACACACTCCTCAACCTTGTGGAAAGCCTTCACAAATATATATATATATATATATATATAATATATTGAATGAACGTTTGAATATATTGAATGAATCTTGAATATATTGAATGAACGTTTGAATATATGGAATGAAACTTGAATATATTGAATGAAACTTTGAATATATTGAATGAAACTTGAATATATTGAATGAAACTTGAATATATTGAATGAACGTTTGAATATATTGAATGAAACTTTGAACATATTGAATGAAACTTGAATATATTGAATGAACGTTTGAATATATTGAATGAATCTTGAATATATTGAATGAACGTTTGAATATATTGAATGAATCTTGAATATTTTTGAATGAATCTTGAATATATTGAATGAACGTTTGAATATATTGAATGAATCTTGAATATATTGAATGAATGTTTGAATATATGGAATGAACTTTGAATATATTGAATGAACGTTTGAATATATTGAATAAATCTTGAATATATTGAATGAATGTTTGAATATATGGAATGAACCTTGAATATATGGAATGAACTTTGAATATATAGAATGAATCTTGAATATATTGAATGAATCCTTGAATATATGGAATGAAACTTGATTAACGTCATCAAGGCAAAGCCGCCATCTTGTACTTTAATGTGTAACGTGTAGATGCCTGGATGCTGCTGCAAGAAGCGAGTGACAATGAGTCAGTCAGCTCGGAATCTTGTAGAAGCAATATTTAGCAATGAGGACATCATTAACACGTTGGCAAATGCTTGTACGGGCCAAAATCCCCCCGATAACCGTGCCCAATACCGTTCTTCTGACGAAGAAGTTCGCTCACTTTTTAATCGTGGCAGACCGACTACAACAGGCCAGGTAGCACTTGTTTATCAGGCCAACCTAAGGCAAAATATTGACCGAAGCATGCCTTCAACCTCACAGGAGTACTCCACAACTGCCCCCGTATACAATCTCCGTCCGTACACAAGAAAGGGCCCAAGACACAAGAGGTAAGACTAGCTAGGCTTTATTTAAAAGATGAGGACTTGCAGTAGAGTAGCGTAAAATATTCTATAGTCTAGATCTTAGTGCAGATCTCCACCAGGCATGTAAAGGTGAATGAATATTCCGAAACATCAGTGCAATAAATGCTGTGCAGGTTTATTCACACTAGTTAGTTTGTTTTCCCATTACTGTACCGTACACTGAGTAAACGCGAGGTTGATGCCCAATAAAAACACGTTAAACAAATATATTTAACAATATTTCCATGCGTAATGGCAATGCGCTCTGGCGCGGCACTTCTCCGGGACTGCGGATTAATCAAATGCTGTGGCTGCAGGGATTTCGTGAACAGAAAGAGAAGCTCTTCATATATTGTTTAGATACAATCCCATTATGGAACCGTGTTTGTCAACGTTTGTTTCTCCCTTTTTGTACAGTAATTTATTCAAAGCTTCAACAAGTTGCTTTTTGAGTGCGTGACAAGTGCGTTTTGAAAACGATCGCAGACTGTCACCTGTTTGACGCATCACTACTGATTGGGCTATGTGGAATCTAAATTAGAGGGAGTGATGAGTCAGCAGTCAATGGTGATATACAGTAAAATAGAAGAAGAGTCAATAAAATTGTTTTTCAATGATACAGTCATAAAAGTGTGCCAAAATTGGCTGATCGGTCCAGTAGTATGCGAAATTAACTGCAGACAGACAAATGCATAATCCCCTCCAAGACTATGCTTGATGGAGATGGACAATGGAATTAATAATTTGTATTACTGCTGTATTAATCACTGGAACACAGTTCAATGGTATACTGTGATAAGACACAAATGTTGTCTATTAACCACAAAATACATAAATGAAGATAGTGTAAAATAAATTACTATGAACACTGTCTGTTTGTATGAAGTTATATTTTTTGTTTAATGTTTCTAAGGTTTCAGGCGCAAGGCAGTTCTGTGGCTCCGTCCTTTTTCAAAGAGGTGATTCTACTGCCAGACCATAAAGCGACAGATGTGCCAAGGCGTGCCAAAAAGGCTTGGCTTTTTGAAAACGGCCACATCAAGTCTGCCTTGGAATTAGGCTGTGACTGGGATTCTGACAAAATAATGCAGGCAATAACAGCAGCCTTCCAGCCAGCTGTGGAGGGATGCAGGTAAGTTTTAGCCAGTAACCTCTTTTCATTGTATTTTTGCAAGAATACCATGGCATACTATACTATGAAAGCTTTATTTTGAGTGCTTATGTGTTGTAAATTTGAATATTATTTTATTATTTTACATTACCTTTTGCTGCTGCTGATTTCCGACAGGCTTGCTGGGATATATAATAAGACGAACACACACATTTTGTTGATACATTATGTTTGTAAATAGCTCATAACAATTCTATTCTAAGTTATACTGATCTGAGGCGTCCTGCTAGCTCACCTGCTAGAGTGTGCACCCCATGTACTAAAGACCAAGTCCTCCCCACAACAGCTGGGGTTCGAGTACAACCTGGGCTTTTTGCTGCATGTCATCCTCTCTCTCTCTCTCTCTCTCACTCTCACCCTTTCCTGTCTGTCTTCATCTGTTGCTATCAAATAAAGTTAAATTCTGAAGAAATATCTTTTAAAAGGTTATACTAAATAACAGAAGTAAATTGAAGTTGGTTGAACTGAGAAAATGACGGAATGTAAATTTCTGTGTTCATACAAATGATTTATTGAAAATAAATATTTTCCTTGTACTGTGTGCTCTTCTAGCTTCAACAGAAGTTTCATATACAGTGTGTTTTTCCTTCCTTTAGGTTACAAATCCTGCTGCCATGCTACAACAAACTAGTTGAGCCATCCCTTACCCCCACGCAGAGTTTGAATGGAGACCTTGTGAAAAAACTCTTTCATCAGAAGTCCATTCATGTCAGGCCTGACAAGATCATTTTAAGTGAGGAAAAATAATCTGTAAGTAGTACTGACGATTTCAAGACATGTTTATGATAGTGGCAGTCAAAATGGCAATATTGTAATTTCCAATTGATTTAAACAGTTACTTGTAGTATGCTCTGAAAGTCAATTACAATGTTTTGTTGTCAGTATTGACTGTTGGATTCATAAAAGTTATTGTATTTATCTGTTTGCATTGACAGTCATCTGATGGAGAAAGCAGCGATGCAAAGGACCCTGGTTTGGCAGAAATATCTGACACTGACAAATGTGGTAAATATTTTGTGTTTACACTATAACATCATATGTTAAGTCTTTTTTTTTTTTTTTTAATCAAATTTATTTGAAATAATGTTTTTGTGCAAAAAAATAATACATTACCCTTTTTTAATCTACCACAAAATAATGTATTGTACAGCCCTGAATGTGTTCTGATGCACACTGTCATATGAGTTAAATGTTACTCATAAGTTACTTTTCCATGTTACAGTTACAGTCATTGGAAGTGTGCCTGAAATTTCCAAAGATGTTGTCCTAGACATCTTCACGTCTGGGGCCCATTCCGTCTCCAGTCATACCCCTTCCAGTGGTGACGAACACTGCATGAAAAGTGGGATTTTCGTCAGTTAGCGGCCCTGTAAATTGACGTGGAAGTTCAGGTTTACGACTGCAAACGGCAATTTGCAGGAAACACCGAAAACTGACGTAAATTGCCGGGAATTGACGTGGGCCTTGCTTGGCAGTTGTCCCCCCATGACCCCCCTCCCCGTAATCCTAGGGGAGGCTTTAACATGTAAATGAAAATGCTGTGAGCTATACAAATGCAAATCAGGGTAGCAGGGGGAGTTTTCCCCCAGGTGACATTTTTCTGAAAGGTGTTAACTTCATTTCATCTTCATTCAAAGATATAACTTCATTTCATCTTCATTCAAAGATACACAAAACAATTTGCTTCAACAATTACTTTTAATCAGGCTTTGCCACAAAGGTAAAATGTACATTCATGCAAACAACATCACAGTCTCCTAGAGCTCAACCACTGTGCATAGTGGCATGACTACAGTGACCCTTTCTTTGGTCTTGCTTAAATGCACAGTGGATGTGTTAACCACACATCTCCCAGCAATGCGCTCAACAGGCAGAAATGATGCTGGGTATGACGTGTCTGTTCCCTGCAAGCTCCAAACTTCTATTGGCTTTCCATAAAAATGTCTGTCCGGATGGGGATGAAGCCAGGAAACTTGCGCAGTAACATGTTTAAATGCAGTACCTTTTGACACAACATTAACAACTATAAACTGCTTTATAATGGCTGGTCGTAGTTCTGCTAGAGGGTCAAGGATGGGTTCATAGATCATAGATCTCGGCTGTGTTCGAAATGCCATACTAACGTCCTACTCGTACTTAATTGTGACGTAATTTGAGTACGTAGTGCATTCACATACAATAGTATGTGAATTTGTGCACACGAGAAATGCCCGGATGTATACTGCATTGGCAAGAATGTCTGAGTACAGCGGACCTTGCTAAATCTACTCAACTTCCCAAAATGCATTGCGGCTCGTCTGACTTCACAAGTTTTGGGTAATGGCGGACGACTGCGGTGATTCTGGCGAGGAGCCCGACACAAACCGCGTACACATGTAAGTATACTGTAACATGACTTTTATGTTTCCAGATGACTTTTAAATCGTATTGATAATGAACGTTACTTTATTGTTGTTGGCATTGTACGTTAACGTTACGAATCGAAGGTCCTGCTAGCCGGCTAGCCTACTGACGCTAATTTACCATAGAGGTTAGCGAGTGCAAGCGAAGCGGAAAATGTGCCGTTTTTACCGACGTTAACTAATAATATAGTGCTTATGTTAAACCGTGGTTATATATTTACTAACGGTGATTAATAACGCCGTGCACCGTTGTCCGTTAAAGGGACGGATGCAGACACCGGGCGCCTCATTCAGTGGGGGGAACGATGAGGAGACGTTCACCGGCAAGAGGAATGCTGCTCTGAGAGGCTTCACTTAAGAAAATGTGGTTTAAATGTTATAATTCTTATATCCAGGACTGCTGGAGACTCTCAGGATGATTGCGGTAAGAATATGTTCGGTGACTGCTAGCTAAGCTGAAATTAGCAAAGCAAGCCCAAGCTAAAAGTAGCTTAAAAGCTAATAGTCCAAGCTAAAAGTAGCATAGTAGCCTTGTAAAAGAACAAGAGAGAGGAACCAGTGTAACGTTAAGTTGCTTTGTTAAGTGTATGTTGTTGGTCTTTTACAGGAAGCAGTACGCCGTCTTCACAACTCGGAGACGAATTGTAGGCGCTACGAACCGGAGCAAGGGTAAGATTTAAAGAATATGCTTTCATTCTGCTGTATAAGGAAATAGATGCGTTAACAGTAGATACCAATCTTAACTGTTGATTTTGTTTTCACAGACGAACCTCGCCTCATAACGAAGCTGTGACCTCTTACTTGCTCGGAGCTTTGTCCGCAAGTCCGGGTTTCTGACGCCGATAGTGACGCCATTGTGTGTAAGTAACTTTTACTGTTTTCTTCTTCCTTGTTTTAATTTTACTGTGACTTAAGTTTTCTTATTCATACCACTCATTTAATTGTTTTCCAGCTGCCTGTAAGACGTACTATGAAACGGTACGCAGGAGCTTCAGACACACACAGCCTGATCTCGCATCGCAGGTGGAAGCTGTGAAGACGTCAGCTCGGAGTCGTTCCAGGAGAAAGAGGGTAAGACTTATTAGATTTATTAGATCCGTTTTTGGTCAATGTGACCAAACCTACCTAAACCTATTTTCAGGTGCATTAATAGATGTGTTGTGTCCATGCGCAGTGCATCGCGCAGTACTGATTGTCTTTATTGATTGTTTTACAGCTGCTGGAAGCGAGACGGAGTGTGCTTGCTGGAGATGAGGTGGACCGTTGGAAGTGCGGCACCACAGACATGATGTCTGATGAGGAGGACGGCGTCGTTGGCGGGGTGTCTGGATGGATTGTGCGACCTCCATCCTCTCGTAGCCAGGAGCTCACCGAGCTCTGTGCGACTCTACAGTCGCGATTAGAGAAGACTCCCAAGTACAGGGCCACGCACCGCATGCGGCTGTAAAATTGACCAAATTCGGACAGAATGTCGCCAGTTCATGTCGGTTTGTTGTGTGGGCAAATTTGTACAGTTGTGTGTTGTGTTGTCAATAAAGCTCTTTCTTTGAATACTTCCTCCTGGCAATTTTTCCTTTCCTCAATAAATTCATTCATATTTATATTTATAAATATATAAATAAATAAAAATAAATATATGTGTGTATATATATATATATATGTGTATATATATATATAGTGATAGATCTGCTAACCAATCACTAGTGATTATTCTTGTTTAAAAGACCCAGTGTGACCAATAGTAACACATCTGCCAACGGGGGTGGGGTTTACATTTATAATGACTCATCAGGTTGACCAATAGTGACAGATCTACCAACGTGGGTTGGCTTTACATTTATAATGACCAGATCTGCCAACCAATCACGAGCGATTATACTTGTTTAAAACTAGTGGTTTCATCCAATCCAGAGTGAGGATATTCAAGCCATCTCTGGCCAGGCGCGGTTTCGCTGCTATTCATATGCTAATTAGAGCCTTCACTGTGGTTCATTTCCGACAATTTTCGGCACAGACGAACGCGGCGTTCGCAGCCTGTAAATTGTCGTTAACTCCCGAAAATTAGGGAGATTTTCGGGCGTTTACAGGGACGAAAATCCGACTTTTCATGCAGTGGAAGTTATGTGGTGTTTTGCTACCCAAGATATTTGCACTGATGCACCTTCCATCCCAGCCGACACCCTCACCATGTCCACTAGTGCTGGTGTCACCACTATTGATGAGACTCTCACCATCTCCAGTGGAACTCCTGCCATCTCCACTGGCAACACTCATGGCTTGTCAGTTGGCCCCACTGTCAATGCTAGTAGCAACAGGCATCACATCTCTGCGAGATGTAAGACCTCCGGTGTGTCCCATGGTCCCACTCAACCCAGTGCATCTGGCAATAGTTCATCCAGCACATCCTACAGGTCCATCTTTTCTAAATATTTCATCTCTTTTCATACAGTATTTTCAGCAAAGAGCTATTTCCTATGTAAAAATATTGTGGTGTCATGGTGTCCTGAACAGATAAGAAAGTTGCACTCCCTCTGGATTTGTTTTGATATGAACCACTCTGACTAACAAATAAACCTGTGCCCGCCCAAAGACGCGTGTACTTTCATGCAAGCACATCCGTGGGTCTGTGCTATTTCATTTGTGTATCAGCCATGTGATCAAGTTATCACCACTTCATTGAGTAAGAGAAAGAGAGAGAGAGCAGCAGGGTTAGAGTGACATAGAGAGTGAACCAGGAGAGTGAGCAGTGGTTGCAAGGCAACTGGTGAATCAGAGAAATATGACATTTTTTTCTGATTGTTTCATAGTGGTCACATAAGCACAAATATACACACTGCCGCACAACCCAGCTGCTGATTTTGTTACCATATGCGCTGTTTACAACAGGCAGCAGTCAAATGGTATTACACCTTAAAATAATTCACTGTCCACTCAAGACAATTCAAGTTATTAAACCATCATGGAAATTCTTTGTCCTGTGGTAATGCAACTATCTGTTTGAACAAACATCATATTTGTACCTTAATTACAAAGTATTCTTGTTTTATTTTGTAGTACATACCTATTTGAGGAAGAATACCTCTCTGATGACCCTGATCTCCAGGAAGCCATTTCAAGGTCTTTAGATTCCAGCGCAAGTGAGAGGTCAGTAGAAGATTTTATATAAAATGTAAGTTGTCATGATGTCATCATGGCAGCCCTCCTCTTCCCTCTTGTGTCATTGTTTTGTTTCCCCATGTTTGTCATCCTGATTGTTTCTCCCCCACTCTGTTGCTGTGTCCCAATTCAGGGTCTGCAGCCTTCGGAGGCTGCATTCGAAGGCCGCTTACGTCACAGAGCTGCGCGAAGGCTGTCCCAATTCGTCTAAAATCGAAGGCTCCTCCAAATGCGGCCGACAAATGTGTCCTCCTTTTCCCTGGATTCGGAGGATGCACCGCTACTATCCTTCGCGGCCTCCCATATCCCAAGATGCTTTGCGCGCCGCTGTTCAACCAACAATGGCGGCGAAAGACGGCAGCAGCACCGGCACCAGCAGCAGTGCCGAGTACCATATTTAAATGTAAGTAACGGGTTTTTGCTTAACGTCGGACGTTCAAGGGGCCTTAAAACACATTTGAGTGTTAAAATGCGTGAAGTTAATAATGCTAATACGTGTAGCCACCGGAATGTAGGGCCAGCTACGTGATGTAGCTTAAGGCTGTTGATACGAGGAGCTCAGTTAACGTTAGCCTTTAAAGGTAACGTAAGCCTAAAACCCTTCACTTTCAAATGTTACAAGCTCCGATGGTAACTTATATCTTACTGTAACCGTGGAGCTGTTAAGTTAATTTGTACTCGTAAGTTGTGTAGGCTACAGTCCGCTCCTCTCGCAGCTGAATATATAACGTTAACGATGGGTTGTGAGCCCCGCTGTATTTCTAGGCTGTAAAACTGTAAATGTTTGGATTGAATACAGAGCTAACCTTAGGAGCATTATTACTGTTAATATCGTTATTATATCGTGCTGGATTTGATCAGGGAGGACATGAAGTTACAGAGGGAGAGCGAGGAAAGGAGAGAAAGAGAGAGGATGGAGAGACTTTTTAGTTTATTGGAGAGAATGGTTGAGAGGCGTTGAATTTTTTGGGGGGTGGTGGATGTTTCTTTTTCTGTTCGATTAAGTTCTGTGTTGATTTGTAATTTAAATTGTTAATTAAAAATATTGTATTGTTCCATTTTCTTTTCCAAATATTGTATATAGTTTTTACTAATAATACTAGTAATATTACCTTGTAACATTACCTGTTCCATTTCTTATTTACAACTAAAGTCAACTTTTGAACTGCTTTTCAGTGACAAGAAAATAATTTATTTTTTGTGTAATTAACAAATATTTACAAAGTTACAATAACTATTGACAAGTGGGTGTTCTTAACATGTAGAACTATTTACAAAAGATCAGCAGAAATAACTATTTACAGAGAACATACAGTATTGACTGAGCAGGAGTCCCTGGTGGTGCTGCTGGACTGGATGGGATGCCACAATAAGGACCCTGGACTCTTCTGGCTCTGAGTGGGACATCATCTGGAAGGTGGGGAGTGTGGGATGCATGTCTCCACTGTCCACCACATCGTCCATCATCGGGGTTTGCAGGGCTGATGCAATCGACGGATGCCATGTCACTAAAATGTTTAAAAGAGAGGCAAGAATAAAATATTGAATTAAGTCAGGGTTATTTACAGGGTTCGTACACATTTTACTATTCAATTAAATCACTTTATAAGCCAAGCATTTAAACTAAAATTCAAGCACTTTTCAGACCTTGAAAAACAGCATTAAAATTACAGCATTTTCAAAGATTTTACATTTTAAGCACCTGTACAAACCCTGTATTAAGTCTTATGGTTAAATGACATTATCCATGTCAATCTATACTTAATATGGCTTGTCACTTAGCGGTATCATTTATTAACGGGTATATTAATTACCACGTACTACACTAGCTATGTATGAACATTAATATGGGTTAAAATAACGGCTTTAACGTTACCTCCCCACGGCTCTCTCCCAGCCGGAGATAAACAAGCCGCCGGTGTCGCCACAGCCGCCTCTCCTCTAGCTCAAAAAAATTTAATTAAATTAAAGGAAAAAAAAATTTATATATATTTTTTGAAAACTCTCCATCATGTTCGTCTGTCGTATTTTTGTTTTGACCGGTGTTTTTCCTGGGCTTGGCCGGCAGAAGTGATGACGTTGCGATGCAATCAGGAAATGTTCCGTAGGTTAGACCGTCCCATTTACCGACGGTTGACCCAGCCTTCGGAGGAGTCTCCGAAGGTGTTGCCTCCGTAGACCGCTTAGGCTGGGTCCTCCGAAGGCTGCAGACCCTGAATTGGGACACAGCTTGTGTGTGTGTGTGAGCCGGTGGGCGTGGCGTTCTGCGGCTGCAGCTCCAGGTGGGATTCATCAGTCACTAATCACCTCCCAGCAGTATAAGAAGCCTGGTCTGATTGTCACTCATCGCCAGATCGTTTCGTCAGCATGAGCGGTAGTTCATTGTGTCCTCAGGCCACCTCTAGTCACCTGTTATTCTCTGTGTTTTTTTCGACCGTGCTTTGTTTGACCAAACCTGTGCTTTTTGTCGCTGCAGTTCTTGCTCCCTGTTTCGCCTGCCTGCCAGTTTGCCGTTCAGTCTGCCTGCCTGCCTGCCTGCCTGCTCCTTCGTCTACCAGCTTTCCCTGTGCCGCTGTATCTCGCTCTGGGAAATTGTTTGTTCAGCACACGGACGCCATTACCACGTGGAGGGACGCCTCACCTGGCTTTTGGTCTTCACTGGGCACTCTCTGGAGAGCTCACCACTCGCACCATTGATGTCACCAGCCCTGTCCCCTTTATTTCCCCCGTGCACATTGCACTAGTTGTTTATTCTGTCACACATTAAATCACGTTTAATTGACTTTCGTTGTTGTGTCGATGCGTTTGGGTCCAATCCTCCAGTGTTTGTTCATAACATAAGTGTTGTAACAATAACTCTCTAGCCTAGAGACAAGTAGTAATAATCAAGCTACTAACCTACTGTTCTTTATCTATTATCATTTCTGTGGTCATTTTGTCAACAATATACAATAGACCTATTTTTTTTTTAAATCATGGTCTAAAACTTCTCTGAATGGGGATTACCCATGCTAAACATGCATTATATTTCATGTCTATGTATGGCCCCCTTTACACCTGGTCAGGGGTGGACTGGGACAAAAATGTGGCCCTGGACTTTTTGGTCCAGACCAGCCCACTACAATCCGCGCGCAGATATCGCCCCGTTGATGTACAAACACATAAGTTCTTAATAACACCACTATACAAAACAATATCCCTTTATATTCTGAAGCCTTCAATAAAATAAATGATAACTACGCATTGTGTTGCTCACTTGCTCTTAAGAAGGATACTGGAGAAAGGATTAGTGTGGAATAAGTTAAGTCTGAACAAGATTACATGCAAATAATGAGTCTGCACGCAATCAGAACTTTGGTTAGTTGGCTAAAGTATGGAAAACAATAGTATATTGATCTGAAAAATGGACAAACACTAATTTTATTTTAGAAAGATAGCACAGCTCAACATAATGTATAGACAATGAAGCATGACATAAGAGGAAATACTTGTAATTTGTGTACTGCATCATGAGTAATATGTATGCAGATGTTTTACTGTAATATAGTTAATCAGTGTTTTATTAATTTGAACTGTATGTTAAACTGTTGAAGGACAATAAACCATAAACACTGACTGAAAAAAATATGTAAAGCATACATATTTGTTAAGTTGCAAACACTTTAACTCTGGTGACCTGATTTGGGGGATGTCATTATAGGTGAATATGGTTATTGTTTTCCAATACTTTAGATAACTAGATTTAGTTGTAACACACCACACCATCCAGAGTTTGCTATTTATTATGTCAAGTAAAGTTCATAGACAGTTAAGCAACCGTTCTGAACCATTTATTTGAATTAATGTTTATCCACACTATTCTGGAAGGCACATACCTGCTACCTCCTTCACATGGAGTCTCTTCTTCCTCAACATTTCTTTCAGCCTCCTCCTGCACCATAAGGGCAGTGATGGGAGCCTCACTCTCTTCAGCCTCTCTGTCACTGTCAGACTCACGTGAAGGACACGGACCTGCTTCGGTGCTGCTAGCTCCGGCCAGGCCGGCCCCTGCTGCAAACATCTGCGTGATAGTTTAACTTTTAGCAGCCTGTGCTGCTAGAGCTTTTCTTTTCTTTTCCCTCAATTTTTCTGCACCGCCTTTGCGTTTTTTACTTTCCTTCTCCATTTTTGTTTTTCGTGTGGTGTTATGTTGTTGTTGTTTTTTTCTCTCGCGCCGTCTCTCCTCATCATTAAAAGTGATTGGACGAGGGGGGGGTCTAGAACATGCGTGGGTGGGACTCCTGGGCCTCTAAAGCCTCTCATAGGGCCATTCTGTAGACAGACAAGCCACCGGGCCAATCATCACCTCTCACCTCTCTGTCTGCAGTTGATCACTGTGGGCCGAGCTGGTGCACGTCTCTCTCCCCGGGCCGCCCGGGAGAGTTACACTAGTTATCAAAGCAAGGCGAGGCATGGCAAAAAAATAAATGAATAAAAAAAATAAATAAAAAATAAAAAACGGCCGTCCATCGGCCCATTAGTGACCGGCCCACCGGGAAAAGTCCCGGTACTCCCGATGGCCAATCCACCCCTGCACCTGGTAATAAAATGTGTTCTTTTGTGTGATCAGATTACAATCAGATAGCGCTTGACCACATACATTTACACCAGGTAATAATGTGCATCTCTGATGTCCACATCTACATCCAGTTGCTATCCCATCATGCGCCTTCACATTAATGTCACTTGACAAACATTTGCAGCAGCAGACTCTTTTAATGTGTTTCTTTTACTACCCCTGCAGAGTTGTTGCATGTGGATTGGAGATGTATTTGCATTTACTTGTGTTCACTGTGGTCGCAATGCCCTGACCACCTTCAGAAGTGGTTTGGCAGATCGAATAACAATTCCTCCTGAATTCGTTTTGAGTTTTTTTAACACCTGTACTTTAATGTGGTCAAGTGCTAACTGTTTGCAGTGGTTTTCAGCGCTGTAAATTCTTCTCACGCTCTTTGCATTTTATGCGTGATATATAATGATGAATGATGAATTTGTTTCATTGTTTATTATTGTTGCAGTGATTTAAAGATGACTTTAGAGAGAATAATGGAGCAGATTTCATCGAGAGTAAATGATGACAGCACTGTGCGCTTCAATATCATGAGAAGAAGTGTGTGGGATGGAGCATCCAGAGCCATGGGCAGATCCAATTTTTCACCTGAGAAGAAGGTAGATGTCAAGTTTACTGATGACTATGGAATATCTGAGGGTGCTGTGGACAATGGAGGACCTACTCAGGAGTTTTTCCGGCTCTGTCTTGATGAAATCAAGGACAAAATTGGCATCTTTGAGGGTCCACCGGATGCCAAAGTCCTCACATGCATCTCCAAAGGTACTTATGATTAAATCAATTCTCATTGAGGCTTTATGGATTATTTTGGATCAATAACAATTTTGTACCGGGAATGATTTATGACAATTAATGATTGATGATATAAAATTGATGTAAGACATTTCAGGATTTTAAGCTATAATTCCTTTTTGGAAATGTATTGATTACTCACCATGTTAAAACTCAATCTGAACATTTCTGATGTAACCATTTGATTTGATGTTTAATTTCATTTGATAACAGCGATGAAAGACAATGGATACCTTCTATGCTGGCCAGATTATGGCAATGCCAATTGCCCATGGGGGACAGAGTCCATGTTTCCTGTCTGAACTCTTGTATGAGTGTCTAGAAAAAGGTCCGGACAATGTAAAGGTCAAAACTGAACATATTACTGATGAGGAAACAAGGTCACTGGTGCAGTCGGTGAGCATATTTGGCTTTGAGTCTACTGAATTTCTAATCAAATTATAAATTTGGCATTCACTCAATAACACACACATTAAACATAATTAATCTTAATTATAATTAAATGTCAATAAATATGTTCTCATATCCCAATGTTATTTTAACATTTTCAGATCTTGCAAGCTGAGACTGAATCACAACTGCAAGATGCAGTTGCAGAGGCAGCCAGCTTGATCAGTCTTACTGGTCACAATGTTCACTCCAAAACAAACAAGAGACTGCTTTGGACCTGGCTCACTGGTATGTCCTCCAGCGGACCCGTGCACCTTTTGAACGGTATGTTCATAAATGACCACATGCTATAATTGTACAGAAAAAATCTAAAAAAAGAAAAAGGAAATAAATTTGTCACTAAATTGAACATAAAAAACACCTGAACAACATCTTTAAATTTGTTTCCCATGTAATAGGTTCAGAGATGGCTTAATGTCTCTAGGTGTCCTAGACGCTCTCCAGAGATACCCTCTACAGGTGAAGTGCCTTTTTGTGAAAGCTGAAAAGAGTTTAACAGCAGCTGATGTCGAGAATCTATTCCTGATCATTCACTCTGAGAGAGGGAGTAATGCATTCCAAGAAGAGTGCCGTACCCTGGCTTTCTGGCAAGACTACCTTCAGGATGCTGAATGTAAGTTTGGCATTTTGGACAGTGTTTCAACAGGGCATTACTCTTTAAACTGTTTTGGCTGCATCATAGTAGTACATGGCATTGGTAAAAAATAATTTCAATTGAGACGCTCGACTATATGAGGGGCAGCAGTAGTGTTTGTCGGCAGTTTGAATTTAAAAATAAGTAAATAAAAAATAAAATCCCAAAATGTATTTTTTGTTTGTTTGTCCTGTTCCACTGTGGACTTTGCCCCAAGGAGGTTCAGCGCATCTTTAATATTTGTTAACTGACCGATTCTGTTGGATGCTATTTCCGGCCAGTCAGGTTCTTTTGAACCTGCTTATCCCCTGCCATTGTTTTATAAAGGGGTCCAGATTATTTATACCATATTAGGAACTTTAGGTGCTTTTCCACAGCTTATTTCATGCAGCTTTAAAGCCTTCTAAACCTGATTTTAAAGGGGCCATATTTTCAGGTTTTTCCTTACTCCAGTGTGTTCTGTGTTTTTGTGTATGTAAAAGGTCTGTTTAGCTAAAAACATGTAGGTCTGCGGTTAAAGAAGCTCACCCCACCTCAGAAAACACTTATCCTGAAGCTCCTGAAACAGCTCAATTGTCATTTTGCCCTCACTTCCGTAACTTCCATCACTATGTAACAGGGAGTTGGCTTCTTTTGCAGAAGCACACCTAGCGCTAGTGTAGCACGTAGTATATGAGTGAAGTTTATAGTTTTACACAACACTAGTCTATGGCATTTTGAGCTATCCTTTCAAATTATTGAGTCATTTCAAAAATAAAAAACAATGCGTAATGCTGGTTTAGGGGAATTTAACGCACCTCTCTCACATCACTTTGCATCACTTTAGTGGTATAATACTTCATGACATGACTTGGTAGATGTAGTCATCATTTAATTGTGTTACTCTCTTTTTATGTCATACAGTTGAAAGCGACGTCTCTCTGGGGGATATTCTTGTTTTCTTCACTGGATGTGACAGTGTTCCAGCACTGGGCTTCTCTCCAAATTGAAGCCTCGAGTTCATCACCCATTCCCAATTTCCACTGGCGAATACTTGTGAAAACATTCTTTGTATTCCAGTTCATGCAGAATACACTGCTTTCAAATCTGAAATGGATTTTGCCATATGCAATTCACCAGGGTTTGGAAGAGCGTGAGAGGTATTATTATAGAGGGCTTGAGTTATGATGACAAGGTTTGTTTGTTTTTCAAAAATAATCGCTGTTTTATCATTTTGTTCTTCCTAGAGACGGTATTGACCTGAATAAGGCATGAAGAAATATAAGTAGATTTATGCCGTTGATTTCCACCCTGTGGTATGACCCAGAACAGCAATTGAGTGATTAGCACAGAATATTCCCTCTAAATGTTAGGGTTAGGCCATCTTAATAAATGCTTTATGTTCCTACTTTGTATGGACTGGTTCATTGTCATTTTAGTGTCTACGAGATATGTGTATCCTAGACTTGTCATATTTTTTTCGATTTGAAATACTGTACAGAAAATGAATTTATATAAGATCATCTTATAAGAAAATCTGCTGTCTGATGACCTGTACTCTCCTTTTGTCCATTGATATCCCTTAAATGGTACAACTGAAAGATGAGTCATTTCAAACTAAGACTTGAAACCAAATAACAATGTTCAATTTTGTGATATTTCTCAAAATCACTTATTTATATCGGAGTCTATATGTGACAATGTATGACACCACAATAGTGTAACTGTTGTATGGTGTGGTGACGTGGCAGTAGGACCCAAATGCAGTCTTGTACACCAGTGAAGCTCAAATAGTATTTAATAACAAAAATCACCTCCAAGGTGACAAAAACCCAGGACGGCTCAGTAAGAGGAAAAAACACAAGACTTAAAACAAACAAAACCACTACTAAGTAACTGACTGTGACTACAACTATAACTAACACTAACACAGGGAACACATGACATCCACTAACCAGCAACTCAAATGACAGCGACAATGTCAATGACTCAAGAAAGAGTCAACAGAAAACAAGACGAATACAAACAAGGGGATGAGGAACAGGTGGAGAGAGGGAGAAGCTCAGGTGAGGGGAGAGAGGAGAACGTGGATTGGAGGAGAAACACAAGGAGGCAGGGAAAGACATGAGAAAATAGGAAACAGGTGTGGCACAAGAGGACAAAAAGGAGGAAAAAAAGACAGACAGGAAATAATCATAATACAGAAGACAACTACTACAAAATAAAACAGGAAACAACACACACCCAAAACATAACAGTAACAACTGAATTACTCAAGTTAGCAGACTATCTCCTAAGCAGGTCACATGCTCTGACAAAAAGGGAGGAAGGAAGGAAGTTGGAGCATTCCAATTGTCCACAGTTGCAGTGGGGACCAACTCTCCATTGTCCTCAAGCTGTGGTTGTTCCACTGGCTCACAAACTCATCCACAGATGTTTATTCTTGGATGATAAACATGGTGAAGAACTGTAATGTGAAGCGGATCAGTGCTGTCCAAAAGTCAAAAATTTTCCATAAAGAGGAAAAGGTCTTTATAGTATCCTGACACCACCCTGTTTACTTCTGCCCACAATCTTTCGATCCTTTGATTATGGACACTACGTCCAACCATGAAACTTCCTCTGTTTGTTCCTCGATTCTTAATCATAAACCGTGCAACATCAATGTTCCTGCTACCAGCATCACCCCTGACATGATGTGGCAGTCCAAATACTTCAATGGCACCCTGGAAAAGATGCAAGGCAGTTGATGCTCTGTTGTCCGTGCAACATCTCAGGAAGGTAATGCAGCGACTGTAGCCATCGACTGCTCCATGATACACAAATCCCCATGGATTTAACTTGTGGTTTGTGTCAATATGCCTGAAATAAGAAGAAATGTGATATTATTGTTGTTGTTGTAATAAACCACACTGGAAATAACAATGTAACTTCATTGACTTTGCTGTACGACTATTTCTACTTGGTAATAAAAATGTTCCAACCCCCCCAGCGGGCGTCTCTGCAGCCTCCTCTGCAGGTTCAACTCCCGCCTGTGGCCCCTGCTGGCTCCGCCCTCCACTCCCTCTCCACCCTCCCTCTCCCCCACAGTCATCATATCGAGTAAAAGCAAAGCCCAAAGATGTCTTCAATGGAAGCGAAAGCTATTCCAAGATTGCTGAAATTGCTTACATTTTTAAACATTATTGCATTATCTGACATTGCCATGTGTATTTTACATACATAACGTAGTTCTGGCCCTCCTAAATCCTTATATCAGTCTTTATGAATTGCGTTATTAACCAGCTAGGGAGAAATAACTCATGTTAATCAAATTTATAAAACACATACCACACTTGATTTGGGGCAGAGACGTTGTAGACCCTCCGTTGAATTGCCCTTCGTCCTCTAAAGGCTCTCCCCACTGGATCTACTGTTCTTAAACGCTCCCGTACCCACCAACGCTGAACTCTGATTCCTCTTCCTCTCAAGCTACCAGTGACATAGGTTTCTCCAGAACTGGGTGTTTGTCTGAGAATCTCAGCAATAAGTCGATCCAGATCGACATTTGCAATGTCAGTGAAACTCCCATAGTGCACCAGACCTGTGGTTGTACAGTGTTTACAGACAGCATCCGAGATATGGCCATCCAGCTAAAGCCTAAGTCCTGCATGTGAATCAGCTAAGCAGCTGGTATGTTGTACCTTCAAAGAGAAATAAATAAAATTAAAAAACAAATGGGTTTATATGTTACTTCATACAGTGTGAATACATTGTCTTATTACACTATAATATATTTTAAATAATAATGTAAAAAAATATAATATTTTTATATAAATAAAAACGTTTGTAACTTCTTTATTGTTCCATGTACACTGCAAAAACAGCCCTTCTAGAAAGAAGTAAAATATTCTCATATTCAATCAAATTATCTTGTATCAAGCAAAAAAATCTGCCAATGGGGTAAGCTTTTTTTGCTTGACAAGCAATTCTTAAAATAAGCCCAAATTTCTTAGCTCCGAAAGACTAAAATGAGACTTTAAACTAGACAGTAAATCTTAAACTAATCCAAATTCTTCTAAAACAAGCAATGAAAAAAACACTAATTCAAGATTAAATTACTCAAAATTAGAATTTAAGTCTCTTTACTAATTTAAGAAATTACACCTTAATCTGGGATTGATAATGAGCATAAAAGTAGTTAAAATAAGACATAATTTCTTAAAACAGCATAACAAATATAAAAGTGATGTCTTAAATCAAGATACCAAAACTTTCTCAGTTAATTTTTTTTTTTATGGCTGGAGTGCCATGCAAGCCTTTTTTATTTTCATTATGAGAGAGACAGTGTGGAAAGGGGAGATACAGGGGGAAGACATGCGCGAAAGCGATTGCCGGGCCGGGAGTCGAACCACTGATCTCCGCGTCGAGGCTGAGCCTCCATACATGGGGCGGCTGCCTTATCCACTGCACCACCGACTGCCCCAGTTAATTTTTTTTATTAACTTTGCAATACAATTGCTCAATTCAACATCCAAAAAAAAAGGGCACTTCTGCATTCCAGATCCATCATAATCAAACAGATTGAAAAGCCAGTTTTGATTTGAACCTCACTATCAAAATAATAATACATCAGTTATTGTAGCAGCATAGCAACTAAACATCATGTTGCAGCTGGTTCCCATATGGTTTTCAATCTCACCAAGCAACTATCCTGTAATGAAAATGAAAATATTAATAATAAAAACTTTTGTCGTTGTTTCATGGCATTCTTGAATTGAGATGTTGTGCAAATGGTCTTACTCTTAAAATAAGGCAAATAATCTTGGTGCCCCGCTGGGTTTGATCGTAAAGCATTTTTATACTCTTTTTCTGGTTCATTCTAGCTCAAAATTAGCTGGAATATCTTATCAAGAAAAAGTAAGGCATACTTTCTTAAAATGAGATCTTTTTTCTAATGCAAAACTTGCTTGACAAGATTAATATTCTTTTTGGACAAAAAATAAGACTTATTTTCTTGATACAAGGCTTTTTTTACTTTCTTGAAATTCCATTTTTGCAGTGTAGCTACTAAGTAGAGATTACTCTTGGCCTGCATCAGCCTCAATCAGCCTCAATCCCCATACACTTGAAATAATAGGCTACTTACCTCGGCCTTCCTCTCTGAGCTGCAGAATGAGTGCCCATGCCATGCGCTTGTACATCAACTTCCAACTGGAATGTTATTTCCGCCGACATCTCCCTTAGAGACTCGTAAATTCCTTCAAGAATGATGCATAATGTTCTTTCAGCAATGCTTTGTTGAACATTATTACTCATAAGAACCATGAATGTCGCAATAATGGAAATATGATCCTCAAGGTGACGCGATGCAGTCTCCAAACTGTTAGTGTCATTTGGAGTAGGCCTACAACCTGTAGCAAAAAAAATTTCAAATTCAAGAAAGTACTGAAATATTTCAACTGATGCCATTTGTAAAATCAGCGAATTCAGAACTTTGATGACTGATCACTTTGATGAAAAGGATACAACTAGGTTTTGAATTTCATTCAATATTCTCTATTTTTTTAGATATCAAAGCTTCAATCCATATATTCAAATATTCAGTCAATATAATCAAACATTCATTCCATATATTCAAACATTCATTCAATATATTCAAACATTCATTCCATATATTCAAACGTTCATTCAATATATTCAAGCATTCATTCCATATATTCAAACGTTCATTCAATATATTCAAGATTCATTCAATATATTCAAACGTTCATTCAATATATTCAAGGTTCATTCCATATATTCAAACGTTCATTCAATATATTCAAGGTTCATTCAATATATTCAAGGTTCATTCAATATATTCAAACGTTCATTCAATGTATTCAAGGTTCGTTCCATATATTCAAACGTTCATTCAATATATTCAAGGTTCATTCAATATATTCAAGTTTCATTCCATATATTCAAACGTTCATTCAATATATTCAAGTTTCATTCAATATGTTCAAACTTTCATTCAATATATTCAAGTTTCATTCAATATGTTCAAAGTTTCATTCAATATATTCAAAGTTCATTCCATATATTCAAGTTTCATTCCATATATTCAAACATTCATTCAATATATTCAAAGTTCATTCCATATATTCAAACATTCATTAAATTTATTCAAGATTCATTCAATATATTCAAAGTTTCATTCCATATATTCAAAGATTAATTTCCTGAACGGCAAATATATATATATAAAAATATATATATTTATACATATAAAAATATATATATACATAAATATATATATACATATATATACACATATATATATATATATATATATATATATATCCATCCATCCATCCATCCATCCATTTTCTTCCGCTTATCCAGGACCGGGTCGCGGGGGCAGCTGCCTGAGCAGGGACGCCCAGACTTCCCTCTCCCCGGACACTTCCCCCAGCTCCTCCGGGAGGACCCCAAGGCGTTCCCAGGCCAGCCGGGTGACATAGTCACTCCAGCGTGTCCTGGGTGTTCCTCGGGGTCTCCTCCCGGTGGGGCATGCCTGGAACACCTCCCGAGTTCATGACCATAGGTGAGGGTAGGAACGTAGATTGACCGGTAAATTGAGAGCTTCGCCTTTCGGCTCAGCTCTCTCTTCACCACGACGGACCGATACAACGACCGCATTACTGCAGCCGCTGCACCGATCCGCCTGTCAATCTCACGTTCCATCCTTCCCTCACTCGTGAACAAGACCCCAAGATACTTAAACTCCTCCACTTGAGGCAGATTGCCTTCTCCAAGTCCACAAAACACATGTGGACTGGTTGGGCAAACTCCCATGAACCCTCGAGCACCTTGCAGAGGGTATAGAGCTGGTCCAGTGTTCCACGGCCAGGACGAAAACCGCATTGTTCCTCCTGAATCCGAGGTTCGACTATCGGACGAATTCTCCTCTCCAGTACCCTGGAATAGACTTTCCCGGGGAGGGTGAGAAGTGTGATCCCCCGATAGTTGGAACACACCCTCCGGTCCCCCTTTTTGAATAGAGGGACCACCACCCCGGTCTGCCAGTCCAGAGGCACTGTCCCCGACTGCCACGCGATGTTGCAGAGACGTGTCAGCCACGACAGCCCCACCACATCCTGCTTCCCCTTCCTGAGGCGCCGGATGGTTTGCCAGAATTTCCTCGAGGCCGACCGATAGTCCTCCTCCATGGCCTCCCCGAACTCTTCCCAGACCCGAACCTTTGCTTCAGCGACCGCCCGCGCTGCAGCACGCTTGGCCTGCCAGTACCTGTCAGCTGCCTCGGGAGTCCCCCGAGCCAACCAGGTTCGGTAGGACTCCTTCTTCAGCTTGACAGCATCCCTTACTTCCGGTGTCCACCACCGGGTTCGGGGATTGCCACCACGACAGGCACCGGAGACCTTACGGCCACAGCTTCGAACAGCCGCGTCCACAATGGAAGCAGAGAACAAAGTCCATTCGGACTCAATGTCCCCAGCCTCCCTCGGGATCTGGTCGAAGCTCTCCCGGAGGTGGGAGTTGAAGACCTCCCTGACAGAGGGTTCCACCAGACGTTCCCAGCAGACCCTCACAACACGTTTAGGTCTGCCAAGTCTGTCCAGCTTCCTCCCTGCCAGCGGATCCAACTCACCACCAGGTGGTGATCAGTTGACAGCTCAGCCCCTCTCTTCACCTGAGTGTCCAAGACATACGGCCGGAGGTCAGATGACACAACCACGAAGTCGATCATTGACCTCCGGCCTAGGGTGTCCTGGTGCCACGTGCACTGATAGACACCCTTATGCTTGAACATGGTGTTCGTTATGGACAAACCGTGACTAGCACAGAAGTCCAATAACAGAACCCCACTCGGGTTCTGATCGGGGAGGCCGTTCCTCCCAATCACGGCCCTCCAGGTAACACTGTCGTTGCCCACGTGAGCGTTGAAGTCCCCCAGTAAAACAATGCACTGCCGTTTGGCCCGTAGGCCGAAACAACAGTGAGAGACCTATCCCTGACCCGAAGGCGCATGGAAACGACCCTCTCGTTCACTGGGGAAAACTCCAACACATGGCGGCTGAGCTGGGGGGCTATAAGCAAGCCCACACCAGCTCGGCGCCTTTCACCGCGGGCAACTCCAGAGTAGAAGAGAGTCCAGCCTCTCTCAAGGAGTTGGGTTCCAGAGCCCAGACTGTGCGTGGAGGTGAGCCCGACTACCTGTAGCCGGTAGCGCTCTACCTCCCGCACTAGCTCAGGCTCTTTCCCCCCCAGTGAGGTGACATTCCATGTCCCCATGGCTAGAGTCACCGTC
Organism: Eutrigla gurnardus; assembly: GCF_963514095.1. Classification (NCBI taxonomy): domain Eukaryota; kingdom Metazoa; phylum Chordata; class Actinopteri; order Perciformes; family Triglidae; genus Eutrigla; species Eutrigla gurnardus. The sequence goes on along the minus strand of NC_139929.1, from coordinate 23,481,229 downwards.
TGGGGATTGGGTCGCCGGGGCACCCACCCAGGAGAGCCACCCAAATCACACCGCACCGGCCCCTTCTGAACCCTCCTGCGGGTGGTGGGCCTACAGGAGGGCAGGGCCCACGTCGCTCCTTCGGGCTGCGCCCGGCCGGGTCCCGTGGGCACAGACCCGGCCACCAGACGCTCGCCTGCGAGCCCCAACCCCGGGCCTGGCTCCAGGGTGGGGCCCCGGTGACGCCAATCCGGGCGACGTAAACTTCCTAGTATGTTTTTTCTTCATAAGGGGTTTCGGAGCCGCTCTTAGTCTGACCTGTCACCTAGGACCTGTTTGCCTTGGGAGACCCTACCAGGGGCATTAAGCCCCGGACAACATAGCTCCTAGGATCATTCAGGTGCTCAAACCCCTCCACCACCGTAAGGTGTCGGTTCATGTGCATATACATATACATATACATATACATATATATATATATATATATACACTCAACAAAAATATAAACGCAACACTTTTGTTTTTGCTCCCATTTTTCATGAGATGGACTTAAAGATCTAAAATTCATTCCAGATACACAATATTACCATTTCTCTCAAACATTGTTCACAAATCTGTCTAAATGTGTGATAGTGAGCACTTCTGCTTTGCTGAGATAATCCATCCCACCTCACAGGTGTGCCACATCAAGATGCTGATCTGACATCATGATTAGTGCACAGGTGTACCTTATACTGCCCACAATAAAAGGCCACTCTGAAATGTGCAGTTTAGTCTCACAGCAAAATGCCACAGATGTCACAAGCATTGAGGGAGCGTGCAATTGGCATGCTGACAGCAGGAATGTCAACCAGATCTGTTGCTCGTGCATTGAATGTTCATTTCTCCACCATAAGCCGTCTCCAAAGGCGTTTCAGAGAATATGGCAGTACATCCAACCGGCCTCACAACCGCAGACCACGTGTAACCACACCAGCCCAGGACCTCCACATCCAGCAGGTTCACCTCCAAGATCGTCTGAGACAAGCCACTCAGACAGCTGCTGAAACAATTGGTTTGCATAACCAAACAATTTCTGCACAAACTGTCAGAAACCGTCTCAGGGAAGCTCAACTGCATGCTCGTCGTCCTCATCGGGGTCTTGACCTGACTCCAGCTCGTCGCCGTAACAGACTTGAGTGGGCAAATGCTCACATTCGATGGCGTCTGGCACGTTGGAGAGGTGTTCTCTTCACGGATGAATCTCGGTTTACATTGTTCAGGGCAGATGGCAGACAGCGTGTGTGGCGTCGTGTGGGTGAGCGCTTTGCTGATGTCAATGTTGTGGATCGAGTGGCCCATGGTGGTGGTGGGGTTATGGTATGGGCAGGCATCTGTTATGGACGAGGAACACAGGTGCATTTTAATGATGGCATTTTGAATGCACAGAGATGCCGTGATGAGATCCTGAGGCCCATTGTTGTGCCATACATCCATGAACATCACCTCATGTTTCAGCAAGATAATGCACGGCCCCATGTTGCAAGGATCTGTACACAATTCTTGGAAGCTGAAAATGTCCCAGTTCTTGCATGGCCAGCATACTCACCGGACATGTCACCCATTGAGCATGTTTGGGATGTGCTTGACCGGCGTATACGACAGCGTGTACCAGTTCCCACTAATATCCAGCAACTTCACACAGCCATTGAAGAGGAGTGGACCAACATTCCACAGGCCACAATTGACAATCTGATAAACTCTATGCGAAGAAGATGTGTTGCACTGCATGAGGCAAATGGTGGTCACACCAGATACTGACTGATTCTGAGTCCCCAGACCCCCAATAAAGCAAAAAAATGCACATTTCAGGGTGGCCTTTTATTGTGGACAGTCTAAGGCACACCTGTGCACTAATCATGATGTCAGATCAGCATCTTGATGTGGCACACCTGTGAGGTGGGATGGATTATCTCAGCAAAGCAGAAGTGCTCACTATCACACATTTAGACTGATTTGTGAACAATGTTTGAGAGAAATGGTAATATTGTGTATCTGGAATGAATTTTAGATCTTTAAGTCCATCTCATGAAAAATGGGAGCAAAAACAAGTGTTGCGTTTATATTTTTGTTGAGTGTATATACATATAGTCGATTTTGCCCAAAAATAAAATCCTGATTTTCTTCTCTCAAAAATCTGATTACGATTATTTTGTGAAATGACAAAAGTCAAAGAAATTATTTAAAATATGCTGTTTTTTATTGAACATTTTGCAAATACTTTCCCCATTGGGATTTGAGTGCAAACCTTGCTTTTACAGTTTTTCTCGATCGTTTACACACATTTTCTGAAAGCATGCCTCATACTCTCAGAACTCTACACACAAATCAAAAAATACACACACAATGGGCAAAACCCCTCAATTTCTCCTGCAAAATGAAACTTTACATTCAAAACAATGTTATTTCTTCTCAAAATGGTATTTTGTTGTCAAATGACACACACAAACCATCATATGAATAGACATGTATAAGAACCAGTTGAACACTGATGTGCTCAATGTAAAACACGATGAACACTTCTTCTCCATTTGCCATAATGACTTAGGCCTTTTTTTGTTCAGTGTTACACTCACTACAGACAGTACATACATAAATGTGTTGTAAAATATTTTAGAATATTGTTTTTATATATTTTATTTTTCCCACAAGAATACTGTAATGTACACAGTGTTCATCCAAACCAACACAAAGTTGCATATACAGTGGTCTACATACAAAACCAGAAGAAATGACTGTATACAGTTACAAAAAAAAACACAAAAAAAACAACTATCCCGCATCCTCTCTTCTGTTTTGGTCCGGCCACAGCACCTCATCCACATCACAGGCAATGCAAGCGATGGCCGAGCAGCGGGGGAAATATCGCCTAGCATGGCAAATCCATGCTAGGCTCCTCCTCGTACTCTCACTCCTCTGGCTCTGCCTCTGTTGCCAATGTTGGCATCCATTGCTCCAAAACAGAAGAGCTCACCTGTTGCACTTTTATGCTAATGCTCCGATTGCAAATTGTAAAACTGTGTTGCAGGTGTTTTCCCATGTGATGAGTCAGTGTGCATAGTAGGGCAATTAACTTTAGAATTTTGAATGGCAGTGTGTTCCTTGTGAAAACGAGAGATTTTCTTCATGAAAATTGTGCCAAATGCAGAGAATTGTGTGTAGTGTTTTGAAAAAAGTGTGTTTTAAAACTGCAATTTGAGTGTAAAGCAGGAATTGTGCTTGCAGTTTAGCAGAGCTAGTTCAGGATGTTGGTGCATGAGTTACATGTTGTGGTCATTGTGTCTCAAGTACCAGTATTTGTGTGTAAACAATTGAGAAAAACTGTATTACAGTTTTTCTCGATTGCTTAAGCACAATTTTCAAAACAGGGCCTGTGTTTTCAAAACACTACACACAATTAGCACAACCACACACCGAATTAGCAAAACACTACAGATCCTTTGCAAAATTAAACACTCCTGTAAAAACGATACACTTCTTTTTAAAAACCACATTTTGTTACTATATGAAACACACACGTTTCACATTACTATACTCTGTTTGCACGAGTTACACTCTGCTGTGATAAACCTAAAACACTTTTAGCACTTCTACTTCCCTATGATTAGAGTAGGCTACTATCAACAAAGTACAAATATAATGTAAATTCACCAAACAATACACAAGACCAATGTTGCAGACTGAAGAAACTCATTTATTTCTCAACACGCCCAAAATGTTGACATAGAGATTCATAATACTGTAATCAAACGTCACTTTACGTATTGTAAGTTAAAAAACAACAACTAGACATTGTCTCTTCGCCTAGCTGGATCTGGCCAGAGAATTTCATCAACATCGCAGGCAATGTTGTCATTAGCAAGACACCTTGGAAAGAAACGTCTTGAATGACGAATCCATCCTTGCATTGCTGCTACCTCCATCTGGTCACAGGCCTCCTCCATGGCTTGGATGAGGGGTACCTCAGCCTGGAGACGGAGATCATATACCTTCCACCGCCATGCCGAGAAAAACTCTTCTATAGGGTTGAGAAATGGAGAGTATGGTGGAAGATATAAGACGGTGAAATGTGGATGTTGCTGAAACCAGTTCTGAACCAGAGCAGAGCGATGGAAAGACACATTGTCCCAGACAACAATGTATTGCATATGATTTATTTGATTTGCTGCTGTTATGTTGTGCAATTGGTCCAAGAATGTAAGTATGAGCGCTGTTGTAAGCGCCCATATGGGCATGGCGGTGGAGGACCCCATTCTGTGTAATGGCTGCACAGAGTGTTATATTACCCCCACGTTGCCCTGGGACATTGACTATAGCCCTGTGGCCAATGATGTTTCTTCCCCTCCTTCGTGTTCTCGTCAGGTTGAACCCAGCCTCATCTACGTAAATGAACTCATGCTGGATCTCCTCTCCATCCATTCGTAAAACTCTCTGAAAAACAGTGTCCGGCAAAATTGTGTAGTTCAGTGTAGATCTAGTATACATATTACAGTACAGAAAAAAACTGAGACAGTATGCAAGATCACACTGCTAAAGTGAATACATACCTCTGCATAATCATGCCGCAGTCGTTTTACCCTTTGGGAATTGCGCTCGAAAGGCACTCGATAAATTTGCTTCATTTGAATATGTTTCTTTTTTAGGATGCGTGCCAGTGTTGATGTTGAGACCTGATGGATATCATTGAAAATGGCGTGGTTATTGACAATGTTAGCTTGGAGCTGCTTGAGTGTTATAGCATTGTTGGCCAAAACCATGTTTACTATCTCCCTCTCTTGCTGTTCTGTGAACATAGGAGGCCTTCCCCCTTGTCGTCCCTGACCCTCAATCCTGTGTAGAAAAAAAACCAGTATACAATAGTACAGTAATTTCACAGGAAAAGGTAACAGAAGTGCTGATAGTGCATAGAATACAGTACTGTAAGCAGTGACTGAAACCGTGCAGATGTTTTTGATATGATGATATTTTTACAATACCTATTTTCCAGTCGAAATGTTCTCATCACACTTGCCACTGTATATCGGCTTAGATTTGGCTGTACTCGCAGTCCAGCCTCCCTCAGCGTCAGGCCGTGGTTGACAACGTGGTCAACCAGTGTTGCGCGGATCTCATTTGTCAGATTCGGTCCTCTTTGAGCACCTTCTTGTCTTCCTCTTCCTCTTCCTTGTCCTCCTCCTCCTCGTCGTCTTACTCTTTCTCTGACTCTTTCCATTGTGCTTGGAGAACGCTGAACTCACCTACTGCTTTTTATAGTGCTTACACACCTGATTGTTGTGTCTGCAATTAAGCAAACAAGTGTTTGCACACCTGATGACTGTGTTGAACCAATTGGTTGGACGGTGTGGTAATTTGACAGTCAGTGCTTTGGTATTGCAAGGACGTGACTTCATGATAGATTTTTGTGTGTAATGTATGTTAAGTGTGTTTAGTGTTTTGCAAATCACTGTGTGTATTGTTTTGCAAAAAGTGTGAAGCTGACATTGTGCTTATAGTGGTGCAGATCTGGGCTCATGTTATGATCCTTGAGTGTAAGGTTTTGATAATAGTGTCATACTTTTGATTTTAGTGTTTAAGCAATCGAAAAAAACTGTAAACAAAAAATCCCTCAAGGGATTAATATAAAGAACAATTAATGAACTTTTGCCATCTGGCTTTGCTACATGTTATCTTCTTGTAGACCTCTTGTAAACAAAAAAAACAAAAAACATTCCCTTTGGAATTAAGAGAAAAACCTCACTTTCACATGTATCTTAAGGTGTGTCCATTAAACAAAAATGAATGAATAAAGTGTCAAAAACTACAAAAAACGATCAAGGAAAAACAGGCTAACTCTAAAAACTTAATCTACAAACAAAAGATCACTCCACAAGGAGGCAAAACGAGGCTAAGGGCTACAAACATAAGAACACAAAATACCAACTTGATAGCGCTATGGACTGTGGCTGGAGGATCTTGAAATGACGAGAGACGAGAGACAAACTGGCACGGGGAGACGCAGACTTAAATACACAGGGATAACGAGCAACAGGTGAAAACAATCAGGGATCTGGGATGACATCAGACCAGGAAACACATGAGGAAGGGCAACTGACCTGAAACGAGAGGGGAGTTATTTTCAAAATAAAACAGGAAATGACAAGACAAAAACCAAGACAAGACAAACCTCACCAGCGTGACAGTTAACAGGGAAATATCACAGTATGACGTACAGCGGTGCTAACACAGTAGTGCAAATGCCACTATAACTAACAGGAAGGAATTCATGTGATTTGTCTGCGTCATCAACAACAGTTTTGCCCTAGTGACCGACTGACAGGTGACAGGTTGTAGAGACGGTTTGAGTCAACAGAGAGATGGATTTTATTTTGTGTGGTGTTTCACAAGATAATCATTGAGGTTGAGAAGCCAGATAGGAGGTTTCACCTTGTCTTGTCAGTCTGCGTTCCAGTGGTGGGACTTAGCACCAATCACTTTCTCCCTGCAAGTGGCGATGGGGAGGTAAAACCATTCATGACAGGAATTCCTCAGAAATGTGAGCTTGAGTGTCTGAAACAGCGTGTTGGAGACAACACTAGTGAACATGTCTACAGGACTGATTCATTCATCAAAGGGCTCTCATTGAAATTAATAAGGCATTAATGTCAGAGAGATTGTGATCATTTTTACATGTGGCCTGCTGATCAGCCGATAGATCGATGAGAATAAAATGTCTTTGTTTTATTGGTGCAGTATAATGTTACAAGAAGTCATAGTTGGACTTTGGTCACACATACAGACATAAGAACAATAAGACAACTACAGTGCACAATAATACAATCAATGGTTTGAAGTTAGTTTTGTGACATCACGTTAGGTGGGACATCTTCATAACAAGGATGGCTAACGAGTGATGACAAAGAGAAAGAGGATGGGTGAGTGAAAGGAAAGAGACAAGGTAGGGATCTAATTAATTGTGATAGTAGTAATGATGAGTTTATAGGCATGCTGTGCAATACTGTGTCTGTAGCAAAACTAGACATGTTATTATTATATCATTTGAATTATTACTTGTGTTTCTAATCCTCATTCAAGTGAAAGGGAGGAGAGAAGAAATGAGAAAAAGAAATACACATGTACATAGAAATAAAATTAAAATCTTATGGAGAGCAGGTTGTTGAGTGGTTAAAGCGCATGCCATGTACATGACAGTGTTACCATTCATTTCTCATGAAATTCATTTTGATTATTGTGAAGTTAATGTGTGGTGTCACTTATGTACCCTCTATTTAATTCTTTCATCTTTATTTCTCAAGTTTTAAAAAAGTGGTTTAGATGAGATTGAGCAGACTGCTATTTGAAGGTGATGCACTCTGACAGCTCTGCCACCTTCCTGCAGACCCACCTGGTCTCACAGACATCCGTGAAATGGCAACGCAAATCACGCCAACGCAAATCAATGGCACTGACCTCCCGTGGTCTACACACGGAATGCCCCGTACAGATCTCACTTGATGGACGTGCTTTCTGACTTGGAAACGGAACATTTGAAGCAATATTTAGTTCATTTTCAACACCAAATATATCACCCCGACCCTCACAGTTGTTGAAGGCTCAGCTTGTTGTGCTGTCATCATAAAACGTCAATTCAATTCTGTTCCCTTAGCGAGATTCTGTGACAGAGACGCGGACAGCGAGATTCTGTGATAGAGACACGGACGGCAAGGTTCCGGTTCCGTGACAGACACGGACAGCGAGATTCTGTGACAGATACACGGACAGCGAGGTTCCCTGATAGATACACGGACAGCGAGATTCCGTGATAGAGACAACAAAACGAATGCGTAAAGTTGTAAAGATGTGACTAGATGTCTCCTCGTCTCCGTGGCGCATTTCTCCGTTTTGTTTATGTATATTGATCATTATTTTCATCCGCCATCTTGCTAGTGACGTATAGAGTTACGTTTATGCATCGGACATTCGTATTGGCTCCCGTAGCGGCTTTTACAGCCAATCGGAAAGCCTGATTTACGCTTGGCCGTGAGCTTTGACACAGAGGAGGTCAAAGCAGAGAAAAGGACTGTCAAAGAGTTAGTGATGAGAGAAAGTTAAATACATAAATGGCACAGAAGAAGTACATTATATACACACATATTTAGGGCAGGGAGAGGAAAGGACCATTCCTGGCAAAAAAAAAAAAATGGACACTACCCAAAATAATATCCATATTTCACAGACAGAAGGAGCTAGAAGCTTCAAATAACTTCTAGAACAATCCAAACAACTGTGTGAAACTTTCTATGTTGAGCATTTCTTTCGTTATAATGGTTTGTGTTTTTTTTTTAAGAAAATGTGTAAAAATTCAAGGTGCATTTTTATTTATTTTTTATTTATGGGCTAAAATCCCCTATTATAGTGTATATAACTATTTATTGAGTGATACACACAGTTAGCTGAGGTTGCGCTGATTCTGGGGATGTGTATAACTTGATGATACTCTAAAAAATGACAATTTTATAGGGCAATACACAAAAGTATGACAAGACGGAAAGTTCTCTATGTAAGAGTTAAATACGTTGTTATCACTGACATTTCCGTGGAACACACACGGATTTCATACCAATGCAAGTTGCAGACACTCATATCCCGTGGCCCACACACGGATCCCCGTTTCAACCACTTACTGCAGATTTCACTCAACGGACGATCTTATGACATTGGGAAACACTCTTTTGATACATTCAGTGTTGTTGGGGGGTTTTTTCTACATGCTTTCACTAGCAAGATGGCGGATGAAAATAATGATCGATATACATAAACAAAACGGAGAAATGCGCCACGGAGACATCTAGTCACATCTTTACAAGTTTACACACTCGTTTTGTTGCCGGAAATAAATCGCTCACATTGGCAAGCAGGGTACCGTTGTTTAGCCCCGTTTCTCTAGTTTAAGAGGGAAAAAACGCATGTTTCTAGCGCAAACCATTACAGAGTTATAGCTCTTAAGACAACATGATCTTTTGAAGCGTATACGTTACAATGGGTCTTAGAGGGTTAATTTAGCGAGCCCAAAAAAGGTTGAGGATGGCCCAGAACAATTATATAAAAAAATCTGCAGTCTATTAGTAACGTCACAACTTAATCATTATTCAGATGAAAGATTAATACAAGCAGGCTATTCTTTTTCAATAGGGCATTCTCTGGGGCAACCTAGCAACGGTTGTTATGTTGGAGGAGGACGTCCAAGATCCGTGTTCATATGACAGAATAGGCTAATCTGTGTTTATTTCACAGAATTGAGTTCGGGCTATCCTACCGAGCTGTAAAACGCGATCAAACTGCGGTCCGTGTCTATGTCACGGAACCGGAACCTCGCCCTCCGTATCTCTATCACGGAATCTCGCTGTCCGTGCATCTATCACGGAACATCGCTCTCCGTGTATCTGTCACAGAACCTCGCTGTCCGTGTCTTTGTCACGGAACCGGAACCTCACCGTCAGTGTCTCTATCACAGAATCTCACTAAGGGAACAGAATTGAACTGACGTTTTATGATGACAGGACAAAAAGCTGAGCCTTCAACAACTGTGAGGGTCAGGGTGATATATTTGGTGTTGAAAATGAACTATATTGCTTCAAATGTTGCGTTTCCAAGTCAGAAAGTACATCCATCGAGTGAGATCTCAGAGGTCATTGGCATTGATTTGCGTTGGCATGATTTGCGTGGTCATTTCACGGAATTTCGGGTGTTTCCGTTATATTGTCACAGATTTTGAGTTAAGGGTCCGTGGCTATTTCACGGAGGGGCCGTGGCCATTTCACGGATGTCTGTGAGACCAGGTTGTGCAGACCAACACATCTCATCTCATCTGATTATTACACATGTACAGCTCTTTTAAATGAGCCAAACATAATACTTATGTTAACCATTCATTACCATTGTTTTAAGATCGTGCTGCTGATAAAATGGTTAAGGCTCACTGTACATTTGGTACATTTTGACTTAAAGTAGCCGATCAGAAAATGCATTTTTATTATTATTATTTATTGTTATTATTATTGCATAAACACAGGTAAAGTAATTTGAGAAGAAATGAGACTGTCCTTGTTAAATGTTAAAGCCATCTAACAGCCATAGTAAGAGGACGAGGTGACAAAGGAGGTCAGACTAGAACATATCAAGCATGACCATGATTGTTTTATGAGTTATAATGTATATCTATTAAACGCGTGTGTAAATTAAATACATCACATAGAAAAATCAGTTTCACGTCACGTGTGATCTTTCCTGTATCTGCTTATGGTTACTGGACTTGTGAAAACATTCATTTCATATTAGGTTTTAATCACCCATCTTTGGATGCACACAGTTTGTGTGGATAGTGGCCCAGCAAGGTGTTCAGTGTCCTCGTTACAAAGACTCTTTGTCTGTTTATTATGGATTTCCAGGTACACACAGGGGCAGGCCTATTGTTAGCAGCACATCATCTATCACAGAAAAAATCTCTATGTGGACCTCCTGAAACCTGCGGTTCAGATTTACTCTATATGCATTTTAGTGTGTGTATCAGAGGGTCTTAACTGGATCATCCCCGCTTCATACTTGCACATTTCAATCAATCTAAGCACCAAAGAACTAGAAAGGTACACTCAGTAGAATGCAGGTCTACGTCAGGTGTGTCTGCAACCACCATGGTTGTATCCTGATTAAAACGAAAATGAAATGTATGCAGGCAATCTTCTAGAAGACATCACGTCATACATGTTATACCATTTGGCCAAAGAGAAACATAAACTCAAGCTGTATGCCTGCATAGCAGTGTGTTTACTGCTAGTTATCTTAGTGGTTAGCCAAACAAACCATTGAAAACAATAAAAGTGATTACAAATGGGCCAACAACACAATTTCAATTTTATTTATACACTAACAGAAGTCATCTCAGGACACTTAACACATTGAACAGGACTGAATACGCTCAAGATTTTCAGAGTCAATACAATCCCCCCCCCCCCCCCCCCCCCCCCCCCAAACAAAAAAGTCCCAACATCACCCAGGGGCAAGCGTTACTGTGACAGTGGAGAGAAAAAACTACCTTAATAGGCTTTTAGGCAGAAATCTTGTGCAGCCCAGGCCCTTGGGTTCCAACTGCATTTGGTGTGGTAGTATAGTAGTAGTAGCATTAACAGTAGTGGTGGTAGAAGCAAAAATATCAACAGTAGTAGTCCATGGCAGCAGGCACAGCCACGCCAAGATGGATCCATCCCAACCATGTTGCCGTAGACCAAAAAGAAGTAGTAGTTGAGCAGTAGGGTTGGGTATCATTTGAAATATTTTGATTCCAGTTCAATTTCGATTCCTGTAAACCGATGGTTCCTAAACGGTTCCAAAATTGATACTTTTTTCTTTTCTTTTTTTATAGAAATGCCATGCCAACACTTATTCTTTGAAAAGGTACCAGTTCCTTACAGTGCCAGAACCAATATGACACATTCTTTAAAATAAAGACCAATGTATTACCAAAATTCTTGTATCTTTATCAATCCATCCCTCTGGAATGCCCTTCTAAATTATTTATTGAGATCAATCAGGTAATCACAAAATTCTTATGGTCTCATAAACATGTACGAATCAAATCGCTAAGCCTGCAAGCCCCATTACATAAAGGAGGACTCACTCTACCAGACTTTAAACTATACTACTTAACTTCCCAATTAAGAGCTGTATGGTACTGGTCTCATGAAAGGACACAAACAGCGTCATGGATGGATATAGAAAGGTACCTATTAAACAACATCCCCCTGAGCGCTCTTCCTTTTATTGGAACACAGGTCAATTATATCACATCAAAGCCAATAATCAGACATACTATTCTGTGTTGGCAGAAATGCCACAACCTCATGGGTATTAAAAATATGCTTTTGGTTAGAACTCCCCTGTGGATCAGTCTTTCTTCACATGTTTATGTCTGATCAGATATCCTGTATATGGAGAGACCGTGGCATTCAAGTGCTGGGTGACATCTGTAAAGATGGCCTAATTGGTGAATATTCCGAAATTTGTAATCGCTACAATTTACCCTCCTCACACTTTTTTAAATTTTTACAGATCAGAAACTGGATTAAAGCTATATGTGAATTGGTGATACTCCCTTGGCAGAATTGGGAGTAACGCGTTACAAAAGTAATGCATTACTGTAATGCATTACATTTTGCTGTAACGCGGTAATGTAAGGCATTACAAAAAAAAATTCGGTAATATTTTACTCGGTACAAATCTCAGTAACGCGCATTACAATGCATTTTAAACCCGAAATCAATTGGTGTGTTATTTTTATACAAATTCGCCATCACTGCGAGATCCACAGAGGAGAAATAAATCTGCGCAAATGTTTACTTCCTCTTACTGCTAGTGATTGAGGAGAAGATGACGGCAGCAGCAGAGTCGGACTCTACATTCGCGATCGCGAGATGGGCATACGGTCCACTTTTGGAAAAGTGTGAAAGCCGGGCACACCGAGGATCAACAGCTGAGGGGCGGCGGCAAGGAGGCGGCGGCGAGGAGGCGGAGGCTCCGATTCTCCCCGTTGGTTTTGGACCGCTTTTATGTCCGCGTCATAATGCTTTTGGTGCGAATTTAAAACAGTAGGTTTACTTCAAAAGGCGAGTGTCAGACGCTGTCAGAGCGTTTATGAACAGTGTTTTAGAGCTCCCTCTAAATGTCTCAGGTAGGCTTTCAGGTAATTTTGCGGCATAACACAGTGCCTTCCGGGTCATTAAAAAAAGAAGTACGGCAAATCTGGAATGAAAAATGGCACTGTTATTTCATCCCCGAATCCCATTCATGAACACAATATCTAATATCAGTTAACGAGTCGTTTTCCGTTTCTCGTTTTCCAATTTTAAAACGAATAACGGGATAGGCTACGAGTCATTTTCCGTTTTTCGTTCTTTTATTTTGAAGCAAAAACATTACATTCTGCTGTGTGATGAGCTGCATTGAACACAAGAAGATCTATTGAGAACATAGAATCCATATTTCCTTTTATTTTGCCGAAAAGTAATGCAAAAGTAATGTAAAAGTAGTGTAATGCCTTACAATTCAAAGACAGTAATATTGTAATGTAACTAATTACTTTGAAATGACAGTAACAAGTAATAAATAATGCATTACGCTTTTGAAGTAACTTGCCCAACACTGTCCCTTGGATAAACTAATACAATTATCTGACTCACCAACTGGACTGATCTCAAAACTTTATAAAATGATTAATGACTGTGTGGATTATAAACATTTGAACTTAAACAGAAATGGGAAAATGACTTGAATACCAGTTACAGTAATCAAGAATGGGAAACTATCCTTAGAAACTCACAAACTTTTCTAACTTCAACCAAGCATAGAATGATTCAATTTAACATTTTGCATCGCACATATTACACTCCTGATAGATTACACCACATGTATCAATCTGTAACTTCATGTTGCCCAAGATGTACTGCCAGGGATGGCAACCTGGTTCATATGTTGTGGGAATGTATGAGCCTTCAACCGTTCTGGCAAGGTATCCTTGGCATCTTTTCTAGGATACTCAAATAAACAATTACTGCACATTCTTGGGGACATGGTCAGACTTCCCGGCTTTGCATTGCATCAGAAAAGGCTAATTCTGCTGTCCACAACAGCCGCTAAAAAATGTATTTTAACAAATTGGAACTCAACAACTCCACCATCTCTGAAACAATGGTTGAATGAAATTCTATCATATTGCACACCTGAGAAAATTATGTACAGTGTGAGGGGTAAAGAAATATTTTTCAATATATGGAGACCTCTGATGAAAACAATCCCCCAAATCGAAGCTTTCATTGGTTGAATGTAATTATGTATAACTATGTATAATTGTATGGCATATGTATTGAACTGCTCTCTAGCGTATGTATTCTTCATATTATGCGCGGTCTGGTGGGCGGCGCGGTAGGGTATAGGACTGTGTCTGTGTGGAATGTCTGTCTTTATATGTTTTGTAAACGATATAATTGCAAATAAAAACAAGTATAAAAAAAAAATAAAATAAAGACCAAACAACTGATTCAATTGTTGAAATTCTTCCATTTTTAATGGTAACTTATTTGGTAAGACATGAGCAACCTAGGCTTTTTCGAAAAGGTATAGACCTAACAAATAAAATTGTCACTGTAAGTAATAAAAAAAATAGTCTCTTTGTTTATAGTGTTAAGGCCCTGCTGATCATTCCCAGTGGCACATCTTTTCTAATGCCCGTTGGGGCCCCGCCCCCCTTTGTTCTATGCTGCTTATGTCATCTGCAGAGAGTGCGCCATTGGTGCTGGGAGTAATGGGCGTCCCTATAAGAAGACGTGGGTTACCTGGGTCTGCTGGAGAGAGCCTCACTGTTCTCCAGCCCATTACCAGCTGCTCCTCACACCTGTCGCATTTTACACCTTTTGTTTGATCACCCCTAGACATACTTTGCATTACACTTTCCTTTTTACACATTGACTTTATATCTGTTAATGTTAACAGTAAACATATGTATTATTGAACCTTTGTTCACCGCTACCGCTGTAGTGTGGTCTCCCATTTAATGTCACAGCTACTTTGAGCCAGCGCGTTGTGACAATAGTTTCAGTCACTCTTTCCATTAGGAATAATAAATCATAGCATAACTTAAATAGAATAATAACAAAAATACCAAATAAACATATTTTCCTACAGTAGTGCACATCAAGCTTTCCTAACCTTGGGATTCCATGGCCCTGAATGGCCTTGATATGAAAATGGGGTCCTTTGGGAATGGCTGGAAGAACAGTTAATATCAAAATAAAATAAGGAGTTGACATTAAAACACTTATGGTATAATCCTTCAAAAATCAGATTGAAGAACCCAGTGTTGAACTTTTCATGTGAAATAGTGACTGTCCTACATAAGCGTCACTACCACTACTCACTACCTTCATGTCCATTGTGGCTATATCCCTTGTTTGTAGCAGGTGGTGAAACTCTCAAAGACAGATTGTGGCAACAACACAACTTAAATCAGGTGGGACAAATTATAGACAATGGGAAAATAATAACATTCAATAACTTAAAAACACAGTTTGGGTTGATAGACTCTGACTTTTTGACGTATAACCGAATCCAC
The DNA here is from genome assembly GCF_963514095.1 of Eutrigla gurnardus. NCBI lineage: Eukaryota > Metazoa > Chordata > Actinopteri > Perciformes > Triglidae > Eutrigla > Eutrigla gurnardus. The sequence goes on along the minus strand of NC_139929.1, from coordinate 23,466,075 downwards.
TCCATCACTAAATCATTATTGTCCAAGGGTATCCAGCTGGGGATGAGTAGAGAGCTGGAGAACAAACAAATAGCAGCCATAAAAAGAAAAGGCACTGTGTCTACCATGTATAAATTATTCTCTGCAATGAACCCATGTACAGACTTACAAACTAAGGGCCCTAGTTTCGTGGCGCAGCGCAGGGCGGCGCAGGGTGGCGGAGCCGGCGCAATGCAAGTTTCGACCCGCGCAGCCTTGCGCACCGTCAGTTTGGCAGTTTGGTGGATCGCCTGCGCCAAGATGGGTGTGGCGGCGCAGCAGGGGGAGGCGTCACAGATTCAGCTTGACGCAGCAGAAGTTTCGTGGCAAAAAGCCCGCCAGCTCCAACCTGGTCAACTCTCGGTGCAAGGCGCAAGGCGTAAATAAAGTCCATTCATTCAAGGCGAATCACAGCTGGCGGAGTGGAAGTTTGGCTGACGGCGCGCAGTGCGTACACGTCACCGAGATCTCACAGGCAGGTTTCCACAGTTCCAGGCACAATAAATAATCACAACAAACGCTATTTAATGCAACTAATTGAACCAACACGTGAATTTATATCTATATAGATTGTCCCGTCACATCTGACGTCAGATCAAAGGCGGATGGCACGCGTAACGGAAACTCAGCCTCTCGGACCAAAACATCTCCCTCTCTCTCTCATGTTTTTTATAATATCGGCATTGTTATTATTATGATACGCACGCACAGCGCATGATGCGCGTGGTGGGAGCGGCGGCGCTGCTTCTGTCATCGGGTTGTCAAGTGACGGAACTTAAACTGAACCTCCCCTAACGCATTAAAGGTGAGGAGAGGAGCTCATTTGATTGGTGAAGATCTGAATCGGCTGTATTAATCCTAGTCCACGCCTCGTCTCCTCCTCGTTTCCCACTCACGCCTTCTACTCCTCCCTCTTTCCCACTTGCGCGGGTGGGCGAGACGGGAGGTGTGCCTGCGCGAGCCTGTGCGGCGCACGAAACTTGCAAAGTCCAGGCGGACACACCCCATCGGCGTGGCGCAGGTGCGCTGAGAGCTGACTGCGCCTGGTCTACGAAACTAGGGCCCTAAATGTCAATGGGAACACATAGGCAAGTAAGGCTGCTTGTTTACATTGGCTTCTAAGTATTCTTCACATCACAGTTGCAAAATCCCCATTCATTAATAATCCCCCTCCCATCAAGCTAGCTACATTTTCTATTTACATTAACTAAATTACAGAGCAAGAATATGAAATAGCAAGGACAACATAAAGTTAGGTTAGCTTAGCTATAGCTACCGGTAATTAACTGAACCACAGGGATTCCACAGTAGAACCTTTTCTACTGTGGTTCAATCCCTTCACCACGAATTTGGTCACAGTCCGGTGACACTTGTCCACTGTCTCTTTCTGCCATTTCCCCCTCTCCACTAACACGAACGGTGTCACACTGTCTTGTCCAACAGCAAGAACTTCAGTTTGGCTGGAGGCTGCCGTTACATTACGCAACATTATTTCTCAGCAACACAAAGCTAGACAGTCAGTAATTTGTGGATTACGTTGGCGAAGTAAGCTCACGTTACCTCAACACTTATTAACCTGCGGGGGAGACACTACTGTTGTCATCAACGTTGTCTCTGATGGCTGGAGGAAGAGCTTGGCTGTGGGTTTCTCAGGCAGTTGAAGACGGTACAACTGTCCGCCCTCATATTTATGTTGTGCAGCGTCGTGTTTCATCAAATTGGAGGTATTTCCCCCCTTACACAAAATAGTTTTATTGCACTTGTTACATGTGCTGCTGTCATTTAGTGTTTTAGTAAAGTAAAGCCATACTTTAGAGCATTTTACTTTAGACATGGCTGTAGCAGGAGAGGAAAGTACTCTGCAACTTCTCCGACCACAAGAGGGCGAGAGGATTGTTGCATCACCGAAATGAGGCACTGAAAGAAATGTAGTCATGCGGTCTCGGTAGAACCGACCATGTTACCAACGGTACCACTCGGTCCTCGGTACCCAACCCTATTGAGCAGTCACACAGCGGGCAGGTGGAGCTACAATATGTTGTTTCCAACATCAGGCCAGTTAGCAGTCAGCATTGGTCAGGACCTCAGTGGACTCAGCTGGACCAGAAAGCATAGCCAGACTCCAGGAAGTAATCCCGGGAGTAGTCAAGTTAGTAACAGTAGAGATGCCGAGTTTAGGCAATTTCTTTAATCAATAGTCAGCCGCCTTAAAAATACAAGTGGTAAGAGTCAAACAAGACCACAGCATCGGTGCAGTCCGGGTTCCACCACGGTCCAGGGTGACCTGCTAGGCGAGAAAAGCACAGGAACTCCGGAACATACACAGAGAGAGAGAGAGAGAGAGGCTCAGTGTGTCACTATAAATAAATCCCCCGGCAGTCTAGGCCTATAGCAGCTTTTGAATTCTATTCTGGATTTTACCGGGAGCCAGTGCAGAGAAGATAATACAGGAGAAATGTAGCGGAGGTATGAGAGGTTCTTGTGGTCGGTCCAGACAATGAACGGATGAGTGACCCCTCAAGCCAGTCCCTCCACTCCTGAAGAGCCAGGACCACCTCCAGGAGCTCCCGATTTCCCGAGATAGCTTACGGGAGAAAAAGGCGCAAGGGTGGAGTTTCTGGTCCAATGAGCACTGCGAGAGGTCTGACACCCAAGGCGCCAACCTCCAACGTGAACTGCACATTGGTATCTGGGTGACAGAGAACAGGGGCAGAAGAAAACAGTTCTTTTAGTTTGACAAAAGCTGCTTCAGCGGCAGGGGACCAGACAAAGGGAGACTTAAAGTGATGGTTCGGAGTAAAATTCACCCTAGGTAATTTCCACCATGACATCCAGCCAAACACCCAGCATTTTTAGCGATGGTCAGCATTGGTCAAGATAGGGCTATCAGCCAAATGGCTTATTAATAGCGCGATGGTACATAGTGTATATCTCGGAAATGTCCCCACTAATAATGCCTGAAATGTTACCAAACTTCTGCAGTAGTACACATAGGGTCTGTACTCACAAAACGAGGCATTTTAAAGTTTGTAAGTACATCAGGAGTTTATTTAAAAGAACACTTGCCTGATAGCTTCAACTGCTAAAGCTACCGCTGTTGCATAGATGGCACTTCCGTGTTTACCCAGCTTCTTCTTCTTCGTTGGTGTTTAATGGCAGTCGGCGTTTACCCAGCTGTTTTTGTGATGCAAGTTTCACGCGAGAGTATGAAAAAGTTTTGCTTAATTTTTTTTATAAATGCTTCTATTGCTGGAGGAAACCACTAGCGCCCACGCCGCGATTCTGTCGGACAGCAGGCTCATTACAAAAGATATCTTGATTTGATCTGAGTGGTAGAAGTGGGGCTAGAAGTGGTGGTCGAAAACAAGTTTACACTGATGCAGGTGAAGACACCGGCGGGGGGGGGCGAGATGGGACGACACCTGATCCATGCGGACGCCAAGTTGCGTCACGCTGGAGGAGAGATCGGTGAGAGGGTCCATTATGCTCTTAAGAGCGTGGTCGTGTTTTCCTACGAGGACTCCCTGCGAGGAGAGAGCCTGTCTAAACCGGTCAGTCTCTGCGGGGTCCATGTTTTGGCCAGATTGTTCTGTATGGATTAGCGGAGCAAGTTCGGAACCCAGAGCAGAGACTGACACAAATCCAGGTTAGGAAGGAAGTAACAAAGTTTATTCTCTTACGAGACAAAGAGGTGCGATGCTGGCGGCTGCAGGCGAATCCAGGAACAGGTTGACGAGGCACACGTGGGAATTCAAAGGGAGGAGAGAGAGACTGGTGAGTAGCAGGTATTCAAAAATAGGAACACTAGATGGAGTGGGACCATCTCTACTGATGAATAATCTGGCAGGGAACTGGTGATCCAACCGGAGCTTTTATGGAGAGTGGGATGAGATGAGCGATTGCAGCCAGAAAAGGCAACGACCACGCCTACAGCCGGAGTAGCCCTGCAGGAAACACCTCGTGCAACCCACAACACCAGAGCAAGAAACACAATACAAAAACCAACCCGCGTGATAAAAACACAAACCGTCACATGAGCTTTGGAGGAGTTTAGGCCCAAGTACAATAACTTCCATTTTATCTGAGTTTAACATCAGGGAATTGCAGGTCATCCATGTTTTTATGTAATCAACACATGTCTGGAGTTTAATTAGCTGATTAGTTACTTCAGGTGTGATTGATAGATATAGTTGAGTATAATCAGCATAACAATGAAAGTTTATAGTGTCTTCTAATGATATTGCCTAAAGGAAGCATATATAAGTTGAAAGGAATTGGTCCGAGCACAGAACCTTGAGGAACTAGTGTGCCTGGAGGATTTTTCAGTGACATGCACAAACCACTTAGGACTTAAACCAGCTTAATGCAGTTCCTTTGATGCCAATTAAAGTCCCAGTCTGCAAGTCCGGCAGATCGAGGGCACTCAATCTCGCTGCCTGTCAGATTTTGAATGTTTACAACTCTCACGCTCCTCCCCCACGACCACCGAGCTCCTTCCCCTCGACTTCGTGCCCTTTGAAATCCCTTAGATCACGCCACATTTGGGTCTGATGTTGACTCTCGTTTTATCACGGGCACCGTTGCAATATTTCTTTTTTTCCTTGTTTTCCACCGGTTTTCTTTTCCTTGGTTGTTTTGGACCTGAATTAGAAGCTTGTTCCTACTTCCCTCCACCTCCCCCCTGTGATAGTGGTACGACCCGAGGGAAGAGGGGCTCTGGCTGTGTTCGAAATGCCGTACTAACGTACTGCCTACTACATTTTTCCCCAAAATATTTTTATTGAAAAATACAATTAGATACTTCCAATTACAGGGACACAATTATCCTTTTTTTTTTTTTTAGACATATATGTATATGTAAACAGTCACATATACAAATACACAAATGAAAAGTAACAAAAACACATTGATAAAATTGTAAAGGAGAAATAATTAAATTAAATTACAGTAGCAAGATGCCAAATTGGTAAAGCTATCAAATACTCCATCTACATATACATGTTTGAATTGCGTAATACCCTTGTCATGCCACATTGAAAATGTCGAGTCAGATAGTGATGGAGGAAATAAATGGTTATTTATAGAACTTAAGGAGGATGCAACTACAAATTTAAAGGGCCGCCTAAATTGAAACCAGATTTTAAGTGTTAAAGGTTGTATCAGCGATTCTGGTTGCCCTCACTTCAGTTGCGAGATCCAAAACAAACAGAGCCAGCTAGCCCCTCCCTCCCGTGTTTTGAAAATGATCATGGACGCGCATTTTCATGAACCTGCCACCCACCCCTTGTCTGTGATTGGTTGGAACACAGTTTATTTTGCTGCAGTTATATACAACAACAAATCATCTGCATACAGCGATAATTTATATTCAACTCCATTACTGGTGATTCCTTTAACCAAGGATGAAGATCTTAATGTTATCGACAGAGGCTCGACAGCTATGGCGAAGAGCAAAGGCGACAAAGGACAACCTTGGCGAGTTCCGCGACCAGGAGTAAAATAATCAGAATAAACATCGTTACTATGGACACTGGCTTTAGGGGACGAATAAGAAGGCGAATCCAAGAAATAAATTTATCACCAAAACCGAATTTCTTTAAAACTGCAAACAAGTACTCCCACTCTACCCTATCGAATGCTTTTTCAGCATCTAAAGAAATCACAAGTTCAGGAAGTTCAGCCGAATGTTTTGAATAGATTATATTGAAAAGTGTACGGGTATTAAAAAACAATTGACGACCCTTTATAAAACCATTTTGCTCCTCAGATACAATATAAGGAAGCACATTCTCAAACGAGTTGCAACTACAGGAGGCTACAGGAGGTTGGATCTTTGTCCTTTTTGAGAAGGAGCGCTATAGTAGCTTGTGTCAAAGTTGGAGGTAATGAACCACTTTCCAATGATTCATTAAATACAGATTGAAGTAGTGGCGCCAATTTACCAATAAATGTTTTGAAAAATTCAATCGGAATCCCATCAGGGCCTGGGGCTTTATTAAACTGCATAGCTTTAATAGCATTTGACACGTCTTCAAGGGAGAGGGGGGAGTCCAATTGCTGGGAAGTATTAATATCAATGACTGGATTCGAAAGGTTCGGAAGAAATTTGTTCATTTTAATTTTGTCTGTAGGAAATTCAGATTTATATAATGAAGAGTAATATGATTTAAAAGTAGCATTAATTTCCAAGGGATCTGTAGTAATAGTGTCATGAGTGTTCTTAATACTAGGTATCAAACGAGAAGTGGCTTGACGTCGTAACTGATGCGCCAGTAAATGACTTGCCTTGTCGCCATGTTCGTAATATGAGCCACGAGTGCGTAGTAACAAGCGCTCTGCCTCCTTGGTTGACATGAGATTGAATTCTGCTTGCAAATCAAAACGCTGCTTAAGTAGTTCAGGAGAAGGGTTCAGCACATAACTTTGATCAAGGTTACTAATCGCAGATGTAAGTTAATTTAGCCTAGCATTAATCTTTTTATTAGATAGGGCAGAGTAAGAAATAATTTGACCTCGAAGGTAGCATTTGAGTGTCTCCCATATCAATGACCATGAAGAGGAGTCATTCTGAGTGAAAGACAAGAACTCATCAATAGAATTGAGATGAGTTTGCAAAATTCTTTATCTGCCAAAAGAAGAGAATTTAATCTCCAAAGTGGTGGACTACATTTATCAGTAGAAAGTTGAATATCTAATAACACAGGTGAATGATCAGAAATTACAATACCTAAATAGTCAGAAGAATTTACACATGAATTTAGAGTACTGTCAATAAAAAAATAATCAATCCTGGAATATGAAAGGTGCACCTGAGAGAAAAAAGAAAATGTTTTAATAGAAGGGTTACAAGATCTCCACAGATCAATGAGACCATTCTGTTTCATAAAATCTGAAAATGTTTTAGACATAGCAGATTGAGTCAGATTACGAGGATTAGACCGATCCAAAATTGGATCAAAAACACAATTTAGATCCCCTCTGAGGATCAGCAGGTCAGTATTCAAGAAGGGGATATTACTTAGCAATCTGTTAGCAAATTCAACATCATCGAAATTCGGGGCGTATACATTTTCTAACAAAACCTTTTTTTGCATCAGGGTTCCAGCAACGATAAAGTATCTGCTGTTCCTATCAGCGATAACATCAGTGGATGAGAACTGAACTTTTTTATTAATGAGAATAGCGACCCCTCTAGCTTTTGAGTTAAAGTTTGAGTGGAAGACTTGACTTACCCAAGGGCAATGTAACCTACGGTGATCTTTAATGCGAAGATGAGTCTCCTGCAAAAATACTATATCAGAGTTTAAACGTTTCAAGTGGGTAAAAACCTTGGATCTCTTAATGGGATTACCCATACCTCTGATATTCCAAGTAATAAATCTGAGAGTTGTACCTGACCTAGCAATGCTGGGATCTATATTGCCATTAACCATTTAAATAAAAAAAAACAAAAAAACAACAACAACAAACAAGCATATTGTCGCCGAGATGGGACACCCTCTCCCCGAAATACCCCAAAACACAAATACACCCAAAGTCCCTATATAACTACAGAACAGAGGGGACAGCAGTGTTTCCCACAGTAACCAAAAGTTGTCCACAGTGGTGTTTGAACAACCCGAAGACTAAGCAGAACAAGTAACCATAAGAGAGAGAGAGAGAGAGAGAGAGAGAGAGAGAAAAAAAAAAACTCCCGCCGACTTCAACTCTGTTTAACAGTATGCGCATGAGTTGTATTGGAAAAAAAAAAAAAAAAAAAACTTGCAATACCATATTGTTACATCTTAAGGTGAGCATTAAAAAAAATACAAAATTTCAACTTAGTAGCACAAATCAAATCAAATTTCCACAGCTCAGATGGATAAGGACGCACCAGAAATCAAGGTTTTGTTGAAGGTTTAGATGAAGTGATCATTGACGTTAATTGGTTAAGGTAGATTGGAGAAAAGCAGTCTAAATATACATCAGGTCTTAATGCTGTTACTATTTCTAAGATTCCTGAGTTGAAAGGGTGACGTGGTTCCAATTGAAGGCAAGACCTGACTTATTTTGTCTCTGATAGCTAAAATAAAGTCATTACTACTAAGATCTCTAGGAATACATCGCTCAGCCTTCTTATACGTTTAAAGACTGTCTTGCCAGATACTTCCAGTTTGGTGGCGCACCAGATGATTTCAAGATTGCACAATTTTTGTTTTAATTTACAAGTTTGGGAGTTACACCAGGAGCTAACTTCCTTTGTTTTATAGTTTTGTGTTTTAGAGGAGCAACAGAGTCGAGAGTCGTTCTCAGTAAGCTTCCAGATTCATATATAAGAGAATCGATCTGGGAGGGACTAAAATTAACATAGAAGTCCTCTGTTTCATTAAGACATGGCGTTTAACTCAAGATTGGTGGAATCACTTCCATTAAACTTAGCTACAGCTCTATCGGATAGACACCGAGAGTAGTAGATTTTTCCTAGAGGAGCGAAGTCCAGTAGTAATACTTCAAAAGTTATCACGTAATGGTCAGATAAAGAAGAATTTTGAGGAAAGATTATTAAGTGTTCAATTTCAACGCCATAAGATAAGATGAGGTCGAAAGTGTGGCTATGACAGTGAGTTGGTTTATGTACGCTCTGACTGAAGCCAATAGAATCTATTAATGAAGTAAATGCTACACTAAGGCTGTCATTAACAACGTCCACATGGACATTAAAATCCCCCACAATAATAACTTTATCTGATTTAAGGACTAAACTTGATAGAAACTCAGAGAATTCTGATAAGAATTCAGAATATGGACCAGGAGCACGATACACAATAACCAACAGAATTGGCTGCATTGTTTTCCAGTTTGGGTACGAAAGGCTGAGAATCAGGCTCTCAAATGAGTTATAATTAAGTTTTGGTTTAGGATTGATTGATAGGCTTGAATCAAAAATGGCTGCAACTCCTCCTCCACATCTGCTGCCTCAAGATATATGAGTATTAATATGACTGGGAGGACTAGCTTCGTTTAAGCAAACATAGTCTTCATCACGCAGCCAGGTTTCAGTCAGGCAGAATAAATCCATATGATTATCTGATATTAAATCATTGACTAATACTGCTTTAGATGAGAGAGATCTAATGTTTAAGAGTCCACATTTAATTATTCTAATTTTTTGTACGACATCAAAAGTGCTCATTTTTATTAGGTTTTCATGTAAAACCCCTCTTCTGTTTGACTGAGTTAATTTAGGTGGTTGGGGGACAGACACCGTTCTTATGTGGGTTTGGGTGGGTGACTGCTGTAATGGAGGCGCAGAGAAGTGTGTCAGACTGCAACTCTGCTTCCTGGTCTCAACACTGGTTTGTCATGTTTTAGGACTACCAATGAAACTGGCGATGTTTATACATAGGAGAGCGGCTCCATCCAAGTGGGGTGGATGCCATCTCTCCTGGTCACACCAGGTTTTCCCCAGAAAGGTTGCCAATTATCAACGAAGCCCACATCGTTATCGGGACACCACCTTGACAGCCAGCGGTGGAAAGATGACATGCGGCTATACATGTCATCACTAGTAAAGTTTGGCAGGGGACCAGAGAAAACTACGGAGTCCGACATCGTTTTTGCATATTCGCACACCGAGCCAACATTAATTTTAGTGACCTCCGATTGGCGTAATCGGGTGTCATTAACGCCGACCTGAATAACAATCTTACTGTATTTACGTTTATCTTTAGCCAGCAGTTTCAATTGAGCTTCGATGTCGCCCGCTCTGGCCCCTGGGACACATTTGACTCTGGTCGCTGGTGTCGCTATTTTCATGTGTCTCACAATGGTGCTGCCAATTACCAGAGTTGGCTTCTCAGTGGGAGTGTGGCTGAGTGGGGAAAATCGATTGGACATGTGAACATGGTAACGTCAGCTGGCTGGTTACAGCGGCAGCCGATGGAGGATTGTTGGTGCGGAGCTGTGCTTCTCAATCATTAATCCTCATCTCCAAAGCAAAAAGTGGACTACATTTATTACATGTACCCTTATGAGTAAAAGAGGCGGAGAAGTAGCTAAACATTAGACACACCAGGCAAGAGAGAACAGAAGAAGTAGTGGGAAAGAGGGAAGCCATCGTAGCTGCTAGGCTAGCAGAGAACAGAGATAATAGCTGTGTCCCAATTCAGGGTCTGCAGCCTTCGGAGGCTGCATTCGAAGGCCGATTACGTCACAGAGCTGCACGGAGGCTGTCCCAATTCGTCCAAATTTGAAGGCTCCGACAAATGCAGCCGACAAATGCGTCCTCCTTTTCCCTGTATTCGGAGGATGCACCGCTACTATCCTTCGCGGCCTCCCACATCCCAAGATTCTTTGCGCGCCACTGTTCAACCAACAATGGCCGCCAACAACGGCAGCAGCACCGGCACCAGCAGCAGTGCCGAGTACCATATTTAAATGTAAGTAACGGGTTTTTGCTTAACGCCGGACGTTCAAGGGGTCTTAAAACATATTTGACTGTTAAAATGTGTGAAGTTAGTAATGCTAATACGTGTAGCCACCGGAATGTAGGGCCAGCTACGTGATGTAGCTTAAGGCTGTTGATACGAGGAGCTCAGTTAACATTAGCCTTTAAACGTAACGTAAGCCTAAAACCCTTCACTTTCAAATGTTACAAGCTCTGATGGTAACATATCTAATTGTAACCGTGGAGCTGTTAAGTTAATTTGTTCTCGTTGTAAGTTGTGTGGGCTACAGTTCGCTCCTCTCCTGTGCCCAAAGCTGAATGCAGCCGAACATATAACGTTAACGATGGGTTGCGAGCCCCGCTGTATTTCTAGGCTGTAAAACTGTAAACGTTTGGATTGAATACAGTGCTAACCTTAGGAGCATTATTACTGTTAATACCGGTATTATATCGTACAATCATTTTGCATGTTGACATAACAGGAAATGTGCTTTACATGTCGTTTTGTTGTAGGTAGCAAGGAGCAGACGGAGGATTTGATCAAACTCCGGGATGAGAACGACCACCTGTTCAGGCCAAGAACACAGGGCCACTGACAGCAGCAAGAAAGAGGAAAAGAGATGAATTGCTAGATTTGATCAGGGAGGACATGAAGTTACAGCGGGAGAGCGAGGAAAGGAGAGAGAGAGAGAGCAGAGAGAGGATGGAGAGACTTTTTCGTTTATTGGAGAGAATGGTTGAGAGGTGTTTAATTTTTTTTTGGGGGGGGGGGGGTTGGATGTTTTTTTCTGTTCGATTAAGTTCTGTGTTGATTTGTAATTTAAATTGTTAATTAAAAATATTGTATTGTTCCATTTTCTGTTCGAAATATTGTATATAGTTAAATTAAAATCTTATTACCTTGTAACATTACCTGTTCCATTTCTTATTTACAACTAAAGTCAACTTTTGAACTGCTTTTCAGTGACAAGAAAATAATAAATTTTTTGTGTAATTAACAAATAACAAAAGTTACAATAACTATTGACAAGTGGGTGTTCTTAACATGTAGAAATATTTACAAAGATCATCAGAAATAACTATTTACAGAGAACATATATACAGTATCGGCTGAGCAGGAGTCCCTGGTGGTGCTGCTGGACTGGATGGGATGCCACAATAAGGACCCTGGAGTCTTCCGGCTCTGAGTGGGACATCATCTGGGAGGTGGGGGGTGTGGGATGCATGTCTCCACTGTCCACCACATCGTCCATCATCGGGGTTTGCAGGGCTGATGCAATCGACGGCTGCCATGTCACTAAAATGTTTAAAAGAGGCAAGAATAAAATATTGAATTAAGTCAGGGTTATTTACAGGGCTCGTACACATTTAACTATTCAATTCAATCACTTTATAAACCAAGGATTTAAACAAAAATTCAAGCACTTTTCAGACCTTGAAAAACAGCATTAAAATTACAGCATTTTCAAAGATTTTACATTTTAAGCACCTGGATGAACCCTGTATTAAATCTTATGGTTAGATGACATTAACCATGTCAATCTATACTTAATATGGCTTGTCACTTTGCGGTATCGTTTATTAACGGGTATATTAATTACCACGTACTACGCTAGCTATGTATGAACATTAATATGGGTTAAAATAACAGCTTTAACGTTACCTCCCCACGGCTCTCTCCCAGCCGGAGATAAACAAGCCGCCGCAGCCGCCTCTCCTCTTCCTAAAAAATAAATATATATATGTATATATATATATATAAAAATAAAAAAACTCTGGCTCCATCATTGTCGTCTATCGTATTTTGTTTTGACCGGTGTTTTTCCCGGGCTTGGCCAGCAGAAGTGATGACGTCGCGACCAGTGTTGCCATAGTTACTGAAAAAGTAATCCGACTACTGACTACTCCTTTAAAAAGTAACTTAGTTAAGTTACTGACTACTTGATTTTAAAAGTAACCAAGTTAGATTACAAGTTACTTTATTAGTTACATTCAACAGCTGCCGACTACCGATTTTGCCAATACTGACTTTATTGACGTGCTTTTTTTAACAGTAACATCAAAAATGTATCCACTGACATTTTAAGTTGCACTTGAAAACTATTTCCTGAATGAAAATACATGTTTATATATACAATATATATATATATATATATATAAAGACAGTCTTTCTTGACTTCACTTAACTTAAATAATTCTTTTGCATATTGTAATGGCAGTAACATCATGAATGAACATTTTATGAATATTGAACCAGCATTAGAGCAGCAAGGATTGGTTTTATGAAACAAATGAGCACAGTCCTCAAGTATGAGCGGCGTGATGATGAAGGGAGGGGGCGGGGCCAGCAAGCAGCGAGACATTTCTCCACTAAACACTCTCAAGAGAGACTCCGCTCGCATTTCAGCACAGACTGAGTTAGCAGGAGCTCCGTGAAATCGAGAACTCATCTTGTTTATTCACACGCTGCGCCTTTTCACCGTCACCGGACGGGACCTGCTCTTTTAATGTGGTTGTGCCATGCTGTGACTCTAAATGTTTTTTTCAAGTTTGACGTTGTATTCTTGAAAGTAGACAACACTTTGTTGTTAACACAGAGTGTACAACGAACCTTTATGTTGCCATTTTTTGCTGAGATGAAGTCGAAATAATGCTTGTATTTCCAGCTGGAAAATGCATATCTCTCCCCCTCCATTGTTTACGTTTCTGCCGGTATAGCCGACTACACGCGACTGTCCGTGAAGGTGTCAGCTAACCTACGTCACCCCCCTGAGACGCAAGAAGAAAGCAAATCTTTTTTTTTACTGACAAAAATAGTAACGCGCCGTGTATTTGGATAAGTAACTTTAATCTGACTACTGGTTTGGCAATAGTAGCGCGTTAGACTACTCTTTACTGAAAAAAGTAGTCCGACTACAGTAACGCGTTACTAAGTAGCGCGTTACTGTAGTCGGACTACTTTTTTTGTTTAGTTTGCAGCCTTGTCTGGCTGGTCATTTCTCCAGCAGGCAGCCATGAAGAGAAGCTTGAAACTAGAGGAGGCCCTTTTTGCAGTCTTGCAGTCCTCTGAGAGTGAGCAGTATGCTACTGAGGTAGATGTTACGACCTATGTGGACCACCTAGACCAGGTAAGCTCTCATTGCCCCTGCCATGGCAAAGAGAAGCCATTTGCCCAGAGGACCGTCTGCAGCGAGCCTGGTCCTACAAGCCCAGGGCCAGGTCTGTGAGCAGGAGGAGGAGCCACAGGCAGGGCCCTCCAGAAAGCAGAGCCAGTGTGTCTTGTGCACACAGCGCAGAAGGGTGTGCCAAATGTGGAGTACATGCGTGTAAAATGCAGGTCACAATGATCTGTGGTTTATGCCTTGAATTGTAAACATAACACGCGCTCATGACAGAACACATCCTGTGACAAAAAGGGCATAAAAACATAAAAAATATTAAAAAAATAAAAATAACTATATATGGTTTGGTCTGATTTTTAAAAAATAGTAAAATAAAAATAATAATGCATCAAATCAATGTTGTTATCAATTATTGACCTAGTCAAGGCTGTAATAACCTCATCCTAAATATTCCACTTTGCACTTTATTTTTGGAAAATATTCATATTTTGTGTTTTTCTCATTGAGAAAATCAGGTGTTTTTATGATAAAAAGAGCATAAAAACATAAAAAACATAATAATTATAAAAAACTTTATATCTATGGTTAGGTCTGAAGTTGTTGAAAAGATTTGATGTGGTGAAAGTGAATTTTTTTTTTTTATATATGACATATTTATTACACTTTAATGAGGGACCATTTTTGGTCCCAAGGTTGAAACTTGTCGGTTTGTTGAATAAACTCTCATTGCTCCAAAAATAATGCATCAAAATCAATGTTGTTATCAATTATTGACCTAGTCAAGGCTGTAATAACCTCATCCTAAATATTCCATTTTGAACCTTATTTTTGGAAAATGTTGATATTTTGTGTTTTTCTCATTGAGAAAATCAGGTGTTTTTATGTCAAAAAGGGCATAAAAACATAAAAAACATAATAATTATAAAAAAACTTTATATCTATGGTTAGGTCTGAAGTTGTTGAAAAGATTTGATGTGGTGAAAGTGAATTTTTTTTTTTTATATATGACATATTTATTACACTTTAATGAGGGACCATTTTGGGTCCCAAGGTTAAAACTTGTAGGTTTGTTGAATAAACTCTCATTGCTCCAAAAATAATAATGCATCAAAATCAATGTTGTTATCAATTATTGACCTAGTCAAGGCTGTAATAACCTCATCCTAAATATTCCACTTTGCACCTTATTTTTGGAAAATATTGATATTATGCGTTTTTCTCATTGAGAAAATCAGGTGTTTTTATGACAAAAAGGGCATAAAAACATAAAAAACAAAAAATATACAAAAACTTTATATCTATGGTTAGGTCTGAAGTTGTTGAAAAGATTTGATGCAGTGAAAGTGAAAAAAAAAATTTATATATGACATTTTTATTACACTTTAAGGAGGGACCATTTTGGGTCCCAAGGTTAAAACTTGTCGGTTTGTTGAATAACGAAATGTAACTACGGTTCTATGAATCCTGTATGACCGCCAGAGGCGGTGCTTAAAGCACTGGATATCTCCACCTCGCGCATGCGCATTTCAAGTACCAATAACAACATAGTCACCTGTGACCCCCACGTGACACCGGGAAGGCTATATCTTCCGGTGTCGTAAGAGGATCTGTTCCCAGAATCTTCTCGCGAAAACACACGGATTCTGAGTGACAAGATGCTCTGGCGTCATCCAGGATTCATAGAACCGTAGTTACATTTGTAACTTTCGTTCTATTTCATCCTTACTGACCGCCAGAGGCGGTGCTTAAAGCACTGGATGACCCATACCAACAAGGTCACAAAGAATCCAACACCCACCTCACTCATCGGGGGCAGCAGCGCTTGGACACAGGACCACACCCATCGGATGGGGAGCGGCGACGTTGACACGATAAAAACGTGCAAATTTGCCAGGTGACGTCCATGATGCCGCAGCACAGATCGCCTCCAGGGGCACCCCTCTTAGTGCCGCCCATGATGTTGAAACACTCCTGGTGGAGTGACACCTTACCCCGGATGGCGGGGGGCGGCCACTGGCCCCATAGGCATGCGTGATCGCATCCACAACCCAGTGGGACAGCCGCTGCTTGGAAAGCGGCCTCTGTTAGGGCCACTATGACACACAAACAGCTGTTCCGACTGCCGCATACCGGCAGTAGCGGCAATATAAGCCTCAAGTGCCCGTACCGGGCACAGCAGCTCCGACTGACCATCCTCAGACAGGGAGTCAAAGCGTGCGAGCTGGATAGGCTGGTTAAGATGGGCACGTGAAAGCACCTTGGGTAGGAACGCCACATTCGGCCACAGGACCACCCCTGAGCCATCAGGGTTCCACCGCAGGCAGGTATCAGCCACGGAGAGGGCATGCAACTCCCCGACCCGCTTCGCAGAGGTAATGGCGAGCAGAAAAGCCGTCTTCATAGAAAGCCATTTCAACCCTACCTGGGTCAAAGGCTCAAAGGGAGGAGCGGACACGGCCTCCAGCACCAGGGGCAGGTCCCATGCTGGAGCCCTCAGGGTCCTAGGACGCAGCCTCAGAGCCCCTCTAAGGAAGAGGGACACCAACCTGTGGCACCCCACTGTGGCTCCGTCGACCATCTCGTGTTGGGAAGAAATAGCAGCCACATAGACTCTTAAGGTGGAAGGAGCGCAACCACCATCCAGCAGGGACTGCAGAAACTCCAGAACAGTGGCCACAGAGCAACGTGCTGGATCTACTGCCTTATCCACACACCAGTTAGAGAACAGCCTCCATCTGTTCTCATATTGAACCCGGGTAGATGGTGCCCTGGCATTCAGAAAAGTACGCCTGACGTCCGCAGGGCAAACCCTCAGCAGTGGGTCGGGCCCTGTAGCGGCCAAGCCCAGAGCTGGATGGGACCGGGGTCCGGATGCCAAATCAGACCCCCCAGCTGTGAAAGGAGGTCTGTCCTGTAGGGGAGGTGCCACGGAGAGCTGCAGCAGAGCCTGCGCAGCAGTGGAAACCACAGTCTCCCTGGCCAAAAGGGGGCCACCAGAAGGAGCCTGTGGCCCTGCAGAAGTACCCGCTGGAGTGTCGGAAGAATCAGGGGCAGCGGTGGGAAGGCATACAGAGGACACTGCGGCCAATCCTGGCCAAGGGGGCTGGTCACCTCCGTCCAGGAGAACCAGAGGGGGCAATGTGTCGACTCCGCCGAAGCGAAGAGGTCCACTTCCGCCCTGCCAAAAAGACCCCACAACGTCTCCACCACTTCCGGGTGAAGCCGCCACTCCCCTGGTGGGGGCTTCTGCCGCGACAGAAAATCCGCCGCCAGATTCCGTTCCCCTGGTATAAATACTGCCCGCAGGCTGGCCAGACGGGGATACGCCCAAGTCAACAGGCTCCGAGCTACCTGGAGAAGCTGTGTAGACCGGGTGCCCCCTTGGTGGTTCATGCCCTGCTTCTGCAGGGGTGCCAGAGCTGCCGAAACAACCCTGGTGAACACCCGCGGGGAGAGGGAGAGGCCAAAGGGAAGAACCCTGAACTGAAAATGCCGGCCGCGAAAAGCAAATCTCAGGAAGCATCGATGGTGCAACGCAATTGGGACATGGAAGTACGCATCCTTTAGATCTACAGTGGTGAACTACTCCCCCCTGGTCACCACACGAAGTGTGTCTGACGCGGTCAGCATGTGAAATGGAAGCACCTTCAGGAACCTGTTGAGTCCCCTCAGGTCGAGAATGGGGCGAAATCCGCCACCTTTCTTTGTTACCAGAAAGTACCTGGAGTAGAACCCCCTGGGGTGTAGCAGAGGGTCCACTGGCTCGATTGCACCCTTGGCCAGGAGGGCGGACAACTCCTGGCTCAGAGCTAAGGCCTTCGCCGGATCGTTGACAACAGTCATTTTGACCCGGCATCAAAATCAATGTTGTTATCAATTATTGACCTAGTCAAGGCTGTAATAACCTCATCCTAAATATTCCATTTTGAACCTTATTTTTGGAAAATATTGATATTTTGTGTTTTTCTCATTGAGAAAATCAGGTGTTTTTATGTCAAAAAGGGCATAAAAACATAATAATTATAAAAAATAAAAAAAATAACTATATATGGTTAAGTCTGATTTTTTCAAAAATAGTAAAATAAAAATAATAATGCATCAAAATCAATGTTGTTATCAATTATTTACCTAGTCATGGCTGTAATAACCTCATCCTAAATATTCCACTTTGCACCTTATTTTTGGAAAATATTGATATTATGCATTTTTCTCATTGAGAAAATCAGGTGTTTTTATGACAAAAAGGGCATAAAACATAAAAAACAAAAAATATAAAAAAAACTTTATATCTATGGTTAGGTCTGAAGTTGTTGAAAAGATTTGATGCAGTGAAAGTGAATTTTTTATTACGCTTTAATGAGGGACCATTTTGGGTCCCAAGGTTAAAACTTGTAGGTTTGTTGAATAAACTCTGATTGCTCCAAAAAGAATGCATCAAAATCAATGTTGTTATCAATTATTGACCTAGTCAAGGCTGTTATAACCTCATCCTAAATATTCCATTTTGAACCTTATTTTTGGAAAATATTGATATTTTGTGTTTTTCTCATTGAAAAAATCAGGTGTTTTTATGTCAAAAAGGGCATAAAAACATACAAAAACATAAATAAATAATAAAAACTTTATATCTATGGTTAGGTCTGAAGTTGATGAAATGATCTGATGCGGTGAAAGTGAAATTCTTTTTATATATGACATTTTTATTACGCTTTAATGAGGGACCATTTTGGGTACCGAGGTTAAAACTTGTACGTTCATTTTAAAGGTGCCTCAAGGGTTAAAATGGCCAGTATCTTCACCTCCCTTCTGCTAAATAATGGTTAAATATGTAACAAGCAAGTCAGAACTCCCTGCCAATGTGAGGACTGCAGGGTCGCTCCCCATCTTCCGTAAGACACTCAAGACCTTAGGCCAAAATCGGCACGTGGTGGCTTAACCATTGGCACACTAGCAATGTGTTGAAGTGCTCTCTCATCTGCATGCCAAATGGCCTTTTACAGCCATTGGCAGTTCCTGAGCCTAATATTTTTCCCCAACCACACTCAGGGAAGACCTACCCTACTCCTGCCTGCCTCTGATTTGCTACTTGTTACCTTCTTAGCAGATCTTAATCTTTACTGAATGTTTATTTTTTATTTTTTATGTTGCATACACATTGCCTAAATGGATGGGAAATTACAGACCTGTTGGAAATTTAAACTTTGAATTTGATTAATCTAGATTAAAAATAAATCATCTATGCCCACCAATATATATACAGTGATGTTGCTAGGTACGCGTCCTGCGTCCCTGACGCATTAAAATCTGAAAGGACGCACTAAACTCACTATCCATGCGTCCCGGGGACGCACCTCATTTTTCCCATGAAAAACGATACATTGTGAACATTAAACAACTCGTGTTTAATCACAGTAACTGGCAAAAGAAACCTTGTTGTTAGCAGACTGGACAGCGCTGTTTCAACCCTCTGCGCATCTACTTGGCGCAGACGTGATCCCCTGTACAAAGTATCGCGACATGCTAATTTAGCCGCTACCAAAACAACTAGCCTGTCACCGCTGATTTAATTTCAACAATTAAAAATACGAACTTCATAGTAAATAAACCCACGTTTCCACTGCTCGATGCTGTGCTCATTCGTGTACACAAAAAACATATCTGCATCATTTCATTTTTCTCAAAAGACTTTCCACTGTGTTAGTTATGTTTCATTTTTGAGCTAATCAGGGATGTGATTCTTCCGGATAAATCCGTAAATCCGGCTTTTCGGCAAGGCACGGGTCATAATGACCGCTCACGCTGTCAACGGTTTTTGTGCCTCTGATTCATGTCTTCGTGTCACTCCGCAAGTAGTGCGCGTTGTCGCGGTGGAACTTCATTCAAAGCAGAGCAAACCAAAGTCTCCGCTGTGCTTCCCGACCACGGGCTAGAAGCTGAAGCAGGAGCGGTTAACTATGGAAATGAGGAGAACATGACTCGCCCTGCCTCGTCGGCATGCAAACAGTAATCAGGAGTAAATGCTAAACGTCAGTGATAGACTCGGGTGCTGAGCTCTCACCCAGCGCATGTGGCCAAGCTTTCTCCCCCTTCTCCACCTCACATGAGATGGGGAGAGAAGTCCCCCCCTCCCAGGTGAGCTGCTTCTCCAAAATAAACCAATAGCGAAGCCCGTTAGAGGGCGTAGCACGTACGAAATAGAAGTAGAGTTAAACATCTATTTAGAGTACAAATTAATAAGAGTAATTATTGTAATGTAAACATTATCAAATTTTATCTTTTTTTTCTGCTTGCTGAGCCTGAACATTGATTACCATCTCCCAAAATGCAGTGGAAGACTGTAATAATAATAGATAATAAATAAACTACTATTAGGTGATTTCTGTCATCTTGTTTTGTCTTGTACAGGCTTTAGGGATGAGCTGGTCTTTTGTGCAATTTCTATATGCCTATTGTCTTTAACCTGCTGATACAATGCATTGGTAAATAATAAATATTTAAGTTAAACAAATCTAGTAGTCCAGATTGATGCATTTAATTGTTAAAATTGACAACATTTTCTTCCAGGGGACCCCCCCTAGTTGTACCGTTTTCTCATTAATGTAATGTTCTACATTAATGTGAAACGATTCGGGGGGGGGGGGGGGGGGGGGTATTTTCCTGCTTTTTTATTCTTTGCCGATCACATCCCTGGCTAATACAGTAGCTAAATACACTAAAAGTTTCACAGTGATTGACTCAGTTCATTTGATTTAGTTGATGTTCAGATGAGAAGATTTTGATGACAATTCATTTATTGACTCTGTCATGGTGATGAAAATGTTTTGTTCATTTGTTAAAATCAGCACTTTTATTGAAATTTTATTTTGGTACTACAGACCATAGAGACACCATTTTGTTTTGATTTGAATTTTAGTAATTTATTTTGGTGCTATTTATGTTGCTACAAAAATGCTGTTTGATTTGAATGTCATATGTCATGCCACTGTGACAGTTGTTTTGCAATAAACTTTTCAGATTTGGAATTTTATTTGTTTAATTTCAGATACATTTTGAACATACATGTTCAATGAATATATCCGTTTATTATAACCATATCATACCACCATCAAAGGAGTTTAACACTCAATAAAATTTAAGAAATAGAATAATATAAGAAAGAATTCCTTTTTTTTAACTTGGGAGTCGGGACCCATTGAATTTCCCAGGGACCCACTCAACTCACCACCTGTGGGTCCCGGGGACTCATTACATTGAAAACCTATCAACATCACTGTATATATATATATATATTTCACTTTCCCAAACTATTCAAATGTAGGTGAAAGCATTACCATTTTTACAGCTGATTGCGTCTGGAGGCAAATGGTGAGAGGAAAAAGAGGTTATAACAAAATGGAATTTCAGAACACAATTGGACTTTCTTGTGTTTTCTGCCCCTGTCTTTATTAGAGGAGGGAGTCGGGTAGGATTTGGGACACATGGTAATTATCCCATCTGAGATCCCGTCTGCGACCCCTCCTGTCCCTGGCCTGTTTGGAAACCCTCTCCAGCCCTCTCAGCTTAAGCAGGATTGTCTTTCACTGCTCCAGAGTCTCTGAGGTCACTAAAAACAAGCTGGGCTTTTGTGTCACAACAACAAAGGATTTCAAATGAACAAGCGGATACCTTTTAACTCCCTCTGAGAGGACACAGCACTTGCTTCGCAGTCTTAACAATTTCAGGACTGCTTGAGTTGTGTTTTGTGAGGGTTGTGTTGCTTGCCTAGTGTACTTAAAAAAACACACACAATGTCTTGTTGGACATGTTTGTTTTTGGTTAGATCTGATCCCAGAAGATTGAGGATTAGGTCTTTGGAAAAAAATACAATTACACAAAACAGGCTCATTCAGGGCCGGACTGGGACAATCATTCAGTTCAGGAAATATATCTGGAAATATAGCCCCAGCCAGGCCGCTTTACTTCTGATACTTCTTTTTGTAATTAGCCTATTATTATTATTATTATTATTATTATTATTATTGTTATTATCATCATTATTCATAATTAAAGGTATGGCAGCTGCTATCCCTTGTCATACGAATATGAAGGATTGGGTGTATTGCGGATAAATACATTCATTTCCTATACATTCTTCACAATAAAAGTACAACCTTTGTTTATTTAAAATGTTTACTGTGAAGTGGCAAAAACAGGAAATGTTGGGTTTCCATCAGCAGTAACTTACCACGAGTCCTATTCAGATGAAATAAATCAACAAAGAAGATAATATTAGTACTTTCACATAATACTCACAGAAAGAAAAAAAAAAAACTTTCAGGCCACAGCCCCCCTGTCATGTTCTGTGTTTTTCTCTAGTTAATTTCCTGTTTTATTTTGTAATTTTGTCCCCCTGGCCCCCTGTCCCCCACCTGGAGTCACTGGAACATTTTTTTTTTTACAAATATATATTTTAGCAGCCTATTTTGAATCATTGGGGATGAACAAACTTCCCCTTCTCTGCACTGTATTTTCTCAAATAATAAAAATATATATCTTATAAAAGTAGCAGCATAGACATCTAAATTTGTGCAAATGAGGAAATTGAAAAACATACCAAATAAAACAGAATAAAATACAATAAATAAAAATAAATATAATATAAATAAATAACTGAATTGCCATTAAAAATGAGGGCATACTGATCAATGAGGTCAAGGAGGCAGTACAATAAAATAAACAAAAAATGTACCTCTCATTCTAAACTTATAAAAAGACCACTGGGCATACGAAAAAGTGCTTTCAACGGGGATTTTCAACATTTTAACAGTCTATAATATCAGACACATTAAGAATGAACAACAGAACAACATGGCTGTAATAATGTTGCTGACATGAATCACATTTATGCATGCCTGCTCAGTGCGATCAACATTAAAAAATACTTACATTACAGGTTTTGTATTCAGTGTCATCCTCCCGGAGATACACTGGAAGTGCACGAAGAGCCAGAGTGCATCACATGTTGATGTCATGTTCTTCCTAAATTGAGAAAAATCTTTATAGAAATATTTTGCCAGCATGCCCAGTCCGTGTCACTGGTATAACAATGTAATGCTTCAGTTATGTTAAAAATAGTAATCTATCTATTATTCAGCAGGATGACTGACTATCAAGGCATCTGTAATCTGTAATGACAACACATTACCGCTGAATGTCAGACACCTTACATAATGCTGCTAACTGAAACACATGCAATGATGATCTATATTTACTAGGCAAATCAGCAAATACCCAGTAGACTGAACATAGTTTATGGATCTTCCGGGATGTTCCAGGTGGGTTTGCTATTTCAAGATCATCAATGTACAAAATGAGTGGTAGCTTTAGATCATCTGAGGAAGAGAATAACTCATTCTCCTTATAGTATAAGCCATCTTGGTGGCTCATGAAATGACCTTCCTGTGACATCTTTGTTTCTAGAATTTTGTCCAGAATGTATATTTGAACATTTTCTGGATCATGTCAAGAATAGACTGCTGTGTGTCCTGGCTCCAGAACATACTCTACAGGCTTCACCACAGGGTAGTTTTTCTCAACAAATGTTTTCCTTCTTTTAGTTGAAGATAACTCTCTACCTTTAGCTGTGGCATTTACAAGAATGTTGCTTTCCAGAACAGCAGTAACTATGTCATCAAGATTATTTTCACTGACAGAGATGTCATGATGTTCTAAGACTTCTCTAAGAGATTGTTTGACTAGAGGCTGGGACAGGGAAAATATTTATGTAAGATGCTCCACTATGTCCTGAGTCGCCAGGTTAGACACATGAAGAATTGTTTTCATCTTTAAGAATAGCAATGCTAAACTTTGTTGCAGCTGCACTCTTAAAGTGTCTGTGTCACACTGACTCTCTACCTCAACAGGGTCAAAGGTGTCTGTGCTCTCACACTGAGCAGGTCCCTCCTCAACATTTTCACCAGCAGGTGTGTCTGGTGTACCATTCTTTTCTGAACATACAATGTTCGTATCAAAATCTGAACTGCCTGCATGGTTTCGGCTTTTGTGTGCATTGAAGGACGAGTACGCATTTGTACTGTAACTGCAGTTACTGTATGGGCATACTACCACCTCATGATTTCTTAAATGACTCCTTAAATGAGAAAATAGTGATGCCTCAGAAAATGTCTGCTTGGTGCCACACAAGGGACATGTAAAAAATGCACTTCCTGACTGTGAACCATCAGTCACATTTATTCTGCCTGTATCACTATGACACTGTGACAAATGAGCTTTAACTGCATTAAATGACTGGAAAGTACAAATGCAGTCACTGTACAAACATGTTAGAGGGCTGACTCTTGAGAAATGGTTATGGTGCAATTGATAATGCCTAAATAATTTTGCACGTGTGTCCAAGGATACAGAGCACAACTTGCACTTCCAATCCATTCACCTTGAACCGGGGCGGGCAGAAGAGGTCACACAAATCCTGCAGGAAGAGAATAAAGAAATGTAATTTATTTACAAATCATGATGAACGTCATAACCAAATGGTGTTTTTAAATAAACAAATACTCACCAAAATAATCACCAACACTGTTGCTCAGAATGACAAACTTCTCATATCCAACCGCTCTATGGTACTATAACATAACAGAGAGCAGACAGTTTAATGTTGCTTAAGATCAAAATGCGTAAATTATTATGTATAGTGTATTACTTTGTCAATCCCTTATTGGCGAGGGCAACTCCATTAGACAACCCTTCTCAACATATTATGATTATTAATTTTTATGTCTAATGAAAAATATATGCAGCAACTGCTTTTATTAAAACATTTCACCGATATTTGAAACAAGTCGTCCTCCAAGTCGCATATTTTTCAAGGCAAAGAACGGCTCTTTCCACTGCCCTTAACGTTACGTTGTTGACAGTAACAGAGTAACGTTAGCGACCTGGGCCTAGTAGCGACACTGAAAATAATTATTAAGTAAGCTTTAGTTTAAACCAGTTTGAAATATGTCTAATATGGTAGCATGTAACTCCATTGCACACAATCACAGCGTCTAACAAAAGATAACTATATGTGTTGAACTTTTGCCGAACTTTTGTAACGTTATGTTACTCACCGCTTCGCACACGCAAAACTTTCAAATGCTGAAGTCGGGGTCCCCCGGAACACAAAACACAGATAGAAGACAATTTTGCAACAGCACGGCAAAAAAAAACATTTTTGTGCAGGTTTTTTGATGAATATGAATGTCTTCGCTCCGTTGCATCCCTCGCTAAGGTCCAGCCATCTTGAATTTTCTTGATACGTGCCCTGAACAGTTGGGTGTAGTGACGTCAGATGTCACGTCCCCTCACGTACGGCTGTTAACTTAAACGTTTCAAGTTAAGTTCACTTAAGCTTGACAGTGTTCACTTAAGCCCTGTGAAATCAAAACCATATTATTCTATAGGAATACTTAATGTTTCATTGTCAGGTAAACTAATTAGCCCACTTTGATTTAGTTGCCGGCAATAGTTATGAGTTCGTAGTACTGTTCGGGTTTACAGTGTACCTGCCCTAATGTGTTTCACCTGTCCTTTGTCAGCTCCCTGCCTCCCTGTGTATTTAGTCTGTGGGAGAAGTCGAATAGTCGTTTTTGCTTAGGAAGGTTCCTAACTGAAGAAGTGACCCGGAAGTAAACAAGTGGCCACCATGATAAGAGCCGTTTGGATTCTCTAAATGCAAAGGAAAGGAGCTCCAATGCTTCCTTTCAGAGCTCCTTTAGCATAGGATGCAACTGACCTTCCTATACGAAAGGAAAGGAGATTACGCCGACCCACAATTCTTTGCGATAGCAACATTTAAAGTGCTGAACACCTCGGCCGTTCATGAAAACAAACAATGTGTATTTGCATATTTAACAATTACTTTCATGCAGACATATAGTAATTGGAATTGTGTTGATAAATGTGTGTGGACAGTGATAATCATTTAATGATATTTTTATTTATTTCAATCATGTTACAAATGTTTGACAAAAACAAAACTAAAACCACAAATGAAATGTAAATACAGCAAACGGTCAAACAGGAAGGAGGAGCTGCTGGAACTGAAGCCGGTCAGTGAACCAGCTGTTTATAAAACCAACAACATGGGGAGGAGTGGGCGATACTCTTTTTGTAGTCCATTATTGTAGTTTCTCCAGTGCAGATGCACATCAACCGCCGGTGCCGATCATTAGCTGTCAATCATCAGCACAGGCATTATAATGACGTAGATAGTGAAAGTCCAGTCGGATTCTCTGAGCACCGCGTTCAACTTATTTTTTGACTATTCGACTGCACCCTGAGTGTTTCCGTTCGGTCTTTGCTTGGTTGTCTGTTTTATCCCGGATGTGTGCCCACCACCTGATCTGTCCTGCCTTTATCCTGGTCTGGATTACTGTTTGTGAGTTCTGTTCACCATTTGGATTATCTTGTTCTTTGTTTTTTGATAGTGTTTTTGCCCCTGTGGCCTCCCTGAGTTTTTGGACTATGTTTTTTGGTTTGCTTATTATTTAAATAAACATTTTAACTGCATTTGGGTCCATACTTCCTTCAATCTTAGTACATCTGTGACACCCCCAGCTGCTGTCACTCAGCCCCCTGGGAGCTGCTGCTGGGAGAGACGGTTATGGAATTGAGTTGGTGTGGATTTAATGATAATTGGTAGCGCACCGCTCACGTCTTGCGTCTGCTGAAGGTTGCCTGTTAATATTACTTAAAACATTGTAAATAAAACTGCAGCCAGCCTGATAATTACATCATCAAATTTTTAGATGATACTGCCATTCTGGGGTTGTTGCACAAAGATGGCAGTCCAGTAGCTTACCATTCTGAGATCTTTAAGTTTATTCAGTGGTGTGACTCTTAATCATCTGATGTTGTTGTTTTATCATGCCGTACTGGAGAGTATTATAAGGTACGGAGTTACAGCCTGGTACGGCAAATTGTCTGTACAACTGAAGACACAAATTAATCGTTTGGTACAACATGCCATTAAAATTATGGGGGTCAAAGATCATGTTTTGATCATGTCTGATCAATCTCATATTCTCCATTCAGAGTACCAGCTGCTTCCTTCTGGGAGGAGATTTAGAGTTCCCCGGAGCAGGTTGAACCGTTACAAACATTCCTTTATCCCAACATCTGTTAATATCCTGAATGCACATATGTAGTTTAGTGTGTACAGTTGCCAAAAGACCATGTATTGTAATGGTTTGGGCAACTGCCATTTATTGTTGCTGTGATGGTATGGGTAACAGATCAATATGTGTAGTTTACTGTGTACTGTATCAGTACAGGTTATTAATTGACTGATTGATTGATGATCAAATGTTTGATTGACTGATAGTTTATGCTGCTGTGTACTGTAACAGTACGGGTAAACTGATCGATTGACATTTAGGGCCCTAGTTTCGTAGACCAGGCGCAGTCAGCTTTCAGCGCACCTGCGCCGCGCCGACAGGGTGTGTCCGCCTGGACTTTGCAAGTTTCGTGCACCGCGCAGGCTCGCACAGGCACGCCTCCCGTCTCGCCCACCGGCGCAAGTGGGAAAGAGGGAGGAGGAGAAGGCATGAGTGGGAGACGAGGAGGAGACGAGGCGTGGACTGGGATTAATACAGCCGATTCAGATCTTCACCAATCAAATGAGCTCCTCTCCTCACCTTTAATGCGTTAGGGGAGGTTCAGTGCAAGTTCCGTCATTTGACAACCCGATGACAGAAGCAGCGCCGCCGCTCCCACCACGCGCATCACGCGCTGTGAGCGCGTATCATAATAATAACAATGCCGATATTATAAAAAACAGGAGAGAGAGAGGGAGATGTTTTGGTCCGAGAGGCTGAGTTTCCGTTACGCGTGCCATCTGCCTTTGATCTGACGTCAGATGTGACGGGACAATCTATATAGATATAAATTCACGTGTTGATTCAATAAGTTGCATTAAATAGTGTTTGTTGTGATTATTTATTGCATTTAAATGTGCCTGGAACTGTGGAAACCTGCCTGTGAGGTCTCGGTGACGTGTGCGCACTGCGCGCCGTCAGCCAAACTTCCACTCCGCCAGCTGTGATTCGCCTTGAATGAATGGACTTTATTTACGCCTTGCGCCGAAAGTAGACCAGGTTGGAGCTGGCGAGCTTTCAGCGCAGTCTCGGCGAGGCTTTTTGCCACGAAACTTCCGCTACGCCAAGCTGAATCTGTGACGCCTCCCCCTGCTGCGCCGCCACACCCATCTTGGCGCAGGCGATCCACCAAACTGCCAAACTGACGGTGCGCAAGGCTGCGCGGGTCGAAACTTGCATTGCGCCGGCTCCGCCACCCTGCGCCGCCCTGCGCTGCGCCACGAAACTAGGGCCCTTATTGTTTGCCGTGTACCTGTCTCGCATGAGTGATATGTGTTGCCTGGTGCGATCATTCAATGTTGCTGTTCTTATTTTTAAACTGCTGTCCATTGGTGAGTCCACGACAAATTTCCCTATGGGGACAATTAAAGTATATGAAATCAGGAAAAAAAATTAAACTTCCCGGTGCTCCCGATGGCCAGTTCTGTCCTGGGCTCATTGAAATCACTAATGCAGCAATAAGACTTGAGTTCTCACAAACTGATTCAACTTTGTTATCGTTCTAGCAAAGTGAAATTTTATTGAATTTTTCCGTTTTTGAAAAAGCTCACAGACTGATGGAGCAATGACCAATGTCACAAAAAGTTTAAATAGAAGTTGCTTTTTTACTTGCACAACTTTGCCAAAGATCTGCATTTGTTCTTTGACACTATTAAGTTAAGTTAAACTTGGCCTATGTTGTCACCATTTTGGTGGAGCGGGGGCATGAACGTTTTTCTTTCTCCAAAGGGGGGCATGACAGAAAAAGTTTGAGAACCACTGCTGTACAGGGACATAAATATAATAAAGTAAGCGCGAAAAAATAGAAACAAGTGTTAGATCCTCATCTGAGTAAAGTAGTAGCTGTTCAGCAAGTCGCGTCGGGTCGCTGAGGCCAGGAGTCCAACCAGGAGAGAGTTGCAGTAGTCAAGGCGGGAGATCACCAATGCTTGGACCAGGAGTTGCGTTGCATTTGTGAGGAAAGACCAGATCACGGTCATCGAGGATTACACCCAGGTTCCTCGCAGTTGACGACGGCAATACTATGATGCCCTCGACAGTGACCGATATGAGGGAAGTCTTTCCCCGGGATGAAAATGAGTTTGGTTTTATTCAGGTTAAGCTTGAGGTGATGGGCAGTTGTCCAGATGGCGATGTCTGCCAGACTGTTACAGCCTCCAAACAGTTAAATAAATTAATCAGTGGCTCAAATTGGAGACCTCAACATAAAAGAAGGACACCAGAAAATAGGACATTTTAGCAGGTTTTATTAACCAACTTTTCCCACAAGGAAATAAACATTCTTTAATGAAACCATAACTGAAATGCAATATAAATATTTTCCGAATAAAGAAGTCAGCAAACCAAAAGGGACCTGGAGACGCTGGCCAAACTCAGCAAAATGGAGGGGGGCCACCCCCTATAGCAGGGGTCTCAAACTCGCGGCCCGCGGGCCAATTGCGGCCCCTGGAACGAAATTTTGCGGCCCCCTACCTGAAATCAAGGCTTGGTGTTAGTGCGGCCCGAAACTGTCCGACAGGAGCGCAGGTTTTAGGCTCCGCCTCCTGCTGCTCCGCCTACATTTACATTTAGGTCATTTAGCAGACGCTTTTGTCCAAAGCGACTTACAATAAGTACATTTGTCAAAAGAAAGAAAGAAAGAAACCACAACATATCATTGCCGATAAAGTAAGAGCTAAAAATAGAACAAGTGTTAGGTCCTTGTCTGAGTAAAGTAGTAGCTGTTGAGTAAACATACTGTGATGGAAATTTTGTACCTCTTGAAGAGAGATATCTATATGAACTGAAGACTTACATGAGAAGGTTTAGTGTAAATGTGTAAATGTGACCTGTGGCCATTTGTGTGTGTTTTGCGACCCATGTGTGGTTTGCGACCTAGGTGTGGTTTACGACCCAGGGGGGGTTTGCGACCCATGCAAGGTCTGGATAAACATCTGAGTTTATTACTCCCGTCCCTGTGAATTGAGAGTGAGAACACACCCACAAAAGATAGATAAATACTATGCTTGTCTCACAACACATTGAGTCTTCACTTTGTAACGGACCAGCATGTTGCTCTGTGAATTCTCCTCTTGATCAAGATTAAATCCCTGTTTGGACCTTGAGCTGGCTCTTGAGCTCTTAATTATTGCAGAATTATAACACATATGTCAGCGACCCGAATGCGGGCCGTTTTGCACTAGTTTCGCTTCATTCCGTTTAATCGCATATTATTTTAAATGCGTCTGCGTCATATTACACATCATTTGAAAGCTACGAGTCTCGCGAATCGAACAAAGTAAGCCGTTTTAGGCTCACGGAAAACAAATCAAAAGCAAACACAGCATGTGTGCAAGGAGTGCACAGAAACAAGACCAGCGTTCCCTACCTTTCGAGCCGTCTGGAAGTCCAAAAACAACATGTAGCATGCTAATCCTTATATCCAGAGAACGGTAAGAGTCCAACGAACAAAAGTAGCCACTTCGTTTAGTCCCACGAGCACGCTAACTCCGGTAGTCATCCATAACACGCCATGTATTGACGTTGTGAGTTTCTGAACAAAATATTGTTTATAGCTAGTTATCGCTCTTCGATGACGGGCGAACAACAAAGCTTCGATTTCCGCGTACATCGGCTTCTTGGCGACAAAACAAGCCCCCTTCCACGATTCTGCGATCCGAATTGGCTGAACAATCTGTCCATCAAGAGAGCCAGTGCTTCACAAAACTACATAAATATGTGTGTTTTTGCATGGAGTTACTCACCTCAAATCACCCTGTAGACATTAGCAGTAGATAGCCTAGCGCCTGTCATCCCTCCCAGTCACCGCAGAAACGAAAACATTTTCCTCGTAGTTTTGATTTTGTATCCATAAAGAAACGACCGAGCTGTGCAGTCGTCATGTCCGTAATAAATCCATGAAGCTGTTATGTCCATATGTATGACTATGTTGCAACATAGCAACGATAGCTTCAGCTAGTAACATGCCGGGCGCTCGTCCGTCCCAGTCACCGCAGAAACGAAAACGTTTTCCTCGTAGTTTTGATTTGGTATCCATAAAGAAACGACCGAGCTGTGCAGTCGTCATGTCCGTAATAAATCCATGAAGCTGTTATGTCCATATGTATGACTATGTTACAACATAGCAACGATAGCTTCAGCTAGTAACGTGCCGGGCGCTCGTCCATCCCACTCACCGCAGAAACGAAAACGTTTTCCTCGTAGATTTTGTATCCATAAAGAAACAATCGAGCAGTGCAGTCGTCATGTCCGTAATAAATCCATGAAGCTGTTATATCCGTATGACTATGTTACAACATAGCAACGACTGCTTACAGCTAAACAGTAGCCGGGAGCCAAAAGTCTCGCGCAAGTTCCCGTCTCCTGACGTCCTCACTCTGGAGCTGTTTTCAAGCCAATACAGTGACAAACTTCTTTCCATCGAGCAGTGCCGTCATGTCCATATGACAGTGTAACTAGCGCTAGCCTACATAGTAAGATTCCTTAGCCTTTGTGACAGTTGGACCTGCTACAGCGACAACAAATCTTGCGCAGTCTCAGTAGGCTAGTTGTGTTGACAGCACGAGTGGGAGTCGCGTGTCGCGTGTGCAGACTGCAGTCTCTCATCAACAGAGTGAGATCAAAGTGACCCTCGCGCGACTGTCCAAGATTCGTCACTGTACTGGCTTGAAAACAGCTCCAGAGTGAGGACGGCAGACGGGAACTTGCGCGAGACTTGCATTGTTTTGGCTCCCGGCTACTGTTTAAGCAGTCGTTGCTATGTTGTAACATAGTCATACGGATATAACAGCTTCCTGGATTTATTACGGACATGACGACTGCACTGCTCGATCGTTTCTTTATGGATACAAAATCTACGAGGAAAACGTTTTCGTTTCTGCGGTGAGTGGGATGGACGAGCGCCCGGCACGTTACTAGCTGAAGCTATCGTTGCTATGTTGTAACATAGTCATACATATGGACATAACAGCTTCATGGATTTATTACGGACATGACGACTGCACAGCTCGGTCGTTTCTTTATGGATACAAAATCAAAACTACGAGGAAAACGTTTTGTTTCTGCGGTGACTGGGACGGACGAGCGCCCGGCATGTTACTAGCTGAAGCTATCGTTGCTATGTTGCAACATAGTCATACATATGGACATAACAGCTTCATGGATTTATTACATGACGACTGCACAGCTCGGTCGTTTCTTAATGGATACAAAATCAAAACTACGAGGAAAACGTTTTCGTTTCTGCGGTGACTGGGAGGGACGACAGGCTATCTACTGCTAATGTCTACGGGGTGATTTGAGGTGAGTAACTCCATGCAAAAACACACATATTAATGTCGTTTTGCCACACTATTTGAGCTAAACGAGCGCCGTGGTGTCTCGTATGGACCCAACCTGTGTTGCATAGGTCTTGGAATTGTTTTCTGAGGCCCAGGAAAGCAGATAAAAGTTGCCCCAATGGGTTAGCATTGGAGCGAGTCTGGAAGGCTGCCAGGCAGGTACAGATCTCGGGCTAGGCAACGTCAATTTTTGTCGGGTTTTTTGCTACGAATAAGTCGGGATGACCCTGGGGACAACGGAAATGGGGTAAAAAATGACCGGATTTCTCCTTTAAGCCAGTACACGTCCAGCCCATCTGAAGTTTGCCAAAGAGCATATGGATGATCCAGAAGAGGATTGGGAGAATGTCATGTGGTCAGATAAAACCAAAATAGAACTTTTTGGTGCAAACTCAACTCGTCGTGTTTGGAGGAAGAAGAATGCTGAGTTGCATCCCAAGAACACCATACCTACTGTGAAGCATGGGGGTGGAAACATCATGCTTTGGGGCTGTTTTTCTGCAAAGGGGACAGGACGACTGATCCGTGTTGAGGAAAGAATGAATGGGGCCATGTATCGTGAGATTTTGAGCCAAAACCTCCTTCCATCAGTGAGAGCATTGAAGATGAAACATGGCTGGGTCTTCCAGCATGACAATGATCCCAAACACACCACCCGGGCAATGAAGGAGTGGCTCCGTAAGAAGCATTTCAAAGTCCTGGAGTGGCCTAGCCAGTCTCCAGACCTCAACCCCATAGAAAATCTGTGGAAATAGTTTAAAGACCGTGTTGCCCGGCGACAGCCCCAAAACAGCACTGCATGGAGGACTGGACCAAAATACCAGCTACAGTGTGTGCAAAGCTGGTGAAGACCTACATTAAACGTTGTCATTGCCAAAAAAGGTTATATTACAAAGTATTGAGTTGAACTTTTGTTATTTTCCAAATACTTATTTTCCACCATAATTTACAAATAAATTCTTTAAAAATCCTACAATGTGATTTCCAGGACTTTTTTTTCACATTCTGTGTCTCACCGTTGACGTGTACCTATGATGAAAATGACAGACCTCTGTCATCATTTTAAGTGGGAGAACTTGCACAATCAGTGGCTGACTAAATACTTTTTTGCCCCACTGTATGTGTTTACAGTATATTATAGAACAACATCTAAATGCTTCATACTGTCCTACTAGTTTGAGGTTTTATTAAACATAAATCATATTTAAAAATGTTTTACATTTTCCAACCAAGTCACTTGAAAAGATCAAAAGTTAATGGTTGGTGTTGGGTCCTCACCATGTGGGAGAACAAATAGACAGACACTATATTGCCAAAAGTATTCACTCATCTGCCTTGACTCGCATATGAACTTTAGTGACATCCCATTCTTAATCCATAAGGTTTAATATGATGTCGGCCCACAATTTGCAGCTATAACATGTTGGACGGGAAGGCCTGGCTCTCAGTCTCCACTGGTGGTGCATCATTGATCCGTGATCCGTTCGGATCAATATCTTCGGTTCGGCACACACGTGATTTATGAAAAGAAAAAAGTTGTGTGCATGTTCAGTCCACACACTTGTTAAGAGCAGCGTGGTCATGGCCAGCGGAGGAACGGAGGAGCTTGAATGCCCCGCGTCATTTAAATCCCCTGTATGGGAGCATTTTGCTTCCCTGTCAAGTATAATGATGAAGGAAAGAGGTTAGTGAATAAAACCATGACAGTGTGTCGGCACTGGCAAAAGAAAGCCATATGACCAGCGCCGCCGCTCCCACCACGCGCATCACGTGCTGTGCGTAGGGCACCAAGTGCTGAGGGGGCACCAAAAATATCATTATGAAAAAGCATCATAGTCATAATAATTATAATGCCGATATTATTTCACTATAGAAATTGTAGGCACATTTTAGGCATGTACAGTGCCTTGAAAAAGTATTCATACCCCTTGAACTTTTTCCCATTTTGTCACTCTACAACCACAAAATTAAATGTATTTTATTGAGATTTTATGTGATAGACCAACACAAAGTAACACATAATTGTGAAGTGGAACAAAAATGATACATGGTTTACAAAAATGTAAGCAAATAAAAATCTGAAAAGTGTGGTGTGCATTTGTATTCAGCCCCCCTGTGTCA
Organism: Eutrigla gurnardus; assembly: GCF_963514095.1. Classification (NCBI taxonomy): domain Eukaryota; kingdom Metazoa; phylum Chordata; class Actinopteri; order Perciformes; family Triglidae; genus Eutrigla; species Eutrigla gurnardus. Next base: position 23,431,913 of record NC_139929.1, on the reverse strand, counting down.
ATACTTTGTAGAGCCACCTTTCGCTGCAATTACAGCTGCAAGTCTTTTGGGGTATGTCTCTACCAGCTTTGCACATCTAGAGACTGAAATTTTTGCCCATTCTTCTTTGCAAAATAGCTCAAGCTCAGCCAGATTGGATGGAGAGCGTCTGTGAACAGAAACTTTCAAGTCTTGCCACAGCTGCTCAATGGGATTTAGGTCTGGACTTTGACTGGGCCATTTCTAACACATGAATATTATTTGATCTAAACCATTCCATTGTAGCTCTGGCTGTATGTTTAGGGTCATTGTCTTGCTGGAAGGTGAATCTCCTTCCCAGTCTCAAGTCTTTTGCAGCCTCCAACAGGTTTTCTTCCAGGATTGCCCTGTATTTAGCTCCATCCATCCTCCCATCAACTCTGACCAGCTTCCCTGTCCCTGCTGAAGAAAAGCATCCCCACAGCATAAGGCTGCCACCACCATGTTTCACAGTGGGGATGGTGTGTTCAGGGTGATGAGCAGTGTTACTGTGAATGAGGTAGGACTGGGTCCACAGATAGGGTGCTTTGCACATGGTCATTGGTCCGTGTTCAAAGGAAGGAGATATGCCTTCTTATGTTGCACTTTAAGTTGTTTTTCATTAATTATGTTAAAAAGAAGATATTATGCCTTGTGCACTTTAAGTTGATTTTATGTATTATTATTCAACAAGTGTTAATAAACGAAAGACAAACTTATGTTTATTTGTCTTGTCTTTTTTTTTTTTTTTTTGCTGATCTGAAAAATGATCCTATCCGTGACTCTGATCCAAGTTTTTTGATCTGTTGCACCCCTAGTCTCACCTCTAATTCATCCCAAAGGTGTTCTATTGGGTTGAGGTCAAGACTCTGTGCAGGCCAGTCAAGTTCATCCACACCAAACTCTCTCATCCATGTCTTTATGGAGCTTGCTTTGTGCACTGGTGCACAGTCATGTTGGAACAGGAAGGGGCCATACCCTAACTGTTCCACAAAGTTGGGAGCATGGAATTGTCCATTTCTTGGTATGCTTAAGCCCCGTTCACATACTTCGCCACTCGCCCATCTCTGAGCGACAACTGTCAATGGAATGTGAATGTGTTCTAGCAGAATGTGGCCAGGACAGGCGATGCAATGTGGGCGGGTACGGAGAGAAAATCACTTTCTGCGATGTGAGTGTGAAGCGAGTACCAATCGGAATGTAGAATAGAGATGATTGACAGTTGACACCAACAGAGTTCCACAGAGAGTTGCCGCTTGAACTAGCCGCCTGCAGCAGTGGATTTGTTTTACCAGCGAGTAGAATTCAGCGAGAAAGCGAGGGGCGATGGGTGAGTAGTGATATATGTGAACGGGGCTTGAGGCATTCAGAATTCCTTTCACTGGAACTAAGGGGCCAAGCCCAGCTCCTGAAAAACGACACCACACCATAATCCCCCTCCACCAAACTTTACACGTGGCACAATGCAGTCAGACAAGTACCGTTGTCCTGGCAACCGCCAAACCCAGACTCGTCCATCAGACGATCACAGTCCAGTGGCAGCGTGCTTTACACCACTGCATCCAACGCTTTGCATTGCACTTGCTGATGTACATTTACATTTACATTTAGGTCATTTAGCAGACGCTTTTGTCCAAAGCGACCTAAAATAAGTACATTTGTCAAAAGAAGGAAACAAAGAAACCACAACGTATCATTGCCGATAAAGTAAGAGCTAAAAATAGAACACGTGTTAGGTATTCATCTGAGTAAAGTAGTACTTCAAGAGCAACAGTGCTACGATCAGAGTGCAATAGGTAAGATTTTTTTTATTTTTTTGGGGGGGGTGTTAGTGGGTCATGCTATGTAGAGTCGAGGTGAAGTCTGAACAGGTGAGTCTTGAGCCTTTTTCGGAAGATGGCAAATGACTCTGCTGTCCTGACATTGGTCGGGAGTTCGTTCCACCACTGAGGCGCCACAACTAGCTTTACTCACACAATGCCTAAACCCAAATCTACAATTAGTTTCTGACTTACTAACAAGAGACAAAGCAGCTTCCTTCTTTTCTCCAGACAAAATGTGGTTTTGATGTATGGCTTGGATGCAGCTGATCGACATGGAAACCTATTCCATGAAGCTCTCTACGCTGTTCTAGAGCTAATCTGAAGGCCACATGAAGTCTGGAGGTCAGTAGCGATTGAATCTGCAGAAAGTTGGCAACCTCTGCGCACTATGTGCCTCAGCATCCTCTGACCTTGCTCCGTCATTTTACGTGGCCTACCACTTGGTGGCTGAGTTGCTGTCATTCCCAATCACTTCCACTTTGTTATAATCCCACTGACAGTTGACTGTGGAATATTTAGGAGCGAGGAAAATTCACGACTGGACTTGTTGCACAGGTGGCATCCTATCACAGTACCACGCTGGAATTCACTGAGCTCCTGAGAGCGACGCATTCTTTCACAAATGTTTGTAACAGTCTGCATGCCTATGTGCTTGCTTTTATACACCTGTGGCCATGGAAGTGATTGGAACACCTGATTTCAATTATTTGGATGGGTGAGTGAATACCTTTGGCAATATAGTGGTATATAAAGCTAAGGGCCTGAATACAGAGCCTACATACAAAGAAAAGCCTTAACAATGGGTAAAGCCAAAATCCATGACCTCCTTTTGGACAAAGTCACTCACTGGGACATAATTTTCTTAAGGAGGTAAGTGTAACCTAGGTGCAGTCTCTACACTTTTTTGTTTCGTTTCCACCAGACACCTTTTTTTTATTCTTTATATTTGGATCCAGTAGAGGATTGCTGTACAACCAGTGATCTTGTCCTGCCTGCAGTAGGACAACACAGACTGCTGTTCTTCACTCGTTCACTGCCGCAGAGGACCAGCTGCCGTTAATCCACCGATGAGCGAGACAACGGCCCTGTTATTGCCCGAGCCGGAGAAAACTCCACTGAAGAGGATTTATCTGGGCAGAGGAACCATCATGTGAAACCCTATATTCAAGGATGCCTTTTTGTTGTAAAGTTTAACCAGTGGTGTAGTGGCAGTGGTAACTCTGTGGGCCCTAGTTTCGTGGCGCAGCGCAGGGCGGCGCAGGGTGGCGGAGCCGGCGCAATGCAAGTTTCGACCCGCGCAGCCTTGCGCACCGTCAGTTTGGCAGTTTGGTGGATCGCCTGCGCCAAGATGGGTGTGGCAGCGAAGCGGGGGGGGGGGGGGCGTCACAGATTCAGCTTGGCGTAGCGGAAGTTTCGTGGCAAAAAGCCTCGCCGAGACTGCGCTGAAAGCTCGCCAGCTCCAACCTGGTCTACTTTCAGCGCAAGGCGTAAATAAAGTCCATTCATTCAATGCGAATCACAGCTGGCGGAGTGGAAGTTTGGCTGACTGCGCGCAGTGCGCACACGTCACCGAGACCTCACAGGCAGGTTTCCACAGTTCCAGGCACATTTACATGCAATAAATAATCACAACAAACACTATTTAATGCAACTAATTGAATCAACACGTGAATTTATATCTATATAGATTGTCCCGTCACATCTGACGTCAGATCAAAGGCGGATGGCACGCGTAACGGAAACTCAGCCTCTCGGACCAAAACATCTCCCTCTCTCTCTCCTGTTTTTTATAATATCGGCATTGTTATTATTATGATACGCGCGCACAGCGCGTGATGCGCGTGGTGGGAGCGGCGGCGCTGCTTCTGTCATCGGGTTGTCAAGTGACGGATCTTGCACTGAACCTCCCCTAACGCATTAAAGGAGAGGAGAGGAGCTCATTTGATTGGTGAAGATCTGAATCGGCTGTATTAATCCCAGTCCACGCCTCGTCTCCTCCTCGTCTCCCACTCACGCCTTCTTCTCCTCCCTCTTTCCCACTTGCGCCGGTGGGCGAGATGGGAGGTGTGCCTGCGCGAGCCTGCGCGGTGCACGAAACTTGCAAAATCCAGGCGGACACACCCCGTCGGCGCGGCGCAGGTGCGCTGAAAGCTGACTGCGCCTGGTCTACGAAACTAGGGCCCTGTGTCATACAAATCTACAACAAAACTTACCAAACCTTAAGATAAAAGATGTCTTATTCCCAGGAGATACTCGAGACAATCAGGCCCAACAGAAGAAGGTTGTTCTGGTCCTGCTTGTAACAGCCTGACCACACCGGCCATGTGCTACTTTTCACTTGTCTGCATGACATTCGTTTGACGTATGCTTCAACTTGGATCTTCATGAATGATCATGTTGTGCTGAAACCCGAAGTGGCTCTCTATTATCTCACTACATACTGTGTTACTACACTCACCTTTTTTGTGCATTCACCCCAACAACTTATCCAGTGCTGCAGCTGTTTCACTATACTGCCAGTGCAGACAGTGTCCAGCCATCACAATCACTCCAAAACATATAATGTTTTTTATGTTCCTTACATTTAAAACTTATGTTTCCTTGCCTTCGACTGTGAAAAGAAGAGAAAAGCAGTGAGAGGTGAGGGTGACAAGACCACTGTCTTGAAAAGTGAAATTATGAAATATTACTTGTTGAAACAAAATACAATAGATATTCAATAAAATCATCAATGAAAATGATGTTTAAAAACACTGGCCTGATTTACCAAGTTTTCTTAGGAGGAAATTGAACTGGCTCGATAAGAACACGGATGCAAACATTCCTGCGGTTTAAGAACACGTCATGAATCCATGCTTTTCTTAGGAACTTTCTTAAGAACAAATTTGAGAAGAAACTAATCTTGGTGAATGAGGCCCAATGACTTGATATTATATATTTTACAACACTTATCCATATGGTTATTTATTTCATAATTTATTTTTTACCTAATAATACTATAGAAGAGTCCTAGAAACAGGACATATTACCTCATCAGTAATGTGGAGACTCAGCATGAAAACCACAAGTGTTCCTGAAGAAATGTAAACAGAAAAGCAGTCAAGTGTTCCTTCTGTCCATTTAATGTAAACATTGCTGAGGTAACAGTACACTGGAGTGTTCAACACACCCAACACTGTACCGACATACATCTGCCTTCCACACTAAGACACTGGTGAGGCTGTAAATTCAACACAATCAGTGGTTACTGAATTCATGAGATGATTAGTATTTCAAATCATGTACGCTTCTAGTATTCTGTACAGACAAAAATAACAGTTTGTATCACTACAGTATTTAAACATGATTCACACAAAATGATGCACATCTTCAATTTTAAGATACACTCCACATTAATACTTTTGTTATTCTCTTTCAGTTCATTTGCACATTTGTCCAGGCTAAAGCAGCAAGAAACCAAGCTGAACAAACTCCCTCCCTTCCCATTCAGGAATATTTGGTTTCCATTCGTAGGCAGGTTGTAACAGGATTCACAAGTTCTTGTCCAGCAGCACTGGTCCCAGGACAAGCACCTTTAAGATGAGTGGCTGGGTTTAGTTCTGGGTGGGACCAAACTCTGTATTTTTTAGTTAGGACTTTTAGCATCTCTATATTTTATTACTTTATTCACGCTCGCTACATAATGAATGTGTTCACATAAATTTTACTTCTCTGGCAACCTGAGTTTGAGTGACCAGAGAAATTATACATTTCTGCAAACCACGTTATATTTCAATATTTATAAACAAACAACATTTTCTAAATATGTTTCATACCAGCCTCGGATCACACCTGCAGAAATGCTAGCATCGAGCATAAATAACAAATAAACAACAACCGTCCATAGCATTACCGGTAGGTCTTATATTACGCTATGTAACAAGCATGACAAGGTGATGCAATATAGTGTAACAAAGTAAGGTAACAACTATAACAATGTTACTAGTGTACATAATAAACAACCACCATTAGCATTCTTTCTTACATAATCCATCCATCCATTGTCTACCACTTATTCAGGGTCACAACAGGGGGGGGGGGCTGGAGCCGATCCCAGCTGTCATTGGGCGAAGGCAGGGTACACCCTGGACAGGTCGCCAGTCTATCACAGGGCCAACATGTAGAGACAAACAACCATTCACAATCACATTCACACCTACGGGCAATTTAGAGTCACCAATTAACCTATCCCCATCCTGCATGTCTTTGGACTGTGGGAGGAAGCCGGAGAACCCAGAGAGAACCCACGCTTACATGGGGAGAACATGCAAACTCCACACAGAAGGAGCCTGGGCCGACCCGGGAATCGAACCCGGGACCCTCTTTGTAATGGTATTATTAAATACTCATATCAGTACTCGGTATCTGCGAGTAATGAAATGTAAGTACTTGTAGTCGGTCTGATATAAAGTGGTATCTGTGCATCTCTATATGTAGAGGCTTCAAATGCTGGTTCTATGCGCCTTCTGTAATTTATCTTTCTGTTCCCACAACAACATACAGAGAAATGGAAATGTTTCAGGTATATTTAAGAATGGTGATTAATACACAGCTACCGATTAAAATTTGTTATCGATTGACAACCCCTAGTAACAACATAACATAACAACATGATGCAGCAATGTAATGTTACAACGTAAGTAGCATAAATCTCAACATGAGGTGCAGGAATGTACATTCTGGAGTCTGGGCTAGATGCTTTTCCAAGGGTCCCACCACTGCAGTCAAAGTTGGTAACTGGTTCCTTAGAATGAATACGTCAAAGGGGTGTGAGATTTGTGCCTTCAACAGCACATATATTTGGCTTTTAATGCTCACGACTTAATCTTAGAAAGCACTGAGTTGAGCAGTTAACATACTAATATCATTCAGTGTACAACCGTTCACAAAATTCACAAATTAAATATGGTATGTGGTTCAAGACGAACAGTCTGGACATCTTGGGAAACGTGTTTTCATGATGTGTTTAGTCGAAATTATCACAAGACTTGAAGCACTGGAAACACTAGCTGGATTAGATAGATCCTTGAAACAACCTCATAGATAGTTTGATTATTATTTTATTTACATGGTGCATCTTCTTAGTTCTCTTTGTTAGTGGTTAAAACATTTTGTGCACAGTCGCTTCATATAGCAGCAACACTACACTTTGTGCTAAGATAGACTGTAAGCATGCCTGACACTATGTGCTGGATGCAGAGAGGTCACATTGATCTTGTCATCTGCAAACATGCATGCTATATTCAGTCTTTTCACCTCCCAACATCATCTATCTGCCGGGAATGTCATTCTGCAGGGAAATACTAAATCCCAGTAGTTTCATCAATATATATGTATGTCATTTATTTATTCTATAATATATATTTATTTTCGTCTATATATGTCTTTATAGTCTTTATAGTCCAAAGAAATATAAATAACATCAAGGATATATGTCTTCAATGGAAGCGTCTCAGGGTCTTGCACAAAGCTGCAATTTGATATCTACCAAAAATATGTATTTATATCTGCGTCTGTATTCTACCAGAAGTGAACTTGAAGATGAAACAGAAGACTGCTTAATTTCCTCAATTACATGTTCTGCTTCTGCCATTTATGCTCACCATACATATATCAATAAACAACATCTTAACTATGTACCTGAATGAATCAAATCATAAAACAGGATTTATATTCCAACCCCATCGTCAAAACAGAAAAACAGAGGTGGGGTGGGGGGTGGGGGTCCAGGGGGGCATACTAGCTTCCGTTTGTAGTATTCTTTTTAAACAATGTGTTTCCGTGACGTTACATTCACCCAAACAGATCTGACAAAGGTGTCGAGTGCATTTCTTCGGTTCCGAACATGTGGTGTTCTTCTCTGCTCTGCTGACCAGCCTTGGTACATCAGTGGGATAGTGTGAAACCACTACTCGTGTGCATCCTCATGCACAACAGAAGAACACAAGGACTCACTTATAGAAATAAGTGCTTCATAGAGGTGACAAACAGCACAGGGACTATGAAGTGTTCAAGAAACTGGAAAAGACCCAGTTCTCCTAACAGCAGTGGTCTGATGTGTTTCCCTGTAGAGCTGGGCCTTTATTTTTTACCAAACATAGAGACCACTTTTGAGTTTCTTCTCTATTCTGGGTAGATTCAGATCCTTATATGTTATTTACGTACATAACAATATGTTTGAATAACAATGTGTGTAAGCGATGTACAAACCTTTGATGAGTAATCACCACATTAGATCATTATTAATATCAGAGTATGATCATAGAAACAAATTGTGTAGTTAATTGAGTTAATGATTCTATTCTATCAATGATAGAATAGAATCATTAACACAATCCTTATTTGTCATTACATATCATATCATATGGCCTACAAGTGTACGCAGCTATCTTCCCAGCATGAGATCAGCCACACACAATGACTAGGGGCTCCCTTATTAACTATCACCATGAATATAGTTTATGATACGAAGAAAGCTGCTGCTTCTCGATCCTTTCTGCCTGCTTCTTGACCAGCAGCTCAGAATGATGAGCCATCAATGTAACTCCTTCATGTTGCTGTATCTATGAGGATGTCAGGAGGTAACTGGTGTTACCCCCTAAAACATGTGCAAATAAAGTCCTGGCCCTCCTCTTTACCTTTATCTTTACCTTTCCTCGGTGGCCAATTAACACAGACTGTCCACAATAACAATGTCAGAATGTAGAAAATTAAACTGTGTTCAGGTAATGATTCATATTGTTTAGTCCACAAATGTTGAATAAAAGAACCGGTTTGAGCATGTTATTGGTAGCAGGACTGGACCTGGAGCAGGTCTAGTCAGCATAGATGATGAAACCAGAGAAGGTGCTGTACTTGTTGTTGTTGCCTCCGTGAGCTTTGCCTCCGTCTAGTTTAATGTAGACCTCATCTCCTGGCTCCAGATGCAGCACAGCACTGTTACTGGCATAGTCATAGTTCTGGTCCGCATCCTGGGCTATGGCACTAGCGCGCACCTGCACCAATACACAAAATATCACACACATTTTATGATATACACAATATAATACACAATCCTATGCACAATATCAGACACAATGTCATACACACAATGTCATACACACAATATTATACACACGCTATAATCCACACAAAGTCATACAGCTGTTAGAAAACGAGCAAGAACAGATTGATATTAAAGGATTATTAATTAAATCAACAATAATGGGGCACCAAAGATAACCAAACCTTGACTCAGTCTCAATATAAAGGGGTTTATTCTCAAGTGACAATAATTATTAACAATTAGCATATGAGTAGAAACAGTTGATAGAATTTGGAATTATTTGCGGTTGATATCATTCATTCTTACAATATTCATAAACACAGCAGCATGTTCCAAAGGGTTTATTAACAATAAACAAATAAACATACACTAAGTCTAGGTGGCATATCTAACTAAATACTATACGTTTGTGTGTTATATTGTGTGTGTGTGTGTGTGTGTGTGTGTGTGTGTGTGTGTGTGTGTGTGTTGACTGTCAGCCGTGTGGTCTGGAGAGTTAATTTTAGGTCAGTTACGATGGTAACTCACTCTGTGAACCTAACCGACTCGCTGACAGGTTTGCTTTAACAAACCCTTAGTTTCTCTATCTGTCTCAGCCCTTTTGCTGATCCTGAACCAGCTCTGGAAACATGGGGGTCCTTTCATCGTCGACCATCGATATGGAAGCAAAAGTGATTCTAGCAGCCTGAAGTCTGGAGAGGATGTTTCTTACTTTATTGAACATTACTGGGGTGACTGTGGCTCAGTTGGTAGAGCGGGTTGGCCAATGTTTGGAGGGTCGGCGGTTTGATCCCCGCCCTTGTCACTGTGTCATGGTCATTGTGTCCTTGGGCAAGACACTTCACCCAGCTTGCCTCGTGTGAATGTGTGTGACTGCTGTATGTTTGAGGTGGTGGTTTTAGGTGCAGAATGGCAGCCACGCTGCCGTCAGTCTGCCCCAGGGCAGCTGTGGCTACTATCGTAGTTTACCACCACTGGTATGACTGTGTGTGAATGAGCGCTTTGAGTGTCTAGAAAAGCGCCATACAAATCCAATCCATTATTATTATTACTGTTTTACCTCACAATCTATCACATATGTGAACAATATTTGCCAGCATTAAATTTACAACATTGCAAAATCTTCTTAGGTTTTATGTGAACGGGAGTTTTCTGAAATGAAAATGAATTATGATTGAAACCATATGCCTTAGGCTCCCTGATGATTAAGCACAACATTCTTATGCTTTATTTTCAGCTGCAGCCACATTTTATGTGTGCCCGTGGGATGGCACCTTAATACTAAAGAACATTATTATATTTCACTACTTTCAGACGCAGTAGTCAGAGTTGCTAACCATTACGCAGCTGAGCTACACACGCGTAACGTTTAAATACTAGGGGTGTAACGATACATGTATTCGTATTGAACCAAAACGGTACGGGGGTCACGGTTCGGTGCAAGGCAAGGCAAGGCAAGGCAACTTTATTTGTATAGCACATTTGATACACAAGGCAGTCTCAAAGTGCTTCACATCATAACATGTCATTAAATAAAGTGAAAAAAATAGAAGAATTAAAAGAAAATAAAGGCAAAATTAAAATGCATTACAGAAAAGCACTGGAGAAAAAAACCCCCATTAAAACAAGCCAATAATAAAATAAAGTTTAAAATTTAAAAATGTAAAAACAATAATAAAATAAAATTAAAATAAATCAATAAAAACAAGAATATTAAGGAATAGAAAATACAGTGTAAAATAAAACTGGCGCGCAAATTAATTACGGAACTACTGCTAGAGGCCGTCCACACGGAAACGTTTTTTTGTGGGTAAACGACGCACAAGTCTTGTGCGTTTCGGCCGGCCGTCCATACGGATCCAGCATTTTCACCACCCCTCCGTTTCATGTTCGTTTTCATGTAGAAGGCAAAAACGCATATGCTGACGTCATCGCCCCGACCCTCGAGCCTGACTTCTTCCCCCGCGACGTCAACAACAACAATGGCGGCGTACGTGCTCGTGAACGTGCTTCAGCAGATATTCTGCTCCTCTGTACGACGGCGTATTAGGGCCACTGTATCAAAAAACTGGAGCAGAGAGAGGGGGGAAATATTCCGGGGGGAAAAGTCGTTAAGGTCCTAGGGTGACGGCTGTTGATGCTACTTATTGTTGGTTTTATTTATACGGGCCAAATTGGCATCTTATGGATATTTATTGATTGGGTGGATAGTTATTGATTGGGTGGATAGTAGCCATAGCTTTCAGGTGTTGCATAGCAACTGCAAACATCCGGTCAAGCTCCTTCTCTTCTTCTGCGTTTTTGGTGTATTTTTGTAGCAGAAACAGCGCCACATAAGGGCCTGGAGTGTGTACTACAGCACGCTGAGTCGTTTTCAGTGGATTCATATGGGCAAGAGAAAGCTCCGCCTCCTGGCTACTGTTTCTATTTTTGTTGAGGACTTGGAGTCAGTCAGCGACACAGCAGTATTTACAAGGTAGGATGGCGAGTGGAAGCGACCCATAAGAGTTGGAGGACCCGCCCGCCTCATTGAGGTCGCAAGTGTGGGAAAACTTCGGTTTCCCAGTCACTAACAGTAGTACAGGCGAGTGACTGGTGGACGAAGACTGTGTGTCGGCGTTGTTCGGTAGCTGTTGGGTATGTGAGAAATACGTCGAAACATGCTAACACATATTAAACGCCATCATCCTGATGTGCCTATCGCTGGAACGAGAAAAAAAAACGGTCCAACTACTCCTCCCTATGGTGCTTCACCAGCCTCTTGATACGAATTACCAAAGCAATTACTGAAGCAATCGAAATGTACATGTCATCTTCAATGCGCCCGTATTCACTTGTGGAAGAACCTGGCTTCAAGTATTTGTTACATGTACTCAAACCTCGTTACAACATGCCCTCCCGTCCACATATGAGCCAACTGTAGTCCCTTCCATATACAACAGAACACGCGCATTGATGGAAAACAGATTGTCTGCTGCACCCTCTGTTTCACTAACGACTGATGAGTGGACCTCTCGGGCCACAGAAAGCTATCTAACGGTGACTGCCCATTTCATTGACTCGGATTGGGAAATGATAACGTCAGTTCTGCAGACGCGGCCTCTGCATGAGTCGCACACAAGCGCACACCTAGCTGAGAAGCTACAGGAGGTAGTGGCAGATTGGAAACTAGAGCAGCCTGGCACAACTATTTCAGTGACCACTGACAATGCTAAAAACATCCTCAATGCTGTGGGAGAAGCAGGGCTTGGTCCACACGTACCTTGCTTTGCCCATACCTTAAATTTAGCATCCATTAGCTGCCATTTACTCTGCATTGTCAGACAAGTCCACAAAGAACAAGGATGCCTCAAATCTGACAGATCAGGAGGTTAGCTTCACAGAGTGTGGTTCAGATTATGAAACCTTTGAAAACGATTACTACAATTCTGAGCACTGAAACAACACTGTCAGTTTCAATGATCCTACCACTCAAAACCATGATAATGCAGTCCATGGAAAGAAATGCTGATGATGCTCCCATCGACAGGGAAATGAAGCATGCCATCAGGGAGAACATGCAAAGCAGATACTTTGACCCAGCTCTCCAGGATTTTCTTAATAAATGCACTGCATTGGACCCCAGGTTCAAATCACTCCCTCACCTGGATCCTGCCTGTCGCCAGGATGTCTTTGAAGCCCTCATTACTGAAGTTCTGAGCAAAAATGAGCAGGAATGTATTTAATACTAAGGTTCAAGGTTTTTTATTTTATGGATTTTTCTTCACTTCTGTCATTTCTTAATTATTAACCATTTACTGTTGTCTTTGTTGACCATAGAGACACATCAGGACGGGCCATCAGCTTCACAGCCAGAGCCAGAGACATTATCCTTCCCGCCTCCCCCCAAGAAGTCAGCCATGGCGGAGGTTTTTGGCTCCCTCTTTGCCACTCAGAGGGCTCCTTCTGATATGAGGTAGAAAGTGAAGGAGGTGAGTGCCTACATGGCTAAGGGAAGCACTGATGTAAAAATCAGATCCACTGGACTGGTGGAAGTCCAATGAAGCAATATTTCCAAATCTAGCCAAGTTGGCTAAATGCTACCTGGCAGTACCTGTCACCTCCGTGCCAAGTGAAAGGGTGTTTTCAACAGCAGGTGACATACTGACTGCCACAAGATCTACCCTTACTAGTGAAAGTGTGGACAAACTTGTGTTTCTGAAAAAAACAACAACTTAAAAATACAATGAAGCTGCCTTTAAGAGGCACATTGTCTTCTGAGAGACACACTGCCTCTAATGATTAAGCACAGATTGTCTTTTTTGTCAATCTGTTTGTCATTGTTTTTTTAGTTCTGTATGTTGCATCAGACACGGTATTATTTTTATTTCACATTTTGTTATTTGACTATAACCTTCAGGTACAATGGACTGTGGGAAAGTTTGTGTTTACCACAATAAGCTGTGATATAAATACATTTAACTGTTATGTGGTAATACACCATACAGGTGTAAACACACCTTAATCTTTATTTTGGAGTTTTTTTCTAGCCTATAAGTGGCTGTTTTGTTATTAGTATGGAATTTGCACTTTATACATGATGATTTCAGTTGTATAGCTGATTGTCTTATTTTGTTTACAAGTTATGGATGGAGTCTGGGGATCATGTGGGGTACTGTTGTTGATTCGAGATGATTGTTTACTGTTTACATCTTAGATGACGCAGTTCAGGCTGTTGCAACTAGCTCAGGAGAGAGACTGTATGACACTAGGTGCTATAACCACAAGCACAATAAAAGTGAATTGCCTTCTGCATTTTTTTTTTTCTGTCCCCTCCATTGCACCGAACAGTTACCGAACCGTGATGTCTGAACCAAGGTACGTACCGAACCGTGAATTTAGTGTACCGTTACACCCCTATTAAATACTCAGTTGATCTAAACTAATTCAGGAAGCTGTTCAGAAATCAATCTCAGGGTTTCCAGGAATAAGTCTAGGGTTATGTACAGAGTCCAGGGTTAGAGTTTGTTGAACCTGCTTTCTGGAATACACCCAAGGGTTCTGTGTAATTAATGTCAGTTTTTACTAGGGATGAGCGAGTACAGCATTATCTGTATCTGTATCTGTAAACCATATGAATTATCTGTATCTGTATCTGTACTCGAACTGGGCGGGGCCTAACCCGGAAGTGGGCGGGATTTAACCCGGAAGTGGGTCTGGTTGTCTTGAAATGAGCGAGGTTTTAACTGGTATGTTATTTTAAGCATGCAATTGATATGGGCTGATCAGAAATTGTTATTTATTGCTGATTAGAAAACTATTTACAGGACAGCATCAGCATTGAGCTTCAGATCAATGGTTTTGATCACGATAGCAAACAAACTATTTACAGAACAAGTTTTGCAACAATGAATACAACACATGCGGTTGCAATTATCAAGTAAAATGTAATGAACAAGAGTTTTCATACTCAACAATAACTTTTTTCTTTTAACTTTAATTTTTTTTATGATCAGTGTGATCTTTTTTTTATATATATATATATTTTTTTTTCCCACACCAGGTGTGTGTGTGTGTGTGTGTGTGTGTAGCTTGATTTCCAATATTTATACCACTACCAGCTTTATTTTTTCACGAAATACAGCAAGAAAGTGTTAGAGCCAGGCAGCCAGATGACGGTTAAAAAAAGAAAAAGAAAAATCTCCGACAGGCAGAGACGCAACGCGAGTCGGCACCACGTCTGAACGAAGTACCAGAACTCTACTAGTTCATAAGTAAGTACCAACCTAAGTAATAACAAACCTGAAGCTGAAGAAAGAAACCCTAAACATTAACGGAAAACGACCCGCGAACCTGAGTGACTGAGGGAGAGACAGAGCGCTGTTCTGTGTGTGAGTGATCAGAGCGGACACAACAACACATCTGCGAGTGTGTAGGGGAGGGGCTGTAGCATATCACAGGACGCAGACACAGTCAGCTACCCAATGAGGATTTTTATTTAATCCGAGCACAGATATTGACTCGTATTACTCGTATAATACTCGTACTCGGCAAAAGTGCTTTATCCGTACCGGATACTCGTTTCAGCCGAGTATCCGGCTCAACTCTAGTTTTTACCGTTGCAAAATTGGATTAGTGAGCATGCAAACTCTATGTTCTAGATCACTAACAACATAAATCATCCGTTTTTAACCCTTGTGTTGTCCTGGGGTCAATCTGACCCCAAATTAAATCTTTTGCTGTCAAAATAGGTTTTTTGTTCATCAAATGGTCTGAAAATAATGGGGGTTGTTCGATACTATGCTCTTCATGATTAAAATAAATTTGAAGTAATTTGATTGAAATATGGGTGTTTTATTGAATTTAATAACTGCTGTTGTCCTCTGGGGTCAAAAAGACCCCGAAGCACAAAGTAGTGCAATGGGGCAAATTGTCACACCATACTGCTTTCCAACAGATGAACACACCCCCTCCTCATGGCACACACACACACACACACGCACAGTGAGGCACATGTGTGATGTGTGGGGTCAAGCAATGGTTAGGACAAAAAAGGTCTTTTCTCAGAGGTGTTGGGGCATTTCACATTTTAGTCTGAGAGAGACAGAGGCAGGCAGCACAATGAGGAGGCAGAAGCAATATACTTTGCAGGAGGCACGTGAGCTAATTTTGGAGAAGAATGACCAGGAGGAAGACGATACTGAACATGAGGACAAATCAACTGATGAGAGAGTCAGTGTCGGAAGAGGAAGAAAATAATGATGGGGTGATTGATCCACCATACAGACCACATGCTACTTCTTCCTCTGAAGAAGCCCCCACATCGCCCACTGCAGAAGTGGAGGACTATACTTCTTTTGATGAAGAGGAAGATTCTGAAGCTGAACTAGAAGACGTCTCGGAATTTGAGGACTGCACTTTTTATGAAGAGGGAGAATCTACCGATGAGGAAGAATCTGAGGAAGAGGACCCAGCTGAGATGGAAGAATATTTCCAATCAAAGGATGAATCATTGATCTGGTCTTCCATCCCTCCGAGTGACAGACGATACATGACAACAGCAGAGAGAGAGACAAGCCACCATGGGCCGACTGCATATGCAAGGTCTCGTATTGATGATATCATGTCCACCTTCAACCTGTTTCTGCCAAAGCCTATTCAAGAGGCAGTGCTGAACATGACAAATAAGGAAGGACAACGTTTGTATGGCATCAAGTTCTGCCCTCGCCTGAGTGATCTCAAAACATCAAAAAGGTGCCAAAAATGCATACATCTGCAAAGTTCACGCCACTTCTGCCTGCCCTGCATGCAACTAAGGGCAAAATCAGACTGTTCAGACTATTCTGAAAAGATAGTCTTGAAATGTTGAATGTTTTGGAAATGAATGTTGACATGTTTAAATGTCAGGTAATGAGTTGGAATAAAGTTCACTAAAAATTTGAAACAGAGGTGAGTGATAATTTATACTTTATGCTTTATAAACAATCAAACCAGATGACCTCATTTTTGACCCGGGAGGACAACAGGTGTGATTATTTGCTGCCATTATAAATATTTAAGTGGTTTAAAAACAGCATCCTAACTCGACTTTGATATATACCAGTCTGTGATGATCCATCAACACACGTGACTCTGATCATTATCTATAGTAAGAATAACTGATGATTTTATTTATTTTTACTCAAAAACAAGGTAAAAAGTTCATGTAAATGAGGTCTTATTGACCTTAAATTCCAAATGGAATAAAGAAATTGTGTTATTAATATAATGAAGTTGGCATTAAAGGTGTAACACAGAATTGGGTGAAGTTTCCACTTTATATTCTCTAAATAACAGTCAAACCAGACGGGGTCAATTTTGACCCCAGAGGACAACAGGTGTGATTATGTGCTGCCATTAAAAAAATTCTAATTATTCAAAAACAGCATCCTCACTAAACTTTGACATATACCACTCTGTGATAAGTCCATCCATCCATCCATTTTCTACCGCTTATCCTGTATTTAGGGTCACGGGGGGGCTGGAGCCGATCCCAGCTGTCATTGGGCGAAGGCAGGGTACTCCCTGGACAGGTCGCCAGTCTATCACAGGGCCAACATGTAGAGACAAACAAGCAGTCACGCTCACATTCACACCTACGGTCAATTTAGAGTCACCAATCAACCTATCCCCATCCTGCATGTCTTTGGACTGAGGGAGGAAGCCGGAGAACCCGGAGAGAACCCACGCTTACACGGGGAGAACATGCAAACTCCACACAGAAGGAACCCGGGGCCGACCCGGGGATCGAACCCTGGACCCTCTTGCTGTGAGGCGAGAGTGCTACCCACTACACCACCGTGAAGCCCCTGTGATAAGTCAAATAGTAAAAATAATATTAAGTCAAAATAATTAATTGTTTCATTTTATTTTAAGATAAAAACAGGGCATACTTTTATGTAAACAAGGTCTATTGGCCCTTAATTCCAAAACAACGGGGAAAATTTGTGGTAATGGGTTGGACTGAAGTAAGACTAAAGGTGTAACACAGAATTGAATTTCAATTTATACTATATCCTTTAAATAACAGTCAAAACCAGGTGGGGTCATTTTGACCCCAGAGGGCAAAAGGTGCATGGCAATCGGGAGGACAACACGAGGGTTAAAAAAACAAAAAACAAACAACAGGCTCTACGTGCACGTAATTCCTCGGTTAAAAACCGAAACGAGGAGGTCCAAAACAACCAATCAAAAGAATACACCGGTGGAAAATAAGGAAAAAAGGAAAGATTGCGATGGCCCCGTGATAAAACCAGAGTCAACATCGGACCCGCGTTTCAAAGGTGGCGTGATCTAAGGGATTTCAAAGGGCACAAAGTGGAGGGGAAGGAGCTCGGTGGTCGTGGGGGAGGAGCGTGAGAGTTGTAAACATCAAAATCTGACAGAGTGCGCTCGATCCACTGGACTTGCCGACTGGGACTTTAAAGGCTTATTCATTTGGAACGAGACCAACAGCAGGATACATGAGAAAGTGAAAGTAGATATGTGTCACACAGTGGTGAGGTTCGTCTTGTCTCGGGTGCTTTGTCTTGTGAACTTCCTGTTTTATTCTGAAAATTCTAACTCTCCTCTTGTTTCAGGTCACTTGCTCTTCCTCATGTGTCTCCAGTCTGACGTCTCCCCTGATCCCTGATTGTCTTCACCTCTTCCCCATTATCCCTCTGTGTATTTAAGTCCGTGTCTCCCCTTGTCATTCACCCAAGCCCTTCGTCACAGCTCAAGTCTTGTTAAAGGCGCCATATGTAAGAATGTGGCCAAAAACGTTACTACACCCAAATTCAAAACACTGCGGCGAGTCGTATCCGTCTCCCCCTCCACCCCCTCCCCTCCAGACTCGAGGTTGCCAGAGCTGTTGGCGTATCCTCCGTCAGCAAGCTGGACGGCGGTCGGGGGAGAGACGCACACAATGATTAAGTGGATAAACCGTCCATGTACGTTGCGGCTATCCGACTTTCGTTTTGAAGTCAACAATCGCAAAACGGATAACGAGTCGTTTCCCGTTTTTCGCTTCAAAATAAAAGAACGAAAAACGGAAAAATGACTCGTATCCCGTTATTCGTTTTAAAAAACGGAAAACGACTCGTTAACTGATATTAGATATTGTGTTTATGAATGGGATTCGGGGATGAAATAACAGTGCCATTTTTCATTCCAGATTTTGCCATACGTCTTTTTTAATGAGCCGGAAGGCACATGTGTGTGTTATGCCGCGAAATTACCTGAAAGCCTACTTTGAGACATTTAGGGGAGCTCTGAAACACTGTTCATAAACGCTCTGACAGCGTCTGACGCTCGCGTTTTGAAGTAAACCCACTGTTTTAAACACGCACCAAAAGCGTTATGACGCGGACATAAAAGCGGAGCCTCCGCCACTCAGCTGTTGATCCTCGGTGACTGCCGGGATCTGCGCTCTGACCGAGCGGGAGCCGCTCCGTGAGTCGGCCGCACCCCTAGTTCCGACGTCTATGCTGCTAACGTTTGTTTCACTGCTGTGGCCCGATCCTGCAGATTTGCCCTCTACAACATCCGCAGGATTCGGACCCTCCTCACAAAGGATGCAACGCAACTCTTGGTCCAAGCACTGGTCATCTCCCGCCTTGACTACTGCAACTCTCTCCTGGCCGGACTCCCGGCCTCTGCGATTAAACCATTGCAGCGTATCCAGAACGCTGCAGCACGCCTTATCTTCAATCTACCCAAATTCTCCCATGTGACCCCCCTCCTCCGTGACCTCCACTGGCTCCCTGTTGCAGCACGCATCCAATTCAAGACGATGACACTGGCCTTCAGGGCCATCAATGGAACGGCACCCATCTACCTTCAAACACTAGTCAAACCTCATGCCCCGAAGCGAGCACTTCGCTCCTCTACTTCAGCTGGCCGGCTGGTACCACCATCGCTGAAATCAAACAAATGTCGCTCAGCAAAGTCCAGACTCTTCTCTGTTCTGGCGCCTCAGTGGTGGAACGAACTCCCAACTAATGTCAGGACAGCTGAGTCATTTGCCATTTTCCGAAAAAGGCTCAAGACTCACCTGTTCAGACTTCACCTCGACTAGCATGACCCACCCCCCAAAAAAAAAAAATTAAAAAAAAAACCCTTACCTATAGCACTCTGATCGTAGCACTGTTGCTCTTGAACTACTAGTTTACTCAGATGAGGACCTAACACTTGTTCTATTTTTAGCTCTTACTTTATCGGCAATGATTCGTTGTGGTTTCCTTGTTTCCTTCTTTTGACAAATGTACTTATTGTAAGTCGCTTTGGACAAAAGCGTCTGCTAAATGACCTAAATGTAAATGTAAATGTTTCTATGATCGAAATGAATAACGTTACTCGACAGTTCAAAGTATTCTAAATGTCCATCCCCGTCAAGCTATGATACTAACTTAGTTAGCCAAGCTCAACTTACCTGTCTAGGAGAAGAGTAGCCAATTCTGCATCCGATTTCAAATTCCTCTCAGCTTTCAACTGTCTCCAACGTTCAAATGCATCCCCTATATAGACCCTCGCTTTGCCTCGGTTTTTATCTTGGCGTTTTTGTGAATCAAAAAATATTTTTTTAAATGCGAATATTTTGACTGTACTATTGTTGTTGGTGAGTTCAGTATGTTATATGATCATTATTCCTGAGTCTCTATGACATATTAGAATGATTTTACGGCCAGTTGCTTTAGATTTCTTACATATTGTACCTTTAAAGGAGACATATTATGCTCATTTCTGCTTGTTGACATGGGTCTTTGATGTCTAAATGGAATGATAGTAACATGCTTTGGTCGAAAAAACCCAAGGATTGAGCACAGCAGGGTTCTCAACATACCAGTTTCACAGCCCTGCTTTCAGCGGCCGGATTCAGTGACTTTCCCTCTAAATGCTAATGAGCTACTGCGTGCGCCGCCCAAACGGTCTTGGCACCGCCCACCTCTTCCTGCCGGGCGTAAGACGTGAGGACGCCATTTTGTAACCATAACAACGGTTGATTCGGGGGAGAAATGGCTGCCGGACTCGCCACCGAGAATCCTGCCCGTATACAGGCAATCGAACCGGGCCGGAATGTCGGGACCCGTGCCCTCAGACCCAAAAGCCCTTGCAGCTCAGTCACGCTCCGGCCGGTCCAGGTCCGCGCCAAGCCACAATTACGCACCGCGAAGCCGGACTTCTGCTCCGCCGCAGACCCGTAGACCCTCGGACGCGTTGCGGGGAATCCAGACGTTAAATAGAGACCTCAACCACGCCGAACTGTCGGGACTCTCACCGTCAGAGCTTGCTGAAAAGCCCTCGGACATCGGTCAAACACCGGCCCGCCCAGCCCCACGCGAGTCCACACAGGCGGACTCTCCGTCGAACGCGAAACGCCAAGACGCGCCGCACGCAAACCAGCCGGGAGACAGACAGCTGAACACGGCCGAACTCGGGCCACTTGTGCCCACAAGGCTGTGTGAAAAGCCCATGCACCTCACCCAAGCACCGGCCGGTCCAGCTCCGCGCCGCGCCACAATGACGCACCTCGAAGCCGGACTTCTGCTCCGTCCGTAGACCCGTAAAACACTCGGGCGCGTCGCGGGGATTCCCGCAGGTAAATAGACACAAGAACCCAGCCGAACTCTCGGCCCTGATGCCCCCAGACCATGGTGAAAAGCCCGCGGTCCTCACTAACACACAGGCCCGCCCAGGTCCACAAGAGTCCACACAGGCGGACTCTCCGTCGAACGCGAAACGCCAAGACGCGCCGCACGCAAACCAGCCGGGAAACAGACAGCTGAACACGGCCGAACTCGGGCCACTTGTGCCCCCAAGGCTGTGTGAAAAGCCCGTGCAGCTCACTTAAGCACCAGCCGGTCCAGCTCCGCGCCACGACACAATTACGCACAGCGAAGCCGGACTTCGGCTCCGTCCATAGACCCGTAAACCCTCGGACGCGTTGCGGGGATTCCCGCAGGTTAATAGACGCAAAAAACCCAGCCGAACTCTCGGCCCTGATGCCCCCAGACCATGGTGAAAAGCCCGTGGTCCTCACTAAAACACCGGCCCGCCCAGGGCCACAAGAGTCCGCACCGGAGAACCGGGAACTCTGCCGGTAACCCCCCCGATTATAGGCTCAAAACCCCGGCCGAACTCTCGGGCCTGACGGACTCATGGCGAGCTCCAGACGACCCCGGCACCAGGCGGCCCCGTGGACCCATATGAGGACCCGTGCATCCGATGACAGAGCAGCAGTGCTTGGCTTTCGGCTTGTACATGGTGGCGGTTAGGCTGTCGAGTACAAGTGAAGCGAGTAAGAAAAAATGGCGGATCCTTGTTCAGGTAGCCGGCGTAATGTGGGCGGGGATATGCCATGAAAATGCAATGACTATGCAAGAATATGCAAAAGACCGGATTGTGACGTCACAATACGGTCAAAATCCAAACGGCTCGTTTAGAGACTAAATTCCTGACTCTGCCAGTTACTAAATATTGACTTAGTTGTCAAAACTCATGTTTAAGGGGTCGGGAGACACCCCGGATACGCAAATATACAAACTAAAGCAAGGAAAAAGTCAGTTTTGCATAATATGTCCCCTTTAAGTATTGCAGTTCAATGTTGTTGTTTTTTTTGTCATTTATGTGCCTAGAGAAGAGTGTATTTTGTTTGTAATCTTTCATAGTGTAGCTCAGCTCACAGATTTCGTTTGCCTTTTTGCCTTCCTCCCTTTTGGAGCGATTTTGATTTCTTTATTCATCTGTTTCATAGAGTAGCCTGTTATGATAGCCTGAGTTTTCCTCCCTTGTGAGAGAATTTTTGTTTAGCCTTTCTGGTTTCTTGTATGTAGTCTTATGGTTTGTTTCTCCGAGTCTCGTCAAGTTCCCACCATTGGTGAGGTTTTCAGTTTAGTCCTTGTTTTCTCTATTTTTGTTTATTTGCCAAATATCAAGTGTAGTTAGTTTAAGGTTTCACAGCCCATTTGTTTGTCCCTCTGTCTTGACACTAATACATTTCAGAATAAAGGCCTGTTGGAATTTGATTCTGCCCTGCATCTGAGTCCTCTCTTTAGTCCAGGCCTGACAAGCTGACAGTGAGACGAGGAGGGCGTAGCCATGGCAACAAGGACAGTGCATCCCCAGGAGAACGGTAGTGTGGTTGTTTTACTTTCTTAATTATTACTTATGTAGAAAGCTGTCACTTGTTGTTAAAGTCCCAGTCGGCAAGTCCGGCGGATCGAGGGCACTCTGTCAGATTTTGAATGTTTACAACTCTCACGCTCCTCCCCCACGACCACTGAGCTCCCTCCCCTCGACTTCGTACCCTTTGAAATCCCTTAGATCACGCCACCTTTGAAACGCGGTGTTACGACCCCGGCTCGAGGGAAGCAACATGTATTACTCAAACAAAGGTGAGATGTAAGAAAACTAAGTTTAGTGTAGCAAATGTAACAATGAGGAAACAAAAATGGTGGCTGGAGACGATGCTGCTGGTCCTGGCTGCAGGGAGAGAGTGTGGGTGGGGCCACACAGGGCTTTTAAGTCCAGCAGCAGGTGCCAGGTAACGAGCCGAGGAGGAGGAGAGGAGGAACCCCAGGTACACTGGAAAACAGGTCAAAACAGGTCTTGGACATAACACGCGGGTCCGATGTTGACTCTGGTTATATCACGGGCACCGTCGCCATCTTTCTTTTTTTCCTTCTTTTCCACCAATGTTTCGCCTCCCTCCTGTGACAGTGGAACGACCCGAGGGGGGAGGGGCTCTGTGTGTGCATGAACACAGCCCTGCGTGCTGAGTGGACAGGATGATCCGGGCGCTGTCGATTTTTATTTTTTTTTGCAAAACAAACAACAGGCTCTACGTGCACGTGCCACCCCTTGAAATTGAGTGTTTGCATATGTTGCATGTCGCCGTCTTACTGGTGGGTACATCCACTGTGTAATATTGCCAAACCGCCGACATGATGCGCTAACATTTGCCCCTTTTAACAAGTGTCATGTGATAAATTCTTCGTCGCTCCTCTAAAACAGCAACTGCCGATGGCAGCACAGCACAACTGTTTTAAGAGAGGCAAAGAAGAACTGTGTCAAAGCTAACGGAGCTAACCAGTAAATAAATTCCTATTTCTAATAAATTACGTGGTATCGGATTGGTGGACTCCAATAATCGCCGATACCGATGCCAGCATTTCCGGCAGTATCGGAGGCATTTCTGATACTGGTATCGGAATCGGAACAACTCTAACAGAAAATCACCTTGAAACATTAACGTCATCACATTAAAGGGGCCATATTATGTAAATATTAAAAACAGGTTTTCTCTGGTCTCTACACCTATAAACTGGTCCTCCCTGAGCCTGTCAGCTCCAAGGATAAGGGAAACAAGCAATTCCTGCATGGTCTCTGCAGCCCACCCTCCTAAAAGGCTGTTCAGATTCAGCTCCTTTTGTTACTTAACGAAAGGAGTTATTTGCATAAGCCGAACTCCTCTGCACGATGATAGGAGATATCCGAGAGGGGGCGTTTCGCAACACAGTGCGGAGAGCGCAGCCCGCCCGACAGCGAGCGCAGCCCGGCAGACAGCCGGAGAGCGAGCTCAGCCTGACCGACAGCGCGTCGATGGTCCAGGTCTGGTTTCTTGCATTTTATTTTTAATGACAATGTGCAGGCTACGGTTCGTGTTAGCTTCTATGTGTGTGCTAACCACTTCACATTGGGCTGCTTAAGTAACAATTGTCAGTACAAAGCTGGCTTTGCCTCGACACGGACCCTCGTAAAAGGATCTGTTCCATCCATACGGGACCCAGCAACTTCAACTGAGTAGGCGAAGCCATAGCGATACATCCACCGTAAACATTGGCGCATGCTGCCGCTAGCGTAAGCGGCATCCTGTCTCTCTCCAAGTAGGCCATGACAGACAGAGCTTATTAGCATTTAAAGGTGCAGACACAGAAGCAGCCTGTTCTCAGGAGAGCTCAGTAGAGCTCATTTGAGCAACTTTTAGACAGCTGAAATTCAGGACCACGGATGGGTTTGGGGCAATGCATATCAAAACAGTGTTGTTGGACCTCTTGAGAGAGCGTGAAATTGATGAAAAACAGTATAATATGGGAACTTTAAGTTCCTATCTTAAACTTTGTTCTGCGCATATTGTTACCAGTTCTTGAGTTGTTTGGTCTTTCTGCAGGTTCCTGTGAAGCAAAATTGTGGTCCTTCATCTTGTGGATGGTGGAATTCGTAGTGATCTGGTCTCAGCCAGGAATTTGTGTCTTGGTTGCTTTGGAGGTTTCAATGTGGAGACCAGATGAACTGGGTCTCTCTGTAGCCTTCGCTAGTAGGAGGAAGCAGCTACCAACAGCCAGCTTGTTTGGCTTTTTGGAGAGGCAGATTTGGGGACTTGCTCCTCAGGTGAAGTCCAAGAAATAAGAAGAGGTAGAGTCCAAATTCCAGGAGAAAGAGCAGGAGATCTCTGTTCCGATCAAGGTCACAATCAGCTCGGCCAATTGCAACTTGCAGTTGACCAATCACAGTGGAATCTGGAGTTCACAGTTGGGTGTTACTGATAGTGGGGCAGAGATCAGGCCAACAGGCAGATGGGGGAGGGGAACCCGGGACACACTACTGCAACCGTACCATGCCCAGGTAAGATTGGGCCTATGGTACATGCGCGGGTACACAATGTGGACATGATGTAAGCTTTAATCGATATGCCTTCCCACTCATTATCACTCAGTGTTCAACTCGGATCTCCCCCCACTATCGAGCCAAATTATGACTCAAAAAACTGTTGATGACTATGTAGGACACAGTGGCGTTCTAATTCATTTCATTTATTTTTTTATTTTATATAGCGCTTTTCAAGAACCCAAAGTTGCTTACAAAAAAAGAAAGTACCACAGAAAAACCTACATACATACATACAAGACACAAGAGCAGTAGTGGAGAAATGGTGCAATGAGGAATAAATAATAATAATACAGACAACCAGGACAAGACATAAAAGACAAGACAGGAGCAGTAGCAGTCCAATGGTGGCAGAGATGCAGTGGAGAGTGGCGGGGTGGGGATGGAGGGGCGTGAGGAGGGAAGAGAGCAAAGGGGGGGATGGTTATGGATAGGGGAGGTTGTATGCTTGCGAGCAGAGATAGGTTTTTAAACTGGATTTGAATGTGGGAAGTGAGGGGGAGTCACGGATAGGTTGGGGGAGTGAGTTCCAGAGACGGGGTGCAGCTGAGGAGAAGGCTCTATCGCTGAAAGTTTTTAGTCTGGATATCGTTTGGTGATCAGAGTGAGAGTGGAGGTGGATCGGAGGGCTCGGGAGGGTCGATTGGGGGTAAGGAGATTGGACAGGTAGGGGGGGGGGGGCAGGTGATGGAGAGCTTTAAAAGTCAGGAGGAGTATTTTGAAGGTGATGCGTTGTTTGATGGGGAGCCAGTGCAGAGTGAAGAGAACGGGAGTGATGTGTTCACGGGACCGGGTGTGGGTGAGGAGGTGAGCAGCAGAGTTTTGGACCATTTGGAGTCTATGGAGGGAGTGAGAAATGATGCCAGTGAGGAAGGAGTTGCAATAGTCCAGACATTAGGAGATGAAGGCACGGATGAGGGATTCTGCAGCAGAGGGGGAGAGGCAGTGTGTATGAGCCATTTCTGTGTTTGGGGGTGTGTGTCTGTATGGGGCCAGTAGGCGTCCTCAGTGCACCAGGAAGGGGGGTTACATAGGTGGGTACTAGTGTTTCCGGGTTCAGGTGTGTTGCTAGTTGGAAGAGCAAACAGTTTTCGACCGCTCTGCTCCGCCACGCTACAGCAGGCGAGTCTGTTTGGTGAATGGTGCATTATGGACTTTTGTTCACACTGGTAACGGATGTTGCTCATCGTTATGGTGAGAAAAATAAAGAAGCATTGCAAAGTAACCAATCAGGAAGTCGTCTGTCTCCTTCAGTGGCCGGCAAGCGCGTCAAAGTTAACCCGTTCTAGCAGCCCCTCAGTGGCTTTAAGCTTTAGGTTTAGCCTCTACATTTAAGTCGAAAACTCGCTAATGATCGTGCGCCATCGCCCTGGAAAGAGAAGCCATAAGCATCTAAACACCGAACATTGCACCTACGTGAGCCTACCTGTCGTCATCCGAAGCGGCAAGAGGGCGCCGCTGCATGACAGGCATGAAGTCGACATCCGCTAACGCTGTTAGCACCCAGCACTCGCTTCGTTTGGAGCCACGCCAAGGCGAGGACACCGGAGATCGGCCAGAGGACGCCGTCGCATGCTAACGCTGTTAGCATCCAGCATCTGCTTTGTTTGGAGCCACGCCAAGCCAGCGCGAGGACACCGGGGACCGGCCAGAGGACGCCGTCGCATGCTAAAGCTGTTAGCATCCAGCACCTGTCGCCGTTGGAGCAGCTACACCGAGGACACCGGGAGCCGAGAGCTCCATACGCCGGCAGCGCAGCACAACCACAACGGGATCACCATGGCGCCCACCGTGAGTAGTAGCGCTACAAATTTATGAATGGCCATTTATGTTTTTGCGCACAGCTGTTTACTATATCCCAGGGGCGTAAATCCAATGCATTGGTGGTCAAAGAGGGAGGGTAATTAACTCGAACTTAAAAACTTTGTTTCTCTGGGAAAGCATCATGGATCAAACATCGGAAGAGCCCATCGAGGCCATCATGCATCCAGCTGAAATAAACATTAACAGTGATGGTGTTGGTGTGCAAAAGGACAAAGAAAAACGTGTTGTAACA
This sequence comes from Eutrigla gurnardus, assembly GCF_963514095.1. Lineage (NCBI taxonomy): Eukaryota > Metazoa > Chordata > Actinopteri > Perciformes > Triglidae > Eutrigla > Eutrigla gurnardus. The sequence goes on along the minus strand of NC_139929.1, from coordinate 23,404,789 downwards.
TTAACTGCAAAGGCTTTTGCCGAAAAACTTGAAAGGTTGCAAAAAACTTGGAAAGCCAAACTAAACAAAGCGGGTAAATTAAGAGAAGATATGCAAATGCTCATGCAAAACAAGGATAAATTAAAGGTACAATGTGTTCTTCATGATCTTGTTGATTTGTGTGATGAAGCCAAGGGTATTCATGGTTCTTTGATGGGTATTTTACCTGATGATGAAAAAGAAAAACATGACATATGGTTCAAAGCAAAAATGATATGCAATGATGAATTTATTTCTAACGTGAACAAATGGTTATCAGGTGTTGAGCAAACATTACCAGGTGCTGCACATACATTAAAGGTTTACAATGATGATGACAAAGATGATGTGAACCCAGAGGACAGTATTTCAAATGTGGCAAGCAAACACTCAAGCAGAAAAAGCTCAAGGAGTGGAAGGTCAAGCACCGCCTCTTCAACAAGAGTTAAAGCAGAGGCCGAAAGAGCTGCGTTGCTCACTCAAGCTGCAGCATTACAGAAAATGCATGCTCTGGAGGAACAAGAACAACAGCTCAAAAGGAAAAAGGAACAGCTCGAGTTGGAAACCAAGCTAGCCGCATCCACTGCTAAGCTAGCAGTCTTGCAGGCCTCTGACGTCCAAAGTGTTTCTAAGTCATCAACAAATGCAATGAATTCCTACCTGGACAAGAAAACCAAAACGACACTTACCAAGCTCAACCCAATGGCCAAGGCATACAGACCTGTAAATCAGAATAAACAGCTGTCAAAGGATTGGTCATTGCCAACATTCAATCCAGCACCAGCCGCTATGCTAGCAAGGGAGGCTAGCCAGCAATGCACCAGTGAGTGGATGGATCCAAGCGTGCAAGATGTTTATTCCACAACTCCATTAAATGCATCTACACAGCCTTTGGGACACACACTGTTGAACGCTCAGCCACTGGAAGAAAGGCAATTTGGAAGCATTTGTGCTATAATGGAAAAGCAGAACGAAATAACGTCAGCCCTCGTATACCAGCAACGTTTAATGTTATTGCCAGCAAGAGACATTCCCGTATTTGACGGAGACCCTCTTACGTTCATTTCCTTCAAGAGAGCATTTGAGCAAGGTGTGGAGCAGAAGGTCAGCAGAGGTGATTGTCTGTATTACCTCGAACAATTTACAAGAGGACAGCCACGGGAACTGGTTCGAAGTTGCCAGCACATGGCTCCAGAGTATGGTTATTCTCAGGCAAAACTGTTACTTCAACAACACTTCGGTAATGAGTTTAAGATCGCCACCGCATACATTGAAAAGGTCTTGGCCTGGCCTACAGTAAAGGCAGAGGATGTAAATACACTGCAAAACTATTCTCTGTTCCTGCGGTCATGTTGTAACGTCATGGAGAAGCTACAGTACGTTCGAGAATTGGATATTCCAACTAACATGAGAGCTGTCATGTCTAAATTGCCATACAAACTGAGGGAGCGGTGGAGGATCGTCGCACATGACATATTGGAAACATCTGGACAAAGAGCAATTTTTAAAGACCTGGTTGCATTTATTGAAAAACAGGTTCAAATCATATCTGACCCTCTTTTCGGCGACATTCGTGATGTGGCATCTGGATCATCTAGCATTAAAGCCAGCAGCAGGATGAAATCGCAACCACTAAACAAAATCAGAGGAAATAGTTTTGCCACCACAATTGTACCTGTGCAATCAGCTGAGAGCTCCAGGGATCCAAAGGGAGGTACATCATCACATGGCTCTTTAATGAAGTCAACCTGTGTGTTTTGTTCTGGAAATCATTTATTGGAAAAATGTCAACAGTTTACAAGAAAGAAGCACAGAGATAGAATAAGCTTCCTAAAGGAACAGGGGCTTTGTTTCGGCTGTTTATGTGCTGGGCACTTGAGCCGACAGTGCGACAAACGTTTGGTCTGCAGGGTTTGTGGCCAGAATCATCCCAGTGTGCTCCACGTTGACAAAAGGGACAAAGACAGAGCAAATTCAAGGTTCAAGGAGCCTGTGACATCAGCATCTCATCAAACATGTGGACATACAGGGGCCGGAGACGATCGCTGTCTTCTTTCCATCCTTCCAGTCCAAGTTAAGTCTGTCAAAGGTGATCGTGTAATCAGCACATACGCTTTTTTGGATCCTGGCAGCACAGCCACCTTTTGTTCGGAGCACCTCATGCAAAGACTCAACATTGCTGGTCGACGAACCAGTTTTCTCCTTCAAACCATGGGACAGGAAAGGGTCGTCCCAGCTTATTCACTGTCTAGCCTGGAGGTATCTGGCTTGGAAAACAACCTTTTCTATAAACTGCCTGAAGTCCTTACTCAGAAGAAGATGCCTGTAAGTCTGGACAACATTGTGAAGGAAGAGGATCTGGCAAAGTGGCCATACCTGTCAAAGGTAAAAATCCCCAGTTTAATGGCTAACGTCGATTTGTTGATTGGTAGCAACGCTCCCAGGATGTTGGAGCCCTGGGAGGTCGTAAATAGCCAAGGGGAAGGCCCATACGCTATAAGAACAGCGCTGGGTTGGGTCATTAATGGTCCTGTGCATGGAAACGGCAGCAGCTCGGACGTCAAGCACCCTTCAGTAAGTGTCAATAGGATTTCGGCTATCAGAAGAGCCACTAAAGCTACGCAGTGGCGGTATGTAAGCTCTAAGGAAAACCCTGCCGATGTTGCATCCAGAGGGGCAAGAGTTGGAGAGTTCATACAAAGCAACAGTTGGATGAAGGGTCCAAGCTTCTTGTGCAGACCGGAGGACGAGTGGCCAGCAAGCGTTGTAGGGACTGTGATAGCTCTAGACGACATAGAGGTAAAAAAGGAAGCCATGGTGAATGTCATCCATGTGGAAGAGTCGCCTGGGGCCACTGGACGGCTGATGGCATATTTTTCAGATTGGATGAAGCTGAAAGTGTCTGTCGCCTGGTTTCTTAAGCTGAAGGGCGTTCTCTTGGAAAGGCAGAGCAGGAGGAGACAGGCAGACGCCTCCAATTCCACCAAATCAAGACCTCAGTCACCAGCAGGACAAGTTCTGTCGGCAAAGGATCTCTGGGAGGCGGAGCTTGCTATCATCCAGTACTCCCAGCAACAAGGATTTGCAGAGGAGATTGCTGCACTGTCATCTGGTGGAGCTACTGTGAGCAGGCAGAGTGTTATCTACAGGCTGGATCCATATCTGGACAAGGGGGTTTTGAGAGTTGGAGGGCGGCTGACGAGAGGCTCCTTGCCGGAGGAAACAAAACATCCACTTATCCTCCCCAAGGATCAACAGGTTGCCACTCTCATTATAAAGTACATTCACAAGCAGCTTGGTCACAGTGGCCGTAATCACACGCTGTCCACAATGAGAAGAAAGTATTGGGTCACAAGCGCCAACGCAGCCGTGAGAAAGGTCATAACGGAATGTGGTTTCTGCAGGAGGTACAATGGAAGAGCGATGGAGCAAAAGATGGCAGATTTGCCAAAGGAAAGGATTCTGCCGGACCATCCACCATTTACCAACGTCGGGGTCGACCATTTCGGACCTATTGTTGTGAGTAAAGGAAGAGGAACAGCTAAACGTTATGGTGTGATTTTCACCTGTCTCGCCTGCAGAGCTGTCCATTTGGAAGTGGCTAATTCTTTGGATACAGATGCATGTATTAATGCCCTTCGCCGTTTCATCTGCAGGAGAGGTCAAGTCACTCTCATCCGATCCGACAATGGGACCAACTTCATCGGAGCAGAGAGAGAGTTAAGGGAGGCTCTGGCGTCATTGAATCATGGGCAAATTCAAGGAGCTTTGCGGAAAGATGGAGTTAATTGGCGTTTCAATGTACCAGCAGGTTCACATCATGGTGGAGTCTGGGAGCGGGTTATCCGCATCGTGAGGAGGATTTTGAGTTCCGTGCTTAAACAGCAGAGATTGGACGACGATGGGCTTCAAACTGTAATGTGCGAAGCTGAAGCCATTTTGAACGACCGGCCCATCACCAAACTCTCGGACGATCCAAACGATCTGGAGCCGCTCACTCCCAATCATATTCTGCTCCTTAAAGGGAAACCATCTTTACCCCCTGGACTGTTTGAACCACATGATCTCTATGTAAAAAGAAGATGGAGACAGGTTCAATACATATCCATCCAAGTTAACCCGTTCTAGCAGCCCCTCAGTGGCTTTAAGCTTTAGGTTTAGCCTCTACACAGTGTCTGATTTTGGCGATGCCGCGGAGGTGGAAGTATGAGGTCTTGATGATGGAGCTGACGTGGGGATCAAAGGAGAGGGTGGGGTCCAGGATGATGCCAAGTTTGCGTGCCAGGGGGTGATGGTCGAAGTGCCGATGGTGAGTGAGATAGCCCCAGTTCAATTGAGGGTGGATTTGGTGCCTGTGAGGAGAAGTTCTGTTTTGTCGCTGTTGAGCTGGAGAAAGTTGTGAGTCAGCCATTATTTTATTGTGGAGATGCAGGTTTCGATGTGGCTGAGGGGAGGGTTTTGGGTGGGATTGGTGGTAATGTATATCTGGGTGTCGTCGGCATAGCAGTGGAAGTCCAGGTTGAGTTTGCGGATGATGTGACCAATGGGGGAGGTAGCAGATGAAGAGCATGGGGCCGAGGACTGAACCCTGGGGGACCCCCTGCGTAATGGTAGAGAGGGTGGATGAGTGGCCAGAGAGGGAGATGAACTGTTGCCTGTCTGTGAGGCGGTGCCCTCAACATCCAGCTGGCGCAGCCTTGACAGGAGGATGGTGTGGTTGACCATGTCAAAGGCTGCGCTGAGGTCGAGTTGCAGCAGGATGTTGAGGGCACCGGAGTCTGCAGAGATGAGGAGGTCATTGATGACTTTGACAAGGGCAGTTTCAGTGCTCTGGAGTGGGCGGAAACCAAACTGGAGGGGTTCATAGAGGTTGTTTGACTGGAGGTGGGTATGGAGTTGGGCGGCGACAATGCATTTGAGGGTTTTGGAGAAAAATGGCAGGTTGGAGTGGTTGGCTGGATCAAGGGTGGGCTTTTTGAGTGGGGGTGATGGAGGCAAGTTTGTAGACAGAGGGAACAATGCTCAGTCATGCTGAGCTACCAAAAAAAAGTTTGCAGCTGAAATTCCAGTCGATTGTCTGTGCGTCTATGTTTTATGCATAACTAGTTTCTTCAGATCGTAATAATATCATGGCCCCGGGTGGTGGCACGGTTCGACATGTGATCGATGTTAAGTCATCTAGATCAATAAAAGACAGTAATTGTACTTACCACTGACCATTCATTCATTCATTCATCCACCCACAAACAAAAACAACACTGATCAACCATAAAAACGATCTTTATTAAAAATACAAAATATTAAAAAGTACAAAAATTGAATTAGGGATAACAGAACAGCCCAGAGCTACTACACAGCGGCACAGATGTATTCATTTCCTTTCACCAGTTTAATGAAGGCTTTCCTCAGCTGGCCCATTCTCAGCACCTCTTGGTTGACAAGCAGCCTTCGGCGGATGATCCTCTTACAGAAGATCTTATAGTTGACATCAAACATTGGCTCATTCCTAAAACAACACATGAATGAGAAGTAAATAAATGAATATGCGTTGTGATTGTTTACTTATAATGTTAAGTTAGTAGCTCCTTGAAATGCATTATAATAAATAACTTCCTGTGTTTTCTCTAGTTTGGCAGGCCTCGTCAAAAACCTGGTGTACTGGTTGTAACAGCCTTTGTGGTACTGCACCTCCAGAGCCACACAGTCTTTGTCCTTTATATGTATAAGAATGCTTTGGTCTTCCTTCAGTTCGGCAGCTTTCTGCAATTGGCCTTAACGGAACAAAAAGGATAACTCAAATAGTTTGTTGACATATCTCTCACATAATTGAATGTGAAGATGAACTGTTAAAAAAAACTGTGTCCAGCACACACAAACATATAACCACACACTCTCTCACACACACACACACACACACAGACACACACACTAATTTCAGTCATTCAACCTGCAATTGGCAGGCCTGTCCTGGATCGGAGTCTCTTTGTTGGACTCGGGATTGTGCTGCTAGACGTCAATGGAATGGCCTCGGAGACATCGTGTTCTTCCGTAACGTCTAGCTTTCCACCTTTGCGATCGCGTTTTTGTCGGTAAACCTACGGTAGCATGTGTGATGGAAGCCAGCGTCCTCGGGAATATTTTCAAACTCCAGATGAATACAGTGTTTGTCGTTTTCAGCCACGTCCCGAGACTCAGCCTTCAGCCCAAGCCACCGTTGGAGGCTTGTTCTGAAGGTATTCCATCGTGTGGTGGTGAAATCATCGACCTCCTCGTGCTTCACAGAAGCAATATGCACATAACAGTGTACTGCTCGATGAAGCCAAGGTGGTCGCCATCTTGCCAGTCTATTGACAAAAAGCAGCTATCTTATTGGTGTAGCACCATCACGTGTCAAATCGTGCCCAAGTTGCGGCCTACTTGGGGCTTCAGACTCTTGGTCTGAGTGCCGGAGTGTAACCGGTCCTTAAAAATGCTGCTGTATGTCTCTGTCCAAAATCTGCTTCGCACGCACTCACATGCGCTGATGCAGGTCGAATGTTTACTAGAAATATGTGCAGACGGGACTTGTCAGTAAAGTTTCAGTCATGTTCTCTGTGTTGTTCTCTTGTGATGACTTCGAGACGGCGCTTCTTGAAAACAACATCAAGCCATGCCTGTGTCGTATTATGACCTGATGACGTAACAGGCAATTGGCCCGAGCAGTGGGAGTGCAAACCGGCTGGGGACCGCCTGTGGGGGGCAATCGTGCCGAGGCCCAGACGTGTCGTGATGTTGATTGATGTTTTGTGTAGTGATGTTTTGTGATGTTTTCTGTGATGTTTTTTGTAGAGATGTTCTGTGTAGTGATATTTTGTGGTATTGATGTTTTGTAGTGAGGTTTGGTGTAGTGATGTTTAGTGTAGTTATGTTTTGTGTAGTGTTGTATGTAGTGATGTTTTTGTCGTGATGTTTTTGATTTTTTGTGTAGAGATGTGATGTTTTGTGACGTGATGTTTTGTGTTTAGTTTAGTTTATTGGTTTATTTGAAACAGGGACCATGTACAAGGTTCATTAATTACGTGGGGTAAAAAGATGGCTTGTACCAGATTATAGCTAAAAGCTCATTTCCATCTGCAGTCCCTGGGCAGGTAAGAAGAATAAAATAGGATAAAAAGGAATAAGAACAACAAGCATGCACACACACACACACACAGAGGCAATCAATAATATTGAAAATAGACATATGCAGAGAGTACAGAATAATGATTAGTGCTGACAAGACTGATTACTTAAAATCCATTTTTTCAGCACACGTGAGAAAGCATGGAAATCTGTAACACTTTTTAGATTTCTGGGGAGAGTGTTCCATGCTTTGGTAGCTCTAAAAGAGAAAGCTAATTGCGCAAATGCAGTGCTCCGATTTGGGAGGCTACAATCTCCCCTAGTGATTGATCTGGTGGCTCTGCCTATTCGTTCAGAGCAGGGTTGGACAAATGTTTTCAGTGGTGGTGGAGCGGCATTGTGAATTATTTAATGTATTAGGCGCATGTCAGAATATAGTATGAGGTTTTCGAGGCTAAGCATGTTATACTTGCCCAGTATGGCACAGTGGTGGTAATGAATTGATCTTTTGTCTAGCATTTTCAGAGCTTGTTTGTAATGTGATCTAATGGATTTCAAGGCAGTCTTGTTAGCCTGGGACCAGCTTGACATACAGTAATGTAAGTGAGACATAATCATAGCATTTACAACATAGGTCTTAGCAGCATCAACAGTTAATGAATTACGAATGTGTCTAAAATTAGCTATGCTATACTTCACTGTATTACCCAGCTTTTTAATGTGTTTTTTAAAAGTGAGTCTAGAGTCTAAAGTCACTCCCAGGTATTTAAACTTATCAACATTTTTTAACTTTTTTCCATCTATGTATATGTTTGGAATAGTACTTTGTTTAAATCTATTTCGAAAGAACATGGTTACAGTTTTATCAGTATTTAATGTGAGACAAGAATTGTTCATCCACTTTGTGACTTTAGTAAGTGTTTGTGTCAATTTGGTGACAACCTTTCCTGGCTCTTTGCCATGTGTAAACAGGACTGTCATCAGCATACATCAATATCTCCACACCGTCACATACTGATGGGAGATCGTTGATGTATGTGCTGAACAAAAGCGGCCCCAAGATGGAACCTTGCGGTACCCCCATGGAACATGCTCTTAAGGAGGATGTTTTATCCTTTGTCCTAACACATTGGGCACGATTTAACAAATAGGACTCGATCCAGTCTAGTACACTAGGGGACAACTGAAAGCTAGATAACTTGGAGAGGAGTACTGGGTGATTCACAGTGTCAAAAGCCTTACGTAGGTCTAAGAACACAGGACCCACTACTCCTCCCTTGTCAAGACTAGCCTTAATGTGTTCAGTAAGATAGCAGCATGCAGTGTCAGTAGAGTGGTTAGCTCTAAAGCCAAACTGCATGGGATGCATTCGATTTTTTGCGTTGAAGTGCGCTATTAACTGCTCTGACACTGTTTTTTCAACCACCTTAGAGATGGCTAGCAGTATACTAATTGCCCTATAATTGCTGACATCCTGTCTATCCCCTGCTTTAAAGATAGGAGTTACTATTGCTGTTTTGAGAGCATTAGGAAGAACATTTTCCTCCAATGATCTATTTACAATGTGTGTTATGGGATAGGATAAGACATCCTTGAAATTCTTTAGAAGAAACGTATCAAAACCCCAAGTATCTTTTGCTTTGGAGTTGGATACTGTTGATCAAATTTGATTTATTTTGACATCTATATGATTAAAATTCAGGAAGGTAGATTTATTGTCTACAACCTTTGGTTGTTGAGGATCTAATGAATTGCTACACAATTCTAATCAATAAAACTATTGGCAATTATTAAGCTATCATTCTGTGAAGTACCATTTATTTTAAGCTGTAGGGGTGCATTTTTTTGTCGTTATTTTCCTGAGAGTTGATCAATGGTTCTCCATAATAATTTTGAGTTGCCTTTTGCTTGTGTTATAATTTCAAGGAAATAGTTTGCTTTGGCCTTTCTAAATTGTGATGTAGTCTTGTTTCTGAGGCTTTTATATATTAAGTATCAAGAATGCCTCGAAAGACACTAACAGCCCCATAGCGCTAACACTGATTAGATTGGGGCGATGCGCCTAACGCATCCACAACGGCATATTCTAACCACTAATAGTGCTCAAAATAGCACCAAACCTCTTCAGTAGCATGATAAGGGTCCTTACACATAAAACCAACACCAACAACGTAGTTAGCGAACCCGGAGTAATGAGTTGCCATAATGTGGTGTTAAACCAGGGCAACATTTGTTTTCGATGTTTAAGATGAATGTTTTTTCTGTATTTAGATACAAGATATTTAATAGTATCCAATATGTTTTTGCAGGCCTGTTCACTATTCTTATCCTTCACAACATTAACCCAATTTGTTTGTCTAAATTCATTTTCAAAGTGCTGCATTTCTTTCTTTGGGATAAGTGAGATAAAATGTTTCCCTTCTGATGTATTCTTATTTGAGTCACATCTTTGACAGCTGCCTTGTGACCAGGGTAAGATTGTGGTCTGATGACCCAGTAATTAAGTTATATGTTTTTGATATGCGTTCTGTTTTATTTGTAAAAATTAAATCCAATAGAGTCTTTGAAGACCTTGTTATCCTTGTTGGATTTTCAATTAGCTGAGTTAGGTGGAATTTATTAGCAATATCCTTAAAGTGTAAGACCGGCGAAAATGGACCCCGTAGTCTTTTTCGCCATGAAAAAACATCAAATAAGCCATCCAGACATTTTTTTTCAGTGATCACCCATGTATCGAGAAAGCCTCGAAAGACGCTTACAGCCCCATAGCACTAACACTGATTAGATTGGGGCGATGCGCCTAACGCATCCCCAACCACTAATATTGCTCAAAATAGCACCAAACCTCTTCAGTAGCATGATAAGGGTCCTTACACATAAAACCAACACCAACAACGTAGTTAGCGAACCCGGAGTTTATTAAAAAGGACTGTTTTGAAAGACTAACTCACTGCCCAACTTCCAGGTACTCTCGTAGTATAGTCCGTACAAGTCGATTATCGAATGCAATGCAACAGGAGATGATTTGTTCCAGCAAAACACGTAAACGTTGTGGTTTGTGGCAGTTTTGTGAAATATTAGTTAATAATAGATGGTAAAAGGTTTGGAATAGTTTGTAAAAAACGTTGATAAAAGTCCCAGACAGCAGCTTTCTCTGCAGCACCGAAATGCCACACAAGATCTCAGGGGGTGTGGCCGTCTATTGACGGAAGGGGCTACAGGTAGCGTTAGGTCACTATGGGTCAGTGGGTCGCGTTAGTGTCCAAGCATTAGAAGGCAAGATTGAACACTCACACACAGGAACTGAAATGGCTGAGTCTACAGATTTCAATCAGACCGATGACTTCTACGATTTCGATGGGCGCCCATACCTATTTGAGCCAGAGTACACAGAGGAAGAGCTGCAGGAACAGGATGAAATGAGTCGGAGGATGAGAGAACAGCCAGCGGAGGAGGTCAAGCAGTCTCGATGTGCAGGCATTTTTTGGTGTGCCTGTGGCTACTGTGAGCCCATGGGCACCGAATTAGAATGTTTATGCTGCCAAGAGAGTGACATTTTTTGTCGTCGCCTGGAATCATTGAATACGGCAACACGCTGTGTGACTGCTATGGAGGATTTCCCCGTCCTCATCAACCGCACCATCTTGGACACTTTTTTCCATGTCCCCAAAATCAATTGGAAGAAGCGACCGATTCCGGAGGGACCTGACGGGCAGTTACCAAACAACTAACACAGTCATTTTCATGAGTGAGATTGCTTTATATTTCTCAAGACTAATGATTAGTCATCTAGTTTTTCATCATAGCTCGTTTTGTACTGGTAAAGTGGTACTACTGCTAGTGCTCACCTTTTGCCTTTTTTATCCAAGGAGGTTATGATGGCAGGCCTATTGTTATGTAAATCAAGATGACTACAGTGGCTTATTTCTGACCCTTGTTTGTGTCTCCCTCCCCCTCTCCAACCCACCCCCAGTCAGTGCAGACTGGTGGCCTATCGCATAGTCTTGGAGTGGGCCCTGAGAGGAGAGCGCCTTGGCCGCAGTCAAAGGAGAGTGCTGCCTAGCTGTTTGGTGAAAGCCATTAGGAATAAGTACCCCTCCCCCACTGGAGAGTACCAAGGTTTCAAGGAGGCAGAAGACATCACCAGAATATTCTAACCATTTTGATAACAACTATGTGAATTTCATGTGTATTATGTAAATTTGTATCATATTGTAATGCTCATGCAAATATTTGTATAATACCTATAAATAAAAGTAATTTGTGTTGTATTTCAAGAACTTGTTTATTGTGTAAATAAGGAATAAAATGCACACCCTCAGAGGTGCTGGCAAGGTAAATGATTACAGACTGGATAGCCGCACACTCAATGCCGTTGGTATTGTTTACTTGGGCTCATCAACGTTTCGGGCCTATGTCGACACCTTGACAGTCCGAAATGTTGGTGTTATCAAATAAACAAGACCAAAGACATTGAGTGTGTGGCAACCACGTTTTTTAAATAACTTGTTAGTTATGAAACTATATACAAAAACCAAATCTACAAATGTAAAAAATAATAGAAATGGAAACAAGTGATTGTCATCAAAGCTTCAAAAATCCTTGAACCGGGACGTAGTCTTTGCTATTGGCTCAGATTTATCAGGCCTTGGCACCGGGGCAATGTTTATTAAGAGTTTTTTTTGACGAGCGGGGGGTCGGGGCCATTCTCCGATGTTGTGTTCCTCCCTCAGCTTCAAAGCTTTCTCCATCAGGCCTTGTCGGAAGTGCTGGGTGGTTGGCTCATATATGGGCCTGGCCACCCACCGACTGCTTTGCTTTGAGTAGGCAAATGAGTACCTGGGTTGTCCTAACACACACAGGACAATTATGGACTATATGGTGCTAGAATGGTGATTGTAGGTTGACAACTCCATTGATCTTTCAAGTATTAGAAAATGTTTATTATCTTTATGACAGATTAAAGAAGAAGTCTTCTCTTTACCTTCTCTTGTTTTAGCCTGTGGCCCGCCAACATTGGCGTTGTGGTCAATAACTGCCAGCTGTGTGCGGGCCAGCATGCAGTCATACCCGAAGTGTAGCCTTTTCTGGGTGTACTTCAGTATCCCTGAATGATACACCTCAAGGGACCCTGTGTATGTTCAATTTACCCCATCAAAATATATTAGGCAAAATTAGGTAATAACGTGTTCAGAAACAGTTCGAAAAGTTAGATTTACCACAACTACTTCTAGAACTACAGTGTCTGGTTATTCGAGTGACACAGTAGAGCATTGCTACTGATAGTCATGCATACTTACTTACTCAAACTTACTTGAGTTATAGGAATAACACATTTCTCAAAATCTCAAGTGAATTATTTTAAAGGCATACCAGTGTGCTTGAAAAGGGCCATCTTCAGGAAGTCACACAGGAGGTTCTTTCCCAGGACTATGCCTTTCAGAGCACAGAAAGCTGGAGAATCAGCCTTGATCCACCTCTTCTTTCGTTGTTCCTCCTCCGTCAATGGTGCATGCTGACATGTATATTCACCACCATCCTCCTCACATCTATGCACACCACAGATGTGGTGCAGCAGTGATGTCCATCGACGCACACATTCCTGGAAGACAGAGTAGTAATGAATGTTTTGCGTTACACAATTGGAACATTTCAGTTTCAATATGGTGCCCCTGCCCAATGACAACACATAAGTTCCTTCTTACCTTTCCATCACCACGACTTGAGCTACAGGACCAGTAGAGGTGATTGCAGATTGATTTTAGCCATGGCAGTATATCCCTATTTTCTTTTTTGTTGCCTAGGGACAGAACTTTTTTCTTTATGTCTAGATAAAACAAAAAGGGTGAAAAGGGTAGATTTTACCAACAGCAAAAAGAACAAAATATATGGTGTGAAAATATGGGTTGTTGTAGATGTTTCACTTACTCTTGCTGACATGCCTTGCGTCGAACTCATGACGGATGTGGCCATAGTTCTCCCTCATAATTTTGCGTATAGATGAGGCTCGATCAGTGGTTATGACACCAACATTCACATCCATAGAAAGAAGATGGTTCAGGCCTCTTTCAAATCCCACTGCCTCCATGGCTACGGAGCTGGAAGCCTCTGTGACCTATGGAATAACATTGTCTTATTTGACAGAACATGATTGTCTTGGTAATATATTTTTGTCCATGATCTTTGCATGCAGATTTACCTGGACTAACTCAAAATGGAGAATTTTTTTAGTTGCATCGCCGGGAAGGAGTATGTGGAGAATTCGGCGCTGAAACCTGTAAAATAAATACATACACATAAATATAGCTGTACCTATGGTGTTTAAAATTACACTCAAGTTGATGTAATAATCATGCATACCTGGGCTGTCACACCTGGCATCTCCTCCCAAGTCAACTCTCTGTCCGGAAGAACTCAGTTGTCTGACATGCTCCAAGTTGTGATCTTGCTGAGCCTTGTATGCGTCGTTTATAGCTGGAATAAGGTATTTTGATTGAATGGCATAGAATTGTGTTTTACTGGGGAGTTGTAGGTTGATAAGTTGTGCCCAGTCATTTATGTCTGTGAAGGTGGCTCCTGTATACAAGATGGCAGCACAGGTCAGTATGTTGTTACATCCCATCTGCCTCTGGTCCGGACACGATTCCCATTAGGGGTGGGAAAAAAAATTGATATTGCAATATATTGTTGTGCTCTCTGTCGCAATGAATAAATCGATACACTGACGACAAATATCGATATTTTGGGTCTACGGGTTTTTTTAGACTCCCGTCGGTGCGTCTAAAGGGACGTTCACACCGGACGCGGTAGACGCGAATTGAGCGGCGACTTTACATTGAAAATCAATGTAAATGGCACGATGACACGCAATTCAGGCGGAGGCAGCGCGAATGGAGCGTCTGGCGCGTCTGACGCGAATGAAGCGAATAGTCCAAAATGATCAAGCGGCGCGATACACGCGTCTCACGCGATTGTATTCGCGTCTATCGCGTCCGGTGTGAACGCCGCATAAGCGTGGCCGTGTGCTGGCCGGTGCTGTTGTGAGCTTCAAGCGCTTTTCACACAGCATTGAGGGCATGAGGACCCACTTTTTGGCCTGGCTCGATTGCCTATTTACGGGCAGGATTCCGGGCGGCGCATGTGTGGATCCGCGGAGCCGTGTGCTGCCCGGTGTTGCTGTGAGCTCCAAGCGGTTTTCACCCAGCTCTGAGGGCATGAGGCCCGACTTCCCAGGTACTGGATGGGTGAACATAACTCTGCACATAATTGGTTGCATACTGAAATGTGCCCAATATTTAATTCTGATGTTATTCTTATCTTGTTTAGCTATTGTTAAACTAAAACGGGCCCAAGTTTAAATAAAACAAGTTGCTACTGACTTTTCAGTATCAGAAAGCACTGTCCTGGTTTACATAAGACATGTTATTAATGTTCATGCACTTTAATGTGTCCAGCTGGACAGTGTTTATTCATTTGTACATTGTACGAAGTTTTGGAATTTATTTTTTATGCATATTTTTTCTTTTTCAGTCACATATCGTGATATATCGTTGATGAAATTTCTTGCAATATATCGAATATCGCAGATATCGTGTATCGTGATATTATCGTTATCGTGGGCCAAATATTGTCACAGTATCGAATCGTGAGTTACCCGTATCGTCCCACCCCTAATTCCCATTGTCCGCTGTGTCCATACAGGCACGTCCAATTCATTTTTATTTGGCTGCCATGTTTTGTAGTTGTCTTTTCTTCTATGGCCGTTCCGCACTGGCTGCAGGTTTTAAAAAGTTCCATTAGTTTAGTCTCGTCTACCAACCACCTCCTGGTTGCCGAGCTATTCCAAGAGCCTTTACTGGATGTAGAACCTGAACCCGATCCTGGACTAGATAGGGGGGTGTCGCTCAGTGGCTTGAAGCTATCGTCAGCTGTGTCGTCCAGTCCAAATTCACTAAAACTTGTGCTCATCTCGTGTAGAGGGTCGTCTTCATCTTCCTATCGAATCTACAGGGGTACATTTGGGGTTTTATGAAAAGAAGTTTCAACAATGACATCAAAGCATACAGTTAGCACTCACTGGTGAAACGTCTCCCGGGGCAGCATGAGGGAGTGTCCATGATGCCGATGTAGCACCCATTACCTTGCAATAATAAAAATAACAAAAAACCATTTCAGAATGTCAATTCAGTTGGCTTGAAACATCAACGGCAACACTTGTGATGCAAGGCTTACCTCTGAACGTTTCCACGTTGGAGGCCGTGCCAGGTATCTGCCAGATAGCGAGGGCTGTGTGCGTGGCCTGACCACGGCTGGTTCTGGACTTTTTAGGGAGAATACCAAAGGGATAGTGGTCTTCGTTGGGGTAGACTGAGTGGCTCCAGCAAGCTCAGAAACGACCATGTGTGTTCCAGAAGACTGAACACCACAAGCCTAAAATGTTGAAGGAGAATATTCAATACCGAAATCAGTAGTCTACTACCTATTTCGATAACATTAGTGGATTCATTTCAAACAGATAGGCCTACTAATACCACTGCTACTTCCATGCCATACAGAAGTTCAATCTTGTATCTGATGATGGGAAATCTGAACATTACACTGTAAAATGCTGAAAGCTTAGTATGCGTAATGTGTACTGTCTTTTGGCAAACTAAGCAGACCACTGTTACCAATGGGATCAACATGTAGGCTACTTCATAACAACTCTCTCAATCATTCAGCACCCATCCCCCATCCATCTCAGCATGACTCCTTACACAATAAATCAAGGGTTAGCCTACCTGGACAACTCACAAGATCATCTTTCACTTTCTCGAATTGATACAACAGAGTAATGGAAGAAAAGTCATCACTTTATATAAAACGTTCACTTTTTACATGATTGTCTCAATGCAAATAAAGTTAGGGCTTCAGGACGTATAACTAGCACTACACTTTGTGTTGTGATGCATCCTCCCCCACACCAATTTTGAACCATCGTATATTACACAACAAATAAGCAAACAACTTTACCTCCAGTCTATCCGTAGCCAGTTGATGCACTCGTGGGATAGCATTCTTCTTCAAGGACTTCTTCTTTGGATTCTCTCGGTCAGCAGCTCTTCTGGGAAATACAAAGTCGTCCTTTTCAAAATGTTTGCTGCAGACACGGTAATCCTTATGCCTCAGCGTCTCGATCGGAGTCTCAATATCCAGCTTCAAAACAATCAGCCACTGGTTCACCAGAGCCCGGTCATTGTACCGCAATGGCAGCCCATGAAACGATTCTGGATTATACATTTTCATTTTTGTTTCACAGCCAGGGAAAGCACAAACACGAACCATTCTGTCACTCTGCACTTCCAGGTGTGTAGGCTAATCGTGTTTTCCGGTGCTTGAACTCACATGTGCTGTATGTCTTCCGGAGACAAAGTGTCAACACGAGCTCAACCCACTAGCCACGGTAACCACATCTCTGAGGGAAAAAATTTGTTTTTGTTGTGTACAACTCCTTTCATTTCCGTGTCAACACTCGATAGACATCATCACAAACAGCCAAGTAACGCATTTTCCATGGAATTATAAATGCCAACTCCAGTGCATTCGGTAATCGACTTGTATGGACTACCTGTCAACATGGACCTACTGGTAAGGCACAGACTTGTAAACTAGTCTTTTTTAATAAACTCTGGGTTCGCTAACTACGTTGTTGGTGCTTAGTTTTATGTGTAAGGACCCTTATCATGCTACTGAAGAGGTTTGGTGCTATTTTCAGCAATATTAGTGGTTAGAATATGCCGTTGTGGATGCGTAAGGCGCATCGCCCCAACCTAATCAGTGTTAGCGCTATGGGGCTGTTAGTGCCTTTCGAGGCTTTCTTGATACATGGGTGATCACTGAAAAAAAATGTCTGGATGGCTTATTTGATGTTTTTTCATGGCGAAAAAGACTATGGGGTCCATTTTCGCCGGTCTTACACTTTAAGCTGTTTCCTTCTTGTTTTATCTAGCCAATTCAGATTGAAATCGCCCATTAGTAGCACTTCTTTACCTTTACATGTTTTAAGTATAGCAGACAGTTTGACTAAGAACATATCATTTTCAGATGGTGGTCGATATAGAACAATAACATTAAAAGACATTTCAGGAGAGAGATTAATGGTGACACCAACACATTCAATATAATTTGGCATATCAAGCGGTTTACACTGAACAGTGTTAATTTCGTTAACGAAAACTATGACGAAATATGTTCGTCAAAAGCATTTTTTCTATGACTAAGACGAGACGATGACGAGCTAAAAATAGATCCTTGATGATAAAAACTATGACGAGATGTCTGCTTCGTTTTCGTTAACGAGACGGGACGGGTCTAAAATGTTAATGGTGTGTTCTACGGACATTCAAAAAAAAACATGCGTTTTTTTTCCTCTTAAACAAGAAAAACGGGGCTAAACAACGGTACCCTGCTTGCCCATGTGAGCGATTTATTTCTGACAACAAAACAAATGCGTAAAGTTGAAAAGATGTGACTAGATGTCTCCTCGTCTCCGTGGTGCATTTCTCCGTTTTGTTTATGTATATCGATCATTATTTTCATCCGCCATCTTGCTAGTGACGTATAGAGTTACGTTTATGCATCGGACGCTCGTATTGGCTCCCGTAGCGGCTTTTACAGCCAATCGAAAAGCCTGATTTACGCTTGGCCGTGTTTGTTTGCCCAAACGGGAGACACGGAGGAGTTCACAGCAGAGCAAATGAAGGTCAAAGAGTTATTGTAGTGATAGAGAAAGTTAAATACATAAATGGCACAGAATATGTACACTATATACACGCATATTAAGGGCAGGGAGTGGAAAGGACCATTCCTGGCAACAAAACCGCCCATGGACACTACCCAAAATAATATCCATATTTCATAGACAGAAGCAGCTAGAAGCTTGATGGAATGGAATTGTCCTTTTGTAATAGTTCGCCACATGCAGCCCATAGGAAAAGATTCAACATAGGCCAAGTTATGGACCGGCAGCTTAAAGCAGACGCATGGGGGCGGCAGTGCTAAAATGTGACTAAAAGTAATGACTAAAAGTTGACTAAAAGTTGACTAAAATGTTTTTACTTTTCGTCGACTAAAACTATGAAGGTAAACAATGACTAAAATGTGACTAAAACGAATTAGCATTTTCGTCTAAAGACTTAGATTAAGACTAAATCTTAAATAGCCGCCAAAATTAACACTGACACTGAATTGGTTCTTTGACATAGATCAGGACGCCACCACCTTTGCCATGCCCACGGTCCCGTCTGAAGACGCGGTATCCTGGGATATTATAAACGCCTAATGGAGTGGATGGATTTAACCACATTTACGGACAAACACAGATAATCAACATTAGAGTCTGTCAGCAAATGTTTGAGTTGTTCCGTTTTGGATACTAAGCTCCTTATATTTAGATGTCCACCAAAGATCCCTTTGGGTTTTAGCTTCGGATCCCATAGAACTTTAGCATGATTAACAGTCTGAAACATCTTAGTTTTCTGTTGTTTTGTGGCCGCGATGCTGTAGTTGCACAGTTGTGCGGATATCGATGTTGAGGTAAGCAGTCCGCATTTCGTATTATCCAGTTCAAGAGCATCGATTTCAGTGTTACCTCATTCTTTGGTGTACTCAAGTCGGTCGCCGTTGGAGAGGTGAATCACGGCTTCCGCAGCAGGCCCAAGGCCGCCAGGTGTAGTGTAGCCGTGCTGGCCATCTCCAAGTCCCGGCGGAGTTAGATCGAATTCGTTTTGAGGAAGCCTACTGTTTCCCGGCCGAGGGTTGAGATGGATGTCACCGCAGAGGAGAAGGATGGTACACAGCATGGTCGCAAACCTCCAATCACCAGGGGATGTTCTCGCTTTTGCGTGCACTGGACGACAGCGTCCGTTTGTCAACACGCTGGAGTACATGGTAAAAAGGTTCCGTGAATCATGCGTTAGGTGAGACTCGCTGCCTGTCTCCATGCAGGATCTCAAGCAGGCCGCCTGCCAGCTTCCCCACAGAGGTAGGATGATCACAATCATAAGATACATTACCAGCGAGAGAGTGTTTGATAGTTCTTGTGATCTAATGTTAATCAAATTAGACCACACTGATGGTGTTTTAACTTTACCGATACATGCAGATGGCGTTTCCCTAGACGGTATTTGGGAAGGTGAAGCCAAGCCATTGGCACCTGCCAAGCCATGACACACACCTGTTGCCATCTTCCCGCACTTGTGCTTCTAGCTTTGTGTTAATGTTGATGAGATGAAATATTTGGCTAGTCCTTACCTATTCCTAAGTGACCTAAGTGACTCGATTTAACGACTGAGGTTAGAATATTGGTTCAGCATGGCAATTTCAATATTATTCCATTGTTTTATCCAAATTACCTATTGATAGTTGCATTTATTACCCAAACATACAGAGTCATTGTAGTACTTTGGTATGTTTGGTAGTGATGTTTCGTTGTGATGTTTTGTGTAGTGACGTGTAGTGATGTTGAGTGATGTTTTGTGTAGTGATGTTGTGTGTTGAGATGCTTTGTGAAGTGATGTTTTGTGTTGTGATTTTTTGTGTAGTAATGGGTTTAGATTCCCAGGTCGGGTTCGGGTTCCTTCTGTGTGGAGTTTGCATGTTCTCCCCGTGTAAGCGTGGGTTCTCTCCCGGTTCTCCGGCTTCCTCCCACAGTCCAAAGACATTCAGGATGGGGATAGATTCATTGATGACCCTAAATTGCCCGTAGGTGTGAATGTGAGAGTAAATGGTTGTCTGTCTCTACATGTCGGCCCTGTGATAGACTGGCATCCTGTCCAGGTGTACCCTGCCTTCGCCCAATGTCAGCTGGAATCAGCTCCAGTCCCCCCCACGACCCTGAATACAGGATAAGCGGTAGACGATGGATGGATGGATGGATGTTGTGTAGTGATGTTTTGTGTTGTTTTGTGTGCGAATGACCAGGGTTGGAATTTCGTCATTTTAGGGGCACCAAGGCCACATGACAGGACACAAAGGCCATTGAGTAAAATTAGATGGTTTAACCTTTCAGATTAATACCAAAATATCCTAATGTTGGGACCTCACCAGTAGGACTACACAATGCAGCCTACAAAAGCCTACACATGCGGTCAGAACAAAGGGACAAAGGGGATTAAAAACTACACCGCCATTTTAGTTTCACTTCTCACCTAGGTGCGAAGTGCAACGTCACACAACTGGTGCCCTATTGGCTGACAACCTAAAGAACATCTTAAGAACGTTTTTCCTGCTTCCAGCTCTCTCCACCAACAGGAGGTGGTCTCCTCCACCCGCAGCATACCGCTGCAACAGGAGACCAACTGATAACGTCTGCAGCGTTTCCTTTGTCCTAGGCCACAGTCTTCTCCCCGTTTTCCTGATCCTGAGAGATCGCCACGACCGCACGATTATCTCTGTGTTCTCCCGCAGAAGAGGAACAAAACCGGTTCCTGCATTCCAGCTACCAGACGCTGTCTGAAGTAAGCTGACTAAATCGCCAAGCCGCGATTATATTGCGGCCCGCGGAAGAAAGAAACACGAACTGTTTTCTTTATTCGAGTTTGATCAACGAGAGGAAACACGCTCCGCTCTCGTCTGGACTATGCCGACTCATCACGTCCCCCGCTGACGCCGGGGCCCACGAACTACCGCCGCGTTAAGGAATGCCGCCATCGCTGGGACGGACTCGCAGCCTACGCAACGACACCAGTAAGAGGCTATCAGTCTGGGCAGAGACATAAGTTTGATAGTGTAGGATATGCTTGTAATTCTTGTTAACGTGTTTTAAGTTTTGATCACGGACCGCAGAGTCCGTTGCTTTCCGTGTTGTATTTGAATGCTGATTGTATACCCACGCCGCTGGGTTGATTTCTTTAACGGTGTTTTTGACTAAACCTCAGCCATATTCGCGAGCTCAGTAAGCGTCTACTATCAGTTAAAAGACCGCAGTGGCGCTGAATGGACGCCAGTTCATTCACGAGCTCCCATGTGATAGTAACACGCCTCCTGAGCCTCAGAATATTGCGCGCGCATTCTCCCCCTTTCTTTGTTTGTGTCCCGCTAACACACACGCACATATACACCGCCCCACACGTGTCCTACGCCAGCTGTTTCCGGCGGACGCTAAGGACATAGCTCCATCCGGTGGCTGTACCCGGCCATCTCTCGCTGGCTCTCTCTCTCTCGCGACCCTATCGGACGTCAGTGGCTCCGCCCCTGAACGCTGTGAGGAATAGCTCCATCTGGTGGCTGCACCCGGCCTTCTCTCCCTCTCACTCCCTCTCTCGCTACTCCATCTGGCGTCAGTGGCTCCGCCCCTGAACGCTGTGAGGGATAGCTCCATCTGGTGGTCGCGCCCGGCCATCTCTCTCTCTCTCGCTCTCTCTCTCTACACGCACGCACACGCACACACACACACACACACACTCCACGTGTGTCTCTTCCGTTGTTTAGCTTAGCTTTGTGTGTTAGGTAGTTAGGTAATAAGGCTTTGTTAATTACAGTGTTATTGATTGTGATCATTATTACTGATTTTAATAAATCTTATTATATTATAACTAGCGGTCTCTTGTGCTTGTTGTGTATATGTCACTGGATAACAGCAGGTTGTGAAGGCTAGTGCTTGAATTTCACGCCTTTTTAATTGTTCGATTGGTTTTGTACTTCTATGCCAATGATCACGATGATTGGCATGTGAGTATAAAACCTTTTATATTGAGACTGAATACAGTTTTAGGTTATCTTTTCCCTGATCCCAGGGTGGTGCCCCGTTTATTCATGATTATATCATGATAATATATTAAATATAATTATTAATACCAATAATCATATTGACATTAATAATTAGCTGTTGATAACCAAATCTGCTCCTGCTACATCCCCAACACTAATTCATAACAAAACATAAATTATGGAATATTATGTATTATTAAATATTTTAATACCAATATCAAGTTAATGTTACATTGGATTTTTTTTAAATAACATCGTACAAAGGAATTACTACTTGAAAGCAAAAAAACATTCTGTATGAAATATTTTTATATATATATATATATATATATATATATATATATATATATATATAGACTGCAATTTTGGGGGGCCGATCCGATCAGGATCATGCCATGCAAAATCTAGCCTTGTGCACCACTTAAAGTGGTAAAACCATTTGTACTAAAATAAGGCCTCATTTATAAAGGTTGCATGCAAACGTGTGTACACCACTTTCCACGCAAATATTGTGATCTATAAAAAGCAACCTTGACGGGAAAGTGTGCGTACCTGTAAGCAAACTCTGAGGCATGCGTACCGGTACGCACATTCTGGAGACTGGAGGGGAATCTGAAACTGAAGTCAGATTGTAGGAAGTAAACGTGAGAAGAACTATTATAATTTTGATGACTCGCACACATTTAATTTCACTACATATCATACAGGCTGCACGGCGGTGTAGTGGGTAGCACTCTCGCCTCACAGCGAGGGTTCCTTCTGTGTGGAGTTTGCATGTTCTCCCTGTGTAAGTGTGGTTTCTCTCCGGGTTCTCCGGCTTCCTCCCACAAAGACATGCAGGATGGGGATAGGTTCATTGAAGACTCTAAATTGCCCGTAGGTGTGAATGTGAGTGTGAATGGTTGTCTGTCTCTACATGTCGGCCCTGTGATGGACCGGCGACCTGTCCAGGGTGTACCCTGCCTTCGCCCAATGATAGCTGGGATCGGCTCGAGCCCCCCCGCCACCCTGAATACAGGATAAGCGGTAGATGATGGATGGATGGATACATATTAGGGTTGGGTGGTATGACAGTATTATACCGTGTGACGGTATAAAAGTGTCTACCGGTAGAGATTTTGCAATACCGTTTATACCGGAGAAAGCGCTCTGAGTCACTGTAATTACACCGCCTCGACACACGGGGCACTGCAGGCATTGCAGCAGACTGCTTGCGTGGTTGCATGAGCACGACGAAGAAGAAACGGCTTTACCTGAGTAATAACAATCATGGCGGAGGCGGAGAGTGAACGTCACGAGGAAACGGAGGCAGCGCGACCCACCCATGACGAAGAGGAGGAACTCGTTCCGAAAAAGGGCGCTACGTCTGTTGTGTGGAACTTTTTCGGATTTAGAAAATCGAACAACGAACAAAAAGCGATACTCTGCAAAGAGTGTCGCGCGACTGTTGCTGCTGCAGGTGGAAACACCGGTAACCTCTTCCACCACTTAAAGTTAAAACATGCAAAGCAGTATTGAGTCTTTCGCCAAATGACAAAAAATCACGTCGATGGAGGGAGATAACGGAGGCCATCACGACGCATACTTTTTCTCATTTGTTATTTTTATTTCTTATTAAGATGGAGCTCTGTGTTTACATTTGCACACACACTATAGCTTAAGTTAAAGCTGGAGTTCAAATGTTTACCAGACATTTGCACATTCTTTGTGGCTTATTATTTATAATATTATTATTTTGTCTTTAAAATAATGTTATGCTGCTGTGAGCAAATAAAAATAAGAGGAAAATGATCAAATGCGACAGTATGGTTATTTTTAAGCCATTACTTGAATTTACAGGGGGGAAAACCATACCGTGATATATACCGTTACCGTGATATGAAATTATTCATACCGTGATATAAGATTTTGCTCATACCGCCCAACCCTAATACATATCATACGTTAGATCCACGTTATCATGATGAATTCCAGCAGTGTTTTTGACGCTTTTACTTCGTGATATTTTTTTTCATAAACACCTTTTAAAATCCAACTCGTATCTTAAATCAAATTATTAAATGAGCGCTGTGTCACCGTAGGAGGAGACGGCCAACTGCATGTAGTAGAGGATACAATAAATACCTTCCATCACTGCAAAACACAGCGGGAATAACTAAATATTCTCCTTATTTACTGTGCATATGTCATCAACACACATAAATACAGCCATTAAGACATTGTATAATTGTTACATTTTATCCTTGTTTTAAACCACCAGAGCGCAGAGGAAATGCGCCATAATAAGTGCCACGCTCGTGCGCGCTCAGTCGTGGAGGGTGGAGAGCGCAACTTTAGCGAACTTCAGGAGGCAGACTCTACCCGGCAAAGGTGGTAGAGTCCCCAGCATGATGACCCAGTGCCACGGCCCCCTGCCCGACTGGAGGGGTATCAACAGGGCTTAAGAATCCGTGAGGATGTCATGCGGCGTTTGTAAGGTAAGGAAGACAATGTTCATTTTTAAAGTATTCTTTTATTAATATGGCAATTTCTTGCATCACAGTCTCGCTGAAGTTGCAGGACGGCATCAGTGAGCACCCGACCGCTTGATGTGCCATGCGCCTGGGGGTGAACTGCTGCTTGGCGCGCTGCTGCTTTGCGACGGACCCAGACGGTGTGCCCAGGGCCCCTCACCCTCACCCTCCTCACTGTCACCCTCCTCACCATCACCCTCCACTACTCCCAACGCTGCAGACTCTGGAAGGACAGAAACTATTTAACGTTTTGTTTTATATACAATAAAAGTTTAAAATCTGTTTACCCTTATACCTCTGGTCTCCGTCGTGTCTGTGTCTCCCTCCTTTTCGGACAGAATCCCCGTCAAAGTCACATCAAATCAAATTTCCTCAAATACTCAAGCAATACATTAAATACATGTGGGTAAAGGAGTAGAAAGATGTCATTTACCTTCAGATCGGACCACTTTTTCTTAAGTTCTGCCACCGTCGGTCCCACTGACGCCGTTGACTGCAGCAGCAATGTGTTGCCACTCGCACTGCTTCTTTTTATTTGTGATCCCGCTGCTGTGGCCACTAAATGAAATTATTTTCCGGGCTTCCACCTCCCCAACAAGTGTCTCTTTCTCAGTTTCTGAAAAGTTACGTTTCTTCGCTTTTTCTCTGACCTGTCGCCGTGATTCACCAAAACTGATTGATTGACTGATTGACTGACTAGCATATACTACTTGTGTGATGTGTTAAATGAGCGTCGGAAATCCAATTAGCTCGATTGCATTTAAACGATGAAAGGTGAACTATTGCTCGTGTCACACATTTACACGACTCTTCAACAAGAAAAGTTGCTGTGCGTCATAAACATGTCGATGCATATAACG
This sequence comes from Eutrigla gurnardus, assembly GCF_963514095.1. Taxonomy (NCBI): domain Eukaryota; kingdom Metazoa; phylum Chordata; class Actinopteri; order Perciformes; family Triglidae; genus Eutrigla; species Eutrigla gurnardus. The sequence goes on along the minus strand of NC_139929.1, from coordinate 23,379,549 downwards.
GCGGCCTTGTACGAGCAACTACTGGCATTTTATCTTTTTCGGATCTACGCTTTGAACTGGTTAAATCTGCCAGCCTCGCCCTGGTAACACGTGTTCACCACGTCACGTCTTTTCCTCCTTGCCAGCTCGCTCCGTTCACAAAGAACGCTGTCTCGACTCGTCTCTCCTCTGATGCGGCTCTGTGACGACCTCCCTTGGTGTTCCGCCTTGGTGTTTACACTGATGACGGGGCGGAAAAAAGGTGTGCTACTCCAGCAATGAAGAGGCAGCATAAAAGGAGCTTGACGAACTCCAGCAGTTTAAAGCATTCAGAGATGGTATTAGTTAGATGGATTAGTATGATTAGCCCAGCATGTAAACGGTTACACCTTCAAAAAATAGAATCACATAAGATTCCCTGCTGGAAACACATAATTCATTTTTTCATAATGTAGTGATTGACGGCCAGATGTTATAAAAAAGGACAACGTCCAGCCCAAAGTGAAACAATGTGGTTTTATTTGATATAATCCGTATTGTGAGTTATATGTGTCTTGAAACAACAAAGAATGTGTTGATCACTCAAAGACAATAAATTAACTTTTCTAACAAGTTAATTTGGTTACTGGACGTTACAAAAAAGACAAATTACTTCAATAGATGGAGATGATTTCTTTTAGTGAAATTTAATAATCACAATTCTGAATCCACAGTCTGCTCATGTAGTTAGTGTGTGTGTGTGTGTGTGTGTCCATGCAGCAGCATCTCATTTGTCCTGGCGAGCAGCTCTGCTACTTTAATCCACACATATCTGTTGTGCAGCAGCTGACAGGCAGCAGATCTGCTCAGTGGAGCGATGCTGCAGTAAGGATTAGATGTGCGGCTGACACATATCTGATCCCAGGACAGACGGGAAGACACACAAGTATTATTCTACTGTCCTGTACAGCAAATCTGCCCTCTGACAGAACAGAGCAGTATGACAGTAAAGCAGCTAGAGCACCTTTGACAGGAACATATAAAGTTTAATATCAGGAGCGGAGAGGACAACTCTTTACTTGGACTGTGCAAAACAATCTGTTCACCATGGTAACAGTGACATCACAGATACACTCTGCTCTCATTTCATCAAATGGACAGAGTTGAGATCTTTGTCTTATCACACCTGTCCCTCTCCACTACGGGACCAGGTCTGCAGGATCCTGCCTCTGGTCCTTCATTCAGTCTAGGTACCAACACACACGCACGCACATATGCACGCACACACAGCATGCGCATGTGCATGCTTGGAAACAAGAGGGAGTTACCTGGTTGTTTTTGCACAGATCAGCCCACATGCTGGTCCCGTCCCCTCCACGCATCAGGACGTGGTACGTGAAGAAGTAAATCCCGGGGATGGAGCACGTGAACTTCCCGGTAGTCGGGTCGTAGTGGTTTCCCAGGTTCGTCACCACGTCATCGAACTTGAGCACCTCGTAGCCCTCGTGCTGCTTTTTCAGCCCTGCGTAGAACGCGATCTTGGGCACGGTGCTGTACGTGGCCGCGCTGATCGCACCGGCAGCTGCGCTGGATCCCGGAGGGCCCGGTAAACCAGGTCTGCCCGGTTCACCTTTGTCTCCCGGTGGCCCTGCTGCCCCAGGCGGTCCCGGCTCACCTGGATTTCCCCTCGGGCCCACCTTACCCGGACGACCCGGTTCCCCTTTAGGACCTTGGATAAAAGTGGGTAAAGACTGCACAAGGCTGTTGTCCCGGACCAAGTCCGCCGTGGCGGTGCTGGTCGGAGACTTGGTGCTGTACGGGTCGCACACCATCCTGCAGGTGCCGAGCATCTCGTAGTGCGCCGCCGTCCCCGCTGAGTTGACCAGAACTGGGATGAGGACAACCAGAACCAGAACCATAACGACCCCCAGGACCCCTGCCGCCACCAGCCGCTTCCTGCCGACCAGCCGCGTGAGCGCAGGACGGTCCGGGTGTCTGCTTTTGGGTGAAATCTTGTTGCTGGAGAGGAGCCCAAAGAGAGAAAACGTAGCGCTGTAGTGGACTTGTCAACGCAGACACCCTCCCTCGCAGTCCTCGTCCCGCTCCGTCCACACTTTATTCTGCTGATCTGCTGCTTCACAAGTCTCTCAAAGTGACCTAAAGCTCTGGACTCAGCATCTCGGAAATCCACACGTGGGCTCCGGCCCCGCTCTGATCCACATGTCCCGAACCAAAGTGTTTGTACAGCAGCTGGACTCTTAAGGTGGATCAGGGCCAGTTAGACCGTCTGTCTGATAGGAGAGCTCAAAGAGTCAAAGACACAGCGGGAGGGGAGAGATAAGAACGTGGACGTGAGGCTCCGTCGGCCAATAGAAACACGGCAGCTTCCCCACAGACCGGGACGGAGTTTCATACGGTCTGGATCCCTTTAGGAAGGATCCCGCACATCCTCAGGTCATTTATTCGCTATATTGAGGAATCCACCACATTAGTCTCTCATTATGTTTCTGTTCTAAAAGTGTGAATGACAGATCTGATAAAAGATCCTCTAAAGCTTTTATTTTGAAAAAGCAAAAGCCACTGTCTGACCAGTAAACTTTCTATTACTGGGAAAATACTACTGTAATAATACATTTACATTTAGACGCTTTTATCCAAAACGACTTACAATAACTACATTTGTTGGAAGAAAGTCCTACAGTATATATATATATAAGTACAGTAAGGACAACTACTATTACTATGAATCTAAATCTAATGTTATTGAGTAATAATATTCTATTCAGAGTATTGACTACCACATTTACATTATTTAGGATCCTAGAATAATAATTAGAGCAGCCCAGATTATTATTATGGGATGGATTTATATGTAGCAGGTTTGTCAGCTCAATGCTCATTCCGTTACTCTTATCCAGCAGCGTTTAACAAAAATACACGATTAATAATTATGTTTACACCCAATTCCTCTTATGTATGTAACTTCAAATAATAAGGTGTTTTTTCAGTGTTGTGTCCTGTTTCATAATGCTGCAGAGAGCTGCAGACTCAACAGGATAATTCCATAGGGCTTCTATTATAAGACAATAATGCATAGAGCTGCTACATGGGAATAAACCTTCCTGGACCCCCCAGGTTTATGCCCAGTGCAGGTTTAGTTAAGGATCAGCTCTGATACTTAAACATAACAACAATGAACACATGACAAGTTCTGTAAATACCAGTAAAACTCCAAGAGTGTGTTGAGGAAATATGGGCCGGATACATCTGGATTCATGATGACAGTGCTGTGAGGCCCGTCAATGGGCCCCTTTCCAGTGCGTTCTCTGAGGCCCACCAGTGGGCCCGATTCCAGTTCTCTGTGGCCCCCCAGGGGGTTCATTCCAGTGCTCTGATGCCCCCATCTGGCCCTCTGAGAGTCACACTAGTGGACCCTGTTCTAGTGTTCTGAGGCTGACCAGTTGCACCTTTTCAGTCCTCTGCGGCCCCAAACTGGTCGGTTCCAGCATTCAACATCTGAGTTAGGAACCACTCAAACATGAAACATTTTAAACCCATCGCACCTATTTAATGAAATCTGTTTTTGTTTTTTTCATCAAAATAAATGAATGATGACGTGTACTTATGTAAGCTAGCACCAACCAATGTCAAGCAACAATAGCAGGACATCCATCCATGACTCCATGTGAACTTTAGTGCTGTTGTGTGCAGAGTAGAGGTGTAACGATTCATTCGATGAATCGATGAATCGATTGTCAGTCCTTAAGATTCAACTAAATCGATCTGCTAAAATAAATAAATAGAATGAATCGTTTTGGCTTCACCAATAATCAATATAAATGCATTTAATCGGATGAATCGTGATTCTTACTTATGATTAATGTTTTAATATGTTTAAGACACTCTCTCCCCTGCCAGCATGTAGTCTACTGAAAATGTTAAAAATAACTGAGCAATGTTTAATTACATTTCTGTATTCAGCATAAAATATTATGCAGGTCTACTTTTTTATAGAATATATGTTATTTTTTCACCTTTCAGAAGAATCTCACTCGCATGTTTATTTAATGGATATAGAATTTTGGTTTCAAGTTACTGAATCGAATCATAGTTTACAGAATCGAATCATTAAAAAAAAATAGTCCTTGAATCGAATCGCCAACTACTGTATTAATCGAATCGAATCGCTGTGAAGCCAAAGATTCACACCCCTAGTGCAGAGCCATAGAAAGAGATGAATGTAGACGCTACATTGTGAACCCACCCACTTTATCAAAGTAAAGTATTTCATTAACTATACTTCATCTAAATGTTGTGGTTCACTGAGGATACTCACCATAATCTGGTTCACCAACTCTTTAAATCATGACTATTGTAAATGATCATCCATCAGTCACTATGTGCCAAGAAGTACTTTAAAGATACATTACATTTTTGAAAATGCTTTTTCTTGAGTAAACGTTTGAATGCAGGACTTTTCTTGTATTTACATAGAGGTTTGATATGATTAGAGCTGCAATGTCTGCATGTCTTCATTTACAAACATTTAGATTTACATTTACATTTAGGTCATTTAGCAGACGCTTTTGTCCAAAGTGACTTACATAAGTACATTTGTCGAAAGAAAGAAAACACAACATATCATTGCCGATAAGGTAAAAGTTAAGTAGTCGGAGTAAAGTAGTAGCTGTTCAGCAAGGATACCTTAAGTACAATGGTGCTATGATCAAAGTGCTATCGGTAAGAACATAGAAGTGCTTTTTGTTTGTTTTTTGTTGGGGGGGGGGGGGGTTTGTTAGTGGGTCATGCTATGCAGAGTCGAGGTGAAGTCTGAACAGGTGAGTCTTGAGCCCTTTTCGGAAGATGGCAAGTGACTCTGCTGTCCTGACATAGGTTGGGAGTTCGTTCCACCACTGAGGCACCAGAACATAGAAGAGTCTGGACTTTGCTGAACAACATTTGTTTGATTTCAGCGATGGTGGTACTAGCCGGCCAGCTGAAGTAGAGGAGTGAAGTGCCCGCGTCGGGGCGTGTGGTTTGACCAGTGTTTGAAGGTACATGTCCCTACTATCCCAATCAGTGCTTTAACACTGGTCTGGACATGTCCCTACTGTCCCACAGACTGGTGAGCTAGACTGGTAAGATGTTGGCTGAGAAAGACTGGTGGGAACGATTCTTGAGGTGTGAGACAAAGCGGTGAGATCAACTGGCTAGGAGTTAAGTGAGACAGATTGGTGACGTGTTGGGTTAGACAGACAGGTAAGGTTTTTGGTGAATAAGACTAGTGAGATGTTGGTTGAGACACAGATTGGTCAAACAGTGGTGAGGTGAGACAAAGTAGTGAGGCAGAATGGTGATGTGTTGTGTTAGACAGACTGGTGAGGTCTTGGGTTAGACAGGCTGGTAAGGTGTTGGGTGAGAAAGAAATCATAAAAATGGTGTGTTGAAACTATGGAATATGCCCATTATTATGTATAATGTGTGATCTATAAAATCTTCTGAGCAAGAGATGGTTTTCCTTGCCTGCTTGTCCCAACAGCTCTTGGCCGATGGAGAAATCACCCCAAGGAGGCGGGTCTATGTAGCAGTTTAGCCAATCAGCGTCCTCAAATCTATTCCATTTGGGGAATAGATTTGACTCGGAGTCTGGCTGTGCATTCTTGTCCAGCAGAGTCCGCTGAGGTCCTGACCGACGCCAACTGCTAACTGGCCTGATGATGGAAACGACAACATGATGCTGTTGCTAGGCTTGGGCCGGTTTAAACATTTTAAAACTGGTCTGATACAAACCAAAGATCAGACCACACCGGTTATACCGACCTTTCCCACTCGGCGTCGTACTTGCCATAGCAGACCCTCCCGAGTGATACATTTGTTTTGTTACACAGCAGATTGCACCGTAATCACAGAAAGGAGAGTCAAAAATATGCTGCGATCATTCCGTTTATAAATATCTTTGCTTTGCGGCATAAGGCCGCAACAGTGTCTCTTTTTACAAAACATAACGGCTTTGCGGAACTAGAGAGACGGATACGGTGTCGGAATTTCGATTAGCTTGTGTCTTCAAAACAACTATGAAAGGTGAACTTTTCGCTTTTACACGACTTCTCCCTTGGCGTGAAGGTAGTGGAGGGACAGCTGGTTGCAACCGATCACTTTTTCAGCACAGCGGATGATAAGCTGCAGTCTGTTCTTGTCTTTGACAGTAGCATCAGCATACCAGATGGTGATGGAGAAGATGAGGAGGGACTCTATGATGGAGGCATAGAAGTAAACCATCATTGCCTTCAGCAGGTTGAACTTCTTCAAGTGCTGCAGGAAGTATATCCTCTGCTGTGCCTTCCTGGCTGATTATTAGTCACACAGTGCGATGGGGCTGAGTTCCTTCTGAAGTCTACAACTATCTCCACCGTCTTTAGAGCATTAAGTTGTTTCGGCCACACCAAGTCACCAGGTGGTCAATCTCCCACCTGTAGGCCCTCTCTTCTCCACCAGAGATCGGCCCAATGAGGGTGGGGTCATCTGAAAACTACAGGAGCTTGACGGACTGGTGACTGGAGGTGCGGCTGTTGGTATACAGGCAGAAGAGAAATGGGGAAAGTATGCCGCCTTGAGGGGAACTGGTGCTGATAGTCAGGCTGTTAGAGATGTGCTTCCCCAGCTTCACATGCTGCTTCCTGTCAGACAGGAAGTCAATGATCCACCGGCAGGTGCAGTCGGGCAGCTGGGAGAGCTTGTCCTGTAGCAGGGTCAGGATAATAGTGTTAAAGGCGGAGCTGTAATCCACAAACAGGGTCCTGGCCTAGGTTCCTGCTGAGTCCAGTGCGCTGCAGCTGGAGTAGCCAGAGTTTCATTTTCAGCTGGCTGACAACAACACCACGGGAACTTAGCTTGTCTCTAGCGTTATTCACGCTGTAATGTTACTGCTGTACTGCTTGAACTCAACATCATACTCTCTCTCACACTGTCTCTCTCTCTACCGGACACTCGCTAACTTAGGTCGTAACGGCTCTAGTACATCGATGAAAGCCCGACAGATCCGGGGCTCCATAGGAATGGCAAGCCACCACACCTGTAACATTGTAGGGGAAACACTGTATTCTAAGGGGTCAAACAATGACATACTGATGGCGAACTGCACTAGCATGGCTGGGTACGTTAGCACTCCTTTTCATTGTTTAATGTATGTTGCAGCAATGCAAATCCCTAGAGCTAGCTACTAAAAATTTGCGTAAAATGTTTTTCTAGTTATAGGTATGGGTATCAGACCCATTGTATGTGGGTGGGACAAGTCCCATCCACTTTTTAAAATCATTACTTTGAACCCGCCCACTTTCATGCTTTAATGTAAGTGTGTCATCACAGGCTTGAGTCGCGCTACTTTTTACCACCTGCATGTGGAAAGACGGAAGTCGAGGAGAGGTGAAGCCAGCAGTCACATCCAGTTCAGCAAGCCAAGGAGCACAGCCACCCAGTTCAAAGACATGCCTGAGAATAGTGGCAAGCTTAAAGTCAAAGGCATGTCCAACAATGTATTTCAGTGTTATCAAGTTCATTTTCAGTCTTATTTATCATTAATTCCAATGTATTGACATTAGTTTTGCCCTTAAAAAACAATATATGAGGGCATTTTTCTGGACATAAAATGATTGTTGAGGAGAGGAATTAAATGTGCAATTTCACATTTAAACTTTCAGCAAGAAACATAACTGCTATAACTGAGACTAATGACCATCTTTTGTTACATTCTAGAGCTCACCGATGATGATCTAAGGGAGCTAAGAGGCCTATCACCTAATGCAGCTTCTCTCACCTGTCTGGACCTGAGTGACACAGACACTGAAACACAACTACATCTGTTGTAATGGAGAAGAGTGTTGAGATGTTTCAGAGACTTAGGAAGAAGTTTACTTCAGATCAATGTGAAACCCTTGAGCTTACTACAAGGGAGCAATCAAAATTCAAGTAGAATAACACATAATACAAAGTTCCACTATTTGTGCACAGCTGGAGAGGGAAGTAGCAACAATTCCTCGGTTAAAAACCGAAACGAGGAGGTCCAAAACAACCAAGGAAAAGAAAACAGAGTAAAAAAAAAAACGGCCATACCGGGCCGGCCCACCGGGAAAACTCCCAGTACTCCCGATGGCCAATCCGCCCCTGGATGAAGACTTGCTGCTGAGAGCCACAGGGCTGAACCTCGACCATCTTCTGCCAGAACTGTTGGCTGTTTGATGATGGGTTTTGATGTATGTGCCATCAAAGGGAGCCAGTTTAGTAAGTATTGGATATGGCAGTATCTCTTACATTAAACCTATAGGCAATGTCCTTGCTTACACCCAAGTGCAGTTTCATTATCACAACTAACAGGTGATGTTCCATGCATAATGGCTACACTGTCTTTCAATTTTGAGAGCCACCACTCAAACATGATAGTGGTCCGACCAGTAAAGAGAAGGAAGTGTTTAGTGTTGGTTCTGATTGAGCTGAAAGAAAACCTTCCTCTGCCATGTATCTCCTTCAGCTGCTTACTTTCCTTGTTGAGGTTGTTGCATTGTGTAAGTTGACACAAGTAAGACTTGGAGTTCACTGTAGATAGCTGGATCCTGGCATCTTCATCTGAGAAAGAAAGACGAAATTGTATGATGGGAAAACTTCATACCTTTGTCAAAAATGATTCACCATGTCCAGTCCCAGATCTCCTTGTGTAGTATTTGAGTATTTGAAAATGGAACTTGCATTACTTATAAGATTTAGTAAACGATGTGCTTTGCAGCACGTTTTCAAAGAGCACTGATCTGTTTGGGGAGAGAACAGAGTGGCTTTTGGGTAGGAACCGCTTCCCAAAATAGATATTGCTGAATTTATGCTGTGAATTGGGACTGATGTTGAAGATGTTGGATTTCCAAATATAATAGGAGCGATAGACTGCACCCACATAAAAACACAACAAATGTAGTAATGTCAACAAAAAGGGGTTTCATTCCATCAATGTACTAATAATACACCAGCAATAAGTGAACAACGACACCCCGATGTCTGTTGTGGTTCTTCAAGGGATGTTTTGTTACCGTATATGGTTAAAGGAAAACACCACCGCATTTCCATACTGAACTATGTTCTGCTCTGATCTTAGACGAGGTGATACATACCTCCCTCTCCTCTGTGCGTGCACTCAATGGCTCTTGCGCGCACTCCGCGCAGCGCTAATTTGCTAGCATGTAGCTTGTCCCAGTATATTCCTTAGGATCCAAAGCGGGGTGAAGTTAGAAGCGACCAAGCACTTCCACGTTGTCCCTAGTTAAATACGGTTACGTGAGTAGTTACACGACCAAAGTTTGGTTATACAAAATGAAACACGCCAATTTTTCTAAGCGGATAACAAGGATAACTATATAGTATGGCGGAATAACAACTGGAAGCACTTCGACGTCGGCGCAGTAATATCATCACTCCGCTCCCCCTCTTACTTCCGTCAATAGAACCTACGTGACCTGCACGCCGTCGCCTGCACCAGCTGTAGTAGTTTGTGCACAGTTGAGGAAGCAACATCATGGTTATAACGTGCATCGTACAGGGTTGCGAAAACAAGCAGAAGGTATATAGTCCCATCATGTTTCACAGAATTCCAACTCACCACAAACGGCGGAAAGTTTGGTTAGCTGCTTTGAACATGGATCCAACAACACCGGTGGAGATTCTGAAGAACTGGCGTGTTTGCTCCGAAGATTTTACAGAGGTGGACTATACCGCCTCAGGATTACGCCTAAAGGATACGGCCACACCGACGTTTCTGAAATCACGTTCACAACTAAGTGGATCATCACCTAATGCTGTAAGTGTCCATATGCATGGTATTTGGTTGGTCTGGAAGTGGCAATAACGTTAGCTGTATCAGGTTAGCACGACTAACTTCACTGCGAAATCAGTGCTCTTCTGAGACTTGCAATAAGAAATTACTGATTGATTTGCATGACAACTCGAGCTCAGAAATTACAATGAAGTAGCCTAACGTTATAAGCCTAACCATTGAGCAAAGTCCGTTGTGTAACGTCACCAAATGTGCTTCTGTGTATTACGAGACTGCTAGGATACCATTCTAATGTCTTGACTAATGGTAGGGGGAAGGGGTTTTTTTTTGTCTCAGGTGAAACACTGACGCTAGGTCTATCATGAAAATGCCTTGACTGAGTGGTTGGGGGGAGGGGTACTTTTGTCCCAGGTGAAGCACAAAGAGTAGAGAGTCTGTTTATGTAATGCCCTGTAACAATACTTTCTTACTCTGATGAATGTAAAAACTATCAAGTATTGTAGTGCTTTATTTTGCTTTGGAAAAAAGTATTCTTGGGATAGTAATTTCTGTCTGAATTGTATCCATTATTATACAGGAAGAGTTGAGTGACATACAGCAAGATCTGTCTGAACAAGAGGAATACTCTTTTGAGGGTCTACCTCATTCAACCCCCCAGAAGCACAGAGCTGAGGAGGCTACTGCTACATTCAAAGTGCCCTTGTCTGTACAGCTAGCTAGTCCTTCACGTTCAACCAAACCAGCTGTTACCCTGGCTCCCACATGGACAAAGCAATCGGTAGGCTAATGAATCTTCAAGTTTCACACAACGCTATGATTGCACTGTGACCTACATTTACTTGAAATCTGTTTCTTGTCTAGGACACTGCATCTTCATCTACAATGATGGCCACCTGTAGTCCAAGAAAAAGTCTCATATATGAGGTGAGTGACCTCTACTGAACTTCTATGTTTGCTATTGATGATCCATCATGCAATATATAGAAACTAGGGCTGTCAAAGTTAACGCGTCAACGCGTTAATAACGCAACATCCTCTTAACGCCGTTAATTTTTTTAACGCGCGATTAACGCTCGGTATTAAAAAAAAAAAAAACGCGCATTGTATGATTTATGGCCGTCGGTGGCACCTGTAGTGTTGATCCAGAGGGAAGATGCGTGTCCAGAGGCAGCGGTGTTTCCCCGCGTCCCATTCATTGTCTATAGGTACATGTCCACAGGGGCGATTTTAAACGCGTGTGGACGCGCCGCTTCCCAGTATTGCACGCTTGGTGGGCTGCCACTAGAGGATGATTGACAGGCGCTCTCCTTCAAACAACAGATTTTTGCGAGCGTTCGCGAGCGTTCCCGAGTCGGCGAGTCGAGCCCGGTGCCTCTGATTAGCATAAAGTAGATTCGACTTATACTTTAGGCAAATGAGGAGTGGCCAACTCACGCGCCGTCTCTCGACATTCGCCGCGACGCTCCCAGAATGCATTGCACGGCTTTTCACATAGACAATGAATGGGACGCGGGGGAACACCGCTGCCTGTGGACACGCACCTTATGTGAAAAGCTGTTCACCTTCAAAAGACTGCCAGATGGTTCAGTCGATAAGACCAAAGTCATCTGCGCGTACTGTGGGTATGAAATGAGCTACCATAGAAGTACGTCCAGTCTGAGATATCACTTGCAAGCCAATGCACTTATATCCTAACTGTACTTATCTCCTGTTACACTATCTCCTGTGACATGTTCACTTTAACTGTTATGTTCACTTATAACCCTGTTTTGATCCCATGTTTTGGTAAGGGGATATTTGAAGTGTTAAATAAACATTTTCATAAATCAAGTATATTTGCCTTATGTTGTTAAAAGTATTAAGAATATGAAAAAAATACATTAAGGTACATTTAGAAGAAAAAAAAATGTGCCAAAAAATGTGATTAATTTGCGATTAATCGCGAGTTAACTATGGACAAAATGCGATTAATCGCGATTAAAAAAATTAATCTTTTGACAGCCCTAATAGAAACTATTTCACTTTGTTTCTTGTAAAGTCAGTTAACTGTTTAATCAAGATCTACTCTATGTGGCACTAGTACCAATGCATCTTTTTATTTTTATTTGTCTACAACAGGAACCAAACCCCATTGAAGCAACTGCAATGGACATGAGTGCAACATCAGTGTTTGATGTCAGCATGACCTCAGAGCCTGCTGTTGATCCCGCAGACACCAGCTTTGTGCCTATTTCTAGTGCCGCCTCCTCCACCACCACAGGAAGTTCCTCAAGCCTCTCTGGACAACCCAGAGGATGCAAGGAGAGGAAGTGGATAGTTAATGAGTCAAAACTCATGGAGCTATTTCAGAAGTGCCGCACCTGTAGTTCTGCAATGTGTGACCTAAACCAAACTATAACACAGTTCGGCAGCATAATAAATGTAAATTGGCAATGCAACGATGGCCATATGGGACAATGGGAGTCTTGCCCCAATGTACGTGGAATGGCAGAAAATAACCTTGTTGCAACAGCTGCCACTCTCTTTACCGGCTCTACATACACCGACATAGCCGACTGGGCTGGAGTTTTCAACCTGCAGTTGCCCCAGGAAACAACTTTCTACAATATACAGGCAAGTTACCTGCTCCCGGTGATTGAGGAAGCATACATACAACAGGAGAACATTATCAAAGCAAGATTGATTTGCCAAAATGAAGATGGTGAAGGGGTGCAGCTATGTGGTGATGGCAGAAGTGACAGCCCCGGACACTCCAGCAAATACAACACGTATTCTTTCATGGATGACTCCACGAAACAGATTGTGGCGTTTGAGCTGATGCAGGTAAGATTGTGAATTATTTTCACAAATCTATGGTCAATTCTCTAACTTGTTTAAGATGTCATCATCCATACAATTGTGCTATGTAGGTGTCCCAGGCCTCAAGTTCTGTCGCAATGGAACCACTGGCCTTCAAGAAAGGCCTGGAGAAGATCCTGAATGAGGGCATCGAGGTAAAAGTGATCACCACCGACCGGCATCCCTCCATAAGAAAAATTATGAGAGAAGAATATCCTCATATTATTCATCAGTTTGATCCGTGGCATGTAGCCAAAGGTAAGTCTACTGTTCGTTTATATCTCCATATATATCTCTCTGTAATACATATATATCTCTCTGTAATACACAGAGAATAACAGACAATAGTCTGTTATTCTCTGTGTATTACCAGTGTTTCCCACAGGAAATTGTAGTGGGCTTTAGAATGTGTGCGGTGCACTCCCACTGATTTGATTACAACTTCATACCCATTTCTCTATAGCTAATTAGTCCTAAATTGGCACTGATAAAAAATATAAATTAATGCAAGACAGAAGCAAACAATACTGAAACATCAGGATGTATCAGATATGGTTGAAATGGTGGGCCACTATAGTCTATGCAATGAAAGGGAAAACAGTGGTATTACATTTACCACAGGAAATAAGTGCACACCCATTTTAATTATCATTAATTTAATTTAATTATCATCATTGTCATTTTTCAGGATTAAAAAAAAAACTGGTGGCGGTATCCAACAGAAAAGGAGTGCAAAGATCTTGCTCCTTGGGTCAGGAGTGTCAGCAACCACATGTGGTGGAGCTGTTGCACCTCCAAAGGAGATGCAAAGGTACCCAAGCATACAGACACAGCTCAAGTGAAATTCTAGTTAGTATATACATCAAATGCTATAAGCAGATGTAATGCACAGCAATCCTTTACTCTTGAACATGGAAGACAACTGTATTGTATTCCAGATAGTTAAAATTGTGCCTCTGCTCTTATGTTTTCAGGAGCTGCTCAGACGATGGATGTCTCTCCAACACCACATCACTGGGGTCCATCGCTGGGAAGACAATGGCACAGAATACAGATGTTTCCACAAAGACTTGTCAGCACAGGAACAAAGAAGTAAGAGGTGGCTATAAGTGAATTCCCCTGCCTTCAACGCCCTGAAGTCCATGGTTATGGACACACGTCTCGTAAAAGACCTACAACAGATGACACTGTTCAAACATACAGGTATGTGTATCAAAGAGTTTGACATGCAAAATAGTGATATGGTTCAAGTCATGGTGTGTCTGTGAGAATAGGTTCTGGAAAACTATTTTGGGGGAATGTCACACCAGACCAGACGAGTACTACTATGTATTCCAGTCATGACACAGTGCTAAAGAACACACAACTTTTCATGCTCTTGTTTTTTTCCCACAGTAAAGCCTTTTTTTTGTTTTGTTTTATTTTTCAGGACAACTTGAGGTGTTCCACAATGCCCTTTTGAAGTATTGTCCGAAGCGACTTCATTTTCAATACCTGGCAATGAAGGCACGCACTATGCTTGCTATCATGGACCACAATGAGAATCACTCCACAGATCGGGAACTGGCAACAACAGCAGCTGGTGGGTACTAAATGAGTCAAAATTACTGTAACAGTTTCCCCTGTACCCATAGATCTGTCTTCCATACATGAACATGATCTTCACATAACTGATGGCACAGACATGACTGACTAGATGCTTGAGAAACACATAGTCCAAACAAATGTGTAACAACATCATAAATTTAAAAATGATAACCTTACTATATTTTGAGCATGTTTGTTCATACTGCTTTTTATTTCAGGCCTCCCAAGACGCAGTGTTGTCTTCCAAAAGCAATCTAAGCATTGGATTTCTAGACCAATTTATGCGGCTACAACACAAAAGTTTAGAGATGACCTCATGGAACGATTGCACCAAAGAAGACTTGACCCCTCAGTCAGATTCAAAGACACATCATCCCACATCGAAGTACCTCACCTGTCTGCCAACATCGCATCTCTACCAAAGCCCAGCAAAGAGGAGGTCATACAGTCACACACCTCAAGATTTAAAGGTCCATCGCAGACATTGTAACTGGGTTACAGCCGACAACCTGTCATTGAAAAAACCCTGGAAGGGACTTGTACTTGCATAGCAAGTGTAGAAGGCACATGTCAATTATTGCAGTCATACGAAGGCTGTTTGTTTTTATATTGTGAAATAAATCACTTTTTTTCTCAGTTTGTTTTCTCAGTTTGTTCTTCACTTATGTTTGAACAAATCTGACAGGCCCCATGTTCTCCAGACATGCGTTTTATCATATTTACTATGTAATTGAAGATAATCGAACAGAAAGATCCTGGATGTTGCATGACTGACTATATCAGAAGCCATTTGGTTTAGGAAACAAGATAAAAGTATCACTCTAGATGTTGTAGATTCAAAGCTTTATTTATACAAATGTATACAAAATGTTAGAAATGTAGCCATCCCACATCTGTGATTGTAAGGCAATATGCAGACTCTAGCGATGTGCAATGTCATACAAAAGTTGGTTTATTTGATAAATAAATAGTGAGATATCCAAGTAATGCTCGTAATATACAAAAAAAACGTCAATGTCAGAGTAGTAGGCTACTTGTTGAAAGCTGCAGAGCAATTGTCCCACAGATGTCTGCGGGTCATGTAATAAGAAAACACCAACAGGTAGCCTACTATTCTGACGTAAGCTGCAGTGCAGATGTCTGTGGAGCATGTAAACATAAGTCAAGTCAAGTCAACTTTATATAGCACATTAAAAAACAACCCAAAGTGCTTACAAACAAACATAAAACAATGACAATGGTACAACAACAATAATAATATAACATGGGGAAAAATGAATAATTAAAATAAACAAATTAGTCAAAAATAAAATAAAGAGTGTGTGTGTGTGTGTGTGTGGGAGGGGGGTTGGAGCCAACCTGGATCTGAACTGTTAGGGCCCAGCACATACAGTCCAGTTAGTAGGCCTACATCACAATTGCTTCATGTACTTCTTGGAATCCTACATAGACACCGGACTCAGAAGGATATATTTGTTGTATAGCCCCGACCACACACGATGGTAATGGTTTCCGATGTCCTCTGCCCAAGGTTTCACCCTGCAGGGCCCATTCCAGCACTATCCGGTAGGACACCAACCTTTTTGACTGAGAAAACAACGATATGCTAAGTATGCATGTATAAATGACAACAGGATAACATAGGCATATTTCAATGGTTTCAGTTAGCACTTACTCTGAGGATAGCTGGCCATCGGGTCCACTCGGTGTGGGTCGTTTCTTCCAATTGACTTTGTCACGTCGAAAGAAAAAGTCGATAACTGCCGGGTGAATCATTGCTGCAAACGCGTTGGTTGCCGCGGCACAAGCGATATGTCCAGGGTCTTCTTGATGTACACTGACTCCCACCATCGATGGCAACACCTGGTCCCATTCTGAACAGCACAGGCTCTCAATTTCAGTCGGCATCTGTTCGCAACAGTCACACTTGCACCACCAATTGCTGTTTGCCCGTGTTCTCTCGCCGGCTCCGGTCTGTTCTGCTTCATATCTTTCTTCCCTCTCACGGTCCATAAGAGCTAGTTCCTCCTCCGTGTATTCGGGTTCAAACAGATATGGCTCTGGATCTGCTACAAACCAGTCGTCATCGTCTACAAAGTCCGCCATTGCAAATGATTTCGTGCTTGCAGTTTGCTAGTAGCACAGGTAGAAGTAAGAAGTCACGTTGGTTCTATTGACGGAAGTAAGAGGGGGAGCGGAGTGATGATATTACTGCGCCGACGTCGAAGTGCTTCCAGTTGTTATTCCGCCATACTATATAGTTATCCTTGTTATCCGCTTAGAAAAATTGGCATGTTTCATTTTGTGTAACCAAACTTGGGTCGTGTAACTACTCACGTAACCGTATTTAAATAGGGACAACGTGGAAGTGCTTGGTCGCTTCTAACTTCACCCCGCTTTGGATCCTAAGGAATATACTGGGACAAGCTACATGCTAGCAAATTAGCGCTGCGCGGTGTGCGCGCAAGAGCCATTGAGTGCACGCACAGAGGAGAGGGAGGTATGTATCACCTCGTCTAAGATCAGAGCAGAACATAGTTCAGTATGGAAATGCGGTGGTGTTTTCCTTTAAATGGGGGCGTTTCTGAATGCAAATGACCCCAAATGTGCACGAGCATGGTGTTTTAGAACATGTGGGATTTATCAATGCTGGTGTGCGTACGACTGGCACGTGCATGAATGCAGACTTTTTTTGTTTTTACGCACATCCTAAATTCCATTCGTAAGACAACATTTAGAAGCTTTTCTACGCACTGTTGATAAATGAGGGCCATGTTTTTTTTTTCATTCTGAAAAAATGATATATTTACTCTGGTGGCGCTGCTCTGCTGGCGACCCGGACGCGTGCTGCTGCCGTTTTTATGCCTTTTTTAAGTGTTTTAACTGTTTGATCGTCTTACTTTTACTGGTCGTGTGACTGCAACAAGTGTATGTTGGACTGATCACCATGGCAAATTTTGCACAAGGAGTACTCTTGGCACTGATTGTTTGGGAACTGCTGACGACTTATCAAACAGCGGCTCAGACACGCGAGGAGACGAAGCCGGCACCGTCACTGTGCTACTCCAAACATGCACTGATGTCCCTCCGTCCCATGGGATCGATCCCACCGGCTGATCTGCCTGATGATCTGAAAATACAACCGGCCAGGGGCAGACAACGGCAGAGAGGCAGACGAGGCGGAATACGGCAGCGTCTTCGGAGAAGAGGAAATAGACCCCCGCTGCCCAGCCTGCTACTCAGCAACGTCAGATCGCTGAGGAGCAAAATGGAGGAGCTCCGTGTGAAAAGCAAAATCTGCTTCAGGTATACGGAATCGAGCGTGATGGTCTTCACAGAAACGTGGCTCCATCAAGATATTCCAGACTCCCTCATTCGGCTGGACGGGTTCTCGCTCATCCGAGCGGACAGAACAGAGCTGTCAGGGAAGAGCCGAGGGGGCGGGGTCTGTCTGTTTGTGAATGACAGCTGGTGTAAGAATTACACTGTGAGAGACTGTATGCACAGCTGACGTAGAGATGCTGTGCCTGTCTCTAAGACCCCATTACTTGCCGAGGGAGTTCGGAAATGTTTTAATATGTGCTGTGTATGTCCCCCCCAGTGGGAACGCAGCAAGAGCTGCTACTAGAATAGCAGACTGCGTTCACCAACTACTGCAACGTACACCGGGAGCCCCGATTGTGGTTCTCGGGGACTTCAATCACTGCAAATTGGAACTATCTCTCCCTGGATTTGAACAATATGTGACATGCGACACACGACAGAACAGAGTCTTAGATAAATGTTACGGAAATATAAAAAATGCATACACTGCAAAACCACTGCCCCCACTGTCTAACTCTGACCATAACACTGTCCAGCTAATTCCAATCTATAAGACTGTCTTTAAAAGGAGCAAACCACAAACTAAGACAGTGACAGTGTGGGACAAG
The DNA here is from genome assembly GCF_963514095.1 of Eutrigla gurnardus. Taxonomy (NCBI): domain Eukaryota; kingdom Metazoa; phylum Chordata; class Actinopteri; order Perciformes; family Triglidae; genus Eutrigla; species Eutrigla gurnardus. The sequence continues at coordinate 23,361,423 of NC_139929.1, read as the reverse complement.
GACAGCATAGAAACACTTAAAGGGTCTTTTCTCTGCACAGACTGGGACATATTCTCTGATTTGGAGATTGATGAGGCTACAGAAGCAATTACAGACTACATTCATTTCTGTGCAGACAATGTGGTTACTAAAAAGGATATTGTTGTGTATCCCAACAACAAGCCTTATATCACCAAGAGTGTGAAGGATTGTATTAATAGGAAAAAGCTAGCTTTTAAAAATAATGACAGAGCAGGATTGAAAATGGTGCAAAGAGAACTCAACCAGAGGCTGAGGGAAGCCAGGAAGCATCACAAGGATATCATAGAGCAGACTTTTATGTCAATGGATTCAAAAAAGCTGTGGGACTCTATGAAAGCAATAACAAATATGAACACCACCAAGAAACGTCTCACTACGGATGATGATCTCGGGCAGGCAAATGAACTAAATGACTTCTTTCTCAGATTTGAAAACCACGACTTCTCTGTGGAATCTAATAATGTCATGGGAACTATCTTAACTGATGTAAACTGTAGGATTATAATTGATCCACTCAGGATTCAGTCTATATTTAAACATGTGTGCACTAAAAAATCCACTGGCCCGGACGGCATTTCTGCACTGCTTTTAAAGGCATGTGCAGAAGAGCTTATTCCAGCTTGGTGCCCCATCTTTCAGCGGTCTGTGGACTCGCACACTGTTCCTGCTTTGTGGAAAAAATCCACCATAGTTCCTGTAGCTAAGAAACCGTGCCCAGTTGATAATAATGATTTCAGACCTGTGGCCTTGACTTCAATTGTAATGAAAAGCTTTGAGAAATACATGCTATCTGTGCTTAAAGCGGAGGTCAACTTGGCACTTGACCCATACCAGTTTGCCTATAGGCAAGGGAGGGGCACTGATGATGCCATTAATAGCATCACTCACTTCACTGTCAAGCACTTGGAATGCCCAAAAGCATATGCACGGATCTTATTTATTGATTTTAGCTCGGCTTTTAATACACTTCAACCCCATCTGCTTATTTCTAAACTGAAGCAGATGAGTGTTAATCCTTTTTTAATCAAGTGGTATTTTTAACCAATCGAAGTCAGCAGGTGAGAGTCAATAACACGCTCTCAGATTGCAAATCTATCAGCACAGGTGCCCCACAGGGTTGTGTGAGCTCCCCGGTCCTTTTTACATTGTACACTAATGACTGTACAAACAGCCACACAGGGAACCTTGTTTTTAAGTTTTCTGACGATACCGCCATCCTTAGTCTACTGCACAAAGACTCCAGCACTTTAGCCTATTTCTCTGAAATAGAAAACTTTGTGCAATGGTGTGATGCTCACTACCTCTCTCTGAATGTTAAAAAAACTAAAGAGTTGGTCCTGGACCCTAGATCAGTAGGGGACCATAGTCCTGTTGTCATACATGACTCCCCCATTGAGCAGGTCAGCTCTTACAAATACCTTGGAGTTCATTTAGATGACACCTTTAGTTGGTATGTGCATGTGGATAACTTGTGTTCTCGTCTACAGCAGAGATTGTACTTTCTATGCAGACTAAGAGTATATGGCACTGCATGAAAAGTGGGATTTTCGTCAGTTAGCGGCCCTGTAAATTCCCGTGGAAGTTCAGGTTTACGACTGCAAACGGCAATTTGCAGGAAACACCGAAAACTGACGTAAATTGCCGGGAATTGACGTGGGCCTTGCTTGGCAGTTGTCCCCCCATGCCCCCCCTCCCCGTAATCCTAGGGGAGGCTTTAACATGTAAATGAAAATGCTGTGAGCTATACAAATGCAAATCAGGGTAGCAGGGGGAGTTTTCCCCCAGGCGACATTTTTCTGAAAGGTGTTAACTTCATTTCATCTTCATTCAAAGATATAACTTCATTTCATCTTCATTCAAAGATACACAAAACAATTTGCTTCAACAATTACTTTTAATCAGGCTTTGCCACAAAGATAAAATGTACATTCATGCAAACAACATCACAGTCTCCTAGAGCTCAACCACTGTGCATAGTGGTATGACTACAGTGACCCTTTCTTTGGTCTTGCTTAAATGCACAGTGGATGTGTTAACCACACATCTCCCAGCAATGCGCTCAACAGGCAGAAATGATGCTGGGTATGACGTGTCTGTTCCCTGCAAGCTCCAAACTTCTATTGGCTTTCCATAAAAATGTCTGTCCGGATGGGGATGAAGCCAGGAAACGTGCGCAATAACATGTTTAAATGCAGTACCTTTTGACACAACATTAACAACTATAAACTGCTTTATAATGGCTGGTCGTAGTTCTGCTAGAGGGTCAAGGATGGGTTCATAGATCATAGATCTCGGCTGTGTTAGAAATGCCATACTAACGTCCTACTCATACTTAATTGTGACGTAAATTTGAGTACGTAGTGCGTTCACATACAATAGTATGTGAATTTGTGTACGCGAGAAATGCCCGGATGTATACTGCATTGGCAAGAATTTCAGAGTATACAGCGGACCTTGCTAAATCTACTCAACTTCCCAAAATGCATTGCGGCTCGTCTGACTTCACAAGTTTTGGATAATGGCGGACGACTGCGGTGATTCTGGCGACAGCCCGACACAAACCGCGTACACATGTAAGTATACTGTAACATGACTTTTATGTTTCCAGCTGACTTTTAAATCGTATTGATAATGAACGTTACTTTATTGTTGTTGGCATTGTACGTTAACGTTACGAATCGAAGGTCCTGGCAGCCGGATAGCCTACTGACGCTAATTTACCACAGAGGTTAGCGAGCGCAAGCGAAGCGGAAAATGTGCCGTTTTTACCGACGTTAACTAATAATATAGTGCTTATGTTAAACCGTGGTTATATATTTACTAACGGTGATTAATAACGCCGTGCACCGTTGTCCGTTAAAGGGACAGATGCAGACACCGGGCGCCTCATTCAGTGGAGGGAACGATGAGGAGACGTTCACGTTCACCGGCAGCAGGAATGCTGCTCTGAGAGGCTTCACTTAAGAAAATGTGGTTTAAATGTTATAATTCTTATATCCAGGACTGCTGGAGACTCTCAGGATGTCCCAGGACTGCTGGAGACTCTCAGGATGATTGCGGTAAGAATATGTTCGGTGACTGCTAGCTAAGCTAAAATTAGCAAAGCAAGCCCAAGCTAAAAGTAGCTTAAAAGCTAATAGTCCAAGCTAAAAGGAGCATAGTAGCCTTGTAAAAGAACAAGAGAGAGGAACCAGTGTAACGTTAAGTTGCTTTGTTAAGTGTACGTTGTTGGTCTTTTACAGGAAGCAGTACGCCGGCTTCACAACTCGGAGACGAATTGTAGGCGCTACGAACCGGAGCAAGGGTACGATTTAAAGAATATGCTTTCATTCTGCTGTATAAGGAAATAGATGCGTTAACAGTAGATACCGATCTTAACTGTTCATTTTGTTTTCACAGACGAACCTCGCCTCATAACGAAGCGGTGACCTCTTACTTGCTTTGTCCGCAAGTCCGGATTTCTATGACGCTGATAGTGACGCCATTGTGTGTAAGTAACTTTTACTGTTTTCTTCTTCCTTGTTTTAATTTTACTGTGACTTAAGTTTTCTTATTCATACCACTCATTTAATTGTTTTCCAGCTGCCTGTAAGACATACTATGAAACGGTACACAGGAGCTTCAGACACACACAGCCTGATCTCGCATCGCAGGCGGAAGCTGTGAAGACGTCAGCTCGGAGTCGTTCCAGGAGAAAGAGGGTAAGACTTATTAGATTTATTAGATCCGTTTTTGGTCAATGTGACCAAACCTACCTAAACCTATTTTTCAGGTGCATTAATAGATGTGTTGTGTCCATGCGCAGTGCATCGCGCAGTACTGATTGTCTTTATTTATTGTTTTACAGCTGCTGGAAGCGAGACGGAGTGTGCTTGCTGGCGATGAGGCGGACCGTTGGAAGTGCGCCACCACAGACATGATGTCTGATGAGGAGGACGGCGTCGTTGGCGGGGTGTCTGGATGGATTGTGCGACCTCCATCCTCTCGTAGCCAGGAGCTCACCGAGCTCTGTGCGACTCTACAGTCGCGATTAGAGAAGAATCCCAAGTACAGGGCCACGCACCGCAGGCGGCTGTAAAATTGACCAAATTCGGACAGAATGTCGCCAGTTCATTTGTTTGTTGTGTGGGCAAATTTGTACAGTTGTGTGTTGTGTTGTCAATAAAACTCTTTCTTTGAATACTTCCTCCTGGCAATTTTTCCTTTCCTCAATAAATTCATTCATATTTATATTTATAAATATCTAAATAAATAAAAATAAATGTGTGTGTGTATATATATATATATATATATATATATATATATATATATATATATATATATATGTATATATATATATATATGTATAAATATACATATATATATATGTGTATATATATATATGTGTATATATATATATATATGTATATATATATACAGTGATAGATCTGCTAACCAATCACTAGTGATTATTCTTGTTTAAAAGACCCAGTGTGACCAATAGTAACACATCTGCCAACGGGGGTGGGGTTTACATTTATAATGACTCATCAGGTTGACCAATAGTGATAGATCTGCCAACGTGGGTTCGCTTTACATTTATAATGACCAGATCTGCCAACCAATCACGAGCGATTATACTTGTTTAAAACTAGTGGTTTCATCCAATCCTGAGTGAGGATATTCAAGCCATCTCTGGCCAGGCGCGGTTTCGCTGCTATTCATATGCTAATTACAGCCTTCGCTGTGGTTCGTTTCCGACAATTTTCGGCACAGACGAACGCGGCGTTCGCAGCCTGTAAATTGTCGTTAACTCCCGAAAATTAGGGAGATTTCCGGGCGTTTACAGGGACGAAAATCCGACTTTTCATGCTGTGTTGTAGACAAAAATCATGTTTTTATTCTACCAGGCAGTGCTTGAGAGCTTAATCAGATATGGGATGTCATCATGGTATGGCAACCTCTCCACAAAACTAAAGACTAAGCTTGCTCGCCTAGTAAACACGGCCATGAAGGTCATTGGGAAAAGCGACAATCAGAGTCCATGTACGAGCAAACGGTTTTTAGACAAGCCCTGAGGATAGTGAATGACCCCTCCCACATCCTTCACTCAGAGTTTGACCTCCTACCCTCAGGTAGACGATACAGAGTCCCTCGCTGTAAACTCAACCGTTTTAAGAATTCTTTTATCCCAACTTCTATCAAATTTCTTAACGAGTCTGTGCAATAACTCTTATAGTGCTCTTACCATGGTGAATTTATGAGGTGTATGTATGTGCTATGTTGTGGGATGAGTGCAATATGTGTTATGTTATGGGATGTGTGCAATATGTGTTATGTTATGGGATGTGTGCAATATGTGTTATGTTATGGAATATATGCTATGTTATGGGATATGTGCAATGCTGTTGGATTAATATGGCTGAGGTGTATTGTTCTTTTGTTGTTTGTTTTTGTCATTGTGGCCGTTAAGGCATTTATGGCGCAGCTACAGTGTCCAAGACAAATTTCCCTGAACGGGACAATAAAGTTTATCGTATCGTATCGTATATTCAAAATATACACTATATTGCCAAAAGTATTCACTCACATGCCTTGACTCACATCCCATTCTTAATCCATAGGGTTTAATAAGGCATCGGCCCACACTCCATCATTTTACGTGGCCTACAACTTCTTGGCTGAGTTGCTGTCATTCCCAGTCACTTCCACTCTGTTATAATCCCACTGACAGTTGACTGTGGAATATTTGTGAGTGAGGAAATTTCACAACTGGACTTGTTGCACAGGTGGCATCCTATCACAGTACCACACTGGAATTCACTGAGCTCCAGAGAACGACCCATTCTTTCAAAAATGTTTGTAGAAACAGTCTGCATGCCTAGGTGCATGCTTTTATACACCTGTGGCCATGGAAGTGATTTGAACACCTGATTTCACTTATTTGGATGGGTGAGTGAATCCTTTCATAGTTCATATGCCAAATATGTAACTGTACTCCTTAGATATTCTGAGATACAGGTATAATATTAAGTCTTTTGGCCTAAAATATAATGGAGTATAATCATCTCCAAAGAGGAATACATCCACTAAAGGACATTAAACATTTCAGATGTGAAAAGGTCCTATTGAATAAGCAGTGAAGGATAATGCGAGTGGTGTGATTGCTCAGTGATCACCACTTTGGTCAGACAGCAACAACATTCTGTGTTTGAAACCACTGACCAATTGAAGTTTGCTGCTGTATAAATTAAGATTTATTTAACGGTATAAATGATCCGTAGGTGTGGACGTGTCTGTCTATGTATGCCAACCCTGTGATAGACAGGTTGTTGGATTTATAATTATTATCTCTTTTATGTCAGCTACAATGAGAAAGTTTCAAGCTGTCTTCAAATAACATGAATGCATGCTACGTGCTGGTTTCTCTGTGTGACCACCCTCATGAAAGTGGCACTGTGCCGACCCCTTTACACAATCAAGCCTGTCCTAACACACACGCCACCTATAAATCACCTTGTGAAAATCAATGGGCTTTAGTTAGCCTGGGACTCATTGTGTCCTTTGAAAGCTGTGAGATGAATTGAGATGAAGTGAGAACAAAACAGGAACAACATCCACCAAAAACCCAACAACAAATGGTCAGACGGAGCTTCATACTCACTGACTCAACTCTAGTTTCTATTTATTTGGCCTGATGATGCATTCAATGGCACTGCTCATTTCAGCAAAAGCTTTGTCTTTCTAACACAAAAACACAATTGAAAGGCAATAAAGAATGAGTCCGGGTGCCATTATGACTTTCTATCAGAGAGGGATGGAGCTCTTAAACTGAGGCTACCATGTTGAATCTCCTCTTCTTTCAAGAAACTTTAGAAAACTTCCCTTTGCATAACTTACCTAAATATTCTTCCCACTCTGTTGATAAAAGTCAGAGTAGGTCATTTGGAAAAACCACAGAGCCTTTGAACGCATCGCCGAATCGAATAAGTCCCCCCCTTCGATCCCCCATAAAGCCAAACAAATGCTCGAGATCAGCAGAGTCTGTACTTTCGTTTTCAGTTAGCTAGGATAGTGTACTCTTCACTGTAAAATCCAATTAGTTAACCCGACTAAAAAATACATGCTGACTTACATTTCTTTATCAATAGTTATGAGTTAAAATAGAAGTACAAAGTGTTGCCGTTCCCATTGATCGCCACTAAAGGTTTCTAAAGGACAGGAACACACATCGACATAATAGTTAGAACAGCTTTAAAAACTTTAGAATCTTAGAATCTTATCTGAAAAAGCATAATGCTGTAAAATCTTACACTGACCTTTACATTTGACATATAACCTAGCTTCAATTGATCAATAATATTAACACAGTTTTAAACAACCAACGGGTAAACAGAACAAATGGGCAGAAAGGACCAATGCGCTGCCAACTGCAAAATTCATTCTAAAGTCTAAAGTGCATTTTATTGTCATTATACATTGTACAACGCAATTGGGATGGTCAGATGGAAGGTTAGTCCTGAGCTGCTGTGACTGAGCGCGTCGTCACTATGGGCCAACCTAACTCGATTCCTAACACGTTTTTTGATGATGATGGGCAGAAACCGGAGCACCCGGAGGTAACCCATGCAAGCACGGAGAGAACGTGCAAACTCAACACAGAAAAGACCTGGGGAGTTTGTTTCTCCCATGCTAAGCATCACTCTTTGAATAAAGTTGAAAGTGTTTTTCATTTCTTTGGGGTAGTCCAAATGTAACGCATCGGAAAGCCCAAAAAGAGGCAAAGTGCTTGAAGCAGGTTCTGGAGAAAGTTCATTACAATACCTCCCTCAACATTGATCGCAGGAGACACTGGGTCAAGGTGGAGAGGATTTAGAGAGAGAGGCGCATCTTCGCTGATGACCCCAACATGTCAGCAACCCAACAGAAACTTTTTGCACAGGCCCCATCACTGTCAGAATCCTGTCTATAAACAAACCAAAACAATAGGTTGATAGGCATTATCAATTGTCATTGAGTCATCTGTCCTGCCCACACTGCCTTCCAGCCATGTCCATTAAGTTTTCACTTTACACACACCTGCATTTAGCAGTTTTTATCTTAACTTATAAATATGCAAAGTCTAGTAGGTAAAAAGCTCAGTTTTTGGAGATAAGAGGCATATTTCACCTTCGTTGTCTTCACATGAGCTGGACTGGTAGCTTTACCCTGCTGGCATCAAAGGAAGCGCATTAAGCTGGTTTAAGTCCTATTTATCCAATCGATCTCAGTTTGTGCATGTCAATGAAAAATCCTCCAGGCACACTGAAGTTAAATATGGTGTTCCTCAAGGTTCTGTGCTCGGACCAATTCTTTTCAACTTATATATGCTTCCTTAAGGCAACATTATTAAAAGACACTCTATAAACCTGCAATTTCCTGATGTTAAACTCAGATAAGAAGGATGTTATAGTACTTGGGCCTTAACTCCTCCAAAGCTAGCTGTCTAAAGATATAGCGACTATTGATGGGATTGCCATCGCCTCAAATACTACTGTAAGAAACCTTGGAGTTATCTTTGGTCAGGACCTGTCCTTTGACTCACATATTAAACAAACTACAAGGACAGCCTACTTTCACCTGCAGAACATTACTAAAATTAGACCAATGTTGTCTCAAAAAGATGCAGAAAAACTTGTCCATGCATTTGTTACCTCAAGGCTGGACTATTGTAATTCCATATTATCAGGCTGTTCTAATAAATCTCTTAAAGCTCTCCAGCTGGTCCAGAATGCTGCAGCACGTGTTCTGACTAAAACTAGAAGAAGGGATCACATCTCTCCTGTATTAGCTTCTCTGCACTGGCTCCCATTAAAATCCAAAATAGAATTTAAAATCCTTCTCCTCACTTACTGACCTATTATGTTTTCGAGGACATATTTTTCTTTCAATGTAATTACTCCTGCTCATACTGGCTATTAAGACTAATTGTTCTACTTGTTGTCATTAATCTTATGTTAACATCAACCTGCCGAAGGGACTAAAGATGGAAATTAGCCGTTGGCTATAATCTTGCATATTTACATGTATATGTCCATTAATATGTATTGTCCCTATTTTAAATAAATAAACTTAAACTTAAACTTACAAGGCTCTTAGTGGTCAGGCACCATCATATCTTAGAGAGCTCATTAAACGCTACTGTCCTGCTAGAGCACTACGCTCTCAGAATAAAGGGTTACTTGTAGTTCCTAAAGTCACCAAAATCAGAACAGGGGCCAGAGCTTTCAGCCATCAACCTCCTCTTCTGTGGAACCGTCTTCCAGTTCTGGTTCGGGAGGCAGACGCTGTTCCCACATTTAAGAGTAGGCTTAAAACCTCTCTTTGACACCGCTTATAGTTAGGGCTGGCTCAGATTTGCCTTGAGCCAGCTCTTAGTTAAACTGCTATAGGCCTAGACTGCCGGGGGATTATAGTGACACACTGAGCCTCTCTCTGTCTCTCTCTCTCTCCCTCTCTCGCTCTCTCTCTCTCTGTATATGTTCCCCCGGAGTCCCTGTTCTTTCTCGCCTAGCAGGTCTCCCTGGACCGTGGTGGAACCTGATCCAGACTCCACCGATGCTGTGGTCTTGTTTGACTCTTACCACCAGTATTTTTAAGGCAGCTGACTATTTATTAATGTAATTGACTAATCGGCTCTACTGTTACTAACTTGACTACTCCCGGGATTACACCTGGGAGTCTGGCTATGCTTTCTGGACCAGCAGAGTCTGCTGAGGTCCTGACAGATTCAGACTACTAACTGGCCTGACGCTGGAAACACCATATTGTAGCTCCACCTGCCCGCTGTGTGACTGCTCAATTACTCCTGCTTTTTGGTCTACGGCAACATGGTTGTGATGGATCCATCTCGGCGTGGCTGTGCCTGCTGCCATGGACTACTATTGTTGATACTATTGCTTCTGTTAATGCCACCACTACTGTTAATACTACTACTACTATACTACTACCAACACCAAATGCAGTTGGAACCCAAGGGCCTGGGCCTGCACGAGATTTCTGCCTAAAAGCCTATTAAGGCAGTTTTTTCTTGCCACTATTGCTGTAACGCTTGGCACTGGGTGATGTTGGGAATTTGAAATTGTATTGATTTCTAGTCCTGCTCAATGTGTTAAGTGTCCTGAGATGACTTCTGTTTAATTGAATTGAATATTTATTACAGAATAAAATCAGGTTGAAACACAGGTAGGAGACTAAAAATGGTAAGACTAATGGTAAGAAAAAAAAGGGCATCAAAATGAGGGAAGCTAAAAGCTGAGGGGCGAGGGAGTCTAATAAAGCAGTCTAGAGTCTTATCTGCAAAAGCAGGGGCTGCAGCACACACTCCGTCGCAGTAGAACACGTCAATGCAATCCGTACTCGGTCATGCGGCCTCTTGACGCCACTACACCGCACCGTCTTCTTCCTCAGGGCGCTGACCTCGAGCTATCGGGAGAGCAAGATGGCAGTCACTGCACTTTTAAACACACGCACATACAGCGAGTCACGCTTTGTCGTAGATGGCTACTCACACAGAAGGGCAGAGTACCACCGACCCTGCAGGAGTAATGGGAGGGAATGTTGGGGAGTTCATGGGGGGAAGAAGTTGCCCTTAGTTCAGCTTGATAGGCCAGTTTGGGATTGAGGGAGGGTTTGGAGAAGAAGAGGACTATCACTATTAATACAGTATTTTATAAAACACATTTACCGGTAATGTAAAGTTAGTCACAACTGAGATTTTCTGACAAACAAGTCCTTTTAGTTCTTAAAGTAAATTTAAATGTACTTTGGGCAAACCTGAGCCAGCCCTAACTATAAATGTGTCAAAGAAAAAAAGTTTTAAGCCTTATCTTAAATGCGGGAACAGTGTCTGCCTCCCGAACCAGAACTGGAAGATGGTTCCAGAGAACAAGAGGTTGATGACTGAAAGCTCTGGCACCTGTTCTAATTTCGGAGGCTTTAGGAACTACAAGTAACCCTTTATTCTGAGAACGTAGTGCTCTAGCAGGACAGTAGGGTTTAATGAGCTCTTTAAGATATGATGGTGCCTGACCATTAAGAACCTTGTAAGTGAGGAGAAGGATTTTAAATTCTCTTCTGGATGTTACTGGGAGCCAGTGCAGAGAAGCTAATACAGGAGAGATGTGATCCCTTCTTGTAGTTTTAGTCAGAACACGCGCTGCAGCATTCTGGACTAGCTGGAGAGCTTTAAGAGATTTATTAGAGCAGCCTGATAATAAGGAATTACAATAGTCCAGCGTTGAGATAACAAATGCATGGATGAGTTTTTCTGCATCTTTTTGAGACAGCATTATTGTTGAAGCCATTTGTATGGAAATGATCATTTCTAGATAAAGAATAATTTGTTATTGAAATAATTTAAGTTTAAATTATATTTTCTAGAATTTAGAGAAGAAATTCTGTCTTGCACTTGTAATGTTGAAATTAGAATATAATAGTTGACCAGCGATAGATATGAGTGATAGAATAACATAATTTGATTGGCTGTTAGATTTGGTATAAATGTGAAGAAACCAGTGAAGCAGCCAGAAGCCACTGGACTTTGGAGCAATACAGTCTTTTTACCTACACTTAATTTCCGTTCATTTATTCAGAAAAGTAAAGATCCTAAGTTTTTGTACACTGTATGATTTGCAGCTCATAAGTAAACAGACAAAAGAAGAATTTTGGATTGAGGATTATTTTTCGGATTTTCTGTGTTGAGTGCAAAAGAACTTTGAGGTCCTAAGCTAGTGAGGCAGCCCCGCTGCTGTACCCACATTTCGTAAAAAGACTAAGCTAATGTAGTCAGAAGTCCAGCTCATTTAGACCAGACTGTCCTTCAGTTGGAAGATTGCTCGACAAAGCCGACGGACGAGCTGCGTGAGAAGCCTTCTCGTGAAGACGCACCGAGGCAAGCGGACGTCGATGGCGAGCTATTCGACTGGGCTGAGCAAGGTGAAGACACGTTGTGCCAAGCTAGCTGTTGCTAGCGCAGAAAGACGACCAAGACAGCCGATAACTATGTCGCAGCTTGAGAATACAGCAAGAGAAGCAGAGGTGCCTTGAGTGTGAGTCATCGACTGTATGAAGCCTTCCCTGGAACAGGTCTGATATTTTCTCCAAACTCTATTAGCCGCCTGGCGATGCTAACACTAACCATCATCTAAAAGTGAAAGTAAATGTTCACTGGAAATTTGGTTTTGAAAGTCATTGAGCTTTACTTCAAGAAATTCGACACATAGAGTAACTCTTTCACAAGTGTTTGTGAATACATAAGAAGATTAGTGGATAATTCGAGGAATTGTGACAGTTTATGTGTGAAGATTTTTGAGTGTATGACATGGCAGAGAAAGGCGCAGTTCCACGTGTTGACAAAGCCCACACGTGGAACTGCTGCTAACGGCTGTAGAGGAGAAAATACAAAGGCTGAAAGGAAAACGTAAGGGAAAGTTGGCACAACTAACTAAACAGAAGAATAACTTAGCGAAATGGAAGGAAAGAAGACACAATGTAAACTTCATTAAAGATGAAACATTGCTAATGTTTGAAAGATACTTAGGAGAGTATGAACGGATTAATGAAGAATTGTGTGAGATTATAAATGAAGATTAGAAGCAAGCAGATCAAGATGTTTATGAGAACAGGCATTCAGTATTCAAGCATTCTTTAGAAGACACAAACAAATGGATTGCAGGTGTTGTACAAGATGTGGAAGATGATGTTAGCCCATATGACAGTGTATCCAAAGCTAATTCCGTGATAAGCCACACTTCCAGCACTAATTCTGCAAAGCTGAGAATTAAAGCAGAACGTGAAGCACTGTTAGCAAGAGCTGCAGCAATGAAAAAGAAAGAAGCTATAGAGTAGGACAAAATTTGCTTGAGGTGTTTGAAAGAGCAATTAGAGATTGAAACTGAGCTTACTGCTTCAGATGCTAAATTGAAATTGTATGAAGAATTTAAAGATGCTCATGAGTCTATGGATGATTTCCTTGAGCGACAGTCAAGACACAGAGATGAACTCCTGACACGTTAACAAGAAAAGCATGTCGGTGTTGACGATTATGTGAGCCATGGAGCTGGTAAGCCTTCTCTTAACTTCAATCCAAAGCCAGTCATTCAAGTTGGTGTTTCAGAAAGAAGAAAGCAATCTTTGAGGTTTGATGCTGGCAGCAGCACGCCACGTCCTGATCATCATGATCGCACAGATTATTTTACTGATAGCCTGTATGAAGTGCTACAGTGTCAAAATGAAGTCACTGAGATGCTCATCACACAACAGAGTTTGTCTCAGCTGCCTCACAGAGACATACCAACCTTTAAAGGAGATCCTCTGACTTACAGATATTTCATAAGGGCATTTGAGCATGCTATCGACGGTAAGACAGACAGCCATCAAGATCGGTTGTACTACCTCGAACAGTTCACGAGTGGAGAGCCACTTGATCTCATTCGCAGCTGTGAGCACATGAGACCTGACAGAGCTTACAAAGATGTCAGAGCATTGCTTGATCGTCACTATGGAGAGAAACTGACCATCGCCACGGCTTACATCAAGAAGGCAATGGAATTGCCTCAGATAAAGCCAGAAGACAAGGAAGGATTGAATGCTTTTGCCTTGTTCTTGATTGGATGTTGTACCACAGTCAATGATGTGGACTACATGGACGAAATGAACAATCCGACCAACACGAAGATCATTTTGTCCAAACTGGCATTAAAATTGAAAGAAAGATGGAGAAGCTATGCTTATGAAAGAAAGATGAAGAAAAAGAGCCAGATTTCCAGATCTAGTTGAGTTTGTGTACCGCCAAGCAAAAGCTGCTAATGACCCGCTGTTTGGAGATATCCTGGATTCCACTGCAGGGAATCAGAAAAGCTCAAAGCAGCAACCTAGTATCAGAAAAGGTGACAATCAAGACCTATGCTTTCCTGGATCAAGGAAGCACAGCGACTTTCTGCACTGAAGACGAAGTTGAATATTTGAGGCAGAACGTCAGAGTTCCTGCTTCGCACCATAGCGCAAAACAGAAAGTGAATAGCTATGTACTTACCGACCTGGAGTTGTGTGGCTTAGAGGATCAAGATTACATCCAGCTGCAAAATGTATACACTCAGCCAGATATTCTTGCAAAGAAAGCCAATATACCCCAGATGAACGATTTGGTGAAGTGGTCTTACCTCAGTCGAGTTGGTCTTCTCATCGGTGCTAACGCATGAAAAGCCATGGAGCCGTGGGAGATCATCAGCAGTCAGAACGATGGACCATATGCTGTGAAAACAGCATATGGTCAATGGGCCAATCAGCAGATGCCAAGAAAAGGAATCGGATGATTGCAAAAGACAAAGTTTCCTTGTCAACTGTATCTGAGTGAAGCATTATAGACATGCTGATGCAGCACTACAATGCGGATTTTCCAGAAAGACGTTGTGACGACAGACAAGAACAGTCTCAACATGACAAGACAGGACACTTAACACATTGAGCAGGACTAGAATACGCTCAAAATTTGCGTCAACAGTTTCAAAGTCCCAACATCACCCAGGGGCAAGCGTTACAGCGGCAGTGGCGAGAAAAAACTGCCTTAATAGGCTTTTAGGCAGAAATCTCGTGCAGCCCAGGCCCTTGGGCTCCAACTGCATCCAACTGATGAAGTGGCTGACAGATCTAAACAAGCTTTCGGAGCGCAGTCTGAACAGATGTTTCAAACCCCCTGCATTTCGGCCAACGAAGGCTGCTCAAATCCACAATTTCTCAGACGCTAGCGAAGATGGATATGGCATTGTATCATATCTCTTGATGACGAATGAACAGGGTGAGAAACATGTGTCATTCTTAATGGGAAAGTACAGAGTCGCTCCCCTCAAACAGATCACAATCCCAAGAATGGAGTTGACAGCAGCGACGGTCACAGTCAAGATTGATCAGATGCTGAGAGAAGAACTTGAAGTCCCTCTGATTGAGTTGGTCTTCTGGACAGAAAGTACAACAGTACTAAAGTACATTGAAAATGATGCCCTTCGTTTCAAAACGTTCGTGGCAAACCGAGTCTCTTTCACCAGAGACATTTGTTTGCTGGTGCATTAACAATCTCGCTGCCGCTCTCCGCCATGTTTGTTGTTGAAATGCACCAGTGGGGGGCTTTTGGCGTAACTTCCATGCAGGCTGACAAGCTGATGACAGAGTTATGGATTGCCGAGCTGCATTTCACACAAAAATGTGTAAACTAAGTCTTAAAACATTAATCATAATTAAGGATCGCAATTCATCCCATTAAACGCATTTATATCGATTAATGGTGAAGCCAAAGCGATTCATTCTATTTATTTATTTTAGCAGATAGATTTAGTTGAATCTTAAGGACTGACAATCGATTCATCGATGCATTGAATGAATAGTTACACCAGAGAAATGCAGATCCATGGTTGAACAGCAGATGGTGACCTGCAAGAAGAACCTAGAAAAAAGAAAAATACTTACCGTTGAAGATCTTTCCAAAGCTGAAATGGAGCTGGTTAAGTACAGTCAGAGACAAACTTACAAAGTAGAGATACAAGCCTTACAGCCTGGAGGCTCTCGTGTGAAAAGGAACAGTCATATTTTCAAACTGGACCCGTACTTTCGACACGGTGTGTTCGGAGGCAGAGATCATGTCTTAGCCACATTACGACAACGGTATTGGATACCAAGAGCCAATGCAGCAGCAAGAAAAGTGATTTCAGAGGGCAATCTCTGCAGAAGACAGCGTGCAAAAGTAGGAGAGCAGAAAATGGTGGACCTGCAAGATTGTCTGCTTCCTGACAAGCCACCCTTCACCAACACGGGTGTAGATTACTTCGGACCTTTCAAGGTCAGAAGAGGACGTGCCAAGGTGAAGCGTTATGGAGTCCGATGGCCTTACCAGCTTTAGCCCTCTCACCTCTGAAGACGTTCACGCACTTGTTACATCTAACCGTGCTACCACCTGCTCCCTTGACCCGATTCCCTCATCTCTTCTCCAAGACATCTCACACGACATCTTGCCATTCCTCACCACCCTGATCAACTCCTCCCTCACCTCAGGTGTCATTCCAGTGTCTTTTAAGATGGCTACAGTGAAGCCCCTCCTAAAAAAATCCACCCTAGACGCTGCTGAAATCCAAAGCTACAGACCTGTATCTCTTCTTTCATTCCTCTCTAAAACCCTGGAACGGCCGCCTACAACCAACTGTCATCCTCTCTCTCACAGAACAACCTCCTTGACCCTAATCAATCAGGATTCAGGACTGCTCACTCCACTGAGACGGCCCTCCTCACAATGACTGAGTCCCTGTGAGACGCCAGAGCCTCATCCCACTCCTCATTCTCCTCGACCTATCTGCTGCATTCGACACAGTCAACCACCAAATCCTCTTCTCCACCCTGGCTGAACTTGGCGTCACTGACTCTGCTCTAACCTGGTTCACATCATACCTGACAAATCGCACCTTTCAGGTCACATGGAATGGCTCTATGTCCAAACCCTGTTCTCTGGACACAGGTGTCCCTCAAGGCTCAGTATTAGGACCGCTTCTGTTCTCACTCCAGATCACTAGGCTCTGTAATCACATCACATGGATTCTCCTACCATTGTTACGCAGATGACATCCAGCTATTCCCAACCTCTGACACTCACATTGCAACTTGCATCTCGGAATGTCTGCCAGACATCTCTGTCTGGACAACTGCACATCACCTCAAGCTTAACCTGAATAAAACCGAACTCCTCTTCATCCCGGGGAAAGACTGCCCTCGCATGGATCTGTCAGTCACTGTCGAGGGCATCACAGTATTGCCCTCAACTGCGAGGAACCTGGGTGTAATACTTGATGACCAACTATCCTGCACCCCCCAACATCACTGCTGTGGCCCGATCCTGCATATTTGCCCTCTACAATATCTGCAGGATATGGACTTTCCTCACAAAGGATGCAACGCAACTCCTGGTCCAAGCACTGGTCATCTCCCACCTTGACTACTGCAACTCTCTCCTGGCTGGACTCCCGGCCTCGGTGACTAAACCATTGCAGCGTATCCAGTATGCTGCAGCACGCCTCGTCTTCAATCTACCCAAATTCTCCCATGTGACCCCCCTCCTCTGTGACCTCCACTGGCTCCCTGTTGCAGCCCACACCAAATTCAAGATGATGGCA
The DNA here is from genome assembly GCF_963514095.1 of Eutrigla gurnardus. Taxonomy (NCBI): domain Eukaryota; kingdom Metazoa; phylum Chordata; class Actinopteri; order Perciformes; family Triglidae; genus Eutrigla; species Eutrigla gurnardus. Next base: position 23,344,231 of record NC_139929.1, on the reverse strand, counting down.
GTGGCCTTCAAGGCCATCAATGGAACGGCAACCATCTACCTTCAAACACTGGTCAAACCACATGCCCCCAAGCAAGCACTTCGCTCCTCTACTTCAGCTGGCCGGCTAGTACCACCATCACTGAAATCAAACAAATGTCGCTCAGCAAAGTCCAGACTCTTCAGAGCACAAGTGATGCCATATCTACAATAATGCACCTCATTCTCAAGCACTTAGAAAGTCCCAATGCGTACGCCAGACTGCACTTTGTCGATTTTAGTTCTGCTTTTAACCTAATCCAGCCAGACAACCTTCTTAGGAAATTAGTAGAGCTAAAAGTTAACCCTTTTTTAATTAGGTGGTACCACTCATTCCTGTCAAACAGGCCTCAACAGGTGAAATTCAATGGGGTTCTGTCTGACTCAGCAGTCTGCAGCACTGGCGCCCCCCCAGGGGTGCGTCAGCTCACCGTTTCTTTTCACATTATACACTAATGACTGCATCAGTTCTGCACCTAACCAACACATCGTTACATTTTCGGACGACACTGTCATTCTTAGTCTTTTGACAAAAAACACTGACATTAACATACACAGAGTGGCTGTGGACAAGTTTGTAAATTGGTGCGCTTCACATCAACTCCATATAAACACAAAAAAGACTCTAGAAATGCTGGTGGTGACAAAAGCCAGAACTCATCAGCGTCTCCACTTCATGCATAGACTCAGGGTTTTTGGGGTTAGTAAAAACATCATGTTTATCTTCTACAGGGCTACAATTGAGTCCATTCTTTGTTATGATATCACCAGCTGGTTTGGGAACCAAAATGTCAAATCGAAAACCCAGATCTTTAACCTAGTCAAGACAGCCAGCAAAATTATAGGAACACCAGTGCCTCCAAACCCGCAGGAGCTATTTGATCAGACAACAATAAGACAGGCCCAGACTACCCTATCAGACAGCTCCCATCCTCTGCACTCTGAATACACACTGTTAAACTCAGGCAGGAGGTACATGGTTCCTCTGCGTAAACATAACAGGTACAAACACTCGTTCATTCCTCTCTCAGTCAAGCTCATTAATGAGAAACGGTGATCATGACTGTGCACTTGCTTAGTGTTGTGTTGTCTTATTGGCTACACGCCAATGTGGCAGGTAGATTGACAGTGTCATCCGCCAATCACAAAAGCCACCCGCATTTGGCGTGCGGGCGGGTGCCAATTTCATGCCCTGATGGATGTGTATGTAAGGATGAATGAATGAGACTAGAATGAATAACTGTATGTTTGGTGGGATTGCTACTTTGCACAGGTATAGATGTATGAATGGAGGGACAGTATGCTCAGGATGTATGTTGGGCGGTGTGATTGCTGTTTTGCATATGTATGAGAGAGTGAATGTACAGAATGAATGGGAATGGAATGGGTGGTTAATTGTGTTCTTTGCACAATGTACAACAATGTTCTTTGTACAACAATTTTTTGCACTGTTGTTCAAATGTTTTTACTTCTTTCTTATGTTTTTAAATTGTCCTACCCATAAGGTCAACTAGCTGTATGTTGTGTGTGGTATGTCATATGATATCCTACTGTGATGCAGCAACTAACCCAAAACCGAGACAAATTTCTCACCTGGGAGACACAATAAAGTGAATCTGAATCTGAATCTTCTCTGTTCTGGTGCCTCAGTGGTGGAACGAACTCCCGACCAATGTCAGGACAGCAGAGTAATTTGCCATCTTTCGAAAAAGGCTCAGACTTCACCTCGACTCTGCATAGCATGACCCACTAACAGGGGCGGATCTAGGAAAATATGTATGGGGTGGCAAGAGGGGGGCAGGAATTTTTGAGGGGTGGCAACATATGGCAGACGTGTATATATACTGAATTTACTCACAGTTATCACAGTTTGATGAGAAATAGTATGTACACACTACATACGCACAGGCTGCCATTTACAAACTTATACTGACACACATCTCACATTAATCTCATGTAATCAATGTGAAGAGTTCATATTAGGAATAAGTGACCATACAATTTGATCTCACTTAATAGGAGATAGAAGTATGGTAACACTACTGTAGGTGGGCCATTATCACAGGAAAGCCATTAAGGTTAGACACAGGTGATAAGTGGCAGATGTGTGAGAGGGGATTTGTAAAAGAAACTATCCAAAGAAAAACTTACCCATGAAGATCTATGGACTGAGCTATACTAAGTTGAGCATAAATACACGGTGGAAATAAATGCTTCACGGCACTTAAACAAGGTACTGGTCATCGCTTTTATTGTTTACTAAGAAAACACATTCTCCCCATTTGTCCCTCAGTAGCTGGAACAATTTTTGGACAGATGAGGTCATTACTGATAAAGTGATGAGAAATACAGTACAGTATATACAGTATTCACAGCAGTTAAGGCGACATGAAAGGGACATTTCATGCATGTAAATCTGAGCTGCTGTATCAACAAATTACACAAAAAGGCTCACAGAGTTAAAAAAGGGTATGTTACATCAAAATCTCCACAAACCTGAGAAGTAGTCACATAAAAATAAATTTTGCTCCCAGTCTGAAAAAGTACAAAAACATTTTGTGAGTAGGTTCATACAGGCCGTTTCTGGACAGTTTTATACTGTGTATACAAAAGAAGAGACATTAACAAACAACAACAATAACAACAGCACTGCTTCACGTTCAGCAGGATTTACACCAGTGTCACATTTTGAACTTTTTTTTCTCACACACAACAAAGATATAAATACAGAAATTTAAAGTGCACATTCTGTTGAGGTCATCATTTTAACAGCTTTGTAAAGGCTCACCAGTGAGCATTACATGAAGTTGTCATGCCTATAACAGCTGAATGCGGCGATTTCCATGTTGCTCAGCAAAACGCTTCACAAATGTATCTAGATCTAATGCTTTTGTGCGTTTTGATTCAAGTTGAGTGAATGAGTACAGCCAAACTCGATAGTCTCTTTTCTGTCATAGTAGACCGCAAATAAGTCTTTATGAGCCTGAGAGATCAAAAACTTCGTTCACAGGATGCACTGCTCACAGGTAAAACAACCGCTATTTTACACAACCTGAACAACTCGTAAAAAACATCCTGGTATGGGTCCAAAAACTGAGTGAACTCCATTAGAGTGGTAGGACTCTCCTTTCCCCCCTTTTTTCTGTCTAGAACTCTCTTTGTCTGATGTAACTCGTGTTTGAGCACCTCAATATTTGAATCATAAGCTTCAGCCAATAACAGAACAGCCTCCTCTGTCAAAAAAGTTGGACTTGACGGATTTAGTGCCTGGACACCCTGCATAATGTTACAATTTGTGTTAGAAAATCTTCTTCCTATTTCTCCAATCATGTTATCCACGACTGGATAGTACACAGAGACACAAAAAGTTTGTTTGCTATCTGGAACTACATGATGTCCCAAGGTGGAGTGGATGACAGTATCCTGAAGCACCTTTGCTGTCTGTCTTGGCCTCTGGTTTTTTTCGCTGAGTCGTATCAATGTTACTTCGTTGACATAAATCAAGTGTTTCACTCCACAGTTCATCAAAAGAGGCTTGACTACGGTACTGGACCAGTGTCTCTTTAAGTGCTTCAATAAGTTCAACAGCCTGAGCATAGTCCACTGTTTTAGACTGGAGCATGTCTGATAAAAACTTGGAGTCACTCAGGACCTTTCTGAACAGAACAAGAGATCCAGCAAAATTCAGATCAATTTGAGCCAATATCCCTCTTGCTTCAACAGCTCTTTGTGGATGGTTCTCAGATGCAATCTCTTCAAGCACCTGTACTATTGCAGGCAACCTGTCCATAACATTGCGACATGCTATGTGCCTACAGGCCCAACGTGTATCACTTAGCTGTTGGAGTTCCCTTGGTGCACCATCAAACATCTCCCGCTGCACTTCCAGCCATTTGTTATGTACATAAGACCCAGACATGAATACATACAGTCGTTCCAATAATGAGAAGAATTTTCCTGCATCTGCCACACTTTTTACAGTGTCTACTATAACTAGGTTCAGGCAGTGTGCACTACAGTGAACATAGAAGGCATGTTTGGCTACTTCTTTTATTTTTGCTTGAACACCTGCATGTGCCCCGCGCATCACTGCTGCGCCATCGTAGCCCTGGCCTACAAGGTTTTTCTTATACTCCAGCCCATGCTTCTCAAGAAAGCATATAATCTTGTCACTTAAGGCAGCAGCATCCAGTTGTTCTGCCACTTCAAACTCCAGAAAGCTCTCATGAACCACACCGTTGTAAAAATATCTCAGAACAAATGACATTTGCTCTTTTTTCTGAACATCTTTAGTTTCATCAACAATAACTGAAAACTGCTTGCTCGTTTTAACCTCCTGGATGATTTCCTCTTTGACCATTGCAGCCAAGCATTCAAGTATTTCATTCTGTATTGTTTTACTGGTGTATTTTGCATTTTTAGCTTGTTGTTCAAGCCTTTTTTAAATGATGGGGTTATGGTTACCCAGCAAGTCTAACATAGACAGAAAAACACCCCTTTTTTCTGAGTCGAAGACTCCCTGTGACCCCGCTGTGCTGTGTTTTCTGTGGCTGTTAGAACTAAAATTTCAGCTAATGTTTTAATGTAGTACTGATTTTCAGCCACCTGCTTCTTTTTTTGCTCATCCATTAGTCCAAACATTGAGGTATTTTTATCCATAAGTTTCTTGTTCTCTGTCCATGCAAACATTGCATTTACATGGCCTTCAGATCTGGCATGAGAACAGAAACCACTGTCTTTCATTGTAGCCTTTTTCCAGTTACGATAACCCTCGAATGAGGTGAAAACAGTCCTTGGAGCATCGGGGAGGGAAAAATGCCTACAAGCAAAACAGTAAGCTGCATCTTTCGATTGAGAGTATTCTAACCAGGGATGGGATTTGTACCAGTCGCTGCAGAAGCTTCTCCTGGCTCCTCCCTGGAGGGTCTTAGGGAAACTCGCTGTGGCTGCACTGGCACCTCACACCTGGACTTGGATACGTCTAGAAGATGGAGGGGAGGAAAGATTCAAACTGCATTACATCTGAACTAATTATACAATATAACAACTAGTAAAAACACAATCAATTTGGAACCGTCATTGATTAGTTATAACCATCAGACTGTGTTAACACAGTAACATTTTAGCCTGGGAGAGTTTTTTTTAGGTTAATTTTTTTAATTTTGGAATTTTATCTTAGCAATAGATCTAAAATACATTGTACACAAAATATTAAAACTCTGTCCCAATCTAATCACACTTTCACACAAGTTTCCCCAATTATTCATATTTAAGCAAACATGAATATTTAGGCTATATTATATATATATATGCTTAAAGCAAACTGTCCGTTTTTGTCATTTGTTGTTCTTATTCATATGTAACTTAGTATATTATGCAGCAACAATTTCCATACCATGTGGACCAGCTCGACTAGAGATCGTTGGTGATGGCTCAGGCACTCTGCTTTCCCTTTTACTGTCTGAGCCCTGCACGTTATCTTGTCTCTCACTTTCTCCCTCCTCATCTTGGTGATGCTCTCCCTCCTCCATATCTTGAACACTGTGGTGTTCTCCCACCTCCTCCTGTCCCTGGTCGCCTTGGCCTTGTATTCGATCTCTGTCACCTTTCTGTTGCCCTTCTCTCTCTCCTTCCACCTCATATTCGTCTTCTCTCTCTCCTTCCACCTCTTCTCTCTTTCCTTCCACCTCTTTTCTCTCTCCTTCCACCTCATCTCCTCCGTCTACCTTGCTCAGTTCATTTTCTTTTTTTCTCTCCTTTCTCTTTGGTGAGAAAAAACTAAATATGTTACCTTTCCTCTTCATTTCTGTAAGATTCAAAGTAACTTTAGTACAATGTTTTCCTTGACAGACGTTGAATCAATATTAGCTTTCTTAGCCTACTTTACACAGAACTAACGTCAGACCTAGCTAACATTACATGTATAGTTAGCGAAATAACGTTCTTCAACCTGATTTTTATCATCTCAAAATCAGCATTGCAACTATACTAGCACTGTGCTTTCATTATTATTTCATTTTGTGATAGATAGTTAATCAGTTTTTTACCTCTTTCCTCCCGTGCCTTCTTTCCTTGCGACTCCTGGCTCCCTCGCTTCGCGAAATGCGCCACTCAATTTTCTAAACAAAGCAGCGTCTTGCTGCTCTGACGTAATCTCGTGCTGCATTCACTGCAGTCGGACATTGGAAATTTGCGCTCGTAAATGTCAAATTGGACATAACTTTTCTTTGAATTCGTTGCTGCCAACTGGGGTGGCAGCAGGGGTGGCAAGGCTTTCTTTTAGGGTGGCATTTGCCACCCTATGCCACCCCGGTATAGATCCGCCCCTGCCCACTAACAACACCCCCCCCCCCCCCCGAAAAAACCCCGTAGCTATAGCACATTGGCAGAGGGAAGTAGCAACAAGCTTCCAATTCCTCGGTTAAAAACCGAAATGAGGAGGTCCAAAACATCCAAGGAAAAGAAAACACAGGTGGAAAATAAGGAAAAAAAGAGATTGCGACAGTGCCCTTGGTAAAACGAGAGTCAACATCGGACCTTAGATTTGGTATAAATGTGAAGAAACCCGTGAAGCAGCCAGAAGCCACTGGACATTGGAGCAATACAGTCTTTTTACCTACACTTAATTTCAGTTAATTTATTCAGAAATGTAAAGACCCTAAGTTTTTGTACACTTTATGATTTGCAGCTCATAAGTGGATTGAGGACTTTTATTTTCTGATTTTCTGTGTTGAGTGCAAAAGAACTTTGAGGTTGTGAGGCAGCCGCGCTGCTGCACCCACAATCGGCCTAATTTTAGTAATGTTACGCAGGTGAAAGTAGACTGTCTTTGTAGTTTGTTTAATATGTGAGTCAAAGGACAGGTCCTGATCAAAGATAAGATAAGATTTCTTACAGTTGTATTTGAGACGATGGCAATCCCATCAATAGTAGCTATATTTTTAGACAGCAAGCTTTGGAGGAGTTTAGGCCCAAGTACAATAACTTCCGTTTTATCTGAGTTTAACATCAGGAATTTGCAGGTCATCCAGGTTTTTATGTCATCAACACATGCCTGGAGTTTAACTAGCTGATTGGTTTCTTCAGGCTTGATTGATAGATATAATTGAGTATCATCTGCATAACAATGGAATTTTGTTTGTTGTAAAGGAAGCAAATATGAGTTGAAAAGAATTGGTCCGAGCACAGAACCTTGAGGAACACTGTATTTAACTTCAGTGTGCCTGGAGGATTTTTCATTGACATGCACAAACAGATCGATTGGATGAATAGGACTTAAAGGTTGTATCAGCGATTCTGGGCCGAAACATAAATGATCACATTCATCTGTTTTTACCTCACGATCCACTAGCTGCCCGCCCCATAAGCAGGCTGTCAAAAAAACGCGTCTCTCTAGGCAGCCTAGGCTCCGAGATCGCACACAAAAACGGTACTACCAACACCTCAAAAGCAAAATAAACAGTGTTCCAATCAATCACAGACAAAGGGTGGGTGGCACGTTCATGAAAATGCGCGTCCATGATCATTTTCAAAACACGGGAGGGAGGGGTTAGCTGGCTCTGTTTGTTTTGTATCTCGCAACGGAAGTGAGGGCAACCAGAATCGCTGATACAACCTTTAAAGCAGCTTAATGCGGTTCCTTGATGATAATTCATTTTTCCAGTCTACATATTAGAATCTCATGGTTAATGGTGTCGAACGCAACACTAAGATCTAGCAGGACAAGTACAGAAACCAGTCCTTTGTCAGAAGCAATTAGAAGGTCAGTTGTCATTAGACTGTTGTTATTTTGAAAGTCACACAGCTGATTGGCAACTACTTTCTCAAGGATCTTAGAGAGAAAAGGAAGATTTGATATCGGCCTGTAGTTTGCTAAAACCCCTGGATCTAGAGTAGGCTTCTTAAGAAGAGGTTTAATTACAGCTACTTTAAAGGACTGTGGCACAGCCTGTTATTAAAGACATGTTGATCATATTTATTCATTTATTTTTTCTTAAAATACATCAAAATCAAAAAGAATGAAAAAAAAAAAAAAAAAACATAAAAGGTGTGGCAGGAGAGGTCAAGAAGCCAACAGGCTTATACATGGTACCTCACCTCTTAAGAGACAAATAAAACAACTAAGCAAATTGACATTACACAATTTCAAAGCAAAATTAAATATAAACACATACACATACACAACAACCTATACATGTATTCATACACATACACATACACATCATAGAAAGAATGAAAATATCAGATAAATGAAACAGGTGTCAAATCTGTTAAACGAGGAGTGAAAAACTGAGAGAGAGTTCAGCATCCTAACAGCCTGGGGGAAAAAGCTGTTTTTGAGTCTGTTGGTGCCAGACCGGATGCTGCGGAACCTTCTTCCTGAAGGCAGGAGGCTGAAAAGTTTGTGGGCCGGATGGAATGGTTCACCCACAATGCGGAGTGCTTTGCGGGTGAGGCGGGTGTTGTAGATGTCCTGTAGGGACGGGAGTGAGGCACCAATGATCCTCTCAGCAGTGTTCACGATGCGCTGCAGGGACTTGCGGTTGGCTGCAGTGCAGCTTCCAAACCACACACCGTGATGCAGCTGCTGAGGATGCTCTCAATGGCGCCTCGGTAGAAGGTGAGCGTGATGGGTGTGGGAGCTTTAAACTTCTTTAGTTTACGGACGAAGTAGAGGCGCTGCTGGGCTTTCTTGATTACAGCCGTGGTGTTGCTCCTCCAGGAGAGGTCCTCAGCGATGTGTACCCCCAAAAACTTGGTGCTGCTCACCTGCTCCACAGCAGCACCGTTGATGGTCAGTGGTTGGGGGGGCTGGGTGACGCTTCTCCTGAAGTCGACAACGATCTCTTTCGTTTTCCCCACGTTGAAGAAGAGATTGTTGTCCTGGCACCACGTGGCCAGCTGGGAAACCTCCTGTCTGTAGTGGGTCTCATCGTTGTTGCTGATGAGACCCACCACTGTCTTGTCGTCCGCAAACTTGATGATGTGGTTGGAGCTGTGGTGGGGTGTGCAGTCGTGGGTCAGCAGGGTGAAGAGCAGGGGGCTGAGCACACATCCTTGGGGCGCCCCCGTGCTCAGCACAACGGTGTCGGATGTGTTGCTGCCGACCCGAACACGCTGCGGTCTGGCTGTGAGGAAGTCCAGCAGCCAGTTGCAGAGGGAGGGGCTGTGGCCCAGATCTGTCAGCTTGCAGACCAGCTGCTGGGGGATAATGGTGTTGAATGCTGAACTGAAATCGATGAACAGCATTCTCACATATGAGTCTTTATTGTCAAGGTGGGTGAGGGCTGGATGGAGAGCCGACGAGATGGCATCCTCTGTGGACCGGTTTGCTCTGTAGGCAAACTGGAACGGGTCCAGGGAGGGCGGGAGGGCGGTTTTGATCTGCTTCAGAACTAACCTCTCGAAGCACTTCATGATGGTCGAGGTCAGTGCGACGGGTCGGTAATCCTTGAAGCAGGTGGGGGAAGACTTCTTCGGCACAGGTATGATGGTGGCTACCTTGAAGCACGCCGGAACAACAGCTTGGCTCAGGGAGATGTTAAAGATGTCTGTGAGGACATCTGTGAGCTCCACCGCACAGTCCTTCAGCACAAGACCAGGAATGTTGTCAGGTCCAGCAGCTTTCCGGATGTTAATCCTCGACAGTGTGCTCCTCACACTGGCTGGAGAGAGACAGACAGCTTGGTCGTGGGGGGGGGGGGGGGGTTGTTTTTTGTGGCGGTGTGCTGTTGGGTGCTTCAAACCTTGCGAAGAAGCTGTTGAGGTTATTCAGCAGGGTGATGTCATCAGCGCAGGTCTGTGGTGGGGGTTTATAGTCCGTGATGGTCCTAATCCCCTGCCACAGGCTTCTTGTGTCTCTGCTGCATATTCTGGTAGAATATGAATGAATCTGGGAATCTGGTTCAGTTCCACCAGAAAATGAATGTAATGTGCAGCAAAACCGCGAAAGGAGACGAAATAATGTGCAGATAAAATAACTGGTTTGCACAATTAATGGAATGGCCAGAGCGGTAACCAAATTATGTCTCCACGAACAAGAGACAGGCGACTGCCTATACGGACCATCGCTGCAGGCATGGTCTGTATTCTGCAGGGGACTGCCGACGATCCATCCAGACCTGAGACATGCAGACCTGAGACATGCAGACCTGAGACATCCATACCTGAGACATGCAGACCTGAGACATCCAGACCTGAGACATGCAGACCTGAGACATCCAGACCTGAGACATGCAGACCCACCTGAGACATGCAGACCTGAGACATCCAGACCTGAGACATCTAGACCTGAGACATCCAGACCAGTGTTAATTTTGGCGGCTATTTTAGATTTAGTCTTAGTCTTTGGACGAAAATGCTTATTAGTTTTAGTCACATTTTAGTCATTGTTTACCTTCATAGTTTTAGTCGACGAAAAGTAAAACATTTTAGTCAACTTTTAGTCACATTTTAGCACCATGCGTCTGCTTTAAGCTGCCGGTCCATAACTTGGCCTATGTTGAATCTGTTGTCTCATTCTTTTCCTATGGGCTGCATGTAGCGAGCTATTACAACAGGACAATTCCATTCCATTCCATCAAGCTTCTAGCTGCTTCTGTCTATGAAATATGGGTAATATTTTGGGTAGTGTCCATGGGTGGTTTTGTTGCCAGGAATGGTCCTTTCCACTCCCTGCCCTAAATATGTGTGTATATAGTGTACTTCTTCTGTGCCATTTATGTATTTAACTTTCTCTATCACTACAATAACTCTTTGACCGTGTCTCCCGTTTGGGCAAACACAACAACTCACTGCCAAGCGTAAATCAGGCTTTCCGATTGGCTGTAAAAGCCGCTACGGGAGCCAATACGAGCGTCCGATTTATAAATGTAACTCTATACGTCACTAGCAAGATGGCGGATGAAAATAATGATAGATATACATAAACAAAACGGAGAAATGCGCCACGGAGACGAGGAGACATCTAGTCACATCTTTACAACTTAACGCATTCGTTTTGTTGTCAGAAATAAATCGCTCACATGGGCAAGCAGGGTACCGTTGTTTAGCCCCGTTTCTCTAGTTTAAGAGGAAAAAGACCGCATGTTTTTTTTTGAATGTCCGTAGAACACACCATTAACATTTTAGTCCCGTCCCGTCACGTTAACGAAAACGAAGCAGACATCTCGTCATAGTTTTTATCATCAAGGATCTATTTTTAGCTCGTCATCGTCTCGTCTTAGTCATAGAAAAAATGCTTTTGACGAACATATTTTGTCATAGTTTTTGTTAACGAAATTAACACTGATCCAGACCTGAGACATCCATGTCCGTGACCACTCGTGTTCTCAAGAAAATAAAAATACCTGAGCAAACAGTGTCAGACAAACCATTCACTAAAAAATAACAAAGAACACAAAAGCAGAATTGCTAATCTGCATTGATTATTTATTTTCTCCTTTTTTATTTTCAATCAATTTCAAAATAACAATGTTGATCAAGTCCAGTAACTCTTTTATTGCATGGCTAGTTTAATCTGATTTCTCGTTAGCCTAAATGAAAAAGTGTATGATTCAAGTGGCGCTTCCTGTTGGCACCTCTTGCTTTGTACAGTCTAAGCACTTTAGTCACATTCATTTGTGTTCGTTGGGTCTAGTTGTTAGCTGATGCTATAGGCTACAACATAGTAATGGCTACCAAAAAAAACCCCAATATAAACTTGGCAACATAACTCACTTCTAATCTTTCTAGAGGAATAATAATCACTTATACATGCTCACACATGTTTGTTTTGTGTGAGCATTGGATAACATGTTGTCATAGCTTCTTGGTACATAACGGCTACCGTAGATGTGCTAGAGAGCATTATTATTTGAATGCAATAAAATTTCACCACTAGATGGAAGTAATTCCTACACGATGTCCCTTTAATAAAAAGCATAATATTGCAAGGCCATCTCTTGTCTAAATTGTTTCTATGATAGCATTTTATTATTATGAAATGTAACATTTTCAAAAATAATTCTTCCAGCAGTGTCATACTGTAAATATCCCATTCTACAGTACTTTAATACATTGTACAGTAATTACAGTTCATGGAGATTACAGTAGGAACACTAATATAACAGTATAACAGTACTGTAATGTTTTACAATAAGAAAGTTGTTGTAGAAAACCAGTTGAATGCTGGAAGCTGTAGCTGGCAGTAGTTTACTGCAATTTAATGAGGAAATTTGCAAGCGCGTACAATCTGTATACGTTAGAATCACACAGAACGAGAATCATCTTGTAGCTGAGGCGACAGCCAGCTGTTTTCCCATCATGCCCTGGGTCATGCAGTTGATGGAGAGCAACTGCGATGGAGGGCTCCACAAGCTGCGGCTGCCTTGATCTCGCAAGACTGTTGTTGCCCACTTGCATGAGCAAGCCAGGCTCAAGACAGACACAAAACTAACCAGCATGCATTGTGAAGCGATCACGGGGGATTGATGCCTCGCCGGCCTGGCTCATCTCCAACCAGCCCAGCATCCATTAATGTACATGTGTATTTATTTATACAGTTGTGTAGGTGTCTCTGAGTTGATGGAATTATCCTCCATGCCATCAACAAAGTGAAAATTAGAAAAACACAAGATATTTTACAGACAAGTAACAGATGTATTCAAACACAGGGTGTATGTTTAATATTTATCTGAAATGAAGTATACAAGAGAAGACATTGTTTTATTTGTTCAGTACAGTGACCACAGTGAACTTTACTATATTTTGGCCTGTAACAAAAGCAACAAAAGCATGTAAGAAACAGATTCTAATCATTCAGCTTTGCAACAAGCTGCTACGTGATGGACACTTGGTGAAGCTGTGAGAAGAAATTAACAAAGAGAAGCTGAGTCTTGGTGCTCCACAGTGACACGCTGAACAGACTCAGTTGATTGCTACTGAGGAAATAGATTTTGGGGTGACAGAGTAATTAAACTGTATAGTAACAAAATATCGGTTACCAAAATACCCAAATAACACATTTAAACATACAATTTAAAAATATTAAATATGGCAAGAAATAAAGATTATACAGTTAATAGCTCAAAGTCTTGGAAGCCACTTAAGATTGAAATGTTTGCTGAAGAGAAGAGGAGAATCTAGAGATTCATTTATAAAAAAAAATGTTGAAAGCTTGATATTTCAAAACACATAAAAGATAGAAAAACATCCTTGCAGAGCTAAAGGAGAAGAAGAAAAATGAGAATAAGTGTTTGAATGCTGTTGGATCAGCAGAAAGAAGGTTCCCATCAGAGCTACATCCGGTGGGCATCCAGAGTGAGTCATATGAGTGTTGAATAGTCATGAAATAGCCACGAAACGTTCTCTATATATGTGCTGTTTCAAGTCCTTAATATGTGAAGCACACACAGTAGCACTCAGCAACACTAAAACTTTAGTTTAACAGGACCTCCTGATGTCCGTCATCTGGAATCAACTGTAAAGAAACCACTAGGAACAACTTAAAATACACTCAGCACTTTGGTTATTTAAGTGTTACCATAGTTCCATCTATGGCCATGTAATGTTAGTTAGATAACAAAGCCAAGAGTCAACTAGTTCAGAAGAGATGCAAATAAAATAAATATATATCCAATATGTAACACTACATATTTCATTTTGATGCAATAGAAAAGGTTTTAGAAAAAGAGACACATGCAATGAGCCTGACGGGCTGTTCGTCGTTCTTCATTTGTTCTTGGCTGCCAGCGGTTTACGGCTGATCTTCTTACTCTTATCATTGCTCTTCTTTGGTGGTTCTGGGTTGGCCTGCATGTGTCTGCCGTAGAGACTGAGGAGGAGAGGAGGGGAAGTGGGGAGAGAAGGGGAGGTGTAGAGGGGAGGATAGGAGAGACAGGGAAGTATGAGGGGAGAGACAGGAGAGGAGGGGAGAGATGGGAGGATGAGCAGAGAAACAGGGAGAGAGGGAAGAGAGGAGAGGAGGGGAGAGATGGGATAGGAGCGGAGAGAGAGAGATCGAGAGAGTTGTTTCAGTATACAGACAACTGTTTAATTGTCCCACTCATTGATTTGTCTGTATGTTACAGAGGAAGAAAGTGTCCACCATAAAAATAGTATAGAAGTTAAACATAGAACGGTTTTCAGTGGTACAAAATTAAATGGTGTTTGTTGTTAGTTGTTATGGCGACAACTCCACCACTTACCAGGATGAGATATGATGCAGCTCTGGGGACGGATATCAGGCTAGTTAACTAGGCATCCAGTTATCTAGGCATCTAGTGAGCGAACGTATGTGGTTTGCTAGGTATCCAGTTATCTAGGTATCCAGTTATCTAGGTATTCAGTTATCTAGGTATCCAGTTATCCAGGAATCTAGTTAGGAAGGTATCCAGTTACCTAGGTATTCAGTCATCTAGGTATCCAGTTATATATTTATCTAGTTATCTAGGAATCTAGTTAGGAAGGTATCCAGTTATCTAGTTATCTGGGTATCTAATTATCTAGGAATCTAGTCAGGAAGGTATCCAGTTAGCTAGCTATCCAGTTATCGAGTTATCTAGAACCCCTTTTAGACTGCCTTTTTGTTTCGTATCGCCCCGTCATCAGTCTAGACGCTTGCCGAGGCAGAAAGGTGTACCAGAATATTACGCCTCTGAGACGCCAACGGAGGTCGTCACAGAGCCACATCAGAGGCAAGACGAGGTGATACGTTCCGAGCACCCAAGGCGCAAATGACGTGATGTAGTGAAAACGTGTTATCAGCGCAACCCGCTGCCGCCGGATTTAACAAGCTCAAAGCGTAGATCCAAAGAATACGCCGGGAGTTGTCATACGAGGCAGCCGTTATACGCATCGACATGTTTATGATACGCAGCAACTTCGCTTGTGGTTGAAGAGTCACATAAATATGCGAGAACAGCAAAAGTTCACCTTTCGTAGTTGTTTTGATGCATCAAGCTAATTAGATTTCCGACACTCATTGAAAACATCACACGGCCGGCGAGACTAGACCGCTACTGCGCCACTCATCCCGCAAAGCTATCTAAAGGCAGACACTATTTTGCGCCGCAAACAAAGTTCATTCTAAACGGTCCGGTTCACGGCATACTTTGACTTACCTTTCCACCATTACGGAGGAATCATTTGTCTAAAAGGGGCTTAGGTATGAAGTTATATTTGTATCTAGTTATCTAGGTATCTCGTTATCTAAGAATCTAGTTCGGAAGGTATCCAGTTAGCAAGGTATCAAGTTATATTTGTATCTAGTTATCTAGGTATCTCGTTATCTAAGAATCTAGTTCGGAAGGTATCCAGTTAGCAAGGTATCCAGTTATCTAGGTATCTAGTTAGGTCTCGTTACCTAGGTATCCAGTTAGCTAGGTATCAAGTTACCTAGGTATGTAGTTAACTGGGAATCAAGTTCGCAAGGTATCCATTTATCTACTGTAGGTATCTAGTTATGCAGGTATCCAGTTATCTAGGTATCCAGTTATCTAGGTATCTAGTTATGAAGGTATCCAGTTATCTATGTATCCAGTTATCTAGGTATCTAGTTATGAAGGTATCCAGTTATCTAGGTATCTAGCTGTCAAGTTGTCTGGTTATCTAGGTATCCAGTTATCTAGTTATCTAAGGATCTAGGAATCTAGTTAGGAAGTTATCCAGTCATATAGGTATCCAGTATCTACTTTTATATGAACTATTGAAAAGCGTCCACATTTAGTATTAGTAAAGAATGTGTGCATTTCAGTATAATGTATGAGTGTTTCATTTAAACTGAAGGTGGGTGAGAGAAGAACATGCATTTCAAAATAAAGGCAAGTGACTGTTGTTCATTCATTGGCCATACAGATATCTGCTCCAGTAGGCGAACTGAAGCAGCGGCGTTACTAAATATGTTGGCCTCAGGGGGGACCGTCAGAACACTGTCAAATGTGACAACATCGGGCAGCAACCGGTCGTTGCAACTCCTGTTGACACAGTGGACAGTCACCTAGCAACGCTTTTCCATCCCACCAGCGTAGCAGCGTGCCAGTACAGCTGCAGCTCCAGAAGGAGAGAATATCCTTATTAATAACTTATCAATAACCACACAGGTCATTATTACTTGGAGTTTCAAATGAGCTATCATATTGCCGTCCCATGTTAAATAATGTTACACATAACTATATCTAAATACTGATGAGCACCTTGATGCAAATACTTGTGTTATTAGCATCAAGCTTGATGCTAATACTTGTGTACTTTGTACCATATTTAAAGGAGTCATCACCTGGAAATCGCAATTTCTCTTGTTAAAACATGCATATCTGTGTTTGACCTCAGTTGAAACTTGCCTGAAAGGCTGGAGTTTGAAAGTGGCGCCGTTTTTTCGCTTCTGCTCTTTTTCCGAACAGGAATAGCACACAAGGGTGTGCATTCCTAAAGCACGAGATTTTGATTCTGCGCCTTCGGTGACGTCACCGTGGCGGCTACTTGCATAAGCCCACCCCTCTTTCACCACCCAACCCCGCCCCGTCCGCTACCTGAAATCGCCGAAGCGCCGCCATTATGTTTTGGAGTCTGCATGCAGGCAAGCCCCCCCGGCTCTGTCCTTCCTGCGGCGAATCAACGCGCGCCTCATTACATATTATACAATGCACATCCGGACCAGTCAAAACCTCGCGCGTAATCTCGCGTGATAAAATCGCGGTACGAAAAAGGGTCAGAACAAGCTCAATGTTTGATTAATTTTTTTTTTTTTTTTTCTAATAAGTTTTACGAATTGATCCAAAGCGATCCAAGGGGGGCTGGATACGTATAAAACCAGGTGATGACTCCTTTAAGTAAACTTCTCAATGCATGACACTGTGGTATAACTAATTGTACCTGAGTAAAAGATCAGAGTAATGCCACTTCTTCCACCACTGAATATATTGAGCTATAACCTTAGAGAAAGTTAAGCCTGGCCCTGAATATCAAAATATTCAGATCATCCTTTTTCAGGTTCATATTTAGACATGCAAGTATTCAGTCGCTGTGCAATTGTACACATAAAAATGGCTCCTGCTTTGACCGTCCTGCACAATTAATTTGAATGGGAAGGTTTCCATGGTGTCCCTAGTGGTCCCTGAGCCTGTCATGTTCATGACACACCACTGTACTGAGAAAGAAAGGATGTGTCAGTGATGTACAGTGGACCAGTGGAGACTTTTACTGATCTGGTCTTAGAAATAAAAATGAAATGGCTCACACAACACAATCACTGTGATTGTCAGCAGCCAAATGGTGGCCGACAGTTTGATTAGAACTAATATACAAATATTCATACAGCATATCAACATTAGACACAGTTGATCATCAAAATTCACTGAGGTTCACTTATTAGTGTCGAGTAGTGGACAAGTGGACAGCGTCCCCCCTACCCCCCTTCTGTCTGTCATTTCCTCTCTCCCATGGGTGTCTGTTGCTCACCAGCAAGAACTCATTGGACTGGAAAAGACTTTCTGCAGTTCCTTCTCCCTGCAGCCTGTTAATAATGGCTTCTCCTCCTCTTACTGTATTCATGCTTGGCCTGCGTTTCAAACAAGCTCACTAAAAACTGGAAATGTTAGAGCGAGTCAGTGACGTGAACCACCAGGCTCCACCAATCAGGCTCCACAATCAGGTCTTATCCTATCTGTATACTGGTGGTAGGCCTATGTAACATATACAGACCTACATGTAGAATACATGTCGCATTACTCTCAGTCTAGTCCTTGGGACAGTAAGACAAACTGCACAACTCTTCACCTTTTACAATCATGTACCAACACTAACATCAACTTCCAAACTTCTTCAAAGTATAATTAGACGACCTCTTTGGATTAAAGTGATGAGAGTAGTATGAAAAAGTTTTGCAGAATTTTTATAAATGCTTGTATTATCAGGTCAACACTTGTCGACACTTGTTGACCTGATAATACAAGCATTTATAAAAATTCTGCAAAACTTTTTCATACTCTCGCGTGAAACTCGCGTCACGGAAACAGCTGGGTACACACGGAAGTGGCGTTGATGCAGTGGTAGCATTAGCAGCAGAGGATAGAAGCTATCAGGCAAGTGTTCTTTTAATAAACTCCTGGTGTACCTGCCTCGTTTTGTGAGTACAGACCCTAACTTATCCCTTACCAAACTTCTGCAGTAGTACACATACTGCAGAAGTTTGGTAACATTCCATGCATTATTAGTGGGGTAATTTACGAGATATACAAGATGTACCATCGTGCCAGTACATTCGGCTGATAGCCCTATCTTGACCAATGTTGACCATCGCTAAAAATGCTTCTGAGGGGGTATTTGGCTGGATGTCATGGTGGAAATGACCTAGGGTGCATTTTACTCCAAACTATCACTTTAAGGTCTGCGTAATATTTAAACAAGAACTAGGCTAGTCTAGTTAAGCCGGACCTGGATCCATAACAGTGCAGATGTGTTGATGAATTATAACAAAACCGCAGCACAGGTTCAGAGTCCAGGGTTAGGTTTTAGAGTCCAGGGTTAGGTTTCAGAGTGCAAGGTTAGGTTCAGAGTGCAGGGTTAGGTTCAGAGTGCAGAGTAGTTGAGTTTGTTCAACCTGCTTTCTGGAATACACCTCGAGGAAGAATTGTGTTTTTTTGACACATACAACACCCAGACCTACATGGACTTCCACGGACTAATTTAACGAGATTAATCCACATCTACCATCTTCTCTGTATATTGTTGTGTTAACAGAAAGATAAATGACAGAAGGCGTATATGAACCAGAATGAGAAGGCTCTACAAATAGAGATGCACAGATACCACTTTATATCAGACTGAGTACAAATACTCAGATTTCAGTACTGATATGAGTACTTAATAATAGCTTTACAGTAATAACAATAACTTTGAAAACATTCAACTTTTTTCCCGTTACAAACAGAGCAGATTCTGCAGTAGAGATAATAATTAATGTTAACCTGCTGTCAGTTACACAGTTGAAATAAATATTAAAGATACGAAAGCTCAGTTATTCAGAGGAGCAGCCTGTCACTTAAAGGAGAACAGTGCTGGTCCACCTTAAAGGTCAGCCCACCTTAAAGGAGGCAAACTCCCTTTACTTTCACTATGAGCTGGCAAGACAAGTGTCTAGTTGTAGCATTTATTCATATAAACCTCTATCTCCCTCTCTGACAGCTGGATGGAGTAGTGGGCGCAGGGCAGGCTTAGAAAAGGGTCAACAGACAACCTATTTCACAGCCAATTCAAATGCGCACACACATTTATCAAACCAGTCCTAGCAGCATTCTCAGATTGTCCACCGCCCATCCACATGTCAGTATATTTAAAAGACAAATACTGAGAGCAGCACTGTGTAGTCAGTTGGCTTCACCCTTCCAGACCTGTCAGCTGGGCTGCAGAGTCCTGGAGGGAAGGGAGGCATGGGGGTTGGCTGCAGAGTGCTGGAGGTAAGAGAGGGACGGAGGACGAGGGCAGAGTCCTGGAGGTAAGGGAGGGATGGCTGCAGAGTCCTTGAGGTAAGGGAGGGACGGCTTCAGAGTCCTGAAGGTAAGGGAGGGACGGCTGCAGAGTCCTGGAGGTAAGGGAGGGGCGGCTGCAGAGTCCTGGAGGTAAGGGAGGGGCGGCTGCAGAGTCCTGGAGGTAAGGGAGGGGCGGCTGCAAAGTCCTGGAGGTAAGGGAGGGACGGCTACAGAGTCCTGGAGGTAAGGGAGGGACGGCTACAGAGCTGAAGAGATCTGCAACTAAACTTGAACTAACTAAACTAAAGTCACACAAAAGCAAATAACAGTTGGACTAGAATCCCAAATGTCCGTCCGACTGTAAGACAGGTGGAAGAGGAGACGTCCAGCAGACAGACGTGTGCTCACCATTACTCATCTCATGAATCCCTCATTTGGAAACAGTGATTTCATTTTCCAGGGGGGGTTATATTTTGCTATTTCTTCATGCTACTATATGTGTAATAACTTTCTTCCGTAGTTACATTTCTTTAATAAAGACATAACATCACAGAGATGTTTTGACTTTGTGAGGAAAACGATGTGATGATGAAACGACCTGCTGGAGGACACAGGACTGATTATCTTTGCTCCCTTTAAGAAAGCCAGATTATTCATAGAGTCAATAAGCAGCCGACACAGCAGCACACTTGGTGCAAGCTGCTGTAGCATAATTGTGAGGTTGTAGTGATGATGGATGAGTTGAGGAAAGGAGGAAGAGGAGGAGGATGATCAGTCAATGTGTCATAAATAAATCAATGTGAAGAATAATGCAGCCGAGTGGAAGATGGAGTGTTCACTCAAAACTCAATCTTTATAAATGTCCTTTTAATCATTTCACTTAGTGAGTCCTGCTCTGATGTTATATCATACTAATTTGATCAGATACAACAATAATAAGAATTATTATTATTATATGTCAATGAAATGTTTAGTAGTAGAGATATTCTTCCCATCTTACTGAACATCTAACGTCAAAGAGGAGACGTTTAGTCTCACTCACTCACTGACTCTCACACACACACACACACACACACACACACACACACACACACACACACACACACACACACACACACACACACACACACACACACACACACACACACACACACACACACACACACACACACACACACACACACACACACACTTATACAAGCCATAGAGAGCACTAACAGTTCTAGCCAAAGATCAAAATAAAGATTTCCAGTTTCTTTGAAGTGTGTGTGTGTGTGTGTGTAGCTGTGGTGATGAACTGTTCAGGCCAATTAAATGCAGCAGAAGAAGGTAAATGGATTCACATTCCTGATGACGTCTTTATGGAGCTCTGCTATTCCACACGGCTTAATTAATCATGTTCTGTGTGTGTAGATGTGTAAAGAGATTGGAAGTTGTATTTTCTTTATTTCCTGTGTATGTGTGTGATACAAAGTTAAGAGTGAGTGTGTGTGTTTGTGTGTGAGAGAGAGAGAGAGAGAGAGAGAGAGAGAGAGAGAGAGAGAGAGAGAGAGAGAGAGAGAGAGAGAGAGATAAATGCACAGCAAGGCCAAAGGCCATTGATCTGATGGGGGCCTTCCTCTCACAACTACCTCATCTTCACTAGAGCCACAGAGCAATTTAGCAGCTTCCTTTAAAAACATTAGCAGAAGATATGTGGAGATGAGGAAGAGGAGGAGGGGAGGAAGAAGAAGAGAAGGAAGAGTAGGAGCATAGAAAATATCTTAATTAAGATTGAGGACAAACATCCACACTGGTGTTGTTTCTGCTGCGTTTCAGCATTTGACCTGCAAGCCGTTAGATCTACAGAAGAAGTCAATCTAAAGCAGGGGGGTCAAAGTCCATCACTGAAGGGCCAAACGGGATTAAACAGACTAGATTTTAATCAGAAATATTGAACAGCCAGACTCCAACAATTTTTTCCTCAATAAAATAAATAAAATGAAAAAAAAAAAATCTTCAAGAATAAAGCCAAATATAATATAAAGTTGGTGGATATTCACAAATCTTTCAAATAAAAAAATGGTTTTGTGATTTCAGGAAAAAGTGCAAAAACAAAAACAAAAAAATAGAAGCTATCTTGTTTACTCTGATTTTATTTCTCCAAGCCAGATGCTTCATTCATGTTCGGAGTTGGGTTCGGGCCGCGGAGCTGTGCATCATTGAGATGACGTCTTTCTGTGCTTTTGTTCATCTTCAACACAGAGAAATGCTGCTCACACAGGATCGTACTCGCAGACATGCAGAGCATGGGAGCAGCCTGTAGGGGGTGTTGTAGGGACTGTTACACTGGACTGGTTTGTTGAGCTGAAAGGGACCAAGTGTGAAAACCCCCTGAGAGACCTTCCTCGGTGCCACCAACGGGCTCCTATCATGCTGCTCCTAGTCTGACTGCTGACCCATCTCATCAGCTCGTCTGCAGTCACACAAAACCGCTCTCTAGGAACCTCTAGAAATCCATCCATAACAATAACAAGAGGAGGACTCCAGAGGGGTATTCCATCAAACTCGCTAAACGCAAAGCCGGGCTAATTTCGATAAGCCTCGCTACCTTTAGCGAGAGTTGCGTTCCATCAACGTGACTTGAGGCACTCTCCGCTAAGTAACCATGGGAATTTATCCGACCAAACTAGCCTGCTCCGGGGCAGGATAACCATCAGGCTTACTTTAGCGGGGGTTTCAGAGAAGTCCGTCTGTCGGAAACAACTGTACCAGCAGAAGGTTCCGCCAAGCCTAGTCCTCGTGATTTCGTCACGTGAAAGACCAAAAATGACCAAAATTACATATATGAAGTACAAACAGACTATATTTTCATCAAGGGTCTAAGAATACATGCTTGCAATTAAAAAATATGAATAAATCGTTTATTTTGTTTAAGACCGACTGGCCATACCATTACCTAAAGCCCCCAGTTGGGTGAGTGGTGATGCTCCTGCCCCCGAACGTGGGCATCCCAGGGTCACATCCAGACGAGGACATCTCATGTGTGTTTTTTTTTTTTGCCTGTATAATTGTCTTTAGATCAGAGAATTAGACCAATATTTTACCTTAACTATGATAAATATTAGGGATGAGCGAGTAGAGCATTATCTGTATCTGTATCTGTATCTGTTAACCATATGAATTATCTGTATCTGTATCTGTACTCGGAGTGGGCGGGGCCTAACCCGGAAATGGGCGGGATTTAACCCGGAAGTGGGTCTGGTTGTCTTGAAATGAGCGAGGTTTTAACTGGTATGTTATTTTAAGCATGCAATTGATATGGGCTGATCAGAAATTGTTGTTTATTGCTGATTAGAAAACTATTTACAGGACAGCATCAGCATTGAGCTTCAGATCAATGGTTTTGATCACGATAGCAAACAAACTATTTACAGAACAAGTTTTGCAACAATGAATACAACACATGCGGTTGCAATTATCAAGTAAAATGTAATGAACAAGAGTTTTCATACTCAACAATAACTTTTTTCTTTTAACTTTAATTTTTTTTATGATCAGTGTGATCTTTTTTTTTTTTTTTTTTTTTTTTCCCCACACCAGGTGTGTGTGTGTGTGTGTGTGTGTAGCTTGATTTCCAATATTTATACCACTACCAGCTTTATTTTTTCACGAAATACAGCAAGAAAGTGTTAGAGCCAGGCAGCCAGATGACGGTTAAAAAAAGAAAAAGAAAAATCTCCGACAGGCAGAGACGCAACGCGAGTCGGCACCACGTCTGAATGAAGTACCAGAACTCTACTAGTTCATAAGTAAGTACCAACCTAAGTAATAACAAACCTGAAGCTGAAGAAAGAAACCCTAAACATTAACGGAAAACGACCCGCGAACCTGAGTGACTGAGGGAGAGACAGAGAGCTGTTCTGTGTGTGAGTGATCAGAGCGGACACAACAACACATCTGCGAGTGTGTAGGGGAGGGGCTGTAGCATATCACAGGACGCAGACACAGTCAGCTACCCAATGAGGATTTTTATTTAATCCGAGCACAGATATTGACTCGTATTACTCGTATAATACTCGTACTCGGCAAAAGTGCTTTATCCGTACCGGATACTCGTTTCAGCCGAGTATCCGGCTCAACTCTAATAAATATGTCATACAATTTCCCCAGAACCCAAATATAACTTGCAAAAACATGATAGGTATAAAGATGTTATTATTAATAGCATGTTATAGATCCCAATGACAAAGGCATTGCTGCATGCAATTTTCAGCCACATAAATTCCTTTCAGGTGAGTTCATTTTGACAGTGTGAGCCCTCACTGTCACTAAAAGGACAGCCTTTCCAGACCTATGACTCCTGATGAGGGTGCACACTTGTGAGGAGGATATGAGCAACATCAAGGTCACAAGTATGTCCTTAATTAAATCCACCTGCATCCCATTCACCACACAGAGGTAAGGTGACACACCTGAGACTGGTTGTGGCTGATTGAATGGATGCCACCATCTCAATTTTACTTTTGTTAAGGAAGTACAAAAGATATCAAGGAAACACTATACAAGACATTAAGAGAACTTTATAGGTTACATTATGTGTATTTAAAGTCATGTTATTATGGTGTTTGTGCAATAATTATTTAAAGACAGGGATTGTCTGCAAGCGTGTCTTGCCATCTATTTAATGTCAACCCGGCTCCAAGGCCCTACACTACCCATACCTGAGGTAGAGGTGTGACATTCATTAATAGGTTCATTGAATGTGTTCATTGAATTGTTGAGATAAATGAGTTGGTCAATGTAGATGAATTTACTAGGCCTATCTAAAAAAAAGAGAGAAAGAGAGAGAGAGTTCCGGCCAAAGAAAGAAGTTTCACAAAGTTCTATAGTCGGGAGTTGAACCGTGGCCGGCCGCGTGCAAAGCCGGCACGTTACCTCTACACTATCCTCATGTTTGAGAACTCGTTGTCAGTGTTATATTATAACATGTTACTCTTAACGGTACTTCCGTATTTAATCGCTCTGCAATTCTTGCCCAAGCAGCCTCGTGATTTTTATTTATCACTACAGTACTCCCTTTTTTGGTTATGATGGGTTTGTACTCCTCGTAGAGTTCCATCAATAATTTTTGCTCTGGTCTTTTCTGCCATTTTCTCGATGATTCGACATTCATGATTCTGGGCTGGCTTTATATCCCGTGAACGCGCGTAACACACAACGTTAACCTGGCTTGAATTAGCCTCAACAAGGCGTGGCTGAAATGCGTTAATGGAATGGATTTAGAAACTAAACAATATATAAATAATAATGACATTAGAAGAAATACATTCCTCCACAGCTACAAATCACAGGTAGTGTGCAGCTACATTTTGTCTGAAGAAAGGAAGGAAGTTGCATTTTATCTTAAGTCAGAACTAATACCAGGTTTAAGCATTCTGTGAATACAGCTAGTAATATTTAGTCTTGTCTCGATACCTTGTTGTGTAAATTCTTGTGAAGCTGTTCATACTGAGTGGGCAATTACCCAGTTTCCGTTATCTCCGCTGTAGTCAATAGACTTGATTTGAGGGAGGGGCTCAGCCCGCATGAGGTAAACTTAGCACTTAAGAGCTTGACACGACAGCATCAGCTGCAGCGTCAGGACAGTCAAAGAAGACTGTCCATCGGGGAAGTCATAACAACTCAATCACCACCAGCACCATGTGTCCTATCCCAGGACATCAAACCGGAGAAGGTTCAGAGATTGCAGGTTCGATCCCCGGCTCCTCCTAGCTGAGTGCCTGGTGTCCCTGAGCAAGACACCTCACCCTAATTGCTCCTGACGAGCTGGCTGTCGCCCTGCGTGGTTGACTCCGCCGTCGGTGTGTGAATGTGTGAGTGAATGGGTGAATGTCAGTCATTCCTGTAAAACGCTTTGGAGAAAAGCGCTATATAAATGAGGCCATTTACTATTTTAGTGAATATAAATATAGAAATATACAGTCATTATTATATAGATAGAAAATTATATCAACAGTTGTAAAGTGCAAAGATTTAGAGGCCACAGCTACAGTACTAATTAAAACTGCATAGCAGTATCGTGATGGGCCCTTGCTCATATGCGGTCGTGGAGTGCCTGCGGTCACAGGGCAGTGTCGTGGACGCTACCCGTGCTGCGGTTGCCTCTTGTGGCGCAAGTTGAGACACAAGCGATTGACGCCGAAAGGCATCCATCATCTCCATCTGATCCAGAGTGAAACTACATTTCAGTCACAGAGCTAACACACTTGTCCATGCCTTCCTGCCATCTCTCCTCCTTCCCCTAGCGTGACCCCCCCTCCTCCCCCTGTGTCCTCCTTGCAGGCTGAAATGAGAGGAATTAGTGAAAAGATAACCAGGTGTGGCTGTTACTTGGAAAACGTCACAAAATCAATGACATTTGCTGTCGCCAGTAGGTGGCGCTCTGACTGTGAGGCAATATAACAGTGCAGACGTGTTCAGGAAGGAAGTGTAATCAAGTATGGAAAGTTTGGAGCTGATCAGAGAAGAAACACTGGAGTTATAATAGTATTGATGTTCATGGCGAAGGTTCCACTGACAGCTGTCTGTGGTGCATGTGAAGTTTGGAGCAGATCAGACAATGTATAAAGTCATTAGCAGGTGTGGAAAATATCCTGACTGTTGATCTGGTGTTAAACAGTGACAGAGGTCACATCTTCTCCATGCCTTCCTGACATCTCTCTGAGTCCCCTTAGTGTTTCTCTCTCCCCTCCTCCACTATTTACAGTCACAGAGCTGATACGCAGGTGTTTTTTTCCCCACTTCGTGTTGACTTTCGGCGGTGGGTCCAAGAGGCTTTTTTGTACATCTCCACATGGTCTATGTAATAGAAAAAAAATATTTTGTGCGTGTACGCCCAACCTAGAGGGGGGGCTGTTGCTCAGAAAAAGGGCATAAAATCAGTCACATTTCATGTTGCCATTAGGTGGCGCTCTGACTGTGAGTCAAAACTGCAGTGCAGTTGTGTTCAGGACGTGACTCTTATCAAGCATGAATATTTTGGAGCAGATCTACGAAGAAACTCCGAAGTTATAACAGCTTTAATGCCTTTGGCGAAGGTTCAAAATAGTAGCACAGTTATGGCGTCGCCCTGGCCACGCCCCTGAATATTCTGGACATCTTTGAGTAACTTTTTGTCCTTAAGGCCTTTACAACAATATGTCCAATGTTGGTATCAATCAGATCAACGGTATAGTACAAGTTAGATTTAGTACAACCCCTGTGAATGGCCAAAAACGGCCAAAAATGGCAATTTTTGGAAGCGCCCCACATTACTCGATTTTGATGAAAATTGACATGTATGTTCTTTACAGCTATGGCAACGTACACACATGGACAAAATTGTTGGTACCCCTCTGTTAATGAAAGAAAAACCCACAATGGTCACTGAAATAACTTGAAACTGACAAAAGTAATAATAAATAAAAATGTACTGAAAATTAACCAATGAAAATCAGACATTGCTTTTGAATTGTGGTTCAACAGAATCATTTTAAAAAACAAACTAATTAAACAGGCCTGGACAAAAATGATGGTACCCTTAACTTAATATTTTGTTGCACAACCTTTTGAGGCAATCACTGCAATCAAACGATTTTTGTAACTGTCAATGAGACTTTTGCACCTGTCAACAGGTATTTTGGCCCACTCTTCATTAGCAAACTGCTCCAGTTGTCTCAGGTTTGAAGGGTGCCTTCTCCAGATGGCATGTTTCAGCTCCTTCCACAGATGTTCAATAGGATTTAGATCAGGGCTCATAGAAGGCCACTTCAGAATAGTCCAATGTCTTGCTCTTGCGTGTGTTTTGGGTCATTATCTTGTTGGAGGACCCATGACCTGCGACTGAGACCAAGCTTTCTGACACTAGGCAGCACATTTCTCTCCAGAATGCCTTGATAGTCTTGAGATTTCATTGTACCCTGCACAGATTCAAGACACCCTGTGCCAGATGCAGCAAAGCAGCCCCAGAACATAACTGAGCCTCCTCCATGTTTCGCAGTAGGGACAGTGTTCTTTTCTTGGTATGCTTCATTTTTGCGTCTGTGAACATAGAGCTGATGTGCCTTGCCAAAAAGCTCCAGTTTTGTCTCATCTGTCCATAGGACATTCTCCCAGAAGCTTTGTGGCT
Source organism: Eutrigla gurnardus (assembly GCF_963514095.1). Lineage (NCBI taxonomy): Eukaryota > Metazoa > Chordata > Actinopteri > Perciformes > Triglidae > Eutrigla > Eutrigla gurnardus. The sequence continues at coordinate 23,316,620 of NC_139929.1, read as the reverse complement.
TGTCAATATGCATTTTGGCAAATTCCAGTCTCGCTTTTTTATGATTTGCTTTCAACAGTGGTGTCCTCCTTGGTCGTCTCCCATGAAGTCTACTTTGGCTCAAACAACGACGGATGGTGCGATCTGACACTGATGTACCTTGACCTTGGAGTTCACCTTTAATTTCTTTGGAGGTTGTTCTGGGCTCTTTGGTTACCATTCTTATTATCCGTCTCTTCATTTTGTCATCAATTTTCCTCCTGCGGCCACGTCCAGGGAGGTTGGCTACAGTCCCATGGACCTTAAACTTTTGAATAATATGTGCAACTGTAGTCACAGGAACATCAAGCTGCTTGGAGATGGTCTTATAGCCTATACCTTTTACATGCTTGTCTATAATTTTCTTTCTAATCTCCTGAGACAACTCTTTCCTTCGCTTCCTGTGGTCCATGTTCAGTGTGGTACACACCATGTCACCAAACAGCACAGTGACTACTTTTCACCCTTTAAATAGGCAGACTGACTGATTACAAGTTTGAAGACACCTGTGATGCTAATTAGAGGACACACCTTAGTTTAACATTTCCCTATGGTAAAATTATTTTCAATCTTTTCTAGGGGTACCATCATTTTTGTCCAGGCAAAAGTCGTTTTCCGCGACTCGCCTTTTTCGTCTTATTTTCTTTTTGAACCTGAGGAGATCGCCGCAACCGACTCGTCGCGTCCCCTGCTGCCGCCAAGGACTCGCGAACCACAAGCCGCCGCGTCAAGAAGCCCCGCTGCCGCACAAGACGGACTTACGCACATCAACAAAGTAAGAGGCTATCTGTCTGGGCAGAGACATAAGTTTGATAGTGTAGGATATGCTTGTAATTCTTGTTAACGTGTTTTAAGTTTTGATCACGGACCGCCGAGTCCGTTGCTTTCTGTGTTGTTGTATTTGAATGCTGATTGTGCACCCACGCCGCTGGGTTTCATTTCAGTAACAGTGTGTGTCCAACCTCGGACACATTCACAAGCTCAGTAAGTGATCTACCATCAGTCCCGCCGAACAAACGCCAGTTCATTCACGAGCTCCCGTGTGATGGTAATAGCTTACTGATCCTTTGTGCATTACGCGCCCATTCTCGCTCTCTCTCTCTCTCTCTTTGTTCCGGCTAACACACATGAGCACACACATACACCGCCCCCACACGTATCCTCCGCCAGCTGTTTCCGTCTCCGGACGCTAAGGAAATAGCTCCATCTGGTGGCTGTACCCGGCCATCTCTCTGTCTCGCTATTCTATCGGACGTCAGTGGCTCCGCCCCTGAAAGCTGGAATAGCTCCACCTGGTGGTTGCGCCCAGCCATCTCTCTCTCTCTCTCCACACACACACACACACACACACACACACACACACACACACACACACACACACACACACACACACACACACACACACACACACACACACACACACACACACACACACACACACACACACACACACACACACACCACGTGTGTCTCTTCCTTTGTTTAGCTTAGCTTTGTGTGTGGGTAGTTAGGTAATAAGGCTTTGCTAATTGCAGTGTTATGGATTGTGATCATTATTACTGATTTTAATAAATCTTATTATATTATAACTAGCGGTCTCTTGTGCTTGTTGTGTATATGTCACTGGATAACAGCAGGTTGTGAAGGCTAGTGCTCGAATTTCACGCCTTTTTAATTGTTTGATTGGTTTTGTACTTCTATGCCAATGATCACGATGATTGGCATGTGAGTATAAAACCTTTATATTGAGACTGAATACAGTTTTAGGTTATCTTTTCCCTGATCCCAGGGTGGTGCCCCGTTTATTCATGATTATATCATGATAATATATTAAATATAATTATTAATATCGATAATCATATTGACATTAATAATTAACTGTTGATAACCAAATCTGCTCCTGCTACTACCCCAACAGGACTAACCCGGATTCCTTTGTTATCGTCCTCGGTGACTTTAACGAAGGAAATCTCATCTATGAACTCAAAATACCACCAGCTGATAAAGTAGAGAGGAAAACACTTGATCACGGTTACACAACTACAAAACAATGCCTATCACGCTGTCCCCCATGATGCACTGGGTCACTCTGACCATGCCATGGTCCACCTGGGGCCTATATTACGAAGCGAGTTCAACATACCCAGGGTATCTTTCAGTTATCCAGCTCAAGTAACCCTAACAAAGGCAATCGGAGATAAGCAGTCACACAACGCTGGTTATCAACTCGGTAAGTCAACCCAGGGTTTCCCTGTCGAGCTATGAGCATGTGCACATGAAAGAGGCGGCGTTTGCAGCATTTGACCAATCGCAAACATGGATCAGTCTACGGGCAGCAGAGCGGCATATTTCACGTAACAGGAGCAAACCATAACAACTTACAGAAATACGAAGAAGTTAAACATATAATACAGGCAAAAAGCAACAATTTCATCTGCCAAATGCAGGAAGGACAGCTGGCAAAAACTCACTGACTGTGTGAATGCGTAAGTCGTGTTAATAGTATTACTATTCGTAAAATATGACTGATTGTGTATGACAATATCAGCCTAATTCTTTCAGCTGCAATCCCGGCGGTGTAAAATGGACTTGGGAGCAAATAAAATAAATTTAAAAGCAGAATTCAAAGTGGTCAGTAGGCTGTACGCTGACACAGTCATTCCCTCCAATGAGAATCTGTACCTCTCATATAAAACATCGTCAGGGAAAAAAAAAGTACTCTAAACACTCTAGTTTTCCTCAGAGACCTGCAGCGTAAGTTACCATGGCGATCTACCCCGGTAAGAAGTGAACCAGCTGTAGGACGGAAAACCCAGAGTTAACCCATAAGTTACCTCGCTAAGCCCAAATCCTGCTTCGTAGTACAGGCGCCTGATTCCTGCATACAGGCAGAAATTAAAACTCTGTAAACCTGTTGTGAGGATCCATCCATCCATCGTCTACCGCTTATCCTGTATTCAGGGTCGCGGGGGGGCTGGAGCGAAGGGTCTATTGCAGGGCCGACATGTAGAGACAGACAACCATTCACATTCACACTTTAGAGCAATTTAGTCATCAATGAACCTATCCCCATCCTGCATGTCTTTGGACTGTGGGAGGAACCTGGAGAGAACCCACGCTCACATGGGGAGAACATGCAAACTCCACACAGAAGGAACCTGAGCCCGACTCGGGAATCAAACCCACCTCTTGCTGTGAGACGACGTGTTACCCACTACACCACCATATACAGTATATAAATTAACATCTCTCCATCCTGGAAAGGGATGTCAGACTTTTCAAGAGGCAGAAAGCCCGCAAAGCGGCCGGTCTGGACTCTGTCTCCCTCTCCACCCTGAAGCACTGTGCAGATCAGCTGTCTCTGGTGTTCACAGACATTTTCAACACCTTGCGGACGACCTGCTGCGACACCCACACACACAGCCATCTGCCTATGATTATTACAATTACACTGCGCATTTCTGTGCAATTTAACTACTGTTAAATTGTACATATTATATGGTGTATGGCTGCATGTATGTATAGTGTCTTTTTAATTTATGGTAATTTCTTTTGTTTATTTATGTTCTTGACTGCAGTACTTTGCTTTATTGTTTTATTCTTTGTAATATTGTGCGCACTGAACACCAAGGCAAATTCCTTGCATGTGAAAATGTACTTGGCAATAAACTAATTTCAGATTCTGATTCTGCAATCAAACGTTTGCAAAGAGTCTTTTACATCGCTGTGGAGGAAAATTCAATCATTATCCTTCTGCAGAACCCAACTGCACTCAGGCTTCAGGTCATGAACTGATGGCCAGGCATTTTACTTCAGAGTTCTCTGGGAGAGAGCAGAATTCATTTAATAATCACAAGTTGTCCAGGAAGCAGCAAGGCAGCCCCAGACCATCACACTAAAACCACCATGTTTGGTCCAGGTCCTAGAAGCAGCAAAACAGCACCAGACCATCACACGAAAACCACCATGTAGACTGTTGGTATGATGCTCTTATTGTGGAATGTCGTGTTAGATTTTCACCAGATGTAACGGGACCCATGTCTTGCAAAAGGTTCTATCTTTGACTCATCAGTCCATAGAATCTGATCCCGCTGAGGTCCTGACAGATGCAGACTGCTAACTGGCCTGACGTTGGAAACACCATATTGTAGCTCTACCTGCTGCTCTGTGAATGCCCAACTACTCCTGCTTTTTGGTCGACGGCAACATGGTTGGGATGGATCCATCTCGGTGGGCTGACTGTGCCTGCTGCCATGGACTACTACTGTTGATACTATTGTTTCTGTTAATACCACCATTACTTTTAATCCTACTACTATACTACTACCAACACCAAATGCAGTTGGAACCCAAGGGCCTGTGCTGCACGAGATTTCTGCCTAAAAGCCTATTAAGGCAGTTTTTTCTCGCTTGCCCCTGGGTGATGTTGGGACTTTGAAATTGTATCGACTCTTGAATCTTGAGCGTGTTCTAGTTGTGCTCAATGTGTTAAGTGTCCCGAGATGACTTCTGTTGTGATATGCCACTATAACTAAAATTGAATCAAATTGCATTGAATTGCAAAGGTATTGGGGGTCATCAAGATGTTTTTGGTAAATGTGAGACTTTGTGTTCAGCAGTGGTTTTGGTCTCCCAGCTCTCCCATGGGTGTCATCTTTACCCAGTGTCCTTATTGTGGAATCATGATCACTGACCTTAAACTGAGACAAGTGAGGCCTGCAGTCCTTTAAATGTTATTCTGGACTCTTTTGGGACCTCCTGGATGAGTCGCTAATGTGGTCTTTGTGGAGTTTTGGTAGGCCGGTTGGTCCTGGGAAGGTTCACCACTGTTCCATGTTCTCTCCATTTGTTAATAATGACTCTCACTGTGGTTTGTTGGAGTCCCAGAGCCTCAGAAAAGCCTTTGCAACCCTTTCCAGACTGATAAATGATTTTTTTTCCCTTATTTGTACTTTTGATCGCAGCATGTGCTACTTTTTGAGACCTTTTAGCTTCACATTGCCGGACAGCTTCTATTTAAGTGTTCAGATTGAACAGGTCTGGCAGTAATCATTCCTGGTGTGTCTTGTGAAGTTGAACCCAACTACATTTGGTCTTTTGCAACAACAAGTGAAAGCTATCGCTAGCTTAACCCAACCACCCGATCAATAAACACCCATAAGATGACAATTTGGCCCATAGAAAATTAACCAACAATAACCATCAACAGCCATCACCCTAAGGACCTTAGCAAAGCGTTGTCACACGTTGTGATATATTAATCTATCTAGCATAAATGCCGGTTGTTAGCATCGTAATAAACTAGCAAATTTGCTAATTTTAAAGTGGCAAATTTGCTAGTTTTAAAGTCGCAGATTTGCTACCTTATTATGGAGGTCAAAGAGGAAATAAACACGTTGCTTGACCCGGATGGTTGCCGTTGCTATGACAACAAGGGAAAGCCACCGCTGGCATCTTAGCCCAACCACCCGATCAATAAACACCAATAAGATGACAATTTGACCCATATTACATTAACCAACAATAACCATTAACAGCCATCACCCTAAGGACCTTAGCAAAACGTTAGAGGTTGTGATGTGTTAATTAGAAAAATAAATGCGACATTCATGGGATTTTAGCTAGCATAAATGCCGGTCGTTAACATCGTAATAAAGTAGCAAATTTGTAACTTTGAAACTAGCAAATTTGCTACTTATAAAGTTGCAAATCTGCTATTTTTCCCCCTCAGGATATTGCCCACCTCTCTTGGATCCAAGATCATTTTGAAAGAAAAGTGATTTTAGTTGAAACTACCTCAAAACATCAGATTATGCATTTTTTGAAGACACAATTTTGTTTAAACCACCACTTAAGTAGTCCTGGTTTGTTCATGTATACACAGCCTAAAACATGTTGTGACCTGAGAGACTCAGAGGTTGCGCATTGAGCATTCATGTTATGGGTTGCCTCCTTCTCCTTCCCTATGTTTTCCCAGTATTGTTCAGTCTCGGCCGGGGTGGCTCTGTTTTCATGCTATTACCCTGCTACTGGGAGGACACTTTGGGTGGTTTGGTGGAGAACATCCTGTTTATTCTCTTCGCTTCTACTTCTATAGTGGACCTCTTCAGGCAGGTTGCCTGGGCTTCAGTAGTCTCCAGTGCCTCTGGTAGTTAGTTCTATCCTAGCACCTTTCTGCAGCTCTGATAGCTGGCTAACTTTTCTCCGTGTGATCTAATGTCCACTTCATCAGGTCCTCCTGTTTCTCCAACACCACTGCAAGCAGCTGTCACTACCCCAGAGAACATACGTGTCAGACTACAGCCCTCATCATGTCCTGTAGATTCCTGAAGGACATTTTCACAGGTTGGTCCACTTCTTCACCCACTGTTAACAGCTCTGCCCTTTGGTTAAAGATGCAGTAGTATGCCTACCAAAAAGCAAGAAAACTAGAAGAGCATACTACTTTCACATTACACTAAATCAGACAGGAAATAAGCAAACAGTTGTGTGTGTGCGTGTGTGTGTGTGTGTGTGTGTTGACAGAGTCGGAAGATGAAGGACATTTAGTCAGGTGCAAATGAAGCTGTGAAGACACAAGGAAGATCTTTCTGGGACATTGTCTAACACCTGCCCAAAACCAGGCTGCTGCCTGTCTGTCTGCCTGACTGTTGGCCAGCCTGCCTGATTCTGTCATCTCTTTAACCGTTATACTTCTTCACATGCACAAATACATCTTTCTCAGACTCCGTTTCTACAGTGCCAGACTGATGACCATCTCCAGAGGGAGGACATGTCCAGGTACCTTAGTGTTCCTCACTTCTTATGAAATCATTCTTCTGCTGACCTTCTCATCTGAGCCCCTAACATCATTGTTAGATGTGATTACACTTCTGGCCACACCTACTCAGAAGTCCTGGTCAGAGGTAACACTCAACTTTCAACACTTTTCAGCCTGGTATTAACTTTCACACCAAATCTGTCAGGCCTGCATTTAACAAGAAACCACACCAGGGCCATGCATGCGCATGTGAGTGGGAGCCTACATCATGTCCACATTGTGTACCGGTGCGCGCGCGCGCACACACACACACACACACACACACACACACACACACACACACACACACACACACACACACACACACACACACACACACACACACACACACACACACACACACACACACACACACACACACACACACACACACACACACACACACACACACACACACTATGCTCCGATAGAACAACATTAATCATCCGATTTTAGAAGAAAAAAAAAATGCACCTCTACGTGCACGTAGAGCCTGTGTCCAAAGGGGCGTTTTTAAATGCTAGTTGACACGCCACTCGACTCGCCGTCTTGTGAACGCTTGATAATCTTTTAAACTGAATGTTGTAGATCTAAAATAAAGACAGATTCAGCAACTGCATAGCTTATCCATCCAGCAGTTTCTGGAGGTATTTAAGAGGAGGGTGAACGAGAAAGATGGACACTGGGCAGTGAGGATCATGGCTTACAACAAGAACATAGGTTGACCTGTCCAACCAACTGCACCAGTACTATTCTAGCCACCGCAGAACCGCACGCTAGTACTGCACCCTGTTTTTGCACCTTGTGGACTTTGCCACCACAAATACTTACATTCTACACTGTGACATCAGCGCCTCAAATTAGTTGAAGCCCACGTCCCACAAGGACTTCCAAACTGAACTGGTGTCCCAGCTGTGTGGGGTGGACACCACAGGCAAGAGGAGTGCTGACCACATTCCTGTTGCCATTGTCATGGAAACAGATGCCAGCCTGAAAGCCACACAAGGCCGCAGGCTATGCCAACACTGCCACATGTGGACAAAAAAAGGCATCTCACTCCCTGGAAGTGTCAATCCTGCAATGTGGCTCTGTGTGTCTGTGTGGACAGAAACTGCTTTGCGGAGTTGCATGAATTACAAAAACTAAAAAAACAATACCTATTGTATATAGTTTGAAATATTTGTATATTACATCTCAATTTTACCTTTTATATGTTACATTTGCACTATGTGGAACTCTGGGAACACAAAGCACTGGTGTAGCTCTCTGTAATTTTGCACATAGATTGTGTTGAAGAGTTGCAGCCAACAAGGAAAAAAACCTATAAATATTCATTTTTTTATGGGAAAGGTTTGTTTATAATTTAATTATATTTCAATTTCAGCCCTGTGATAGACTGGCAACCTGTCCAGGGTGAACCCTGCCTTCACCCAATGACAGCTGGGATCGGCTCCAGCCTTGTGAAGGTAAGATGCAATACGAGTCATGATTGCTTAATTCGAAGAAAAGCCAGGTGCCATTTTCTTTTAAATATTTTGAGTACAGTATTGCCAGAACATCTGTTTTCTCTTGGTTTTCAGTCATTCTGATTTCTAATATTGTTTTCTGTTTATTTTTTTGCAGGAAAAAGGCAGACGCAAGGCAGACGCTGAGGCCCAGATTACTTGACAATACACAACATCCGCTGACATAAGGGGTTACCTATTTTCCTATAAAGTATATCTATATCAAGTAGTCACTGTGGGCTCCCTTGAGGCAATAAATCTTACAAGTATGCAGTCCCATGCTCAGGCCTGATGAGTGATGTTTATTGCAAGGTTTGTTGGTTATCTAATGTTATTTGTCCAAAGTGCATGCCACATTTTTAGGTGCTATGTGATTCTGCTTTTTATGTGAAATGTTGAACTCTATCAATTGAATGTTGTGCACTGTCACCTTCTTTTTTTTAGGTGAGCCAAGAACCAACTGCATGACTGGTTAAAGTGATGGTTCGGAGTAAAATGCACCCTAGGTAATTTCCAAAGAAAAGAAATCCATGTTACAGTAGTTTAATATTTGGTGTGAAATAAAATACAGTACAGTAGGACAGGGACTACTTTGTGTCTATAGATAATTATCTATCTATCTATACATTTATCTTCAGCAGGCTCAACTACTGTAACAGTGTCTTTACAGGTCCCCCTAAAAAGTCCATCAGACAGCTACAGTTAATTCAGAATGCTGCTGCTCGAGTCCTCACTAAGACCAAAAAAGTGGATCACATTACTCCGGTTCTCAGATCTTTACACTGGCTTCCTGTCTGTCAAAGAATTGACTTTAAAATAATACTGCTGGTTTACAAAGCACTGAATGGTTTAGGACCAAAATACATTTCTGATCTTCTGCTTAGCTACCAGACCTCTCAGATTGTCTTGGACAGGTCTGCTCTGTGTCCCCAGAGTCACAACCAAACATGGAGAGGCAGCCTTCAGTTTTTACGCACCACATATCTGGAACAAACTTCCAGCTGCAGGTCTGCTGCAAATCTCAGCTGTTTTAAATCGAGACAAGACTTTTCTGTTTCTGGCTGCAGTCAGGGACAGGGATATTTTCAGACACAGAGAGGGGGGGACACAGAGAGGGACACAGACTCTCCCCCTCCCCCGCTGCCTGTAAAAGGCAAACATGTGAACATGTTATTGTTTCTAAACAAAAACAAGGCGTTTCCAGGCCAGCCGGGTGACATAGTCACTCCAGCGTGTCCTGGGTCTTCCTCGGGGTCTCCTCCCGGTGGGGCATGCCTGGAACACCTCCCGAGGGAGGCGTCCAGGGGGCATCCGATACAGATGCCCGAGCCACTTCAACTGGCTCCTCTCGATGTGGAGGAGCAGCGCCTCTACTCCGAGCTCCTCCCGTGTGACGGAGCTCCTCAGCCTATCTCTAAGGGAGGGCCCCGCCACCCTGCGGAGGAAGCTCATTTCGGCCTCTTGTATCCGGGATCTTATTCTTTCGGTCACGACCCAAAGTTCATGACCATAGGTGAGGGTAGGAACGTAGATTGACCGGTAAATCGAGATTGTGATTGAAGTCATAGTTTGAAAAACAAGTTCAGTCTTTCATTTTCATTTCTTACCTAAAAAAAAATTAACTGAACTTTGAACTAGTTCAGAATTGAAATGGTGAACTATGAATGCAGGGCTGTAAACTAGCGGTCGCCACTCGCCAAATGCGACTAAAATATTCCCCTGGCGACTTAATTTTGTAGGGATACATGCCACTGGGGCGGGTAAATGTTTGTCCCGATGGTCGTGCTCTTGCAATAAATTATGCATGATATAACAAAACATTGTAGTAGCTGTAAACTGATAAATTATGACGGTAGCAAACGTCAAGCTAAACCGGGGATTTGTTGTGTGTCACACTGAAGTAGCTCCCCCGACATCACCGCTGTAGAAAATAGTTCCCCCGAAGCAACGTAGAGTGCGCGTCACCGCTCTTTAAAAGTTTGGCGCAGTGAGTGACGCCTGGTTCACACCGGCCGTGGAAGCGCCGCGAATAGGCGTGTAGCGGAGCCCGCTTCCTTTCGGCGCCCCTGTTAAGCGATAGTGTAGTTCACACCAGACACCGTGAAGCGATCGTTTCGGCGTCTGCTCTATTTTTTGCGCGTGCCGCGAGCGAACGCGTCAATTCTGGCAGTAAATCACACAAAGAAACACGAGACAATCCGGTCAATTTTCAAAATAAAAGCAATTTTCAAAATAAAATACCGCGATTGACAAATGCGATCATATTTGTGTATCTCAACTCAACAAACAGGAAGAGACAATACATTTAATAAATGTGAAGAGTAGATAAACAAATGTGTATTTCAACGGTATATCTGCTCTCTCTCTCTCTCTCTCTCTCTCTCTCTCTCTCTCTCTCTCTCTCTCTCTCTCTCTCTCTCTCTCTCTCTCTCTCTCTCTCTCTCTCTCTCTCTCTCTCTCAATGAGTGTTTCCTTTGTCACAGTTAAAGTTTTCACTTTGCAATGTTTGAGATGAAATGAATGAAATTCAATTAATAATAATAAAATGTATTTCTAAATAATACTTTGGCCTCTTTTCTAAGCATGTACTGCTCTATAATTAGGGATGTCCCGATCCAGCTTTTTGCACTTCCGATCCGATACCGATATTGTAGCTTTAAGTATCGGCCGATACCGATACCGGCCGATCCAAGCATGTATTAAAGATTAAAGATGCAGGTTGATGGAAATGATCCAAAATTAGGGGCTGGAAAATGATGAGCATCACATTAATAGCTACAGATACTGTAAAACACTATAACGACATATGAGTGCATATATTGTCTTATTTTATCAAGTAAAATATAAGTTATAGGTTTACTCAACAGCTTAATAGTTAATAGAAATTCAGGTAGAAATAGGTTAACTCAGAGTTCCACAGCTTATCAAAAACAATCCTCCCCCCACAGGGGGTCCCTTGCTTTGTATTCACACTGCTCCAGCCCAAACGGGCTTTAGCCCGTACACACGTCATCACGTCCTAATACTACACACAATATGGCTTGATGTTGTTTTGAAGGAGTGCATATATTTCTCGACAACACTCGACCTGCATCAGCGCATGTGCGCACGAGCGGATCTGTGCGAGCAGGCAGCGCGGAAGCCGGTCCGGTTCCGGTACCGGTCTGGTTCCGCTCACACCACGAGTCTGAAGAGTGCAACAGCTTATCAAAATACAGTGTCAACTCCGTGTTTCAAAGTAGAAAGCGAAATCGTGGTGGTTTAACGAGGCGGAACGGCATCAGAACAACATCAAGCGCGTAAAGTACACGAAGAAGAACGTAGCGGGAGCGCGTGGCGAGGATTGTTGTGGCTGCGCGTCTTGCGGAGCAAGTCTACTGTGCTGCGCGGAGGCACTCCCAATTGATTTATGAGTGAATTGATAGGTGGCTTATTTTTGGCATATTGATTTTATGGCCTGTACAATGGTAGGGGAAACACTGGACATGCACACAAGTCCGTCTTGTTGTTGTTTAGTGGATGCTGGACAGGTCGCGAGGTGTGCGCTAGGTGTGCTGGAAAACGCGGACCGGACTTTGGGGAAAAACGGAAAAAAATGGAATGGATTACCTACATCGGTGCGCTGGAAAACACGGACCGGAGTTTTGAAAAAAGAACTGGATCGGGAGTCCGGATCGGGATTTTTCCGTGCAGGCCGATCCGATATTGATATGCATTTTTTGCTAATATCGGCGGCCGGTCCGATCCAAATATCGGATCGGGACATCCCTATCTATAATACTGTTATCTCAATGAAAAGTACTGAAACAGATGTATATGCAACAAAAAGAGGCAATTTATTATTTGGCCGATAAAAAATGTACTTGGCCGGTAGATTCTTTCATCTACTGGTCCCCTTGGCCGGTGAGCCAAAAAGTTAGTTTACAGCCCTGTATGAATGTGAACAGTTCACTTTGAACATGTGTGAACTGAAAAACTGAAAACACTGCTGTAGACAGCTGCTTCACCCAGCAGCGCTGCAGACAGACAGACAGCTGCTTCATTCAGCAGCGCTGCAGACAGACAGACAGCTGCTTCATTCAGCAGCGCTGCAGACAGACAGACAGACAGCTGCTTCACCCAGCAGTGCTGCAGACAGACATTTGTTTCACCCAGCAGCACTGCAGACAGACAGACAGCTGCTTCACCCAGCAGCGCTGCAGTCAGACAGACAGCTGCTTCACCCAGCAGCGCTGCAGACAGACAGACAGCTGCTTCACCCAGCAGCGCTGCAGACAGACATTTGTTTCACCCAGCAGCGCTGCAGACAGACATTTGTTTCACCCAGCTGCGCTGCAGACAGACAGACAGCTGCTTCACCCAGCAGCGCTGCAGACAGACAGACAGCTGCTTCACCCAGCAGCGCTGCAGACAGACAGACAGACAGCTGCTTCCCCCAGCAGCGCTGCAGACAGACAGACAGCTGCTTCACCCAGCAGCGCTGCAGACAGGCCGACATCTGTTTCACCCAGCAGCGCTGGCAGGCTCCTGTCAGATCACAGATTTTAAAATATTAAAAAGCTACAAGTACATAAATGGATTCCATGACTTATTCAGAGACTCAATGTATGCTTGCATACAATTTCTATTTGTGTTAAATGAATCTCTGTTGATGAGTTAATTCGAGGACAACTGTAGTCAGAGTACATTCTCCTGCATTATTTCGTTATTTCCTTTAAAAAGGGACAGTTTGTAACATTTTAAGTAATTGATTAGCTAAAATCATTACCTTTGCCAATAATCTGATTGATCCTCCTAAGCAAATCATTTCTTATTTGTATTAGTAAGTCCACGGGAGGCTTCCATGTCGTTACACCATTTTGAAGACTATAACCGCCGAGAAGGACATGACGCCTAAACGTGAATCTGTTCAGAGCCAGCATGAATGAAAGTTCCATTCACCCATTCTTCCATTACCACGACAGTAATGGATGGCTACCAAAAATAAACCAATAAAAATATTGCAACATAAATCACTATTTTGCTGGAGGAGTAATTACTTAAACATGCTCACACATGTTTGTTTGAAAAATCAACCACATCACCAAAAAGAATACTGGTGAAGTGGTATTGGATGACATGTTATCATAGCTTCTTGGTACATAATGGCTACCGTAGTTGCAACAAAGCGATGCACTAGAGAGCACTACTCGTTTGAATTGGGATCCACTGTGAAACAGACTTTTAGGGATTTAAGCAGTGAACCCTTTCGTCTCCGTAATCAACACATCCGTGGAGGACGTGCCCATTCTGCGGCAGAAGAAAACAATTTTTTGGACTGTTAATACTACTACTACTACTAGGGATGCAAACAATTAATCGATTATCGATTAATTGTCGATAAGAAATTACTCGATTAAAATAAATTAATTGCAATTAATTGCGTTTTGAACCCGTAATTCCCCGCCAGTCAAGGTGAGGGCACGCTTGACGCCAGACGTACCTGACGCACATGCGCGAACACAAGCGAAGCAGGGCTCTGACGACAACAACAAGACAAAACGAGAAGCGGGAGCAGTGTTTCCCACACGACGAGACTATGGTGCACCGCCGTAGTCTAATTTAAGCCGCCATAGTCTCGATGTTCGCCCAAAATTATTTTATCAAGGTAAATGGACTTAACTAGCGGCTCTAATGATAGGCCTAAACAGGAGGGCAGCAGCGCTTATTATAAGGGGAAATCCTCGCGGCTGGTTTGGCGTATCAACATTCTGTTTTCCCCCGTCACCATGGCAAGGCGTCCCCCGCGCCTCCCCCCCTCAGCTGGCGAGTTTGACGGCGCGTATAGCCCTGTTCACATACGTCGCTACTTGCTTTCTTGCTGAATTCTACTCGCTGGCAAAAAAAACTCACTGCCGCCAGCGGCTAGTTTCAAGCGGCAACTCTGTGTGGAACTCTCTGTTGACGTCAACTGTCAATCATCTCTATTCTACATTCCGATTGGTACTTGCTTGGTACTCACTTCACTCGCATCGCAGAAAGTTACATTATTTTATCTCCGTCCCCGCCCACATCGCATCGCCTGTCCTGGCCACATTCCTAGAACACGTTCACATTCATTGACAGTTGTCGCTCAGAGATGGGCGAGTGGCGACGTATGTGAACGAGGCTTCAGTCAAAACCAAAACACCAAGGACGGCTGAGGAATAGTCACCCACTTATATTAATGATAATAATAGTCATAATAAACTAATAGTATAGGCTCAGCACTGTGTTTTAGTCATTTTTGTTTTCATTTTAGTATGTCAACATTTGGATCAGTACCAGCAGTTTGTAAGAAATTGGTCAGGAAACGATATGTCATATTTTGGTTCTCAAATTCCCCAAATTGATGAATTAAAATGAAATTATTCAAAATATGATTTGCATTTTTCTTTATATCATAAAGAAGATAGCATTTGATGTTACGTATGCAGTAGATAGAACCTATTCAGAGGGAAATTCAGCTTCTCAGAAGAATTGCCGCTTATCAATTAATCGATCGATAAGATGAAACAACTATCGATTAATGAATTACTCAATAATTTGCATCCCTAACTACTACTGTTAATACTACTACTGTTAATACTACTACCAAAATCTCTCCACTAGGTGGTGCTGTAATGTTTACTCCGGGTGATGTTGGGACTGAAAATGTATCAACTCATCATGAGCGTGTTCTAGTCCTGCAGGATGTGTAAAGTAAGTGTTTTGAGATAACTGCTGTTGTGATACTTTCAATACAATTGAATTGAACTCTCATACCATTGCATCCTTAACTTCTACTGATATTGAAGTAATTTAAGTGGTGTTTTTATATTTTGAGTGAACAAACTGAGGGAAATTAGAGATACTGGCTTGTGTAAAATTAGTTTATCTTATTTGTGCTTTTCCTATAGTCCAGAGATCAGTGTTGTCAGTCAGTATCAGTACTTACTACTTGTAGGTCTCTGAGCGAACATATTCAAAGACATGGGAGACACCCAGTTGGAACTGGTCTGCAATAGGAGTGACCCAGGGATTATTTTCTGCTTTAAACACCTGCTTCGGACCAGTCAGATCCAGGTTACCTGTAGACACACAATCCCACCTGTTAGTATGTATGATAATGGCCTGAACATTTAGCTTAAGAGGTTTATATTATTTTTCCTCCTGCTCAGGGACTGTAGCTGTCCTGATGGATACAAGAATAGAATGTGTCACTTCATCCGTTTTACTAAGAAAAGTAATTAGGCCAATTAAAGGTGAAATAATTTGGGTCAGGCTTACTCAGCTCTGATCAGCTGTGTCATGGTGTGTTCATGGGGCAGGATGGCCAATGTGTGCGTGCACGTGTACTTTACCCAGTTCAGGGGGCAGGACAGTCAGTCGGTTTCCCTGGATGTGAAGCTCTTTGAGTTGAGCCAACTCTCCGATCTCCTTTGGCAGTGAGATGAGATCATTGTCCCGCAGACTCAACTGGACAGAAGGACAAACAAGACACACTCGATTAGGACATCTATTTTTTTTTTTTGAACGATTCGATTCTGTAAACCACGATTTGATTCAGTAACTTTTAACCATTTTTCTATATCCATGAAATAAACATGCAATAATGCGAGTGAGACTATCTGTATTCTTCTGAAAGGTGAAACAATAAACACACAACAGAATTACTGATTAAACATTTATTCTATAAAAAAAGTAGTCCTGCATAATATTTTATGCCGAATACAAAAATGTAATTAAACATTGCTCAGTTATTTTAAACATTTTTTCAATAGGCTACACGCTGGCAGGGGAGAGAGTGTCTTAAAAGTCTTAAAACATAAATCATGATTAAGAATCGCGATTGGTGAAGCCAAAGCGACTCATTCTATTTATTTATTTTAGCAGATGGATTTAGTTGAATCGGTATGACTGACGCATGAATTGTTACACTACTAATACATACACACACACACATATATATATATATACACTCAACAAAAATATAAACGCAACACTTTTGTTTTTGCTCCCATTTTTCATGAGATGGACTTAAAGATCTAAAATTCATTCCAGATACACAATATTACCATTTCTCTCAAACATTGTTCACAAATCAGTCTAAATGTGTGATAGTGAGCACTTCTGCTTTGCTGAGATAATCCATCCCACCTCACAGGTGGGCCACATCAAGATGCTGATCTGACATCATGATTAGTGCACAGGTGTGCCTTAGACTGTCCACAATAAAAGGCCACCCTGAAATGTTTTTTTTTGCTTTATTGGGGGTCTGGGGACTCAGAACCAGTCAGTATCTGGTGTGACCACCATTTGCCTCATGCAGTGCAACACATCTTCTTCGCATAGAGTTTATCAGATTGTCAATTGTGGCCTGTGGAATGTTGGTCCACTCCTCTTCAATGGCTGTGCGAAGTTGCTGGATATTAGTGGGAACTGGTACACGCTGTCGTATACGCCGGTCAAGCACATCCCAAACATGCTCAATGGGTGACATGTCCGGTGAGTATGCTGGCCATGCAAGAACTGGGACATTTTCAGCTTCCAAGAATTGTGTACAGATCCTTGCAACATGGGGCCGTGCATTATCTTGCTGAAACATGAGGTGATGTTCATGGATGCATGGCACAACAATGGGCCTCAGGATCTCATCACGGTATCTCTGTGCATTCAAAATGCCATCAATAAAATGCACCTGTGTTCTTCGTCCATAACAGATGCCTGCCCATACCATAACCCCACCACCACCATGGGCCACTCGATCCACAACATTGACATCAGCAAAGCGCTCACCCACACGACGCCACACACGCTGTCTGCCATCTGCCCTGAACAATGTAAACCGAGATTCATCCGTGAAGAGAACACCTCTCCAACGTGCCAGACGCCATCGAATGTGAGCATTTGCCCACTCAAGTCTGTTACGGCGACGAGCTGGAGTCAGGTCAAGACCCCGATGAGGACGACGAGCATGCAGTTGAGCTTCCCTGAAACGGTTTCTGACCGTTTGTGCAGAAATTGTTTGGTTATGCAAACCAATTGTTTCAGCAGCTGTCTGAGTGGCTGGTCTCAGACGATCTTGGAGGTGAACCTGCTGGATGTGGAGGTCCTGGGCTGGTGTGGTTACACGTGGTCTGCGGTTGTGAGGCCGGTTGGATGTACTGCCATATTCTCTGAAACGCCTTTGGAGACGGCTTATGGTGGAGAAATGAACATTCAATGCACGAGCAACAGATCTGGTTGACATTCCTGCTGTCAGCATGCCAATTGCACGCTCCCTCAATGCTTGTGGCATCTGTGGCATTTTGCTGTGAGACAAAACTGCACATTTCAGAGTGGCCTTTTATTGTGGGCAGTATAAGGTACACCTGTGCACTAATCATGATGTCAGATCAGCATCTTGATGTGGCACACCTGTGAGGTGGGATGGATTATCTCAGCAAAGCAGAAGTGCTCACTATCACACATTTAGACAGATTTGTGAACAATGTTTGAGAGAAATGGTAATATTGTGTATCTGGAATTAATTTTAGATCTTTAAGTCCATCTCATGAAAAATGGGAGCAAAAACAAAAGTGTTGCGTTTATATTTTTGTTGAGTGTATATTATATATATTATTGCAGTGGTCAGCTGGGATGGGCTCCAGCCCCCCCACGACCCTGCTTAGCGGTAGATGATGGATGGATGGATGGATGGACACTATTGTGGACACAGTGATATATTTTTTCTTTTTTAAATCGCAACTGCTTCCGTTTGTGGCTGCATCGTGCTGAAACGCTGCTGACCACGCACCTGTCATTGCCAATCAGAGATGAAGGCCCACCCCGAATCTACCTCTAATCTCAGACCGCGGTGTTCTTCTTCGCTGTCTGCTGGTGGGGAAAAAACCCAGGCCAGCTCGATGTTAGGCGACCAAATTACACTTCACAGATTCTTGGTGACATGTGCCATCCGGTGGCCTGTACGCACTGGACTGACTGTTGGACTGATTGTTTTATTTACTTACTATTTGCAGCTTGGTGAGCTTCCCAATGTCAGTAGGGAGCGCCTCGAAGTCGTTGTCACTCAGGTAGAGACCACGAAGTGTGGCTGCAAAAGAAACATGTCTGTTAGTGTGTATGAGAAGCTCCAGACGAGTCAGGTCTGATCTATCATACTGCCTCACAAACTGGACACAATCAATACAAACACACCTTCTGCTTGTCTGGCAACACAACACAAACACTAAGACAGCTGAGTCAACATGCAGCAGACAAACAAAGAGGATTAAATGTGTCATGTTCCAAGATGAAGCTAGAACACTGTTGGTGCTGTAGAGTGTAAATGTGAAACCAACACACTGTACATGACTAGTGCAGTCACCTCTAGTTATTATCACCTTGCCGTGATAATCTAAAAGGCAGGAAACTAAACATCATAATACAACTTCAAAAATCCTCTTCAGCACACATTGAGGACAAGCTGAGTTATTAAAAATATGTTCAGACATACAATCATAGGAATATGAAGATACACAGCAGTGTGTCGTTATTCACTTTCCATACAATTTTTTTGTTACTAAGGATAAGAAGGTCTGGATTATTCATCTCTTTACACTGGGATGTATTTAGGGGTGGGTATCTCTTCGCACCTCACGATTTGATTACGATTCAGAGGTCAATGATTCAATTATGAACTGATTTTCGATGCATCTCTGTGCAACAATTCTTTTGTGTACATTCCAGAAATTTTAATCCGAGTTTGCTAGTCACTTCCTGCTTTTGTGATGATCATAAAAGAAAACCAACAGGTTAATACCCTTCTGTAATATGTTATGAAAGAAGTCTTTTCTCTGTCACAAGTAGATATGACTTCCTATAAACACAGTCCTGTTACAGGCGATGAGCATATCCCTGAGAGAAAACAGTGAACTGTAGCCTATATACAAATATTTCAATGCAATAATCAATGCAGCTGCATTTCAACACATCACAGCGTAGCGGTCTGTGGATAGTATCTTACGTTTCATAAAGAGACCGATCAGACTGTCGGTGGAACAAACAACAAGGTTGCTGCCGTATTTATGCCGAGCCCTACCGTGTTAGCCTAGCTTAGCTCTGAGCGAGCCTAACAGCAAAACAAGCATTTGTAAAGTTATTTTGTATCGTCTTAATGGACAGACTAAACAAACCATGACTTAGGACCTTTTTCTTATCGTCCTTACTTTGGCATAATCTTTATCAGTAAATTGTAATTAAATCACAACGTGGTTTTTGATAGCGACCGCTGCTGTGAATGCAGCTCTATGAGATTCACTGATCCCCCTCCGGGTAAAGGTAGAAACTCAGACAGGACGCCGTTTAGTGTCCCGGTGTGTCTGGGACTTCACAACATGTACAAAGCAGTAATAGTGTTTATTTTGGCCATGAACGATGAAACATTATCCGTGTAAATGCAGCGGGTGCTGGTCGGATTTCTCTCTCAGCCATGTCTCTGTTATGTGCAACGCCACTGACTGTCCGGGCGCTGTATTTCAGAGTCCGCCTTTTGGGTTCTGTCAACAATACAGAATAAAAATAATTAATTTTTGACATTTGTGAATCGATTAGAGAGCTTCATGGAATGGGTTTCATGGCCGAGCAGCTGCATCCAAGCAATACATCAGCAAGTGCAATGCAAAGCGTCGGATGCAGTGGTGTAAAGCACGCCGCCACTGGACTCTAGAGCAGTGGAGACGTTCTCTGGAGTGAAGAATCATGCTTCTCCATCTGGCAATCTAATGGACGAGCCTGGGTTTGGCAGTTGCCAGGACAACGGTACTTTTCTGACTGCATTGTGCCACGTGTAAAGTTTGGTGGCTTGGCTTGGCCCCTTAGTTCCAGTGAAATGAACTCTGAATGCTTGGGGATGGCCTTGTTAGAATTGGCTCTTTGTTCACTTTAGATTTATACTTTTCACTGAACTCATATTAATCACGGGTTGTGCTCATTAAATCAGTGTGACAGTTAACCTGATAAGCAGGAACCCATAGAATCTTCAAGGCCCTCTTGTTCTAACAGCTAGGTTTGCTAGAATAGATACACGCCTGAAGGACACACTCACACAGGTTTCATATTACATCCTAGAAGTTCACGTCAGAGATAACTGACCAGTAAGACTCGGTTGTGTGCAAGTTTGACCTCTGTACAGGGCAGTCCCAGCCCAAGAAGATAAATTGTGGCGAGCACCCAGAAACGGGGCTCATTCTGACTGAGATCCTGTGGGAGCTCTGCCATTCCGAGCCCAGCGCTACCATACTTTACCTGTGACCTGAATAAATACTATATTCCTGAACTGAAGAGTTCTCTGGTTTATCCTTGGGCTTCCAACAAAGAAATCAAGCGTAGCGTTAGTTCTGGCAGGCCACGACGTCAAGCTCTAAATCAGCAGCAACAGCGTAGCTGTCAAAACCGAGGAGATCAGCTGACGGCTCAGCTGACTCCCCGTGCTCGCTTCCTATTGGGAAATTGCATTCAGAGCGCACTATTTAAACTGCTCTAGCCTGACCTCCCTCGTTGCTTCCTACTCACCCTGCTGCTGCTGATGTCGTAGCTCTCCGTCCATGATGAGGACCCGCGGCTATATGACGGTACGGAGCCTCAGCAAAACCCCGAAACAGAGGAAGCCGACGAACCTACGACGATGAGAGGGCTCCATCTCTCCGTCGGAGCTCTCGCCCGGCAGGCAAAGGTAACGCCACAGATGTCCCATTGCTCGATGACTGGCCGATTCCAAGCCGCTGGAGTTTCTGTTCGCCAACGATGTTACCGCTCCGGTCGGAGCGTCACACCAGGGACTGTTAGCTTTATTTTAAATTTCGCTGGGTCTCAACCTCCACCTGCCGATCAGCTCCTGTCCCTCCTCGGAAAGCTTCAGCAAACGCAAACACAACTCCCGGAACTCAGCATTCGCTCCGACTCCAGCTGCTGCCCCGCCGGCCAAAAGAGCTAGAGCCCCGACTTCAGCAGTCGCCTCTGCAGCTCCGGGAAACGACGCCATCGTGGCAGCGCTGTCTTCCACCCAGTCATCCATTTCCAGCATGAATTCCAGGATCCAAAGCTTAGAGGCCGCTACCGCTTCACCTTCCAGCTCTTCTCTCCAGGCCGCCGTGTTTACATCCCGGGAACCTGGCGCTTCCTCCTCGACGCGGGCCGAAGACGTCACTCCGACACCCCCCGACGGCGTCTCTATCCCGCGCAGAACTCTGGGAAGTGCAGTCCCAACCTCCACCGGCGTCCCATTCTACCCTCCCGCTGCTGCCATCTCTGGCAACCTGAGAAGCCAGATCCCCGCAGTCGCAGGTAATGATGTCAATCTAGTCAAACCCTGCTGCGCTGTGATTTCAGTAGGCGAATTCGACCCGATGTACCTAACGCATTGTATGTGGGTTGAAGCGATGCATGACGGCTAGAATTTGCTTCTGCTTAGCAGCCGACTACAAATACGTCACAGGGTCGCGACCATATCACGTGACCTAAAACATCGCGGTAATAGTTTTCAAGAGCCGCTTCTCGCAGCGCTAAGCAGCGCGGTCTGCGACGGCTACAACCGGCTTGCCCACACCTCCGCTACAGCGGAATGGTTCTTATGGGTTAAAAGTTCAATGACGTGTATTCAGGTCCGCACTCGGCGGCCACCTTGTGGTGAAATGCTTTGCCTTTATTTTGGTCGCTAATCTCATGGCTTGATCCAAAGTTCTGTGCATTGTGTTGTGAGTTAGGCCTATTTATATTATGTGAGGTCTGGTTAATTCAAACATAGGATGATAATACAAATATCTGGGAACAAAAAACAAAAAACGTCGCCGTGTGTGTGTGTGTGTGTGTGTATATATGTATGTATATGTATGTATATGTATATATATATATATATATATATATATGTATATGTATATGTATGTATGTATGTATGTATGTATGTGTGTGTGTGTGTGTATATATATATATAGCCATAGCAGGGGTACTCAAATCCAAATCCTCAAGGGCCACAAAGATGTTTTTCAATGACTCAAAGGTCCGTTTATTGAGGTCGGTCAGGTCACATGTGATATACTGTATTTAGTGCATTTCTTTTGTTGTTCTTACCTCTGAATTTTGAGGATATGTTTCTTCAAAATGTGTATGCTTTTGTCTGCCATTTTCAAATTGGAAATCTTCATCACAGATAGTCTCCTGGCTTATTAAGCACATGGGTCTTGTGCTGGTTGGAGGAAGAATGAATGCAAACTTTTCAGTCCATTCTTCTCTAAATTGGCGATTTTCACTGTCCACCTTTCTTTAGGCAGAGAACTTGGAACACGCCACTTTCATGTAATCTTTTCCCGTCTATGCTATCTATCTATGCTCCTACTGGCAAAGTGGCAATATGCGAACCGCTTCAAAAACGAAAGTGAAACTTAAAAATGCGCTCGCAGCGCGACCCAATAGCAGGCTGTCTGTGTATCGTGTGCATGGAGACAAGTCCCGATACACGTGTTGACCCAACCAAAACACATACTGAAAAAATAATAGTTCCGGGGCCACAAATAGGTGGCCGGCGGGCCGGTACCGCTGCATATAGCCTATCGCTTGAGTCACGTTGACTCTGCTGTCAGACTCGACGGCGTTCGGCCACAGTCTCTTAAGGCGGGCTCACACCGGACCGAAAATCGGCGTCTTTGAGAGAGTCGGCGTCCGTGACATGAGTCTACTTGGTGTGGTCGCTCGAATCGGCCCACGTCGGCGTTCATTTCAGCCGATTCAAATGTGTAATCCGCCATTCGAGTCGGTCATTCTTTTACCATTCTGATTGGTGGAGGCTAGCAGCTTGACTAGCGAATCAGTGAAGCCCGGAAGTGACGATGGTAAACATACCAGATAACCAGTGGAATCGAAGAAGGTGGTCTAGAGAGGACCGCCTACTTCCGGTTTTCGTGTTTTTTGGCCCACAATACAGATTAGCGCCGCCTGTTGTTTTGGAGACATTACATCTCGCGCAAGCGCGGAACGTATGGCGTCGGCTGTAATTCCGTAGGTGTGAACCGCCCATGTCGTTGTTCGAGTCGGCCATATTAAGTAGCCGACGCCGAATTTACGGACGCGAGTCGGGCAGTTCTTCCGGTGTGTACACAGCTTTAGAGCCCGCCCCCTCAGACACCTGCAGCTCTCGTCGGCGTGATAAGTCAAGTCAAGCCAAGACCATCCTGAACAAGCCTAATGATGAGCGTGTGGTAGATTGTGGTGATGTGTCCGTGATGTTAAAAGATAGCCCAATGATCCTAGACCTGGAAAGACTCTGACACTAGCAGGATTCTCCGTTGTTATGGCGTATACAGAGATGTAACCTGCGAAGTCTATCCATCCCGTCCAGCCGAACTGGATCTTTCCATCATTGCCGATCTTGCCATGTCATACGGGGGAACTCTGTTCTATGAATACCACAAATCATTCTCTGCCATGGCTGCCATGTTCATTCAGAGGTTAACCAAAGACTGGACTGGTCTGTGGTCGACCTGGCTCTAATCAGCAGGCACTGCACTGGCTGCTAAGCTCTTTCTTGCACCATTCGCAGTTCTTTCTCACACCATGCAAGCTGTGTCCCAAACCCGTGGCTATAGGCTAGTCCATCCGCCGGCAGGCCCAAAAGCAGATGAGGATAAGGTGACATCTTTTTGGACTCCAACGTTCCACAAATCCATAAAAACGTATGCAATTTGTCAACTGTAACTATATTCATGCTTGCAGCTATTGCGGTGACGGGCATCCAAAATCAGTGAGTCCCAGACGAACCCGCCTCGTGAGGAAGGAAAAAAGATAATAAAACATCCGTTAAATAATTGTAAGCTGCAAAAAAAAAAAAAAAAAAAAAAAAAAAATGAGGCAGCTGTTACTTTATCAACAAAGGGTGCTCCCCATACCATTAATTAACAGATTTATAAGACGCCTTACTTGGGCATCCTTGCTAGGGAACTTCATCATCTAGCAGCTTACATTCCAGGCCGCATGTGCTTTTTGGTTCACTGTTTTGAGTCCCGCAAATGCAGCCGTCCTCCATCAAAGGCCTCCTCGCAGGTGTCCAGTTCCACCTGCGCTGCTCGGATCCATCCGCCAACAGCTTGCTAGAGAATCCATCCATTAAGCTCCTGCTAAACGGCTTCAAGAGAGGAACCCAAGGCAAGAAATTCGTCTCCCTTTCACACCACTCCACCTTTCACAAATTAATCACCCGCCATGGAACGGGTGCTTTGGTTCATAGGCTCACTGTTAGGAACAGCCTTATGGGTTTCAATAGAGATACTCGGATCAGATATCAGCTCCGATATCGACTAATTAGCTGGATATCGGATGAATGAGGCCGATCCAGCATTCCGATCCAGCTATTTCATTTTTATTAACATCCTACACAGCTATACAGTGACAGCGATCTAGTCGCTTCAATTCTGTTTGCTATGCTGGTTATGTCATCACGCAGAGCACGCTAGCAGCTAGTGATGAGTACACAGAGCAACACGGAGCAAGCGCCGGTTCATTAAGCCTTCGTCCGTCGGGTTTCAGGCAGCTACTACTTTTCATGTTACATTTTAAAATATCTGTTTACAGTGCACTTTACATGGTACAAGTGTTATTTATCTCTTTTTGCTGCTAATGTACACTTTATTCGTTAATAAATAATATTAAGTACATTTATATCTGTGGCAATGCCACATGATCGGAACTGGATTGGTGCATCTCTAGTCTCTAAGGTGTGGAGAATTCACCACACACTCACGATCTTCAACCCCTCCCAAGACCTCACCATAGGCCATGTAACTCTCCACAGTCATTACCTTTGTGTTCCTGAAACATTCCAAAACTGATAGAGACAGAAGCAGAATATCTGTTCCTATTTCCCAAACTAACTCTGATTTTTGTCCATTGTCTTCCATGGCCCGCTATCTGGGAGCTGTGCTCCAGCCAGCCCACAGGAGCCGCTGTTCATCACGGAGGGAGGAGAACCCCTGTCACGAGCCTGGTTCACCTCTTGCCTCCGCCTCCTCTGCAAATTCTGCGGCCTCCCTCCAGAACGCTGCATGGCTCATTCGTTCCGCTTCGGAGCAGCAACTACAGCAGCAATGTGCCCAACCTAAAAGCCATGGGCAGATGGTCCTCACCTGCTTATGAATGTTATCTGCGCCATCCTAGATGCTCAAGCCATGAGCCGAATATTGGAAGTACATAAGTATAATCAAAATATTATTATTCACCAAGCTGAGGGGTAACTGATCGGCCTATCTCCTATTAAATAGGCTACATTTATTTTTAACTCAGCCTCCTGACATCTCTTGTAGCAAGAGGGTCAGGGAATTGCCGGTGTGGTCGTTTTGGGGGCCTTTTCTTTGCTGCTGCGCTCCCGGCCTGGCTGTGCCTGCTGCCATGGACTACTACTTGATACGTGCTTCTGTTAATGCGACCACTACTGTTAATGCTAATACTACTATACTACCAACACCAAATGCAGTTGGAACCCAAGGGCCCGGGCTGCACGAGATTTCTGCCTAAAAGCCTATTAAGGCAGTTTTTTCTCACCACTGTCGCTGTAAAGCTTGCCCCTGCGTGATGTTGGGACTTTGAAATTGTGGTGACTTTTGAAATCTTGAGCGTATTCTAGTCCTGCTCAATATTAAGTGTCCGGTGATGACCGTTGTTTGACAATATAAAATTGAATTGAATTTATCATGTAAGGTGACCTGGGGTGTTTGGAAGGCGCCAACAAATAAATGTATTATTATCATTATTATTATTATTATTATTATTATTATTATTATTATTATAATTATTATATTATGCCGTTCAT
Organism: Eutrigla gurnardus; assembly: GCF_963514095.1. Taxonomy (NCBI): domain Eukaryota; kingdom Metazoa; phylum Chordata; class Actinopteri; order Perciformes; family Triglidae; genus Eutrigla; species Eutrigla gurnardus. Next base: position 23,290,465 of record NC_139929.1, on the reverse strand, counting down.
GATAACTCATGAAGGGCAGGAAGGTGCTCTTCCTGCCTCAGGCTTTCCACGCAAGCGTGTGGAAGAGCAGATAGGATACGTCTGTCTCCTCTTTATTCATCAAGCTGAGGGGCAACGGATCTGCTAATCTCCTACCTAAATAGGCTACATTTATTTTAACTCAGATAGCCCCCTGACATCTCTTGTAGCAAGAGGGTCAGGGAAATTGCCGGTGTGGTCGTTTTGGGGGTTTTTCTTTGCTGCTACGCTCCCTGCTTATGCCGTTCATGATGGCTCATGAAGGGCAGGAAGGTGCTCTTCCTGCCTCAGGCTTTCCACGCAAGCGCGTGGAAGAGCAGGGAGTCCCAGAACAGTACCATACCACCAAATGAAACTTGTGCAAATAAATAAAGATTCTTTTTGACAAAGTGGTCCTGACTGAAATCAAGCGTAGCGTTAGTTCTGGCAGGCCACGACGTCAAGCTCTAAATCAGCAGCAACAGCGTAGCTGTCAAAACCGAGGAGATCAGCTGACGGCTCAGCTGACTCCCCGTGCTCGCTTCCTATTGGGAAATTGCATTCAGAGCGCACTATTTAAACTGCTCTAGCCTGACCTCCCTCGTTGCTTCCTCTGCCGGCGTTTTCAACCCACCTCCACCCCAGCTCCTCCCGTCATCTGTTATGTACCTTACCATTGTTCTTGTTGGTTGCTCTGCTCTGTCTGGGTTTTTCTTTGCTGCTACGCTCCCTGCTTATGCCGTTCATGATGGCTCATGAAGGGCAGGAAGGTGCTCTTCCTGCCTCAGGCTTTCCACGCAAGCGCGTGGAAGAGCAGGGAGTCCCAGAACAGTACCATACCGCCAAATGAAACTTGTGCAAATAAATAAAGATTCTTTTTGACAAAGTGGTCCTGACTGAACTGGGGGTAATAGCCCCTTCCTGTTCCAACATGACTCCATAAAGACATGGATGAGAGAGTTTGGTGTGGTTGAACTTGACTGGCCTGCACAGAGTCCTGACCTCAACCCGATAGAACACCTTTGGGATGAATTACAGTGGAGACAGAGAGCCAGGCCTTCCCATCCAACATCAGTGTGTGACCTCAAAAAATGTGCTTCTGGAAGAATGGTCAAAAAGTCCCATAAACACACTCCTAAACCTTGTGGAAAGCCTCCCAGAAGAGTTGAAGCTGTTATAGCTGCAAAGGGTGGACCGACGTCATGTTAAACCCTATGGATTAAGAATGGGATGTCACTTAAGTTCATATGTGAGTCAAGGCAGGTGAGTGAATACTTTCCATCAACGGCCATCTTAATTGTCAGATTTAATGTTCTGCCACTTTGTGAAATCAACTCTAAGTTAGTAACTCAGTATATAATGAAGGGGGTGAGTGAGTAGGAACTGGGAGAGTTGGGCCACGTTATGAACCTTGGATTTCCTATTTCAACCTGACTATCAACAGGTCTGATGGAATAATAGCTAGATGATGGGCTGTCGTTGGTAAACATGGTATGAGCCCGTGGTCCACGTCCATGTTGGCTTCACGTTCATTCAGACCTGGGCTGGATGCATGCGTGACTCACTGAGGTAGAAGAAGTTTCCTGGGAGAGAGTTCTGGTTCAGGTTGTTGTAGGTCAGGTCCAACACTTCCAGAGACGGCAACGAACCAAATCCTCTGGGCAAGCCACTCAGACGGTTCATCCTTTCCTCACAAACACACATTAAACACACAAACACACGCACTGTCACAACACACTTCAAGTGATTCAACAATGTTTGAGGACAAAGTGACATTTGTCACTCATCACACACACGCACGCACTGTCACAACACACAGTTTGTGTTCGACTGTGGAAGAGGGGATCTAGAGGCTGAGGCCGTGTGTGTGTAGGCCGGGACATACCCCAGGTTGAGATGTTTCAGCTTCTGAAGGCTGCTTATCTGAGTGGGCAGTTCTTCTATTTGGTTGTTGAACATGTTGAGGACCTCCAGGTTTTTCAGCTCGGAGATGTTAGCCGGCACCGCTGGGGGACAGACAGACGGACGGACAGACACACGGACACACACAGACAGACAGACAGAGGTGACATGTGATGTATGTGGTGATGATGACAATAGATGCATGTTAGCTCTCCCTCTTATTTTCAATTATGAAATATTAAGTCATGATTGAAAATATTGTTACTTTCTCAAAATGTCTACACTGTCAGGAAAACTGGCAGCTGAGAATGTATCCAATTGATCCAGAAGTGAAATGATGTCATCACATTTCTACGTTCAACACGTTCAGATAACATCAACAATGACATTAGATTCTTACAAGAACTCAGATAATGACTTGAATTGTATTAATGCCCACCAAAATGTGGTTTGGTCATTGCATGCTTTAAAACACTGGTTAGTGTTGTGGTCTGTGGTGACCTCTGTTGGTGATGACACACCATTACACCATCATCTCCAATCAGCTGGCACATTCTCAGTATGACTCCATTAAACCAGAAGACCTATAGTGATTCAACCTAAACACAGGAGTTAAGGTTTCGCCGTATGATCCACGATTACGTCACATGATGACACCTGATACAGACCCATACACTGAAGAAGATATGAAGAGTATTATTATTATATTCATCAGGATTTGGATGCTAACATTATTGATCTCCATATGAAGCGCAGCAACACATGATGAGAGAAGACAGACTTACCAGTGAGCTTGTTGTGGCTGAGGACCAGCTGAGTGATGTTGGACAGGGTGACTGAAATGAACGGAAACATCAAGTCAACGCAGTGCCCTTACATTGCTGAGGTGCAGCATCACGTTTCCATTAGGGATGCAACAATACAGTTAGCCCACGGTTCAATGCATACCTTGGTTCTTGGGTTACGGTTTTCAAACGTAAATGTACATATATGTATCTATTTAAAACATAAAGTCACTGTTTTAAATAAATATATGTGTAAACATAAAGTCACCGTTTTAAATAAAAATATCTGTATTTCAGTAGTCTAGTACTCAGTGAGATAACTCTCTGTTAGAGCTCCAACTATCCGGGTCAGTGCTAGGCTCTGTGCTTTAGCCAGTTCCACGTCAATGCCTTTCCGCATTGTTTTATAGAAGTCGGGACAACATAATGTATGTATATAAAACACTATACGGTATAGTAGTTTAACTACTGTTGAGGTAGTATCATAGAATCTAGTGCACATAAGTTAAGTTTTACAGTTATACTGTACTAAATGTGTATCTGGGTTGTTTTTTTATGTCTGCCTCTTAAAGCACACCCTAGGCTAATTGCTCGTTTTGATAAGGGTAAATAACCTCTTGTATTGTCGTTATGATTATTATTACATTATATTATTATTAATATTATCAACCACATGAGATATAACAGATTTAACTTTAATTGCACAACATGAGACTCCAATCAGCTCTTAGATGAGGCGAGAGCCAGGCGTTTCCCATCATGCCCCGGGGCCTGGCTCTAAAAACTGCGGCCGCCTTGATCTCATGAAATTATCATTGTCCACGTGTGCATGACGTCAGAGCAAGTCGGGATCAAGTCTGAGACAAAACTACCCAGCATGCATTGTGCGGCGATCGCCGGCAATCGATTCTGCGCAGGCCTGGCTCATCTCGAACGAGCCTATTCACTCGGCAGGGAGGGACATCTCAATACTTGGTCGAATATATCTCATAAAGATGGAATCTCTATTTAGATGTACACCAGCCTACTCTAATGCCATCCCAAATAAACTGATAAAATCTATTAATCAAATCAATCTAAACTTTATCTGGAGAAACAAACCACATTATATGAGGAAAAGTGATATGGTTAAAGATATAAAGGATGGTGGTTTAAAAGTGATTGATTTTGATTGCCTCAATGGAACCCTGAAAATAAATTGGATAAAATCTTAGATCAAACATAGCAACTCCTTTTCAATTCAATTTCCAATACGATTGGAGGATTAAGATTTAACAGCGGACTTTACTATTAATAAATTGCCTGTCATTATGAGAATTTCACAAACAAATACTGTTATATTGGAAAATGTTATATAAACACAACTTTTCACCCCATCTCACTACATTATAGAACAGTAGATATGTACTGTACAGGAACAAATCTTTATTTTATGGAAGCTGGTATGAGATAAATATATGGTCTATAACTGACTTAAAAGATGCTGATAGTAACCTTAAATTATGAACAATTCTGCACAAAACACACACACACACACACGTTTTTTTTTATCAACCCAACACACATTGTGAACCCAATGCCTGAAAAATAATTAAATGGACCATCTCCTTCAGAAACATCGTCTGGACTAGTGTAATGATGTTCTGTCTGGCCTTCCCAATAAACAGGCTTCAAATGGTTCAGAGCTGCCCGGATCATCACCTATACCAAAACATCTGACTACATCACACCAATTCTCATCCAATTACACTGGCTCCCTGTTTAATACAGAATTGACTTTTAAAACCTTCTACTCACATTCAAAGCCCTTCATAACCCAGCCCCCAGTTACCTCTTCGATCTCCTAGGGTACTTTTTATTTGCATGTTTTGCTGTTGCTACCTTTTGAGTTAATATCTTTTATGCATTGTAAGGCGACCCTGGGTGTCCTGAAAGGCACCCAAAATAAAATGTGCATTGTGACGTGCATATACGTAGAGAAGAGTTTCTGCTTGATCTGTTCACGGACATGTAGGGTGAAATGTCTACCGTCTGACGTCATCACCACTTCCCGTGTCTTCCCGTTAAACTGAAGTGTAGAACGCTAAGCTAGTAGCTGGTAGCAGGTCTAGTAACGAAACAGGGTCTTACAGAGTCCCGGGATGTCCAGCATGTTGCAGATGCCTCTGTCACACATCTCCACCTCCGGCACGTTCTTGTCTCGACTCTCCTCCACGATCTTCTTCAGAGACTTGGACATTTTCTCTAGAACAAATACGCGTGTTGATTTGTTGTTAAAGTAATCATTCGTAGCTACACGTTAAGGTTGAAAGACACGACATGGCGTCAGTACGCCGTGGACACAAGGACACTCACCGGTGAGGTTTACCGTCTGGAGAAGTCTAATAAACCAGCTTTATTCCTCACGGACACTTTTTGCTTCTACAAGCTCACACCCAACCGGAAGCTGAAGAGAGAACCACCATTCCATAATAGGATACTTCCTGTTCATAATGTGTTCAAACGCCCAGAGACTCCTCCCTGTCAATATAAAAGCCTCACAATGTCCAAACAATTGCCCAGTGTTTCAGTCAATCCTCCCTGTCAAAATAAAAGCTCCCACGTGTTAAAACAGCTGCTGCACATACATTCGAATGTTGAACAGGACATAATAATAATGATCATAATGCTATTAATAATGCTATATAGGGTTACATATTAACTGAAATGGGAACAATTGGATTTACAGAAATACGAAGAAAATGGATGTTTAGATTCTTGAGAGCTTGTGGACTTCTAAAAAGGGTCTCTAGGGTGAAGATGTGAGTACTATCACAAGGTGGCAGCAGTGCGACATTGCGGGTGCCGGAAAACTCCAAAGAAGAAGAAGACGACGAGGAAAAAGAAGAAGAAGAAGAAGACCTGTACCTCTAATGACAGTAGTTTGGCAGCCGCCACCAAGCAGTAGCACAGCGACAGCGTGCAATGGAGTGTGTGCGCGTACTGGAGCTCTACAGTGGGATAGGAGGGATGCATTATGCTTTAAAGGGTAAGATACTACTCATGTTTTTGTTTACAAGTGTTTAGAGACAGACATGGGTCATTTCTCTACCATGTTGTCTTATTGAAGCGGACTACCGGACAGGGTTTACTTCTGTCTCATGCTGCCATGCTGCCACCCCTTACGGACCCCTGCGGTCAAGCCAGCAGTGCACCCGTATACTCACACTCACGGTAAACGCATTTAGATGTCTCAGATTCGGAGCGAGCGTGGAACTTTACAAATGTAATAAGACTACTGAGGGCTGCCACAACAAAAAGATAGGTTACACAAAGTTAGCGGAAGGATCCAAGTGATAAAACTTCCGGTTTCAAAATAAATGCGAAACGAAGTGGTATAAAAAGCAAGATTAATAAGATTTTTTCACAATAGGTATAAAACATGTCTCTGATAAATTGAACAGCAAATTGGCACTTAATTGTGAGGAAATGTCTTTATTCTTTAATTAAGACAAATTACAAAGTAAAAGTCCTACATTTAGGGCCGCACGTGGTGTAGTGGGTAGCACTGTCACCTCACAGCAAGAGGGTCCCGGGTTAGATTCCTGGGTCGGGTCCTTCTGTGTGGAGTTTGCATGTTCTCCCCGTGTAAGTGTGGGTTCTCTCCGGGTTCTCCGGCTTTCTCCCACAGTCCAAAGACATGCAGGATGGGGATAGCTTCAGTGATGACTCTAAATTGCCCATAGGTGTGAATGGTTGTCTGTCGGCCCTGCAATAGACTGGCATCCGGTCCAGGGTGTATGCTGCCTTCGCCCAATGTCAGCTGGTATGGAGGAGGTATTCCATGAACCACCATGACCACCTCCTGAAGGTGCGAGTTGTCACCGGCTGTTTTTGGAACAGGAGGAGGGGGTGTACAGTGGCTATAGGTGAACCAGGTTGTGATCAGACTTCCCCAGTGGGGGGAGGGGTGTCGCTCTGTATGCATCCCTTACATTAGCATACAGGAGATCAATTGTCCTGTTGTTTCTGGTAGGACAGTCTACAACCTGGTGAAAAACAGCCAAAGTAGAATCCAAAGTTGCATGATTAAAGTCCCCAGAGATGATCAGGCTGCCTCAGGGTGCTGTGTCTGCAGCCTTGCAGTGACTGAGTGGATCTTCTCACAGGCAGTGGCTGCGTCCGCTCTCGGAGGGATGTAAACGCAGACGGTGATCACGTGACTAAACTCCCTCGGCAGATAATATGGCCTTAGGCTAACAGCTAGCAGCTCGATGTCCCGGCAACATGAGACTGTCTTTACGGAGATATGTCCCCCACCTTTGCTTTTTCCGCTTGCATTTGTGTCTCTGTCGGCTTTCACGGCAGTGAATCCCAGCAGGTCCATGTTAGCATCCGGTACAAGGTGGTTTAGCCATGTCTCCGTAAAGATGAACAAGCTGCTCTCACAGTAGATCCGCTGGTTGTTCAGCACGGACAGCTCGTCGAGCTTGTTCGGCAGCGAGTTCACATTCCCCATGATCATGGAGGGAATCGATGGCTTGTAGCACCTCCGATTCTCCGCTAGCTCAGCCTTTAGCTTCGCCCCAGCCTTGCAGCCCCTGGGTCTCCTCCTCTGCTCCGCCAGGATGGGGTGTCGTATCCCGGCTCATCCCTTTGTGCGCAGAGCCAGCAGTTCCTCACTTGAGTAAGTGAGAAGACTGACCCTTCGTTGCATTTTAAAGTTAGAGATATCCATAGGATATATAAACACACAATCAAAATAGAAAGAAAGAGGTTAAAATAGGGTAGAAGAGCTAAAAACTGGAGAGCCACTAGAGAGGCAGCCGTCTCCTACAGCGCAAGGACTAATGTCCTGAGTCGTTGCCCTGTGTGTTTTGTATTTTTTAACACGGGCTACCATAGCTCAGGCTGGTGACAACAACACGAATTTGCAATGTTTGTTGGTCATTTGTACCGTAATTTCCGGACTATTGAGCACACAATATAAGCTGCACCCACTAACATTGGTCCCCTTACTTGATGCCCAGCCTCACCCAGACTCTACCTCCAGCGGCCCAAAGGTAAATTGAGTTTGAGACCCCTGCTCTAGTGTATGTGATTTTACTGAGTTTATAACCAGATATCACATTAAAACAGTGTTTAATAAGACTTTTCTGTATTACAGCACTCCCACCGGTGTGACAGTAACAGTTTAGGTAGATAGTAGTACTGCAGTTCTTCACGTTACTGAAATTAACATTTCAACCACGCTCTTTGGTGGATTGTGTGTGTGCTGGATTACAGGGCGTGCTTGGTCAGATTCAGAAAAGATGCTGAGTCTAATTTTATCAGTTAATTTGGTGCGTTGTTATTTTCCTTGTTTTTTGAGTGGAGTTCTGCTGAGAGCAACACCAGCTCAGATTGTGCAGTCGGCAATCATTTCGTCTCCTGGTTTTAATAATCTTTCAACTTCATGTGTTGACTCCATCCTTCTAGTTAGAGATAGCTAAATCCTGGACCTGTAGTTCTGACTGCAATAAACTTAAAACAGTCCTCTTGTCAATCCGTCCTTCCTCTAACAGAGCTGCACGTACTGCTCCGCTGTCACACATCAACTTATTTAAACACTGTTATATAAAGTACCGGTGGCCTACGAATAACAGTGGATATTAGGGTTGGGTATTGTTTGAATTTCAACGATTCTCGATTCCGATTCTTTTAAGAGGCAAAAAAAAAGGGTCAAAAAAGTTTAGGATATTTTAAATGAGCTAGCCAACCAACGTTCTTTCTGAATGAAATAGTCTGAACTTCTCCATCAATTTTAATTCTATGAACTTTTTTTATGAACTTTACTATAAATTTTTCACAGGGCTGTTTTCAACTACAATACAAATATCAAATCTATGAACTTGAATATAAATTTGATAAATTATGAATACAATACAGGGGTACATTTTCCTCAAGAGCTTTATTTTTGAAAACCTCATGAAAACACATGAGTGTATGATGCTGCAGGTACATGTTACAGTGCTCCCACTGATGGGCTAACCTGGTGCAGAATAGCAAATAAACTACAGACAAACATGTAAAGCTGCTGTTACTGTTTAGTTCAGTATCAATTAGCTTAGCTCTAGGGTCATTCCATGCCACCTCAGCCACCCATGTACATGACACCTCTCAGATTTAGCTGAAAAGCGGTGAAAATATGCCTTATGTTACCAAACGAGGGAATCAAACGGTTTGCCCGTGGCGTCCATTTGAATTTCAAGTGCCACACCCCTTTTTGACACATTGGAATTTCGCATTTCATTTGTTGGCATTTTGAAGGCCAATAACTTCTGTTCTAATAGTGATAGAAGGCTGAAAATTGGTCTGTTAGTTCACTGTGATGTGTACTACACGATTCTGCAGGCAAATCTATGGATAACTATTATCCAAGAAATTGTGGAAGCAGTGACATTAGGGGTGTGAATCTTTGGCTTCACTTCGATTCGATTAACGATACAGTAGTTGGCGATTCGATTCAAGGACGATTTTTTTTTTTTGTAACGATTCGATTCTTGAAACCACGATTCGATTCAGTAACTTGTAACCAAAATTCTATATCCATGAAATAAACATGCAATAATGCAAGTGAGACTATCTGTATTCTACTGAAAGGTGAAAAATAACATTTATTCTACAAAAAAGTAAACCTGCATAATATTTTATGCTGAATACAAAAATGTAATTAAATATATGCTCGGTTATTTTTAACATTTTCAGTAGACTACATGCTGGCAGGGGAGAGTGTCTTAAACGTATTAAAACATTAATCATAAGTAAGAATCACGATTAATCCGATTAAATGCATTAATATCGATTATTGGTGAAGCCAAAACGATTCATTCTAAAATTTATTGTAGCAGATCGATTAAGTAGAATCTATAGGACTGACAATCGATTAATCGAATTAATCGTTACACCTCTAAGTGACATCATTTTGTCATGGTCCTTTTGGTTAAGTTTGTATTGGCGAGCACTGCGTCCATAGATGAATTTCACAAAAAACGTGAATGTTTTTCAATGAACCAGTCATCATCATACAGGCAATGTATTTTCCTGGCTGGAAAATGTAGTTTTTTGGCTGATCTGACTGCGAGTGTTCTGCCTCCGGGTGTTCTGTATCCAAGTGTTCTGAATCCGATTGTTGTCCTGCATCGACATCTGTGAATATTGTATCCTGTGATATTCTTTTCATCCGTATCTTACTTTTGGAAATTGGTTTAAAGCAATGATGCAATCGTGTTCCACTGATCGTTTTGGCCAAGGCGTAACGTCTCTACAAATTGTACGTTTCCTCATGTTTTTTAATATCTCCTGCACTAACAAAGAAGAATGTAATGTTCATAATGTTTCATTTGCCCATTGAAACATCTCCCATTGGTGTCAGAATATGGTTTGCATCAGTGGCCTGCAGACTTGCTCGTGCTGCAAGTCGCTTGTCACAGGCGGGTCTCTTTCATCGGAGATAAGGGGTTAATTTGTGATTTTAAATGTTGCTCTCGCAAAGAATTGTGGGTCGGCGTAATCTCCTTTCCTTTCGCATAGGAAGGTCCGTTGCATCCTATGCTAAAGGAGCTCTGAAAGGAAGCATTGGAGCTTAATGCTTGATCATGTAAAAAGAGCTATTCCATCTAATGGGTACATCCTGGGTAGGGCTGGGCGATATGACCTCAAATCAATATCACGATATATTGAGGAACTCACCTCGATAACGATAAATGAACGATAAGTAACCCCCCCCCCCCCCCGCGCCTAAAAAAAATGCCACTTTAAAGGACTGTAAAACTACACTGTAGTTAAGATTTATATTATTTATTTGGTAGTATAAAATAACAAAGTATTAAAAATACAGTCTCTATAAACAAATTCAAAATATGGAGTTGTCAAGTAATCAGGTTCTCTATAACGGGAGAAACAAGTTGCATCCCTTGTAAACAAAATTAATTTCACATTTGCCACTGGAAAAGTAAACAATGATTTGTGCAAAGGCAGTCTTTAGGCACAGTTTACATTTCACATTTTTCTGATCGACATCGTCCTCGCTGAACCCAAAATGTTGCCAAACGATCGATGACGCATTTCTTTTGGGAACGAGGTGCTCTTCCTCCTCGACCAGATTTAAGGTACGTGTCCACAGAGGCGATTTTAAACGCGTGTGGACGCGCCGCTTCCCAGTATTGCACGCTTGGTGGGCTGCCACTAGAGGATGATTGACAGGCACTCTCCTTTAAACAACACATTTTTGCGAGCGTTCCCGAGGCGGCGAGTCGAGCCCGGCGCCTCTGATTAGCATAAAGTAGATTCGACTTCAACTTTAGGCAAATGAGGAGCGGCCAACTCGCGAGCCGTCTCTCGACATTCGCCGCGACGCTACCAGAATGCATTGCACAGCTTTTCCCATAGACAATGAATGGGACGCGGGGAAACACCGCTGCCTGTGGACACGCACCTTTACTTCGGCTGCCGCGGCAGCAGCCGCTTCATCGTTTAAACCGGCGGGCTCCGTTTTCGTCTCACCCACACTTTCCCTTCTTGTTACAGACTGGATGGGGTGGAGTCACGTGACTGCACACGCTGTATACGTAGTACAGTACAGCCGAGCGTCTTAAAGGGACATGAACATACTGGTAGCCTACCTACACACACAGCCAAACAAGAAAAAAACGACTTTTCTTTTCTTTTCTTTTTTAAACCGAATATACCGACATGGGCAAAATGACGTCGGTTGTCGTCGTAAATTTCGGTATCGGTACATTTTCGGTGTATCGCCCACCCCTAATCCTGGGACAACTTGTGTTGAGGGTTGCCCATTTGCTCTTGTTTGAGTTTCAGCTTCAGAATGGCAACCTCGCTGCTGTGGAAGTATGTGACGAGGCTCCTTGCTGCCCCAAGTGCCTTGTTGATTTGGGGTTCTTTCAGTGCATGGTTGACAATCAACTGGATGGTATGGCCAAGCACATCGAGGTGAGGCAACACCATGCTTCTCCTCAAGGATTCTAAGGGCTTTCGCAACATTCGCTGCATGGTCATGGACAATCGCCTGGACATCATCATGGAGAGAAAAGTCAAACTTCTCAGCGACCTTCTCAATCCAGAGAGCGATGTTGTCACCAGTGTGTCTGTCCTCAAGGGGCTTTGTGCAAAGAACAAATGAGACTATCTCCCAGTTTTCGTTAATGTAGTTGCAGGTCACTCCAAGGTATGCCTCCGTGGCAATACTTGTCTAGGTGTCGGTGGTCAGCGTTATCTTTGTTGACCTCTTCTTTAAGTTGCCCTTCAGATCGTCAAGAACACGTTGGTATGCCTTCTCCAGCTGCTTGGTAAACCACCACCTGGAGGGACATTTGAAGCCTGGGCAGGCATATTCAATCATATCTATGAACGCTTACCCTCAACAAGAGACAAAGGACTCATGTCTTTGATGATCACCTGTAAGTAGGGATGCACGATATTGGATTTTTTGCTGATATCCGATATGCCCATATTTTACAACTCATTTGGCCGATAACCAATACGGTATCGCCTGCAGGCCTAGCAGCCAGTAGCTGCACCTCCGGGCTGAGGGCAAAATTGCAGCGGGTTGCTCTCTGGATGTGTGGAGACACCAGAGTGATCAGCCGTTGGATCTCCGCACAGGGCAGCCGGTACTTTGCCTGGACAGCACGATCTGACAGCACATCCAGTGAGGAGAAGTGCTGACGCACGTATGCATTTATGGAAACCTTCTGGCTTTGCGCACGGTGATGCTGTTTGTTCGCAGCGAGACTGTGCTGTATTGCAGCCATGGTTTCTCACATGCGAGTGGACTTTGGCTTTCTTTTTTTTACTTTGTTTTAGTGTTGTCACGATACCAACATTTTGGTACCGGTACCAACATGTGTTTCGGTACTTTTCGATACTTTTTCATATAAAAAGTGAACGCAAAAAATGTCATTACTGACTTTATTTTAATAGAAAATCTTAGAACAATAACATATTAATCAGCAAATAAAATAAAATACCACAAAGACAAGCTTTTCTAATGCACACAATTTTAAAAATGTTAAAATATAAATACAATAATATAATATAAAATATAATAATATAAATAAACCAGCTCTATTTGTTTTCTTCCAGAGCTACTTTTGTTAAGAGTGAAGGGGGGTGGCGCTTGCTTTTTGCACTGAATGTGGATTTTTTCCTGAGTAAATGACCTGTCGTTCCCTGATCTCAGTGTGCAGGTCTGGGTGCTGGTCCTTTAAGTGTTTGGCTAAGTCGGAGGTATTTCCGCCGTTAGCCATGCATGTTTTAAACACCGTTTACACAGTGTCGCATCGGCGTTAACTACTCGCCTTGCGCATTTGTTTTAAGCTAAAGTACGGCCATATCGCACTTCGCGGCGCTGGTTTGTCCGCAAGTTGCGGCGTGGTGATGGTTGCAGCAGCCTTTCTCCTCTCCGTGCTTCGCTCGCGCTCGCTCGCGCTCTCTCCAAGCTTTCCTCCTGCTCCGTTTGTTGCTCCAGTCGGTTTCCTCCGGCTTGCTTGCTTTTTCCTTTTATCTCCCCAAGCTGCGGCTTGCTCCTCGTCCTCTCAGCTGTAGTTACAACGCGGTGACGTCACGTGGCGAGTTCGCCGCACTATTGCGGGCGCTGCCGGCGGCGCTGCAAGTACCGGTCCCGTCCAAATGCAATAAAGTACCGTTTTAAATGCCTCAGTACCCCGGTACCAAATTAGTACCGGTATACCGTGCAACCCTACTTTGTTTTTTTATGTGTAGTTAGTGCTGGGCGGTATACCGGTTCATACCGAATACCGGTGGTTTTTTTGTTTATGATATGCATTTTTCATATACCCCAATACCGGTGAGTGTGTAGCGTATGAACGTCGGGAACGCAGAGCGGCGGAACGTCGCGCCGCCGGACATTGTTTGAGAGGGGGCTGTTTAGCAGCTGCACCAAACAAGCAGCATGCGAGAGCACAGCCTGTGTTGAGCGTAAGATGCGGTGAAAAAATAGATAAACACGGCGAAAGTTTCTTTTTGCCGAAACTTTCGCCGTGTTTATCAATTTCTTTTTTTCGCCGAAACTTTCGCCGAAAGTTCCGAACGAGCAAGCAATGAAACAGAAGAACTTGTGCCGAAAAGAGGAGCCGTGTCTGTTGTTTGGAAATTCTTCGGCTTTAAAAAATCGACGTCGAACAAACAACAATATTCTGCAAATGCCGTCGGGCTAAAGTTGTAGCCGCTGTTCGCACTGCAGGAGAAGAGACGGGTCAAATGTCACTCAAAGACGCGTTTGCTAGGGGGACTGCCTACGACAAGAAAAGCAAACTGTGGAACTATTTATTTTTTTAATTTATTTGTTTCAATATTATTTATGGATGTTGCCTTAATTGATGTCCAGTGGATAAAGAAGTCTTCATATTGCAGTTACAGGAGACGTATTGTTTACATTGTGTAGCCAGTTGGTTTACAAAAGATGTTTTTTCAAGTTGCAAAACAATAAAGGGTTCTGTATTTTGACTGCAACAGTCATGCATTCTGATTCCTTCACATCATTAATGCTAGTGTGGACATTAATGTTTTTCTACAATATTCACTCCTTATGACATTAAAATATGTCAGTCCAAGCCAATTTACTGCAGTAATTATTCTCTAAATTATTAGAAAATTAGGTTAACACCCAGTCGTGCTTGAAAAAAAAAATACCGTCAAATACCGTGAAACCGATATAATTTTGAAAAATACCGTGATATACATTTTTGGTCATACCGCCCAGCACTATGTGTAGTACTATAAACTCACATGCAGATGTGTGTGGAAAACTTAAATGTGTAATTCAATAAAACTTTTTTTTTTTTTTTCTACTATAAGGCTATGTTTCTTGCGCCACTGGTCTGCAGCTATGAGTGCATTTCACCATTGAGCATTGTTTTATTATTTTGAAAAGTGGAGGATATAAATTTCCCTGACGCGGCTCGATCACTGAGCATTTGGTCGCTAAGAAGGCTGTTAAGAGTTGGTCAGCTTGATTTTACATTTCCTTCTTAGTGAAAGATCTTCTTAAGCTAAGAGCAACTCTGGGAAACGCATCCTTCTTTCACAGCGTCCTTAAGAGCGCTCCTAAGAAGATCTTAGCACTTAAGAGCTTCTTAACGAATCTGGGAAACGCGGCCATTAGCGGTACAGGGACGATCTTCTTCTTCCTCCTCCTCTTCTTCTTCTTCTTCTTCTTCTTCTTCTTCTTCTTCTTCTTCTTCTTTGGAGTTTTACGGCACCCGCAATGTCACACTGCTGCCACCTTGTCATAGTACTCACATCTTCATCCCATTTCAGTTAATATATAGCCCTATATAGCAGGGCTATATGTTTTCATAATTGTAATTAATATTAAAATTTGAGTAATCAAGCAGCCCTAGTACATAGGCCATCACGTCGTAATACGACATAGCATGGCTAGGCTTTAAAAAAAAAATCGATAGTAAAACTGGTTCGGTTCAGTGTACGGGGCTAAACTAGTTTGATTTATGCAAACCGGCATTTGTCCTTATGACACGTTCTGGAAAATGAATAACATCAGCGACCTGTGCCGACGGCGTCATGGTACTGAATCCAACTTGTCTTGCATTCGTAATAAGCAGTAAATAATGACAAGTGATTAACATAATATTGTGTCCGAGTCAGCTGGTGCATAAAGTGAAGCCGCCCCGCTGCCGAGCGAGCCGAGGCCGGCATGACGGAGATCACATTTCGGTCGAGATGGGAGGGGGGAGATGCCACGGTGTACCTTGTGTTTGACGTTTTGAAGACGTGTTGCTCTTGACTTTAAATGCTCCCGAGTGCAGAAGCCAAAATATTCCCTAACTTGTGGGAGTTTTAGTATTGTCCCAGGACATAGACTTTATATTGGGATGGTGACATGCCAAGAAAAATCACTTTCTCGGTGGTGGTCTATTGGCAAAACTTGGCAAAAATTGAACTACAGTAACTCACAGATGGTAAGAACAGTAAACTCTGTTAATGAGGTAATTTTATATACATGGATTTGCTGTGGAGCTTAACATTCAGACATGCCGTAGCTTAAATATTTTCATCCTATGGCTCATGATCTGTTTTGTTTTCTCTACCCTCAGAGAGTGGCATACCAGCCCACGTAGTGGCTGCCATCGACATTAACACCACGGCCAATCAGATCTACAGGCACAACTTCCCTGACACATCCCTCTGGAACAAGACCATCGAGGTGGGTGCTAGTGGAGGGAACACTGGAACTAGGGGTAGGCGATATGGCAAAAATATCATATCACGATTTTTTTCAGGCAGGATCACGATCTAATCATGATTCTTTTTCATGTTGGTTGGTAAGACTATTTTGCAAGTTACTGAACAGTACAACCAAACTAATTTCCCTATTTAAAAAAACATAGCCCTACAAGGTAACAAAACTGAAATCCGCCGTTTCTGTGTCGCCATCCACACAGAAAAGTTTTTTGTGTGTAAATGCATAAGTCTTGCACGTTTGGGCCGTTGGATCGTGCTGCGGCAGATATTCTTCTCCTCTGTACGAAGGCGTATCAGGGCCACTGTATGGGGAAAAAAAAACGCAGCCGAGAGAGGGGGGCAATATTCAGAGAAAAAAGACGCAGATATGCTACTTCATTACGACGCTAACAAACAACCGGCATTTATGCTAGCTAACGTCCCATGAATGTACGTACATTTATTTTTCTAATTAATCCATGCCAACGTGTGACAATGCCTCGTTAAGGTCCTTAGGGTGACGGCTGTTGATGGTTATTGTTGGTTATATTTATATGGGCCAAATTGTCAACTTATGGGTGTTTATTGATCGAGTGGTTAGGCTAACAACACTTGTTGTCTTAGCAACGGCAAACATTCGGTCAAGCAAGTATTTACTAGCAAATTTGCTACTTTAAAACTAGCAAATCTGCGACTTCATAAAGTAGCAAAATTGCTACTTTATAAATTTGCGACTTTTTTCTCTGAATATTGCACACCTCTCTTGGCTCCGTTGTTTTTTTTTTTTTCACTACGGTGGCTCTTATACGCCATTGCACCTCTGCCACTATGCTGAGGGATTACGGACAGCTTGTATACAGCGCGCAAGCGGCTCCCGTTTTTTTTCATACAGTGGCATACGCCGGCGTACAGAGGAGCAGAATATCTGCTGCAGCACGATCCAATGGCCCAAAGGTGCAAGACTTCTGCGTTTACACGCAAAAAACATTTCCTTGTGGACGGCGACTGTGCTGTAGCACGATACTAACAATCTCTCTGTAAAGGCAGATTGCGCAGCGATTTGAGACATTTTGATCGTTCACGATCTAATATTGTCATATCGCACTAACTGGAACCTGGTGTGGGGCTGGGCTGTCCTCACATGTCCAGAGAGGTTCCCCTTGATCCTGAACATGAGTACTGAAGATGACTTCACTTTAATAAACATATTGTATGTAGGATATAGCGATTCACAGCCAAACCAATGCTTTGGGCTTCATTTTCAACTTCACAATGTTATAACTTCTGTGTTTTTATGTTCATCTTTAGGGCATTACAGTAGATGACTTCAATAAATTGTCTTTTGACATGATGTTGATGAGCCCTCCTTGCCAACCTTTCACCAGGTAGGTCCTAGGCATGGGTCGATTTAAACTTTTTGAACCGGTCTGATCTTAATCCAAACACCCCGGACCGTTATACCTACTTTAACCACAAGGTGTCACACTTGCCACAGCAGCCCCTCCAGAGTGAGCCATTCCGCTGTAATCACAGAAAGTAGTGTCAAAAAAACCTGCGATTGTACCATTTATAAATAACTTCGCTTTTTTATATATATGTATACAGTGTTTCCCCCATAGATTTCATTTTAATGCATAAATTTGGTGAATTTTGAGAACCAAAATATGACGTCATTTATTTTACAAACTGCTGGTACTGATACAAATGTTGACATACTAAATGGGGTTGAGGAGTTTAAGCATTCAAGAAAAGATGAAAAGCCACGAGGATTTCCCCTTATAATAAGCTCTGGTGCCCTCCTGCTAGAGCTGCTAGTTGTGTGCGTGCATGCGTGCGTGCGTGCGTGCGTGCGTGCGCGCACGCTCAATTTAGAAGTGTTTTTCCACTGAAGTTTTTGGTTTTCCCTGTGCAGGATTGGACTTCAGGGTGACATTGCTGACTCCAGAGTCAAGAGCTTCCTCTACATCCTTGATCTTCTGCCAAGGTCTGTCATCTCAGATTTAGCTTTTTATTGCCCACTGAATGAAAATATATTTTCATATCAAAATCCCAATTGGAACAAATACGATTTTCTAGCCACAAGATCTGCTTTTTACATAATTGGCTACAGAACACCACAGTGTTGGGACATTTCTTCAACAATAATTCAATATATTGAAATAGCGTCACATCATAACAGAAGTTATCTCAAGAAACCTTTCATATCGAGCAAGTTTAGACACAACTCCCGTTTGGAAAAAACTCTTCTCCAATGTAGAAACCTTGAGTACAAAAGGGCTCCACATGGAAGGCCATGAGTTTGCCAAACTATTCTTTCAATCAAATTGTATTTATATAACCCAAAATCACAACTTTGCCTCAGGGCTTTACAGTCTGTATAACACAAGACATCCTCTGTCCAATGACCCACCATCAGATTAGGAAAACAAACTAAAGAAAGGGAAGAAAACTCAGGGAGACACTGAGGAGTGATCCATCTACCAGGATGGACAGAAGTTCACTATATGTCATACAGATTAAACAATAAATTAATAATAATAGAAATAAACGGTGTTAAGCGTGTTCGTTTGTTTGAGATTTAAAGGAAAACACCACCGCATTTCCATACTGAACTATGTTCTGCTCTGATCTTAGACGAGGTGATACATACCTCCCTCTCCTCTGTGCGTGCACTCAATGGCTCTTGCGCGCACTCCGCGCAGCGCTAATTTGCTAGCATGTAGCTTGTCCCAGTATATTCCTTAGGATCCAAAGGGGGGTGAAGTTAGAAGCGACCAAGCACTTCCAAGTTGTCCCTATTTAAATACGGTTACGTGAGTAGTTACACGACCCAAGTTTGGTTACACAAAATGAAACATGCCAATTTTTCTAAGCGGATAACAAGGATAATTAAAACTGCGAGCAGTATCGTGACGGGCCCGAGCTCATATGCGGTCGTGGAGTGCCTGCGGTCACAGGGCAGTGTCGTGGACGCTGCCCTTGGCGCGGCCGCCTCTCCTGGCGCAAGTCGAGACACAAGCGATGGACACCGAAAGGCATCCGTCTGTCACGTGCGGTCGTGGAGTGCCTGCATTCACACGCGTGGCAGCCGCCTACCTGTGCAGCAGCCACCTCCTCGTGGCGTGAGTTTAGACACAAGCGATTGACATTTAAAGCCATCTGTCTGTCACATACACACATGTTCATGCCTTCCTGACATCTCTCCTCCTCCCCCTAGTGTGACCTCTCCTCCTCCTCTCCCTGTGTCCTCCTTGCAAGGTGAGATGAGAGGAATTAGTTATAAAAAAAATCAGGTGTGGCTTTAACTTGGAAAAAGTGACTAAATCAATGACATTTCCTGTCACCAGTAGGTGGCGCTCTGACAGAGTGAATATGAAAGTGCAGATGTGTCCAGGAAGGAACTCTAATCAAGTGTGCAAAGTTTGGAGCAGATCAGAGAAGAAACACTGAAGTTATAATAGTTTTGGATGTTAATGACAGAGTTCAGCTGACAGCAGTGTGAGATGCATGTAAAGTGTGCATCTCTCCTCCTCTCTGTGTCCAGGCTGAAATGAGAGGAATTAGTTATAAAAAAAAATCAGGTGTGGCTTTAACTTGGAAAAATTCACAAAATCAATGACATTTCCTGTGGCCAGTAGGTGGCGCTCTGACTGTGAGTGAATATCAAAGTGCAGATGTGTTCAGGAAGGAACTCTAATCAAGTGTGCAAAGTTTGGAGCAGATCAGAGAAGAAACACTGAAGTTATAATAGTTTTGGATGTTAATGACAGAGTTCAGCTGACAGCAGTGTGAGATGCATGTAAAGTGTGCATCTCTCCTCCTCTCTGTGTCCAGGCTGAAATGAGAGGAATTAGTTATAAAAAAAAATCAGGTGTGGCTTTAACTTGGAAAAAGTGACTAAATCAATGACATTTCCTGTCACCAGTAGGTGGCGCTCTGACAGAGTGAATGTGAAAGTGCAGATGTGTTTAGGAATGAACTCTAATCAAGTGTGCAAAGTTTGGAGCAGATCAGAGAAGAAACACTGAAGTTCAGCTGACAGCAGCGTGAGATGCATGTAAAGTGTGTCATCTCTCCTCCTCTCTGTGTCCAGGCTGAAATGAGAGGAATTTTAAAAAAGGAATTAAAAGTGGCATGACTGTTGATCTGGTGTGATCCAAAGTGAAACTACATTTCAGTCACTGAGCTCACACACATGTTCATGCCTTCCTGACATCTCTCCTCCTCCACCTACTGTGACCTCTCCTCCTCCCCCTGTCTCCTCCTTTCAGGCTGAAATGAGAGGAATTAGTTATAAAAAAAATCAGGTGTGGCTTTAACTTGGAAAAATGCACAAAATCAATGACATTTCCTGTGCCCAGTAGGTGGCGCTCTGACTGTGAGTGAATATCAAAGTGCAGATGTGTTCAGGAAGGAACTCTAATCAAGTGTGCAAAGTTTGGAGCAGATCAGAGAACAAACACTGAAGTTATAATGTTTATGGCAGAGTTCAAGTGACAGCTGTGTGTGGTGCATGTGGAGACCTGTGCCATCTCTCCTCCTCTCTGTGTCCAGGCTGAAATTAGAGGAATTAAAAAAAAGGAATTAAAAGTGGCATGGCTGTTGATCTGGTGTGAGGCAGATTGAGCTGCATGTGAGATTCACAGTTCTCCATGTGTCACTGATAGATCTCTGACTCCATCTGGTGGTGGCTGTGCGCCTGTGTCTCTCCCCTCTATGCTCCCCGAGTGAAGATTGAGTGAAAACCTGGCTGATTTGCACACTTGGCTAAAAACATTTTTTTTACCTACTTTATCATGACTTTAGGCGGTAGGTCCAAGAGGCTTTTTTGTACAGCTCCACTTGGGCTATCTAGGAAAAAATGTTTCATGCGTGTACGGCCTACCTAGAGGGGGGGCTGTTGCTGAGAAGATGGGCATAAAATCGGTCACATTTCATTTTGCCATTAGGTGGCGCTCTACCTGTGAGTTAAAATTGCAGTGCAGTTGTGTTCAGGACGTGATTGTTAACAAGCATGAATATTTTGGAGCAGATCGGAGAAGAAACGGTGAAGTTATAACAGTTGTGATGCCAATGGCGAAGGATGAAAATAGTAGCGCAGTCATGGCGTTGGCGTGGCCACGCCCCTAGAGTTTTGGAGCATCTTTAACTTGGTTTTTCTCCTTTAGGCCTTTCCAACCACATATCAAATTTTGGTATCTATCAGATCAACGGTATAATGATTTTGTGACTTTGTGTGACCCCTGTGAATGGGCAAAAACAGCCAAAAACAGCCATAACTGGCAATATTTGGGATTTTTTGGAAGTGGCAAACATTACTCGATTTGGATGAAACTTAACATGCATGTTCTTTTAAGCGATGGCAACATAGGTTTCGAGTTTGGTAATTTTAGGGGCAAAGGTTATAGAGTTATGCTAATTGCATTTTGGTAGCCACAGCCTCTAATGTTCATTGGCCGATATCTCCTGATTAAATGCATATTTTCAAAACCTTTTCGGACCATATCCATAGCTAGGTCTAAAGAGTATGCGTACCGAATTTCGTCCAAATCGGACCAACGGTGTCCGAGAACTGCGCAACGTCCTGTTTTTCATAAAATCCAAGATGGCGGAAAAATTCGGTAGGCGGACTTTGGTACTGCAAGAGGATTTTTTGTAGAGGAGACATGTTTGCACATGTGTGCAAAGTTTCATGTCAATCGGAGTTACGGTGCGGCGGGGCTGGCGATTCTCCAGTCTAGGTGGCGCTAGCGAGCAACTTTTTCGTGGGTGAATGCGAAGACGCCAAATTCTCAAATTTTTCGCCAGACCCTATAGACACTCCAATTTGCGTTCGTTTCCTTTCAGGCGAACACCCCCAAAACGCAGCTCGAACATGTGTAAGAATAATAATAATAATAATAATAATAATAAACATTCGAATAACAATAGGGCTTCGCAGCCCGACTTTGTCGGCGCTCGGGCCCTAACTATATAGTATGGCGGAATAACAACTGGAAGCACTTCGACGTCGGCGCAGTAATATCATCACTCCGCTCCCCCTCTTACTTCCGTCAATAGAACCTACGTGACCTGCACGCCGTCGCCTGCACTACCTGTAGTAGTTTGTGCACAGTTGAGGAAGCATCAGGTTGTAGTAAGATAGTTTGTGAACAATCAAACATCATGGTTATAACGTGCATCGTACAGGGTTGTGAAAACAAGCAGAAGGTATATAGTCCCGTCATGTTTTGAGTGATGATATTACTGCGCCGACGTTGAAGTGCTTCCAGTTGTTATTCCGCCATACTATATAGTTATCCTTGTTATCCGCTTAGAAAAATTGGCATGTTTCATTTTGTGTAACCAAACTTGGGTCGTGTAACTACTCACGTAACCGTATTTAAATAGGGACAACGTGGAAGTGCTTGGTCGCTTCTAACTTCCCCCCCCTTTGGATCCTAAGGAATATACTGGGACAAGCTACATGCTAGCAAATTAGCGCTGCGCGGAGTGCGCGCAAGAGCCATTGAGCGCACGCACAGAGGAGAGGGAGGTATGTATCACCTCGTCTAAGATCAGAGCAGAACATAGTTCAGTATGGAAATGCGGTGGTGTTTTCCTTTAAAAGTAGACGGACTAAAAGCGGAGACAGACTAAAACATACTGTTAACTATTTATTCAGAATTGTATCATTAAGTGAAAGCAAAAGCTTGTTCAAGGACTTTCTCTGTTTGACAAATTGCAGGCAGAAAAGCAGATAAACAGCCAAGCTGTTAGCTGCAACCAGTGGCCCAAAGAAAGATGCACAATTTTCTGCAGTGAAGTTTTTTTTCAGTCTTTTCAGTTACACAAATGTAGATTTTCTCATTGGTTAAGAGAAAAAAACAGTGTTATCTCTTGACCTTCATCTCCTCAGTGAACTGTGTGGGCTATGTGCTGTCTCATATCCTGGCTTTACTTTCATATGCATTATTCCTTTCATGGTGTAAAAAGGACATATCTTAATTGTCTACAGGATATGTGTAACCATTCTAATAATGTAGATGATTGGTGAAACACAATTTAGAATACAGTTCATTGGTTTTGGTGCATAGCAATTAAATCATTGTGTCTTTAGACTTTTGCAGTGATAGTAGTCAGTGTTTGTGTTATTAATGCATCTGTTTTTGAGTTCAGATGTTTATGTGCATGGTTATTTATGGTCAAATAGATTATCAGTGCTGGACAGGGCAGAGGGTCAGTGTAAGGATCAGGCCTCACAGCTTATAGAGCTCCTCATGGTATAATTATAATAATAAAATGGAACTGGGAAAAAGTAAAGTAAAAATGAAGGAATCCTTACAATAGTCAATCAATATAATATCACAAGAATTATACATGAAGTCAGAGCTGTAGCAACAGCAATAGCATAACAAGTAGATGTAAAGGATTACTACTTATGTACAACTACAGTCCAGCTTAGGGCTGGGCGATATGGCCTCTAAATGATATCGCGATATTTTTTTGCTATATCGCGATACACGATATATATCTCGATATTTTGACATTTCCTCTAAAGCACTTAAAAATGCTTAATTTAACCCTTTGATGCATAGTCACGCCAGTATGATGATTCTAGTAGTCCCTGCAACATATGTCTGCATTAAACCATTCTTATTTATACTGTATTCATTAGTGGTTTCTATTAGAACAATTTTAAACTTGTGTGCAAAAGGGGTAAATCACAACGAAGTTAAATTTAACAAAACAGTTTTTATTCAAGGCAATTGCAAAATGCACATAAGCTTTTAGCAGCTGGTAAATGAAAATAAATAATGCCACATGATGTAGGCCTACATACTGTAGCCTATTTCTATAGAGTTCAAGCTCAATGACCCGTAACAAAAACAGAGCTCAATGGAAAAAGTGCAGAAACCCCATTACATTTCAAAACATAAATTAAAGTGCACTCTTTGTGCATGTCACTAGATATTTTAAAATAAATTAAATTAAAGTGCAATCTTTGCGCATGTCACTAGACATTTTAAATTAAAGTGCACTTTTCAAATCAACATAAGTTAAAATGCACTTTTTGTGCATGATGTCAAACAACAGGTCTGGTCAAAAACAGTAAACTAAAAATAGCTGCATTTTGTGCATGATTTTGTCCTGTGTGTTTGTGACAACCAGTCAGTACCAACAGGTTATCTAGAGGTTTTGTGCCAAAAACACAAGCCTATCAACGGCGTTCCTTGCGGTAACCAAACCACCGGCTCGAGAGCCCAGAGAGCCACGTCATTACGTCACTGTATACGTCTGAGGTTTCCCCGCAGCGCTAATTTCAGGCATAGCAGACATGTCTCTTCAGAAAAAGTGTTTATTTGGGCAAATAATACAATAACAATAAAATACACAAAATACTAAAATCACAACATTTTTTAAAGTGTAGAACAGTGTGTGATCAATAGATCGGAGTGTTTGATGTTTAGTCATCTGCAGGTTGGACCTCTGTTCAATATCACCGATGTCCGACAGCTCTACAAACACAAACCAGAGAACAGCGCTTTAATAACAAACGTGTCCACGACGCTGTGAACACAGATGTTATGTTACGTTGGTAGTTGGTAACGTTTAGTGAGCCAACGGCAGTCTGAAAGTGGCATGCTAACGTTGTTGTTAGCAATATACCGCTAGCTGGCTAGCTAGCCGGTCAGCTTACATTACCCGAGGAAGCAAAGCCACTAGTTGCTGCTGTTACGAACGTAATCACTAGCTTGGTAAACTAAACAGAAATGTGTCGTTGGTTTGCAACGAGGTGAAACATTTTAAAAATGAAACTTACCGGGAACAGTAACGTTAGTAAAACTCCGCAGCGGCGTATTTTCCCCCGTTGCCTTGAGCGTTAACCCCGCCTCCAGCCCCTAACGTAAGCCGGGGCCGGTGTGTGTGGGCGCGTGTATGTGACCTAAGTTGAGCTAGTGTGTGTGTGACTTTTTTTCTGTTTTCTGTGAGCGGGACAGAGGAAAGCGCTGCGCTAAAGCAAGTCACACTCGGCCGCGGCGGCTTAGAAACTGACGTAACAACATACACTCGATGTTCACGATATAGTCATTTACTACATCTCATGTAGAACAAGCCGCGATACATCGAGTATACTCGATATATCGCCCACCCCTAGTCCAGCTGTAACCATGTAACAAGGAAACAAGGAGAGAAGGCACAAAGACTCCTGGGAAGAAGTCAAGTTAATTAATGGACATGAATCGATGTGTAAATGTCCTGAGATAACTTTTGTCATGATACTTTTTTTTGAGTATGTTTAGTGTCCTCAATATTGACCATCTTTCCTTTGCAAGTAAACTCATGTATCGATTACAGATTCCACAATGTGACAAATGTTTTCCTATATAATATGCTAGTGGTTAGATTAGGTACCGTACAGTGTAGTTTTGTCACAATATGTTACACTTAGACTTAGACGTACTTTATTGTCATTCGAGTATCCACAGGGTGTATACAGAACGAAATTTCGTTGCATTGCTCCGACAAAGTTAGGTAAAAGTGCAGAGATTGAAACAATATGTGCATATATACATACAGTGGTGTGAAAAAGTATTTGCCCCCTTCCTGCTTTCTTCTTTTTTTGCATGTTTGTCACACTTAAATGTTTCAGATCATCAAACACATTTTAATATAAGGCAAGGACAAACACAAAATGCAGTTTTTAAATGAAGTTTTCTTTTATTAAGGGGGGAAAAAAAATCCAAATGTACATTGCCCTATGTGAAAAAGTAGTTGCCCCCTAAACCTAATAACTGGTTTGGCCACCCTTAGCAGCAGCAACAGCCATCAAGCATTTGCGATAACTTGCAATGAGTCCTTGACAGCGCTGTGGAGGAATTTTGGCCCACTCCTCTTTGCACAGTCGTTGTAATTCAACCTTATTGGAGGGTTTTCGAGCATGAACCGCCTTTTTGAGGTCATGCTACAGCATCTTAATAGGATTCAGGTCAGGACTTTGACTAGGCCACTCCAAAGTCTTAATTTTGTTCTTCTTTAGCCATTCAGAGGTGGACTTGCTGGTGTGTTTTGGATCAGTATCCTGCTGCAGAACCCAAGTTCGCTTCAGCTTGAGGTCGCGAACAGATGGACAGACATTCTCCTTCAGGATTTGTTGGTAGACAGCAGAATTCATGGCTCCATTTATCACAGCAAGTCTTCCAGGCCCTGAAGCAGCAAAACAGCCCCATACCATCACACTACCACCACCATATTTTACTGTTGGTATGATGTTCTTTTTCTGAAAAGCTGCGTTACTTTTACGCCAGATGTATTGGGACACACACCTTCCATAAAGTTCAACTTTTGTCTCGTCAGTCCACAAAGTATTCTCTCAAAAGTGTTGGGGATCATCAAGATGTTTCCTGGCAAACATTAGACAAGCTTTAATAATTTTTTGGCTCAGCAGTGGTTTTCGTCTTGGAACTCGGCCATGTA
This sequence comes from Eutrigla gurnardus, assembly GCF_963514095.1. Classification (NCBI taxonomy): domain Eukaryota; kingdom Metazoa; phylum Chordata; class Actinopteri; order Perciformes; family Triglidae; genus Eutrigla; species Eutrigla gurnardus. Next base: position 23,264,081 of record NC_139929.1, on the reverse strand, counting down.
GGCCATTTTTGCCCAGTGTCTTTCTTATTGTAGAGTCATGAACATTGACCTTAATTGATGCAAGTGAGGCCTGCAGTTCTTTTGATGTTGTTCTGGGGTCTTTTGTGACCTCTTGGATGAGTCGTCGCTGCACTCTTGGCGTCATTTTGGTTGGCCGGCCACTCCAGGGAAGGCTCATCACGGTGTTATGTATTCGCCATTTGTGGATTATGGCTCTCACTGTGGTTCTCTTGAGTCTCAAAGCTTTAGAAATGGCTTTATAACCTTTTCCAGACTGATAGATCTCAATTGCTTTCTTTCTCATTTGTTCCTGAATTTCTTTGGTTTTCACCATGATGTCTTGCTTTTGAGGAGCTTCACTTTGTCAGGCAGGTCCAATTTAAGTGAATTCTTGATTGGGAACTGGTGTGGCAGTAATCAGGCCTGGGGGTGGCTAGAGAAATTGAACCTTGAAGTGATAAATCTTAGTTAAGTTATGTTTTAACTGGAGGGGCAAATACTTTTTCACACAGGGCCATGTAGGTTTGGATTTTTTTCTCCCTTTATAATACAAACCTTCATTTAAAAACTGCATTTTGTGTTTACTTGAGTTATCCTTGACTTATATTAAAATTTGTTTGATGATCTGAAACAATTAAGTGTGACAAACATGCAAAAAAAGAAGAAAGCAGGAAGGGGGCAAATACTTTTTCACACCACTGTATGTGCAATGGAATAAATAAAGTGACGGAAGCAGTTTAAAAAAAACTGAATAAAAAGACACAAATAAAATACGTCAGTGATTTAAAAATATGTCCAGAATAAAAGTGACAAGTGATTTAAAATATATACAACCAATGTGCAGCCATACGATCCGGCAGTACTTCAGTAAGTGTGCATCTGAGACTAGTTATAGATCAGTAAAGTTTAATAGTCTGGTGGCCTGGGGGAAAAAGCTGTTACAGAACCTGGTAGTTCTGCACCGGAAGCTGTGGAACCTCTTACCAGAGGCCAGCAGGGAAGACAGTCCATGATGAGGGTTACTTAGAAAGAAAGTACCGTTTTTCCTACCAATCACATATCTAAACAATATTCTCCGACATTTTCAACATTTCATATTGCGGACATAATCCAGAATCTTTGCAGAGCTCTTTAGACATGAGTTTTCTGAAAAAGGAAATTTCTTTGTTGAAATAGCCGCATATATTTACTGTTTAATATGTGAAATATGATTTAAAATCACATGCCTTAGTCTATGTATTTGTGCAATATTCTTATGCTTAATTTTCAGCTGAAGCCACACCTATATGAAAATGAATACTGGTTAACTGCACTTAGGCAGCGTTGGTAACTGGTACACCACAGTGTCACTCTGTGGACCCAAAAATAAAGCGTTATCACCTTTAGATCAATCCATGTTTCATTCGGTGATACACATTAAGTTGGGCCGTTAATGTCCGCCACGCCAACTATCTCTACTTAGAAAGCGGAGCAACGTACCTGCATCAAAGGATGAGCTGGTTTTCTACATAAACACTAAATAATATCTAATAACTCTCCCGGTTGCCATGGTGAATCATAGTATTGGATCTCCATTGATGATGGCTTTGTAGAGTCGGCAGGCATGCGCGTAACTCATTTACTGAGTTTACATACTCAGATTTGGTTGAGCCTGCTTTCTCGAACAGGGCTATACTACTCAGCGAGTTCAACATACCCAGGATATCTTTCAGTTATCCAGCTTAAGTAACCCTAAAAAAGGCAATCGGAGATAAGTGGTCACAGGACACTGGTTATCAACTCGGTAAGTCAACCAGGGTTTCACTCGGTAAGTCAACCAGGGTTTCCCTCTCCAGCTATGAGCACATGAAAGAGGCGGGGTTTGCAGCATTTGACCAATCGCAAACATGGATCAGCAGAGTGGCATATTTCACGTATGAGGAGCGAACCGTAATCTTACAGAAATATGAAGAAGTTAAACGTATAATACAGGCAAAAGGCAACAGTTTCATCTGCCAAATGCAGGAAGGACAGCTGGCAAAAATCATGAATAGTCTTATAATATGACTGCCCCATCATAAAGGCACAAGTAGGTCTGACTATAGTTACACTTGTGTATTCCATTGAATTAATGAGTTGTGTATGATGGTTCAGTGGTAGAGTTGGAGCCCCATGTACCGAGGCTAGTTCTCACTGCAGCGGCCCCAGGTTTGAATCCGTCTAGCGGCCCTTTTCACGCTGTCTGCTCTCAAAAAGGGACAAAAAAATCCCTTTTTGAAAAGGATGAATGTGTTGCTTTGATGTATTCTTATGGCGTGGTGTATGACAATATCAGCCTCATTCTTTCAGCTGCAATCCCGGCGGTGTAAAAAATAATTATAAAAACATAATTCATAGCATACATAAAAGAACCTGTGGCAAAGTAACCCAGTGTGATGCATAGTCGCCCCGGCAATATACGGCTGGAAGAGCTGACACAGATAAGTCATTCCCTCAGATGAGAATCTGTATCTCTCATATAAAACATGGTCAGGGAAAGAAGGAGGGTTTTTCCGGTCTATGAACACTCTAGCTCTCATAAGAGACCCGATCCACAATCCATGCACCAAGCTCCACGGGATCTTCCAAGAGAGCTGATTGGTCAGTAGGCGTAACATAACCTGCTCCAGAGCAGCTTAAGTTACCATGGCAATGTACCCCGGTAAGAAGTGAACCACCGTCGTAGGACTGACAACGCAGAGTTAACCCTGAATCAGAATCAGAAAAGGTTTATTGCCAAAAAGGTTTTCACATATAAGGAATTTGTCTTGGTCTTCAGGGTGCATGATATTTACAAACAATAAACAATAGACAAGTACTGCAGTCAAAGAACATTAGTCGAGGTAAAAAATTAAAATTTCCAAAAATAAAATAAAAAGACACACTCTGTAAACATGCATATGTGCACCGTAGTAATAATAATATAATACGTACAATTTTGTGCAGAATTTTGTGCAGATTGATGCAAAATGATGCAAAAGAAACTTTTTGTCATCATTGGCAGATGACTGTGTGTGGGGAGGTGGGTGGTACTACCTCGCTAACCCCAAATCCTGCTTCATAGTACAGGCCTCAGGAGGATCACCATAGAGTTGTAGCTTAGGCTTTGGGGTTCTTAAACCTTGTATTGTATTTCACCTTCTATATTTGGAACAAAATGACCAAACTCAGGCGCCCCCTTTTTCCTGTCCTCTTTCTATTCGCTGTCAATCCCCTGTGTCATCCCAGAGACCCTCCCTTCAAAACTCTTCCCCACTAACCGAATGCCATGTGTCAGGCCTGAGAGAAAAGCCCCCCATCTTCCATAATGTCACAGTGGGGAAAAAAAAAACATCTTCATAAGAGGTCAATCCATGTGGACATACATTTCTCATTTACATATCCACCATGCATTATCATAATGACCTCTCATAAATGCCCTGACAGTTACCTTCATGTGGCAGTGTCACAAGATTGTGAACTGGACACCACTGAAACACCGCTGGTTCAGCATGTTAACACAGGAGGGACTGAACCAATGGACATTTTCCACATGGAATCACAGTTCACTGATCTGCAAAAAGACATTGGGGATCCACTCTTCACCCAGATGAATATTTAATCACAGGCCCGTCTGACCACAACAGGGTTTGGATTGTTAGAAAACAAAGTAAAAAACATCTACAGGTCTGGTGCAATGACTCCAGTTAACCAGTGTTTGCAAGTATCCCCAAGAACAAAACAACAATTTGAAAAGGAATTAAAAAAAATTGAAAATACTAATTGGGTAACACCTGCTGTGATACAATGATGAAAACATTTACTGATCTGATACAGGAATACTTTCAGCCAGTGAAACACCCACAACGTCGTAGGGCTTTACTGGGGTTGAATAAGGATATTCTCCAATTAATGAAGAAAACAGATCTTGCTGTTAAACTGTCATTAGTAACAAAAACTCACAAAGACACACTTATTTTCAAAGGGGTTAAGAAATAAGGTAGCCAAGGAGTTGCTTAATGCAGAAACGCAACTAAATTACCTATTCAAAAGAGAAAAGCACTTTGGAAACATCTAAATACTTTGACTAATTGAGCAGAAAATGTGAAAAGATCTACTGTGGAATTGAACATAAATGGAACAGTTAATAAAGATAAATTGCAAATTGTAAATTAATTTAATACTTTTAATTAAATCAGTTGAGGAACTGGCGGTTCATTTCCGACCAGTTAGAAGACATACAGAGAGATCTGTAAACTTATTTTCATATTGAAGAGGTAAATCAAAGTGAGATCAGTAAAGTTAGTTTGATTTAAGGACAAATATGTCCTTAAATCAAACTAACTGGTTCCGTTCTTTATTTAAATGTAGAGAGCAGTGGGTTGGATCGAATTACATCCGATACTGAAACAATCCCACGGTGAAAATCTAAGATGTCAAAAAAATAAGATAGAATGATACTTAAAATGCTTTTTCCTATTAATTAAAATGTTAAAAAACTAATGTATTAATTAAAAAGTGTGCATGGTAGGCAGTAATATGATGTCACCTATACTTTTTTATGTGATTTCTGAGTTTGCAACCAGAGCTGTATTCCAGAAAGCAAGTTTAACAAACTCACCTAACCCTGGACTCTGAACCTAACCCTGGATTCTGAACCTAACCCTGGACTCTGAACCTAACCCTGGATTCTGAACCTAACCCTGGACTCTGCAACATGAAGGTGATGCCCCTCTCGTCCCAAGCAGCCATATAACACTGGGTCAATTTCAGAGGTGATATCAGGGTACGTTTTTACATTAATTTACATTTACCACATTTACCACATTAGCTTCAGGGTGGACCAGGGTCAAAATAACAAACAAACTAACTAAGTAGGGATCAATCTGACCTATCAAAATTCCAAGAAAAAAAAAGGACAAACTCTAACCTCCATACCTGACAAAAACAGGAGAAAACCAAACAACCAAACGGGTAGTCCACCCCTACGAAAACACAAAAAAACCTACTCCAATAACTAAACATTTCAAACAAGATGCGGCTGGTTGGGATGAGGAGACGCCGGGAAAATGCTCTGTCCGCCCGTGCCGCCGCCGTCTGTGGACCTTTTGAAGCTGTGACCTGGTGAGCCAGCCAATCCTGCGCAAGTCTGGGTAACAGTCCTCCAATCGGGGGCAGCAGGCCGCCCGACCGTCCACCAATCACCCTCCCGTACGTCAAAGTTGGTATGAATTGTACAAAAGTATGCCATTCCTAACACGGCATTAGACAGTTGCTTCACCAACATCAAAGTGACTCTTAAAAACTCTCTGTTGGCCCCCCCTTTACCTTCCAGTCTCGTCTAAGTGAGACCAAGCCCCTTCTAGCAACATCTTACTTCCTTGTTTCTTTCCTTGTTAATACCATGCATATCTGACCAATGTGCCAGCCAGTGGCACCAGTGTTCCAGAATGCACTGCTCCGGTGACACATTACTTTATGTTTTGACGATGTTCAGTGATGGGTTTAATGTCTGACTACTGTGTTTAACTGCTGCAGCCATAATCCTCTCAGACCTTTTGTGTGTTGGTTCTACAACTCCTTGTGGCCCCCCGGGTGTCCCAGTTGTAAGACCACCAGGACACGAGCGGCTTGATAATGACTTGGATTTTCACACGTTCCCACAGTTCTGCCGTCCGCTCTCTCTCTCGTCTCCTGCTGCCGCCACCTACTGTGGAGCATACATAGCATTGTTAAAGGGATAGTTCAGAATTTTGGACATAAGACCTATTTTCCAAGTCAGCCGGTGTGTTCGAGACGTTTTCAAGACATTTCATTCAGTTCTTCTAGTTGCCGAGTTCGCTTGTGCTATGGCTAGCACAAGTCAATGGTTCTAGTTAGACAGGCATTAAAAACAGTCTTGCCCACTCCACAGTGCACCCGAGGCAAATCCATTGTAACGGCAGACTATCGATGTACATATGTGTTGATAGAATGTTTGAAATAAAACCAACCTTGCATTTTTAAGGATTTATTTCTCAGCAGCAGCAGCAGCAGCAGCAGCGTGTCATACTTCCTAGTAGGCTATGGCAGCGGCGGACTATAAGTAGTTACCGGTTAACTTATAAGTTACTGGTTCTATAATAGTTTGTTTACCTGCTGTCATTGCTACAGACGCAGAGTAGCCTGCAGTGCTAGTTTCTTGAATCTCACAGAAATGGCCACTTTTGGAGAATATAGTGAAACTTTTGAAGACAATGATGAGTTTTTTTTCCCCCCACCCAAACCCAACCGTACCTGTACGAGCCTGAATTTACAGAGGAAGAATTGCGCGAGAGGGATGCTCAAAGGGCAGAACGTGAACGAGCGTCTGTGGAGACCGAGATAGCCCCCACTGGGTTTACGGTTCTCCGGACGGAGCAGTGGTCCGGGTTCGCGGTGCGTAATTGTGGGTTCGCGTGGCCGTGGGCTGCCCGGTGTTTGAGTGAGCTCCAAGGGCTTATCAGACAGCTTGGGGGTATAAGTGCCGACAGTTCGGCCCGGTTTCGATTGCCTATTTACGGGCAGTATTTCGGGCGGCGCGTCTTAGAGTTTTGAGTCCGACGGAGCGCAGTAAAAATCCGCTGCTGCTGAGATACTAGTTCCTCAAAAAATGGATGATTCATGGGATGCAAGGTTAGTTTTGTTTCAAATATTATTCTATCAACACAGATATGTACATCGACAGTCTAGTGTTTTAATTGATTTGCCTCGGGTGCACTGTGGAGTGGGCAAGACTGTTTTTAATGCCTGTCTAACTAGAACCATTGACTTGCACTAGCCATAGCACAAGCGAACTCGGCAACTAGAAGAACTGAATGAAATGTCTTGAAAACGTCTCGAACACACCGGCTGACTTGGAAAATAGGTCTTATGTCCAAAATTCCGAACTATCCCTTTAATTGTTTAGTCAATCACCAAGATCTCCTGCAGCATGCCAACCTACGCACCCCTCTCTCTCTCTCTCTCTCTCTCTCTCTCTCTCTCTCTCTCTCTCTCTCTCTCTCTCTCCCTCTCTCTCCCCCCTGCAGCCAGATGCTGCACCACGCCCACCTCCACACTACTAAAGTCACATTTACATTTCCTGTTGTTCAAAAAGCACCTTCTATTTGGTTAAATCCTTTCGATCAGAAGTCTGCGATCTCACCAGACACATCACACGTTGTTCTGCGTTGTCCATTTTGGCAGTGGCGGATTTACGAAATTTGGGGCCCAAGGCAAAGGCAGGCATGGGGCCCTCTGAAATGAGAAGACAACACACATACAGATACAGATACATACATTTTAACAGTATTATTTTTTACCAGCAGGTTCTCTGGTAGAATACTTAGGATGGATCCCATACATAGAATTGATTTCACTATATAAGTTATTTCATAACTGTATATGTGACGGAGATGCTTTACCTTTACACAGCTCAAATTTGGGCAGCAGCAGCTGCTGTCCTCTATGTTGTGGTGCTGAAATGAGAAGACAACACACAAAACAGGTCAATTATACAGATACATTTTAACAGAATACACGTGTATTTGCTTTACCTTTTGTCCCTCTCTTCCTGCCTTTTTCTCGTAGTCTTTGTATTTCTCTCCCTTTTGTCCTTGTCTCTTTTTCTCTTCCTGTCCCATTTTCTTGTTGTCTTCATCTCCATTGTTTTTTTCTGTCCCTTTTACTGCTTGTCTTCCTCTCCCTTTTTTCTTTCTTCTTCTTTTTCTCTTCCTGTCTTTTTATGTAGTCTTTGATTTCTCTCCTTTTTGTCCTTGTCTTTTTTCTCTTCCTGTCCCTTTAACTCGCATTCCTCTCTTTTTTTCTTTTTCTCTTCCTGTCTTTTTCTCTTAGTCTTTGTATTTCTCTCCCTTTTGCCCTTGTCTTTTTTCTTCTTCTGTCTCTTTTACTCATATTCCTCTCCCTTTTCCCTTTTCTCTTCCTGTCCCTTTTACTGGTTGTCTTCCTCTCCCTTTTTTCTTTCTTCTTCTTTTTCTATTCTGATCTTTTTCTGTAGTCTTTGAATTCTCTCCTTTTTGTCCTTGTCATTTTTCCTCTTCCTGTCCCTTCTACACATATTCCTGTCCCTTTTTCTTGTTGTCTCCCTCTCCATGTTTTCTTTTGTCCCTTTTTCTCATAGTCTTTGTATTTTCTCCCTTTTGTCCCTAAAATCTTCATCCATCATTTTGCGAGCCTTGGCCTCAGCAAATCTTGCAATGAGGAGATCCATATCCACTGACTTGGTGACTTCCTTCTCGATGGAGAGAACAGCGAGTGCAGACAGCCTGTCCTGTGACATTGTTGACCTCCATATGTTTTAATGAGCTTCAGTTTCGAGAAACTTCTCTCACCTGAGGCCACTGTCACAGGGAGAGTGAGCAGAAGTCTCAGTGCTATACTCATATTTGGATATAGGTCTAAGATATTCTCATTGAGATATTTGTGGGGAAGGATCTAACTGCTCCCTTTACCTCAAGTTTCAGGTCCTCTGCATCAACATCATCAAATCTCTGCTCCAGTCTGTGGCAGCATTCATCCAGCTTCCCTTCCTTCTCAGTGCTTCTCATGACGTCAGTGGAGTAGAAAAATCTATACAGCTCATAGAAGGTTTCCATGTGTGAAAATCTTTCCTTAAAAGTAATAAGAGCTGTATCAATAAGAGGCAAGAAAAATTCTCTTTTGTAGAGCTCTTCTGCAGTTGACTGAGTTTGCTCTATGCCTTCATACTCAAACTGTCGGGTTGTTCTTCTCTGACGCACCTCTGGCCAGCTCATCTCTACCTCAAGCTTCTCTGCTATTTCCCTGGCCTCTGTTTTGGCAGTGTTGAACTCATCATCCCGAAATTCCTGAAGGAATTCTGTCAATGCCCTGATTTCTTTCCTGACTGTTTCAATAGAAACTTTCTGGTTCTGCAGGGTCTTGCTGACTTTATTTATCTGGAACAACACATTGTACCATACAATGGTACTTACCACAAAAGGCCACCTCTGCATCTCCTTGCAGATGCTTCCAGCTGTTGAAACAACTTATGCATCCCTTTTCTCCATGGCATATTCCTTTAGAGCAGTCAATGCCTCCACAATTTCAGGAACCTGTGGGAGTCAAGACAGCTGAACAAAGACAAGGGAGTCTACCTGTGGGAGTCAAGACAGCTGAACAAAGACAAGGAAGTCTACCTGTGGGAGTCAAGACAGCTGAACAAAGACAAGGGAGTCTACCTGTGGGAGTCCATCGAGGAAGTCCACTGAGGTAGGCATAACATCTCACCCCCCCCCCTCGCAGCCATGTGTCTTATCCCAGTCAGGACATCACACTGGAGAAGATTTTACCGAAGACCTTTCACTCGAGGCTGTAACCCATCCAATCTCTGCTACCCACCATTCTCCACCGGTAAGGAACTTGAAGTACTAGGGGGCTGTGGAACTGCCAGTCTGCAGTCAAGAAGGCGGACACCATTTCAGCCTATGCCTCCCTGCAGTCTCTCCACTTCCTGGCCCTCACGGAGACCTGGATCACCCCAGAAAACACTGCCACTCCAGCTGCCCTTTCAACTGCCTACTCGTTTTCACACTCCCCAAGACGAACAGGGCGAGGAGGAGGAACTGGACTCCTCATCTCACCCAAATGGTCCTACCAGGTCCTTCCTCTGGACCACCTACCCCGATCTACACTTGAATTCCATGCCGTCTCTGTCACCCTTCCTTTCAAACTCAACATCATAGTGATCTATCGCCCACCCGGTCCTCTCGGTGACTTTTTGGATGAGATGGATGCCCTCCTGAGCTGCTCCCCTGATGATGGCACACCACTCGTCGTCCTCTGTGACTTCAACATCCACTCGGGAAAGCTGCACTCATCTGAATTCATTGACTTCTTTTCCGCATTTGACCTTACACTCTCCCCCTCTCCACCAACTCACCGGGCCGGGAACCAACTTGACCTTGTCTTCACGAGATCCTGTGGCATCTCGGCACTCTCTGTTACCCCGCTCACCGTGTCCGACCACCACTTTGTGACTTTCTCCCTCCCCATGGAGCCCACCACATCCCTCCCCTCTACGCCTCGAATGGTCACCAGCCGCCGCAACCTGAAATCCCTCACTCCCTCCGCCTTCTCCTCAACTGTTATCTCCTCGCTACCATCCTCAGAACAGTTCTCCTTAATGCCTACTGAGGAAGCCTCCTCCATCCTGATGTCCTCACTCTCCTCTTCTTTGGACACTCTCTGTCCCCCAATCTCATGACCTGCGCGATCATCTCCCTCCCCTCCCTGGCTGTCTGAACCTCTGCGAACCAACAGATCATTGTTGCGAGCGTCAGAGAGAAAATGGAAGAAATCGGGCCAGCACGAGGACCTTGCCCACTACCACCACCTCCTCTCTGACTTCACCTCAACTGTTTCGGCAGCTAAATCTGCCTTCTACCTGGCAAAGATCAACTCTTCTGCCTCCAACCCCAGGAAACTCTTCTCCGTGTTCTCCTCCCTCCTCACCCCTCCCCCCCCTTCCTCCCTTACTGCCGATGACTTTGCAACTTACTTTACCAAGAAAGTAAATGACATCAGCTCCTCATTCACGCCTATTCCCTCCCAGAAGACATCTCCCCCAACTCTCAACTCGGATGGTCTTACCAGCTTTACCCCCCTCACCTCTGAAGACGTTCACGCACTTGTTACATCTAACCGTGCCACCACCTGCTCCCTCGACCCGATTCCCTCCTCTCTTCTCCAGGACATCTCACACGACATCTTGCCATTCCTCACCACCCTGATCAACTCCTCCCTCACCTCAGGTGTCATTCCAGCGGATTTTAAGACAGCTACCGTGAAGCCTCTCCTTAAAAAACCCACCCTAGACGCTACTGACATCCAAAGCTACAGACCTGTATCTCTTCTTTCATTCCTCTCTAAAACCTTGGAATGTGCCGCCTACAACCAACTGTCATCCTATCTCTCGCAGAACAACCTCCTAGACCCTAATCAATCAGGATTCAGGACTGCTCACTCCACTGAGACGGCCTTCCTCACAGTGACTGAGTCCCTGCGAGACGCCAGAGCCTCATCCCACTCCTCCGTTCTCATTCTCCTCGACCTATCTGCTGCATTCGACACAGTCGACCACCAAATCCTCCTCTCCACTCTGGCTGAACTTGGCATAACTGGCTCTGCTCTCACCTGGTTTACATCATACCTGACAAATCGCATCTTTCAGGTCACATGAAATGGCTCTATGTCCAAACCCTGTTCTCTGGACACAGGTGTCCCTCAAGGCTCAGTATTAGGACCACTTCTGTTCTCACTATACACCAGATCACTAGGTTCTGTTATCACATCGCATGGATTCTCCTACCATTGCTACGCAGATGATACCCAGCTGTTCCTCTCTTTTCCCCCGTCCTCTGACACTCACATTGCAACTCGCATCTCGGACTGTCTGGCTGACATATCTGTCTGGACAACTGCACATCACCTCAAGCTTAACCTGAATAAAACCAAACTCCTCTTCATCCCAGGGAAAGACTGCCCTCGCATGGACCTGTCGGTCACTGTCGAGGGCATCACAGTATTGCCGTCGTCAACTGCGAGGAACCTGGGTGTAATGACAAACTATCCTGCACCCCCAACATCACTGCTTTGGCCCGATCCTGCACATTTGCCCTCTACAATATCCGCAGGATTCGGACCTTCCTCACAAAGGATGCAACGCAACTCTTGGTCCAAGCACTGGTCATCTCCCACCTTGACTACTGCAACTCTCTCCTGGCCGGACTCCCGGCCTCTGCGACTAAACCATTGCAGCGTATCCAGAACGCTGCAGCACGCCTTATCTTCAATCTACCCAAATTCTCCCATGTGACCCCCCTCCTCCGTGACCTCCACTGGCTCCCTATTGCAGCACACATCCAATTCAAGACGATGACACTGGCCTTCAGGGCCATCAATGGAACAGCACCCATCTACCTTCAAACACTGGTCAAACCTCATGCCTCGAAGCGAGCACTTCGCTCCTCTACTTCAGCTGGCCGGCTGGTACCACCATCGCTGAAATCAAACAAATGTCGCTCAGCAAAGTCCAGACTCTTCTCTGTTCTGGTGCCTCAGTGGTGGAACGAACTCCCGACTAATGTCAGGACAGCAGAGTCATTTGCCGTTTTCCGAAAAAGGCTCAAAACTCACCTGTCCAGACTTCACCTCGACTCTACATAGCATGACCCACTAACACCCCCCCCCCCCCAAAAAAAAAAAACCTTACCTATAGCACTCTGATCGTAGCACTGTTGCTCTTGAAGTACTAGTTTACTCAGATGAGGACCTAACACTTGTTCTATTTTTAGCTCTTACTTTATCAGCAATGATACGTTGTGGTTTCTTTGTTTCCTTCTTTTGACAAATGTACTTATTGTAAGTCACTTTGGACAAAAGCGTCTGCTAAATGACCTAAATGTAAGATGGTAGCGAACAGCTTTGATAGCTTCAACCCTGGACTCCCACCTGGTTGTTGACAATGCCTTCAGTGTGAAATTATTGACGTGCTCTGTGAGAATGGACCAGCGGTGAACTGAGGAGCTGAACAGAGTGTAGACTCGCTGTAGCAGACCAAAGAAGCTGATGGATGTCACAGATGACTTGGCAGCATCCCCAAAAACAAGGTTCAAAGTGTGGCTTCCACAAGGAACACACAAAGCCTTGCTGTTTAGTTCTAACACTCTTTTGGACCCCCTGCTTTTTACCCTGCATGTTACTGCCGTTGTCGTAAGACTGGCCACGGCAGTTGGAGAGGTCCAAACCTAGTGTTTCTAGGTGCCCTAAAAATGACTCACATAACCCTTTTCCTGTTGTGTCAAGTGCCAGAAGAAAACCAACAAAGTGCTCATGAATGGAGATACCTTTTTGGGGTTTCACAATTCACAATCCGTAGCACCACTGAAAGCTGCTCATTGTAACTGAGGTCTGGAGTGCAGTCCATGATAATAGCATAATATTTAGCTTTCTTTACTTTCTCTACAATTGCATCTATTGTGCACTTGGCTACAAGGGAGATGAGTTCATTTTGAATTTGATTAAGTAATTGACACTTAGCTCTTTGGCCTGACTTCTCCTCAGATGCTCTCTCATAATTGGGTCAAACTGAGCCAAGAGTTGAACTTGCCCAAGGAAATGTCCATTTCCAGGCTCAAACAGCCTGTCAGAGTGGCCAGGAAATGCCAGATGCAGATGGTTAACGATTGCAATCAATCTTGTCAGTAGTGTGTGTGTCTGGAGTTTCTGCGATAGGTTGCGCCAAGCATCCATATTTGCAATGTGCTCAGCTGACTTTTCATGCTGTCTCAGGTGGGCTGAAAGATTTTTCCAATCATTAAACCCATCCTCACTCAGCTGATTGCTCCTTTCTCTGTTTCCCAACAGGTGGCAGCAAAAACAAATAACACGGTCCTTCTTTTCACTGTAGACAAGCCATGATCTGTTCTCCATTTTTCATTTGCATGTAGTAATTGCTGCTAGTAAATCTGCGCCCATTTTCATTTCTTGGGAAGATCCTGTCCTTCAAGTGGTCCTCTCTGCACTATTGAGCAGCATGCACTATCAGACTGCTGTTTTGGCCAGAGTGCTGGGTCATCTTCAAGAATACAGTGTGCTGACATCTTACTAGAAGAGTGGATGATGCTGGAGTCTCGTGATCTGGTGGAACAACATCATCCAAACCTGGCTGGATAATTTCAGAGCTCTCACAGCCCATCCCTGTCTCTTTCTGAAAATAAACACACACACAAAACACAGTATAAGGCTCTTACCTTGTGGTGAAATGTATATTTACTCAAGTGCTAATGTAGACATTTGAGTATATCATGCAACTTCAATTTTGTCTGCTCTGCTGTATCTCAGAGGCAAATACTGCACTTTCTACTCCACTACTGTACGTTGCTGGTTACATATTTCAAACCCTTACTGCCCAGTGAAAACCATGTACCCTCAAAATGATGATTTAATGCTAATATTTGTGATAAACTGAAAGAGTCTTCCTTTGTGGGGTGACTTCTTAAGCCAAAATTCTTTAAAAAAATCCTCTTGGGCCAATTGATTTCTCAGCCTCTGTAGCTAATAGAAACAACATTCAAAGCTTACTTCAAAATGACCCATACGCTTCTGTCTTCAAGGAATACTTATTAATATAGGGGGGGAAAATCACCCTTGGACAGTTTTGATACTCACTAGTTAATTTCTACATGACGGACCCTCCCCAACAGGTGTCGACGTCGTTGTTGTACTTACCGGTTGTGGGTTGCTGCTGCCCACAACCGGCCGCTGTCACAGGCGCAGTGAAGAAATTTGTTACTTTCTGTAACTTAGACGTAAACTTTCGGGTTTCCTCCTGTAGCATCCCTCGCTGAAACAATGGCCAACTCTCGAACTGATGGTCCATGAAGATTTTATTTAAAACCCGTAGCATGAACACACCGTAAGAGCTGGTGAAAAGAACACACAAAAGCTCTTTAAAAGTGCACATTTTGCACAATTACACAAATCATAGCTATAAACAAGCATAATACAATCAAAGAAATTACACACAATAAGTCCATTTGAATTACCTTTCCATACATTCACATTAATTAATTGTCATTTAAAAGAAAATATTATAAGCATCATGGACATTAGACTGGAGGCCAAAATGCACTTTACACACACACACACACACACATTAGAAAGTGAACACATAACGTTTGACGTGCAAAACATTAGCAAATCCGTAATAACAAATAAATCAAACCTTGTTCACTCCAGCAAGGTGCTATGGCTTTCCTTAATTTCTCCGTCTTTCTCTTTGAAAGTAGGTAAAAGTAGATGAAACAGCGACATCTCTCTCACCCGCCTGTGTGCTATGTTTGGCGCGGTACATCCGGAAGTCTTCCGGAAAAGAACGGAGCGTCAAAACAAAAACCCGCCTTCAAAATAAAAGCCCCAAATTGACATGAAAAATGAATGAAAAATAAAAAGGGATTACACCTCGTTTAAACCCAATATGTAATAAAATAAAATTCAAGTCATCTTAAAGGGTCATTTACACTCCCACCAAATTATGAGTGATTTATGAGCAAGGTAAAGCACGAATGATTTTTACATCTGTAGTGATCACTTCAAATAGAACAGTAAACATAGCATCATAGTGCAGATCTTTACAGCATTAGAGGGTGTGGTTAAAGATAGTTGTAAGCATACACCATATCATAAGATACACACACTTAAGCTGTTTCCAATAACAGAACTAGTTTTTGAACAGGACGTACAACAACTGATTGCTTGCTGAGACGTTCTTGCCTAGCTTTCTGTCGCCAAGGCATATTTTGACCTTTCTCACAAGTCCATCTTGGTCAATAGTGGTCTCTGTTACTCTACCCAAGCGCCACTCGTTCCTAGGTAGCCCATCACCTCTCTCCATCACTATGTCACCGATTTGCAGGTTTCTCCTCTGAGTGTGCCAGCGTTGCCGGGTTGCGATGTTAACGAGGTATTCCTTCCGCCAGCGGCTCCAGAATTGTTCTGCAAGATACTGAACGTGGCGCCACCTTTTCCGAGCATACAAGTCTTCCCGAACAAACTTGCCGGGAGGAGGCAGTGCTGTGGCTGGTTTCATAGTGAGCAAATGTTTGGGGGTGAGTGGTATTAGGCTTTTTGGATCATTGAGATTGTCAACAGTGAGTGGACGGCTGTTCACGATTGTCATCGCTTCATATAGGAAGGTCCGTAAAGAAGCATCATCTAGCCTCCCAGAAGAGAGTGACAGTGTGGAGCGAAGGACACTCCTGACAGTCCTGATCTGACGCTCCCACACACCGCCTACATGACTTGAATGGGGAGCATTCATGATGAAGTCACATTGCTTCTCAGTGAGAAAAGCGATCAGACGGTCTGTATCAACTTCTTTGAGAGCTTCTGTCATTTCATTTTTGGCTCCCACAAAATTGCTTCCTTGGTCACATTTGATCTCACGAGCTACGCCACGTATGGCGATGAAACAGCGCAGACCATTAAGGAACGCATCAGTTGACATATCGTCCAGCATCTCAATGTGTACAGCACGGGAGGAAAAGCAAGTGAACAGAAGACCGTATCTTTTATGCACCTTCCGGCCTTGCTTAGTGAGAAACGGGCCGAAACAGTCCATTCCACAGTAGGTAAATGGTGGTGATGGATCCACACGCTCAGAAGGGAGGTCAGCCATCCTTTGCTCTTCCGTGGGTCTTCTGAGCCTCCTGCAGTTTACACATCGATTAATATGGGATGCTACCGCTCGGTTGATCCCAGGGATCCAGTAGCCATTTGCCCTGATTTCGTTGATGGTGAGACCCTTTCCTTGGTGTTTGACCTTGAGATGATAATGAGCAATTATCATATTTGTGATGTGGTGATCCTTCGGAATGATCACAGGATGTTTAACTGTGTTGGGAGAGGATGAGTTACAGAGTCTCCCTCCCACCTTGATCACACCATCTTTGTCTAGGAAGGCGTCTAGATGGTACAACTTGCTATGTGTTGGTAGTTGAACTCCCTTGCGCAGAAACTTAAGCTCCCCTTGATAAGCCTGTTCCTGTAGATCTTTGAGAATAATGCGTTCAGCATTCTCTCGTTCCAATACTGTGGCGTGGTCATTGGATCTGTTTTTGCTGATTCGTCTGAGAATACGTGCAACAGCTCTGGTGGCATGAGACCACGATGAAACATTAGATAGGCGGTCTACAAGGCAAACTGGCTCTGTAGTTCTTGTGTTCAGTGCTTGAATCTTTCTGACTTCGGGGTCTCCAAGGGGTAGCTCTGGGGTCACTTCTATGGAGGGAAATGTTTCCGTCCCCCATAGGAACTTGGGTCCTGTGAACCATGTGGATGACAGCAGTTCATGGACACTCAAACCTCTAGAGGCGTGGTCTGCAGGATTTTCGTCTGTTGGAACATATCTCCACTGTTGAGGGTTTGTACTGAGATGTATTTCCTGTACCCTGTTAGCCACAAATGTGTGGAAGCGTTGCGCCTCATTGTTGATGTACCCCAAAACTACTTTGGAGTCTGTCCAGAAGAACTCTTCAATATCAGAATAGCCAAGTTCTTCCTTGAGCATGTTGCTGACCTTGACTGAGACAACTGCAGCTGCCAATTCCAACCTGGGAATGGTTGTGACCTTTGTGGGGGCAACACGAGCCTTTCCAATGACCAGAGAACAATGTACATTTCCATCTTCATTTTTGTGTCTCAGGTATGAGCACTGACCATATCCGATTGTGCTGGCGTCAGAGAAATGGTGTAACTCCCTTTTTATTATCCTTCCAAAGTCAGCAGGTACGTAGCTTCTGGCTAGGTTCACCTTCTCCAAATTGATGAGATCATTTTTCCAACTTTCCCACCTTGGTCGAAGCTCATCTGATAGGGGATCATCCCAACCTGTGCCATGCCTGCACATCTCCTGTAAAACTCCTTTCCCTTTCAGCAGATATGGGGCCACAAAGCCTAGGGGATCATACAAGGAGGCCACTGTGGACAGTATGCCACGGCGAGTTGCTGGTTGGTCTTTGAGGTTGGTACCAAACCCGAAACAATCGTGCTCTATGTGCCATTGAATCCCCAGTGCCCTTTCCACTGGCAGGTCATCAAATGCGAGGTCAAGATTCTTGATATCAGATGCACGTTCAGAGGGTGGTATGCTTTCCAGAACAGCTCGGTCATTGGATATGAACTTGTGCAATCTTAGACCACCCATGGCACATAGTTCTCTGGCCTCTCGTGCAAGCTGAATGGCTTTTTCCTTGCTTTCTATGCTTGCAACACCATCATCTACATAGAAATCTTTCATGATGAACTGTGAGCCTAGAGGGTACTGCTGGCTGTTCTCCTTAGCAAGGTGTTTCAGGCCATAGTAAGCACATCCGGGAGATGATGCAGCACCAAATAAGTGCACCTTCATCCGGAACTCTTGAGGTGGTGCACTGAAGTCGCCTTTCTTCCACCAAAGGAAGCGCAGATAGTTTCGATCAGCCTCGTTCACGTGGAACTGATGGAACATCTTCTTAATGTCGCACATCACTGCAATAGGGTGCTGCCGAAATCGCATGAGGACACCCGTCAGATTATTTATCAAGTCAGGCCCTGGAAGAAGGTGATCATTTAAACTGGTACCTTTGTATTTGGCAGAGCAATCAAACACCACACGCAGTTTATCTGGCTTCTTGGAATGATAAACACCATGATGAGGAATGTACCATTTTTCTCCTTCCTTTGCATCATCTTTCACCTCTTCTGCATCTCCCTTTTCAATGACCTCATCCATGAACTTGATGTAATGTTCCTTGTACCTCTCATCCTTTGACAATTTCCTTTTGAGGTGGTTGAGCCTAACAATGGCAAGCTGTTTGTTGTCAGGCAGCAAGGGTCTCTCCTTAAAGGGTAAGGGCATTTCATAATGGCCGTAAACGTTGTTCTTTATGCCCTCCTTCAGCTTGTTCAGGAAATGGATATCCTCCTGAGACACAGTTTTGCTAGCTCTACTGACATCCTTGAAGTCATATTCCAGAGCGCAGATAGCGTCTGCTGGGGTTAAGGCAGGAAACTCCTTGACAGACACTCTGTGACACAGACTAGCCAGGCCTGGGGACTCAAGGCACGGCGTTGAGCATCCAACTATGCTCCATCCTAAGTCAGTCCTTACAGCGTAAGGTTCCTCATCCCCTCCTGCGATGACTTGTCTTGGTGCTAGTGCCCGTGAACAGTTGTAGCCGATGAGAAGTCCAATATCACAATCCTGCAGTGGAGGGATCTCGTCTGCTATCATGGAGAGATGATTCCATCGCTTGGCGGTTTCACATGTAGGAATGTGGTCGCGGTTTACTGGTATGGAGTCCTTGGTGTAGGCTGGAGGTAAGTCAATGTGAAAGGTGGAGCTGTAACCTCTCACACGGAGCCCAGAGACTCTTTCACTCTTCATGACCGTGTCTCTTCTGATCATTGTAGTCAACTTTAGTTTCACTGGATATTTGTCTGCCTGCAGAGCATTACTCACTCCCTCGTCGATGAAAGCAGTGTCACTCTGAGTGTCAAGAAGGGCATAGACTAGTCTTTCCTTGCTTGGGTTTTTCTTTGATGACACCCACACTGGCACAATCATGGAGGTGTTGGCAGATGGTCCTTCTCTGGCTACGTTAAGTGACAATGCAGTTGTTGCCTCATTACCTTCAGTTGACAGTACAAGAGGCACACGGTTTTCCCGTTTCACAAAATGATCATCATGAAGACACGTAGGATGTTTTC